>NC_069689.1:33448927-34158927 GCF_023699985.2 Odocoileus virginianus | reverse complement strand
ATGATGTTTCAGACTTTGATGTGGCACAGATAATGATCAGGGTAAGAAACGTACCTGTTTGTTCAGATGTAGACTGTGTTTTAGTTATGTGTTAGTTGCTCCATCATGTCTGACTCTTTGTGACCCATGGACTGCAGATCGTTAGGCTCCTCTGTCCATGGAACTCTCCAGGCAAGAATACTGGAGTGAATAGCCAATCCCCTCTCCATGTGATCTTCCTGACCCAGGAATTGAACCCAAGTCACCTGCATTGTAGGCAGATTCTTCACTGGCAGAGCCACCAGGGAAGATACAAATGTATTCTAGATACATTTGAATATAAATGATGGATCTGCAGTAGAACAATAAATATTCTTTGTGGAGTAGTTACTGGGCGTAGGTATTTTTGTTTACCAGCAAAGTTAACAATCACTTAACAGATAGATGTAAAGAACAAAAAGCTAGAGTTCAGAGTGCCAGGCTTAATGTTGATAAGACTGGTTGGATAATGTGCCTTAGATCTGTGGTCAGAATGGCTTGTTAATACTTCTCAGAACTAAATGGATTTATCTGCTCTGCCAGAGATGACATAAGGCAAGTTACTTATTGCATGGTAAAGGTCAGATGAAAGTGCTCCTTACTGTAGGCAGGTGGATCTGAAGAGAGGATGGTTACCAGCAGAAAATTTATCTTTTCCTTCTACAGCAGGGAGATATGAGTGACAGGTGGGGTGAAAGACCAGGCTGACTTTCTTCTCTGTGAAAATAGTTGGGGAGACTCTATTTTTCCTTCCTAAAAAGTGTTGCCATTTATTAAGCCCTGTACTACACGTGTTATCTGTACAAACTCAGTTTACTTACTGTAATACCCTGTGAGATAAGTATCATTGCCCGTGTGTTACTGGTTTAGAAACTGAGACAATGAAATCCATTCAACTTTTCCTCCCTTAACCTGTCCCCTACTAAAATAGGCAGGGATCTAAATCTCCACATGCAAAGGCCTTTCTTTCCTAATTCCTTATCTCCTCTGATTTCTGTAGTCACCATTGTATTTGAATTCCTTTCTGCTGTTTTCTTTAATATTCTGTTCCCTGGTACTTAACTATTGTTTTTTTAAATACTTCTTTCTACCTCTGAAACTTAGGTAATTTTAGGTAGTGTTATCTTAACAGTCCTCCTCCTATATAATGAGAAGAAAGCATCTTCTCATTCATAACCTTTCTGATGATTTCCAGACCTGTGTTTTTGAGCCCCCAGATTTTTAGATCCAGATAAGATCTGGGTCTTCCTACCAAATTGAGCCCAACATGTT
Organism: Odocoileus virginianus; assembly: GCF_023699985.2. Taxonomy (NCBI): domain Eukaryota; kingdom Metazoa; phylum Chordata; class Mammalia; order Artiodactyla; family Cervidae; genus Odocoileus; species Odocoileus virginianus. Next base: position 34,157,637 of record NC_069689.1, on the reverse strand, counting down.
TAAGACAGAAATTTTTCCCAAAATCTGGGTTTTTTGCCTGATTCTCATGTTCTTTTCAAGAGATTTTTTATTTCCAAGTTATTCTGGAGACAGGGTTGTTATCACTCTTCCATACTCTGTTCATCAGTTTGTGTCAAGTCATCTGTCTCTTAAGAGTGGCCTTTCCTTCTTATTTCTAGTATGCTTAGTGTATGAAACTTGTATCTGTGTTTAAATGGTTAAGATATTCTAATCTTCTTACTCAGGATGATTCTTTTACAAGTACAGGTTTAACCACATTGCTTTCTTCCTCAAGAATCCTAATGGATTCTCATTGCCTACTGAATGGAGTTGAAACTCTTCATTTAGGGCCCTTAAGACTTCTGGTTCTCCTCGTGGCTTTATTTAATCTGGTTCTTTGCCAGTGTTTCTTCATTGATTTCAGTCAACAAATGCTGTGTATCCCGTACTTGTTTTAACACTGAGGATAAAGTAGTGAACCGAACAAAACCACTGCCTTCTTAGAATTTACCTATGAGAAGAAAGACAGATAATCAAATATGTAATGTACTGTCATGTAGTAAAATGTATCATAACATAGAACAGAATAAGAAGGATATCTCTTCCAGGATAATGCTTGGGGTATAATAAGTTAAGATTAGGCTAGGCTTTTGTAACAAAGAGACCCAAAAGACAAAAATTCAAAAAAAAGGCATATATTTAATTTTTTTCTAAAATCTGGATTTTTTGTAGGGGTTGGTAAGTTATAGCTGTAGGCCAAGTGTTGCCTGCTGCCTTTTTTAAGTTTTATAGGCACACACCCACACCCATTTATTGTGTGTCTGTGACTGAGTTTACAGTACAGTGGTGGGGTTGAATAGTTTGGGACAGGCACCATATGGCCCACAAAGCATAAAATGCTCACTGGCCTGTATAGAAATGGCTCCTGTCTTAAAGATACAATTGTGATACACCAGGTCACCCAGAGAATTGAATTCCTTCCTCTCATTGTATTGGGCACAATGAAGGATAGAAACGGAATAGACCTAACAAAACATAGAAGAGATGACAGTACACAGAAGAACTATACAAAAAAGATCTTAATGACCCAGATAACCATGATGGTGTGGTCACTCACCTAGAGCCAGACATCCTGGAGTGCAAAGTCAAGTGGACCTTAGGAAGGATCACTATGAATAAAGCTAGTGGAAGTGATGGAATTCCACTTGAGCTAATTCAAATTCTAAAAGATGATGCTGCGAAAGTGCTGCTTTCTATATGCCAGCAAATATGGAAAACTCAACAGTGGCCACAGGACTGGGAAAGGTCAGTTTTCATTACAATCCCAGAGAAAGGCAATGACAAAGAATGTTCAAACTCTGAACAGTTGCACTCATTTCACATGCTAGCAAAGTAATGCTCAAAATTCCCAAGCTAGGCTTCAACAGTTCGTGAACCAAGAACTTCCAGATGTTCAAGCTGGATTTAGAAAAGGCAGAGGAATGAGAGATCCAATTGCCAATATCTGTTGGATCATCATAAAAGTAACAGAATTCCAGAAAAATATCTATTTCTGATTCATTGACTACACTAAAGCTGTTGACTATTTGGAGCATAACAAACTGGAAAATTCTTAAAGCAATGGGAATACCAGACCACCTTACTTGCCTCCTGAGAAATCTGTATGCAGGTCAAGAAGCAACAGTCAGCACCAGACATGGAACAACAGACTGGTTCCAAATTGGGAAAGGAGTATGTCAAGGCTGTATATTGTCACCCTGCTTATTTAACTTATGTGCAGAGTACATCATATGAAATGCTGGGCTGGATAATGCACAAGCTGGAATCAAGATTGCCAGGGGAAATATCAATAACCTCAGATATGCAGATGACACCACCCTTGTGGCAGAAAGTGGAGATGAACTAAAGAGCCTCTTCAAGGTGAAAGAGGAGAGTGAAAAAGCTGGCTTAAAACTCAGCATTGAAAAGACAAAACTCATGGCATCCTGTCCCATCATTTCATGGCAATTAGATGGGCAAACAATGGATACAATGACAGACTTTTATTTTTCTTGGGCTCCAAAATCACTGGATTGCAGCCATAAAATCAAAAGATGTTTGCTCCTTGGAAAAAAAGCTATGACCAACCTAGACAGCATATTAAAAAGCAGGGACATTACTTTGCCAACAAAGGTCCATCTAGTCACAGCCATGGATTTTCCAATAGTCATGTACAGATGTGAGAGTTGGACCGTAAAGAAGGCTGAGTGCTGAAGAATTGTTGCTTTTGAACTGTGGTATTGGAGAAGACTCTTTAAGAGTCCCTTGGATTACACCAAGATCAAACCAGTCAATCCTAAAGGGAATCAACCCTGAATAATCATTGGAAGGACTGATGCTGAAGCTCCAGTACTTTGACCACCTGATGTGAAGAGCTGACTCATTAGAAAAGACCCCAATGCTGGGAAAGAATGAAGGCAGGAGAAGGGGACAACAGAGGATGACATGGCTGGATGGCATCACCGACCCAAGAGACATGATTTGACCAAGCTTCAGGAGATGGTGAAGGACAGGGAAGTCTGGCGTGCTGCAGTCCATGGAGTCACAGAGAGTCCGACATGACTTAGCACCTGAACAACTCTCATTGTATAATCATTTAGGATATTGTCTTCATAGCTGAAATATGCATTTAAGGGAGAAAGTGAAAGAGTTCAGGGAAATTTAACACATTTTCACTCATGTTCTATTGGACAGCTCTTAGTCACATAAGGCCACATCTAGCTGTAAGGAAAGTTTTGCCATATGCCCAGCTAAAACTCAGGGTGGTGGGTTGGGAGGATGAGATAACACATACCCAACTACTAGAGTGTGAAATGCACATGACACCACCCTTATGGCAGAAAGTGAAGAAGAACTAAAGAGCCACTTGATGAAAGTGAAAGAAGAGAGTGAAAAAGTTGGCTTAAAGCTCAACATTTAGAAAACTAAGATCATGGCATCTGATCCCATCACTTCATGGCAAATAGATGGGGAAACAGTGGCTGGCTTTATTTTTCTGGGCTCCAAAATCACTGCAGATGGTAATTGCAGCCATTAAATTAAAAGATGCTTGCTCCTTGGAAGGAAAGTGATGACCAAGCTAGACAGCATATTAAGAAGCAGAGACATTACTTTGCCAACAAAGGTCCGTCTAGTCAAGGCTATGGTTTTTCGGGTGGTCATGTGTGGAAGTGAGAGTTGGACTATAAAGAAAGCTGAACGCCAAAGAATTGATGCTTTTGAACTGGTGTTGGGGAAGACTCCTGAGAGTCCCTTGGACAGCAAGGAAATCCAACCAGTCCACCCTAAAGGATGGGTGTTCATTGGAGGGACTGATGTTGAAGCTGAAACTCCCAATACTTTGGCCGCCTGATGTGGAGAACTGACTCATTTGAAAAGACCCTGATGCTGAAAATGATTGAGGGCAGGAGGAGAAGGGGACGACAGAGGATGAGATGATTGGATGGCATCACCGACACAATGAACATGGGTTTGGGTAGACTCTGGGAGTTGATGGTGGACAGGGAGGCCTGGTGTGCTATGGTTCATGGGGTCACAAAGAGTCAGACACGACTTAGCGACTGAACTGAACTGAGAGTGTGAGAGTGAAAGTTGCTCAGTCATTGTCTGACTCTTTGGGACACTATGGACTTTACTACAGTCTATGGAATTCTCCAGGCCAGAATACTGGAATGGGTAGCCTTTCTCTTCTCTGGGGGATCTTCCCAACCCAGGGATCTAGCCCAGGTCTTCCACATTGCAGGAGGATTCTTTACCAGCTGAGCCACAACGGAAGCCCATTAGAGCATGAAGATAGTTTGAAAAGGGTAGTCGGGAAAAGCTTCTGAGATCACAGTAGAGATCTGAAATAAACGACGGAATACCTGGGAGAAGAGTTTTTTGGGAAAAAGAAATGCCAAGGAGATTTTCCATTCAAATGGGATTGACTGCCTTCTATATCTATCTTTCTCCCTCTGTAACTTTGTTCAAGAGCAAACTATATGAAAGTGCCTGTCTTATAAATGGTCAAGTATTTCTTTGTTTATACTGTTGCCACAAATACTCTTTTGAGTCTATTCATTTGTATTCAAATGAAATATTTGAAATATATAAAAGTATATTCAAACTATACTTTCTCATTCATGAAATCTCTGCAGATCATCTTTTTTGCCTCTCTAGTCTATGTAACTGTTTTATGTCAATTACTCCTTTTATGTAAATAACCTATTAAAGTGGAATTTCAACCAGGGAACTCAAACTGGGGCTCTGTAATAACCTAGAGGGGTGGGAATGGGCCGGAGGTGGGATGAAGATTCAAGAGGGAGGGGACATATATACACCCATGGTTAATTCATGTTGATGCATGACAGAAATCAAACCAATACTATAAACCAGTCATCAATCAATTAAAAATAAATATATATTTTTTAATGTGAAATTATAGATTAGCTTTCTTGAGGCAGATATATACAGTATTAAAGTGGATTATCAGATATTTATTTAAGAAAAATAATTATTGGTGTACTTTCACTTCGCTCAGGTGTACTCAAGTATGAAGTGTGAGTATGAAGTAATGTGAAATTTGAAATATGAAATATGTAAATTTCTTTCACAAGTAAAAGAGTAAACCGGGTGTATTTTATTCTTCATTACAGGTAAATACTGCAGCAACTGTGGCTGACTTAAACTCTATAATAAATGACTATTATAAGTACCTAGAGCTTATTGGATGTCTAAGACTTATAACATCAATAAGTGATAAATATATGTTGGCAAAAGACATCCTTGTTTATCATGTAATTAAAAGAGTCCAAGCACCTTTTGAGAGGTAAGTTGTTCATGTGCGACCGATTCTCTCAAATTATATGTTTAAAGTGGTTAATTGCCTTATAATGTGAGATTTATTTGATAAAATTTAAGTGCTATTTTTAAATAATGCTTTAAAACTAACCTCTTAAGGATGAATACTGCTCTTACCATTCTGTGCAGAATTGCTTTAGTGTATCCTGCTTAGGTAGGATAAGTAATTATATCTCAATTATAATTTTTCTATATCAAAATTATTTTATGTCCTCACACTGTTATTTAATAGTGGGAAATCTAAAATATATATGAATGTAGACAGAGTGGTACACCATGTAATCACCATTCAAATCTAACAGTTATCAACCAACCTGTGGCCAGTCTCATTTATCTAACCTTCCTTTGTTATTGATTCTGGTTTTGCTTTCAAGGAGTTTTAAATTTCAGTATCATTAATCTGTATATTTAATGTTTTAAGAATTGTTGCTATTCTTAGCAAATCTTAGATTGTCTCATCTTTAACCAGTATAAACCTAGTTGTGTTGTCTCTGTTGAGGTCTTTTGATGTTGACCTTCAACGGTCTTCCTGCTATGTGGGAAGTTTCAGTTTCACTGAAACAAGGTGTTTCAGGCTCCTTATGTACATGTGGCCTAATGATCTTTGTTCCTTTGAATGGGAAATGGTATTTCAAATTAACAGTCTGAATGCTTAGGGATGCTTATTTTTGTCAGGTTGGTCATTGTTTCTAGGCCTTTTCAGTGGGCTGAAAGAAGAAATATAAGGGTTTTTTGCTTTTATTTTGATTTTTTAATCTAAAATACATCATGAGTTTTTACTAATACTTCAGATTCACCACTGCAAGATTTTTAACTTTTTCTTTGTCCATGTTGATAATCTTAGTTCTCAAAGACACTGGTGAATTCGAGTATGAAATAACTGCTTAACTTATTCCACATTTCATAAATAATAGTCGTCACAGAATAATAATACCAACATCATCATTAGAAACATATATTACTGAAATCGGGTTAGGATTGTTTTTCATTTTGCTCTAAGACTTTGAATTCAAATTACTATGTTTAAAGTCATTTGACATATTTATTCTCTTTGTTGTTATACTACTAACTATGCATTTTCATTTTATTTTTTCTTTTTACTGATTTTAATTAAAATTTTATTTTAAAATTATGTAAAGTCAAATCTCTAATGAAAGTATATTGAAAGATCTCAGCTCTTATACAAAATATATTCAGATAAGTTTAACTTTCATCCTAATCACATCTATCTCCCATCCTCATATGAAGTAATTATCTTAGTGGCTTTTATTGTTTAGGCTTCCATTATTGTTTTTTAATGATAGCAGATAAATATATGAATATCTGTATGTATCCTCATTTCTTTCATTAAATAAATAGTAACATACCATCCATCGTTTCTCCTGTTCATTTTTTACTTGACCGTTTATAGTTCTCATACTTTTTTTTTAATAGTCCTCATACTTTTTTTAGAGCCCTTTAGAACATCAGCACTCTTCCAAACTCAACTATGACATCATAAGCTTAAACAATTACACAGGATATAATTTCTAATATATTTTTAATACTGTAATTTAAAATAACACTGTTACATAACTGTTACATAACTCTTTAAAATGCATCCAAGTGTCTTCTGACTATGACACTTACATCTCAAAATTTTCTTAGTTAGAAATACCATTCATAATTATAATTAATACAATAATCCAAATATACATTTTGATAGTTATTTTAAAACTATTTGAAAGATATCTCTTAATGACATAGAAGTACAAAGTATTCTTTTACTAACAAGTAGTTCATGTACCTACAGATGGATTTTTTTCCTCATTGCTAAATCAGAATTCATAGCTGTTTGTTTGAGTTTTTTGTTTATTTTTATAGGGATGAGTAGTCTAGATGTCAGGAAGAGCTTTACTATCTATGTAAGTGGTGTTTAAATTAAAACCTAATTTATAAATAGGAATTAGGCAGATCAAGATAAAGAGGGCAAAAGAAAAAAAAACTGAACATTGATCCTTTTTATGTAAAAGATAAATCATATAGCAAAAAAAGATACTTTAAATATATCCGAGCTCATAAGAAAAGTGTCTTGTAGATGTCAGAAATAACAAGGAAATCAAAAGCTATAGTACCCTAGATGTCATAAGAAATCAGAACCCTCAGTTTGCCCCAAACTTGGGTTTGGCATCCTGGATGGACCCCAATCTGATGCAGAGACATTAACAAAGTAATTGGTCTTAAGATTCATAGTACTTACAGAGTGCCAGACAAAAGCAAATACATAATAATGTTTAGGGAAATCGCTACAGCCCAAGCCTAATGGGATTGCTAAAGTCACATTGCTAAAAAGTAGGAATTGCCAATAAAAGACAAAACACATAATCATTCAAAACAGGTATTGAAAATAGCATATCAAAGATTTAAATAACAGGACAAACTGAATGAGACCAAAAAAAGTGTTTTTACAGTTATCTAAAAGAAAAACAGACCCAAAACATTAAATGTGAAATGAATCAGATAGTGTTTCTACGTTGAAAAATGATCATAGACATCTAGTTCTAGATAATGTGAAATACACACTCTTCTGTTCTTTCTCATAAGTACATTTAAAAGATTGAGGGCAGGAAGAGAAGGGGGTGACAGAGGATGAGATGTTCGGTTAGCATCAGTGACTCAGTGGATATTAGTTTAATCAAACTCGGGGAGATAGTGAAGGACAGGGAAGCCCAGCGTGCTGCAATCCATAGTGTTTCTAAGAATCGGATATGACTTAGTGACTGAAAACTAACGGTTAAAAACCCTGAACTGTTATTTATAAAACAAACTTAGGAAGATTTTTGAAACCTACAGAGATGAAAGCCAACCAGCTAAGGATCTCTGCAAGGACACAGCAGAGAGAAGGAATCTATAGACACTTTCATCTGAAGGAAAATTAAAAGTATTTGTCACCAACGATCTACCCTAAGAGAATGTCTATGGGAATTTTTTTAACAGAAAATTATTAAAGATCAGATCTTGGAACATCAGAAAGGAAGAAAGAATAATGAAAAGAATGAAAGCATGGTTCTTTCTCTTGTGTTTGCTAAATTATGTTTGATGGTTCAAGTAAAAATTATCACATTTTCTAATGTGGTTCACAATGTATATAAAATAAATAGGAAGTTATAAACAGCAAAAAGCAAAGGGATATGAAGGGAAGTAATGTTTCTATACTTAGTGGCATCAGTAAATTATTACATTTTTTAAAAAAAATCTATAAAAATAGATACAGTCAAAATGCTATAGATAAAAATGGAGTGCAGAAAATATTCAAGTAACCCATAAGGAAGAAGAAACAAAAATGATCGTACAAGTGAAAAGTTGCTGACTGTTAAATGTTAGGCCATTTAAGACAAAACTGGTGATCTGGAAGAAAAAACAGGATTTTCTCATTAAAGATAGAAGAGAATTGAAACATGGAGGCAAGGCAATATTACAGAAAATGCTGCTTAAGAAGTTCCACAGTTCACAGGGCTTAATATGCTGAAGTGCAGTGTACTTTGTAATGAAACTGAGCAAAAGCTGGCAAAGTTTTCTGAGCAAAAAGACATTATAAAAAGGAGTGTCAGTTATACTGGAAACCTTTTTCTCAGTGAAATCAACACTGAAAACAGATAACCCAAGATAATAACTTCACAGAGCTAGTTACATTATTATTCAAGAGAAAGAAGGAAATAAAGACATTTGGAGACATGTTTATTTCTTTCCTAAAGAGATTAATAAAATGCGTACTTAAGGAAGAAAGAAATTGAACCCAGAAAGAAAAAGTTAAGATATAAACAACAGCAAGAAGCCAAACAAAAAAAAAAAAAAAGAAAAAAACTTGAATAAAGACAAGCATTAGCCATTAAAAAGGAAAAAAAAACAACAAGAGCTAAAGTTTGGTAAGAAATGGTTAAAATGAAATACTAGTTAAAAGTTGATCTGTAAGAAGAGAAGACTTATTGTATTGTTTTATTCTTGTATTCTTGAGGTAGTAGTGGAGAAGCATTAATTACCTTTAAATTGTTAAACCAACTATGTATCTTTAAAGGGAAAATTCTAAAATAATAGGAAGACTATGTGACTTCCAGACCAGTTTGGTGGGGGTGGGGGTAGCAATAAAACATATTTAATCATAGAAGTGAGCAGAAAAAGAGGGATAAAAATAAGCAAGAGAAAACAATGTTCAAAGAAATCATAAGATAGAAGAATAGTCTAGATATATAGATTATAATACATGTAAATAAATTAGACTCTTGTATTAAAAGACAGAGGATCCTAAATTGCATTCTAAATAGATGCCTTCAAAGCAAAAGAAAGAACAATTCTAATTATTTTTTCATAAAGCCTTGTCCTTAAATGACCCTAATAGTGTTGAAAAGAACAAATTCTCTTGAATTCAGCAGTCTTGAGTCTATTTGTACCAAGCAACATAGCCTCAAAATTAACTAACAGTTCTGAGGAGGGTTTATGAAAGGAAGCAAGGCAGGTCGAGTATCAAAAAATGAATGTTCCTTTAGTGCATTCCACTAATAGATTAAAATAGAAAAAACAATCATCATATAATTATAGATGCAAAAAAAGCAGTTGATACATTTGTACGTAAATTTAAAACTGACAATTTGAAGTATCCTTATACAGGTTATCTAGTAAACATTCAGTGAACATTATCCGTAATAGTGTGACAGGCATTCCTCTTAAGGCCATGGCAAGCCTGAGATATGTATAATTACCTCCTTCATTTCTACAGTATGCTGGAAGACCTAGTAGAGATACAAAGGGAAAGTGAAGTCGCTCAGTCATGTCCGACTCTTGGCGACCCCGTGGACTGTAGCCCACCAGGCTCCTCCGTCCATGGGATTCTCCAGGCAAGAATACTGGAGTGGGTTGCCATTTCCTTCTCCAGGGGATCTTCCCGACCTCCAACTAAAATCTTAGAACTATAAAGAGTGTAGCAAGGTTACTGTATACAAGAGGTAAAGGATTCTAACACGGAGATGTGCAAGTGACAAGGAATGGTAAAGAAAGAAATTGGTTGATATTAGAGTAAATATTAACTGTACAAAACGTTAATGTTTCATTTGGGGATTTATGATACCAGGTGAAATAAAATGTTTAAGTAACAGAGAGAGCCACTGGAGTTGCAAATGTTCCAGGGTCTTTGTGGTGTTCAGCAAGCAGGTAAATACTTGATTTGCTTTCGATTTCAAATATGCAAATTAAAAATTTGAGGTAACCTCTTAAAAAGTAAGAACTAGTATAATTTTCTAAATAGAAGCTAGACTGGAATTTAAAAATGACCACAAAAATTTGCAGGACACAATAAAAAAGACTTTTGAAATTCAGTACAGTTTCCCAAATGTGCTAGAACTAGTTTCCTAATGTAGTAATCACTATAATTATATAACAATTAGGAAAAAATCACTCTCAAGCAAATTTCTGAAAAATATACATTGTGGTGCCATTTATGGAAAGTTTAAAATAAAGCAGTGCTAGTTATTTTTTAGGGATACATATATATTGAAACTAAAATGAAATTTAGGCCATAATAAAAATTCAGAATGGTTAAATAGCAGTTTCAAGTAGTTTTCTTTGTAGAAGGAGATAAGGGAAGGTTGTGAATGGACAGATTTAGTTGAGTGAATAGAGTATTTTTCTTAATAATCTGAGCAAACAAACACAAAATGTCAATATCTTTTAAATTCAAGTGACGGTTCATGGTTTTCTGTTATTTCCTGACTTTTGTATAAGCTTCAATTATTTAATTTTAATTAAAAGTAAAATTTTAAATGTTGTGCTGAAATTTGCTTCAAAGGTTAAATGTAAGGTAAAAGTTAAAAGCAAGAACAGCAGGCAAGCATTGTATTGTGGAGAACTTTAAAAAGTCATGTTAAGGAGTTTTGACTTCATCGACATTGTGTATATTATTAGTTTCCTGTGGCTATTGTAAAAAATTATCACAAACTGATGGCTTTAAACAACAGAAATTTATTCTTCCATAGTTTTGGAGGCTCAAAGTCCTAGTCCTCATGTTGACACAGGGCTTCATTCTTTCTGGGAATTTTGGAAGAGAATTCAGTCTGCTGCTTTTAACTTCTGGTGGTTTGTGGTTGCATAGCTCTTAAGCTCTGAATCTGTGTTACATGGCCTTTTCCTCTGTGTTTGACAATTATCATGGGACTTAGGATAAGCCCAGATAATCTAGGTAAAATGATCTCAGGATCCTTAACATAAGATCACATTCACAGGTTCTGGGGAGTAGGATGTGGATATCTTTTTTGCTGTTCACATGGAAAATCAACTTAGAGACTTAAACACTTGGTAGAAACAGTCCTCTGCAGGTGGTTTGCAGTAAGGTGGAACTCATGTATGGAGAAATGAACAGACAAAAAGCATTTCACAAAAGGACATTCACAGAACTTGATAGTTAGGAGTGAAATAAGGAAGAGTTAAGAATGACTTTCAGATTTATCTATACTAATAGTAATGGAGGCATTAATTGTCATTTATGGTTCTGATTTTGGTAGTTGGGTATTTAGCTTTCTTTTGGACTTAATAAGGGAAAGCAAAGATAGAAGAAGCTTTGTAAGAGACTCAGAAGGTCTGCCCAGAGAAATAAGGGGAAACCAGGAGACTGGTGCCATACATCATTCATGAACTTAGGGCAGTTACTCTGAGATGTAGAAAGGAGTGGAGGGAAAGTGAATATGAAATTAAGATGGGGAGGCAGTGAATGTAGATGAGTCTTTCACATAGGTCGTCTCAAAGGAAAATAGGATTACTTTTTTTCCTTCATTCAAAAATGGGAAAGATAAGCACTTGAGAAAGAGCTGTGCTGTTGAGGAAGAGCTTATAGAATGGAAGATGAATCCGTGTAGCAGGGTACCTGAGAAGGTGGCTAGGGAAATCAGAGACACAGCAAAGGTTTCGTCAGTCTGATAGGCAAAAATGGTATCTTCATTCTTTGCTTATTAGTGAGAATGTACATTTTTAAAAATTCATTTGTTACTTGTATTTTCTTAATAATGCATTTATATTTTGTGTATTTGGATTGTTCTTCTAGAAAACTGATTTTTATTTTTAGTACGTCTAGAGAAATAAGTGTTTTATTGTATATTAAAAATATTTTGTTTGTTTTCTCTTTTTTAATTTGTTTTTAGCAATACATAAGTTGAATTTTTGTGTGGCTAAAATTTAGTTTCTTTACAATCTTTCATTTTTAACTAGCTTTGAAGTATAAAATTTTAGATGTCTTTTTTCTCTTAATGGAAAATTATTAGCTCAATTTTAAACCTGTTCTATAAATACTGTCGGCATGTAATATATTCATTTTATATTAATGCACTGGCTTGTTATTGATTTGAAATTATCATGTAGTGTGTCCATATTTTTTTTCTCACATCTAATTATGTAATCGTAAATGAGCTAGAAATATGTGTTCCAAACATATATGTGTATGAATATTGGTTCATTATTTTTCTTCTCTTTAAGTTTTAAACAGGGTCTGAAAACTCTTGGTGTTTTGGAGAAGATTCAGACTTATCCAGAAGCATTTTTTCACATCTTCTGTCATAAACCTGAGAATCTTTCTGCAAAAATACTTAGTGATCTTTTTACAGTACACACATTGTCTGATGTACAGACTTTGGGATTTTGGAATAGTTACTTACAGGCTCTTGAGGGTATGTAGATGTTTTCTTTTCATTTAACTTAAAAATTTTGTTTTGGGATATTTATTTTGAGTTTTGCTTTTTATAGTAAGACTTTCATCTGATAACTGCAATACTTATTTACGAAACTTGTTTAAAACCAAGTTCTATGACAGTTGAAAATGATAAGGAAAGATTATAAAGTTTATCTTTCACTTGTTTCTGTCTCGATAATTTGAGATGAGAGTCATTCTTCTTAGAAAACGAAATATATGGGTGATTGCCACAGCATAGAGTCATCTGCTTCAAAGCTAGTCATCTACTTCATCTTTTTAAATTTTTAGGTCAAATTGAATTATTCAAAAAATGAATTGGTCAGAATATGGTAATGATATTTATCGGTGAACATTAGCAGTGTAAATTCATTCTGTTTAATATGGTATAAAAGAAAGCTTAACTTTTAGTTGAAAAGTTTTTAGCTAGCTTATTGGGATGTTTTATACCATCTAATTTTTCCTCTTTGCCTTTTTGAAATAGTTTATCAAATAACAATGATCTAGAAGTGGTTTAAAATTGTTTGTATATATCCCCCAAAGATTGCATTTTAAAACCTACTGAACCTCTTGGACTGTATAATTTTATTTTAAGGAAGTCATTCAAATATACAATGAGTAGGTCAACCAGATGATTTTATGAGTCCTACTTTGTTTGAGATTCAAATAAACATGTATTTAATATACCATTTTCCTATCACTATACTTGACTTTAGTACTTTAGTTTGCCTCATGCATCTACTGTTAATGTGGGAGTCTCTGCCTTTCAGCATGTCTAGTTGGGGAAGAGTCTATGATGGTAGCAATATATAACATGGATTTACTTATATTTTCTTTTTCTCTCTTTCTGGTATTCTTTTCAGATGGTAAATCTACAGTAACAATGGAAGACATTCTTATTTTTGCTACTGGTTGCAAGTCCATTCCACCTGCTGGATTTAAACCTACTCCGTCAATTGAGTGCCTTCATATGGATTTTCCTGTAGGAAACAAGTGTAATAACTGTTTAGCTCTTCCTATCACCAGTACATATAAAGAATTTCAAGAAAGTATGGACTTTACCATAAAAAACACTCTAAGATTAGAAAAAGAAGAAAATTCTCACTTCATTTGACATTACCTGTTTTGAACAAAGGGATGCTTCTTCAAAAGCTGCTGTAGATACTTTTTGTTTCAGAAATCTTTCCATCATCACTTTTGAGCAAACTTGGACCAATAAAATTTATAATATGAACATAAAGGATTGTTTTGGCCACCTAAGCGAAAAAGGAATTTTTGTTAAGGTGTACCAGTGAAAGTTAATATTTTTCTATTTTCTTAATATACATGCTTTGTAAACCTCAATATAAATACTTGTAGAATGGCTGCACAGACTTTCTTCAAGTATAGTACATACTGTATATAAGCAGAAAACTTGTGCTCACTTTATGTAAATTAGGATTAGGTATAGAATGCCACAATTATTTTTCTGGTTTAATTATGCAATTTTCGAATTATTACTTATTTTAAAGCATTAAGTAGGAAAGCTAAATGAGTGATTTTTTTTTTTTTTTTATAAATCAAAGGCATATATTTTGGAGTATGTGTTATATGTATCCTCTTCTAGGATGGCACTAAATTAGTTAAATGTTTTTAGATCATTGAGTTATATTACAATAGATCCACACTGCTGTTAGATGATGCCTTAAGAGATGTATTATATAAGAAAGCAGAATTGCACAAATACTCAAGAATCTATGGATATTCCATAGTCTTAAAACACTTCTGAGGTGAGTTAAAATATAGTTGAAAAATCTCTTAAGTGTCTTCTTTAAAGCCTTGGCTTTAATCATAAGATTTTTTTTGTTTGTTTGTATCCCATGTGTGGTATTAAACCACAGTGTATATGATCCACAGTTTAAGTTATCTGAATAGAATGATCTCTGTGGATTGCCTTTTGGTAGGTTTGGCTATTTAACAGTTATTTATTATCAGTATGGTTGTTTGATGGGTAAGCTGGCACCATTACATTATACAGTTATTTTCTTTACTTTTGAAAGATACCTGTCTATATAAACAGTGTAGAAGTAGGGAAGAAAGAACTACAAAGAATGAAAAACCCATGCTAATCTCACCATGCAGAATTAACTGTCCCTGCATATCCTTTTATTAATATAAACTCTTATATTTCCTGTCTTTTTTAACTTTATTCTTATAAAAGTCAAAGAATACCTAGAAATAAAAAGAGATTATGTAGTAACAATTTGAAGATATATAATCTGACAGTTTTATCACCATATCTGTACTCTTACAAAAGAAGAAATTGGAAAAATCTAATGTCCCTAATCTTTTATCTAATATAAATGGGTTTTTCACCAAAATAAATCATATGAGAGAAAAATTGCTTGTTTTTAAGCACATTTTTTCCTAGCTATGCAAAGCAGGTATCAGCCATCATATTCTTATCCTCTCTGAGAAACATCTGTAAATTACTGATATTTTTAAAGACAAATGACAGGATTAGTAGCGTGATACTGGTAATATAAAACATGTCCTAGTATAATTTGTTTTGTTACATTTACTAAAAGTGAAACTTTAACTTGAAGGTTTTGAAACATTAAACAAGGCATTTTTTGTCTTGTGTTGAATTCTGTTAAATTATCAAAAGTAATTAAAGGATCAGTTAACCAAAAAGAAGTTTAAACTCACCATACAGGTTTTATTCCAAATGTGTTGATAAACTGGACATTTTATTTGTTAACCTACCTAGTTTTATAAAATTTTAAAAGCCGTTAAATCAATACAAACCAGAAAACCTAATTCAAGCTGTTTTCTGGTTATTTGTAGTTTGAATTCATTTAATTACAGTCATAATTAAAGCTGTTAAATGCTCACATGCTTTTGAGGTGGGGGCTGCTGATAGGGGGCAGTGTGCTTGTGTTGGCTGCGATTAAAAGCAGTATTTCAGTTCCTCTTATGTGTAGACAGGGCTTTAGGGATAAGGTGTTTAAATAATAATTTGGGATATTCATGTTTTAAAGGGAGGTATAAATATTCATATTGGAAAATATTTTCTGGTTTTAAGGATATTCATCAGTACGGATTTAGATTAATGTTTGAAGCTATGTCAGAGAAACCTGTAGGTTATTTATTTTCTGCAGTGTAATGTGTCACATGGTTGCTTTTGGTTTTTTCCTATTGTTACAGCCAATACAGAGTTTTTGCTGACTTTGATTTTTTTAAAGGAATTATGTTATAAACCTTTATAAACCTTTATAAATGTGAATATGTTTTTCATAAGTATTTCAATTGTCTAAATGCCATGTATTTTCAAGCTTGTTCTCTGTTACTCTCAATAGCAAGAAAAACCATAAATTTGCCTCTTACCTATCTGCTGTTAATGGTCTTAGTTTAGTTTTCTACTCATTTTTTTTTAAACAACTTAAAATTTTTTGGTGTGGGAACTTCATCTGAAGGCATTTATACAGTTCTCTACTATTCTTGTACATAGTCATTTTACTATTATTTTAGTATTTAGGGTAAAGATGCCTTAAAATATTTCAATCAGAAATTAGCTCCTTTCTTTATACTTTGTAATATTTAATTTCCATATTATAAAGTAGACATTATTTGTTTGGGTCAAGTAAAAAGCTTTCATTTGATTACTAACCTGAGAATTCACTTTGGTGTCTACATCATTTCAAGCTTCTTAAAATTTTTTTCTCATAATTATATAGAAGCTGTTGAAACTTTTTTACTCAATACTGAATGCACAGTAAAGGAAAGTGTCATAGGTAAGTTTTTTTTTAAGATAAGCCTTTTAAAACTGTAAAAGGTAAAGTGACTTGGGCTTTTACATTCAGTCATTATAAGAAAATTATTAGAGCAAGATCCTATTTATAAATTTGTCATATATATAGTGATTATCACATGCCTTGTTGTCACTTTTACAATAAGCCATTAAACTAGGTTTTATGCTCTCAGTGATCCAGTGTAAAGCATAAAAACGTATTGATGGATTTCTTGAATATGTATTACTCACAGTTTAGGAAAATTTGAATTGCTTTGAAGAGATCCCATTTTCAAGTTCTCATGTTGACTTTTATCTTCAAATTGCCAAACATTCCAGTATCTACTATATGCCAGGTATTATATTATATGATAGTTTATGTCAGCCTAATTTCCCTTTTTTAAAAGGCTTCAGAGACAACCAAAAACATGACACATATAGTGAAGTTTTGTAAATAAATATGTTTATGCTACTAAATGTGAAGCTCTTATATAAACTAAATTAAGTAACTTGTTAGGATTTAACAAGGTTAAGATCCTGACAGTACTGGGTAAATAACAAGATCCTTTCCTTTCCACATTTGGTAGATCTGGCTAGCAGTTGTTGGCTAACATTTAGGAACCTCTCTTGAATGAGCTGTTCTGAGGTATTCTGTGTTAAAATGATCTATCCCCTAATGTAAATAATAGTTTGCAGAATAAATGTATTAAATAAAAAAGTCTGGATAGGTAGAGTCACTTAAAAGACTAAAAAATATTAGGTTAATTAACACTAACAGCCCATAAGTTTCATCCTTTTATTCCAGTAACAGAATACCTTACTCAGTCTTAGCCTTATACGAAGTATTTGTTTATTGCCACTCTTCTTCTGTGGGAATTTTTTTTTTTTTTTGGTGGACTTTTTTTTTTAAGTGTTTATTGACTGTGTTACAAAATTGCTTCTGTTTTATGTTTTGATTTTTTGGCCATGAGGCCTGTGGGATCTTAGCTCCCCCACCAGGGATGGAGCCCTGTATTGGAAGGTGGAGTCTTAACCACTGGACAGGTTCTGGGATATACTTTTCTATACATGTTCCACACTCTGTGCACTCCTTGGTTTTGTGTTAGTTACTTAATCGTGTCCAGCTCTTTTCAACCCCAGGGACTGTAGCCCGCCAAGCTCCTCTGTCCATGGGGTTTCCCAGGCAAGAATACTGAAGTTGGTTGCCATTTCCTTCTCGGTGGATCTTCCTAACCTGGGAGTCGAACCCGAGTCTCTTACACCTCCTGCATTGGCAGGCAGATTCTTTACCACTAGTGCCACCTGGCCCACATGGGGACATGCTCCTTCACTAAGGCATGAAATCCTTCCATTCACTGTAACACCTTGTGCTGAAAACATGTGTCCCAAGGTGTCTTGGGACTATCTCCTTGGTTAGGACAGTTTTTATAATTTCAAATGTATATACTGTACATAAATGTTAAACAGGCCTGAGTGTTTTATATCAATATGACTCATATTTTGGGAGGTATATGCTAGAGCTGAAGTGGTTAGATGATAGAATTGCATTGAAAGTAGAAGTGTCCAAATTTGGGCTCTCATATTGAAGGTGGGAAAGCCTGTTTATTTTATATTCCATGAAGACAAAAAATTAAGTAGAACTTTCCCATAGGGCAGTAACTGTTGTTTGTTTAATTACAACATACCTACTTCATTGTACGTATGTTGTACATACATACATGTACAACAATATTACAGTTAATTTCTTAGTGAAAACCATAATGCAATTCTTAAACAATGTAGGTTCATAATCTTTTACCAGTCTCTCTCACAGCCTGGTACACTTTTTTTTTTTTAATTGGAGGATAATTACTGTACCATGTTCTGATGGTTTTTGCCATACATTGACATGAATCAACCACGGGTGTACATGTGTCCCCCCATCCTGAATCCCCCTCCTACCTCCCGACCCACCCTATCCTGGGTAGTCCCAGAGCACCAACTTTGAGTGCCCTGCTTCATGCATTGAAATTGCACTGGTTATCTATTTTACATATGATAATATACATGTTTCAATGCTATTCTCTCAAATCATCCCACCCTTGTCTTCTCCCACAGAGTCCAAAAGTACCTGTGTCTCTTTTGCTGTCTTGCATGTAGGGTCATCATTATCATCTTTCTAAATTCCATATATATGTGTTAATATACAGTACTGGTGTTTCTTTTTCTGACTTCACTCTATATAATAGATTCCAGTTTCATCCACCTCATTAGAACTGACTCACAGGTATGTTATTTTTTATAGCTAAGTAGTATTCTATTGTGTATGTATACTACAACTTCCTTATCCATTTGTCTGCCAATGGACATCTAGGTGGCTTCCATGTCCTAGCTATTGTGAACAGTGCTGCAGTGAACATTGGGGTACATGTGTCTCTTTCAATTCTGGTTTCCTCCGTGTGGATGCCCAGTAGTGGGATTGCTGGGTCGGATGGCAGTTCTATTTCCAGTTTTTTAAGGAATCTCCACACTATACTCCATAGTGGCTTGTCATATATAACAAGGTAACTACAGTGGATAACTGAATTGTCTAACTGGAATTGTCTAACTGGAATTTGCTAAAAGAGTAGAACTCAAAAGGTTTCATCCAAAAAATAAAAATATATGAGGTGATAGATGTGGTAATTAACTAGATGAGAGGAATTCTTTCACAGTGTATACATATTTATATTAGATCATCTCAATGTACATTTCAATTATCTTGCCAATTCTGTCCTTAATTAAGCTGAAAAAAAATTATGCAAGGAAAAAGAATGTAAGGTTTGATTCTAGGGCATTCCCTAATGGCATTAAGAATGAGATCACTTGAGTTTAATAAAAATGGTTGTGAAATAGGATGGTTTTTTGTTTTTAAAAATGCTCTTTATGTAATTGTTGGGGTAGCTTAATTTCTCAAATTCAGAAAGTTTTCAAACCAGTTTTTGAGCAAAGGGTCTGTAATTTCATATCAGAATTTGACAGCTTCAGAATAAACATTCAATAAGTAATGCAATATCAAAAGTGAACACTACTTACGGTATGAGAAATGAGTTGTGTCCATTTTTAACATCCAATTTAAAAATATGGATTGTTAGAAATCAATATTGGATGTATTTTGTCATCACATGGTTTTAAGTGTACATCAAGACACCTGCATTATCCACTAACGGCCCCCCACGACCACACCGAAGAACTTTTTTGTCATTTTGCATTTACAAAAAGGAGGAAAATACACATTTCCAGTTTGCACCTTCCTGACTCCTGTATCTATGATGGCAGAACAACCCCACTCACCTAGACTACTTTGCCTAAGATGAGATTAAGAAACCTGCCTGATTAGAGCAATGCTTCAAAGCCACCTGTCTCGCCCCCCCCCCCCCCCCAAAAAAAAAACAGGACATCTCTCCAGCTGCACTGGATAAAGGTAAGGCTGCTGCTGCTGCTAAGTCGCTTCAGTCGTGTCCGACTCTGTGCGACCCCATAGACGGCAACCCATCAGGCTCCCACGTCCCTGGGATTCTCCAGGCAAGAACATTGGAGCGGGTTGCCATTTCCCTCTCCAATGCATGAAAGTGAAGTCGCTCAGTCGTGTTCGACTCTTAGCGACCCAATGGACTGCAGCAGCCTACAAGGCTCCTCCATCCATGGGATTTGCCAGGCAAGAGGACTGGAAGGGTAAGGCAGCTAGCATTTAAGTGCCAGTTTCGTTCCATGAACTTCATTTACTTAAGTCCTGTGATTCTTAAGCCCCTAGATTATTACTTCAAGAGATCTGAAGGGGCTTCTCCGATGGCTCAACTGTAAAGAAACCGCATGTAAAGCCGAAGATTCGGAGTCACGGGTTCGATCCTGGGTGGGGAAGATCCCCAGCAGGAAGAAATGGCAATTCAGTCCAGTAACCTTACCCGGAGAATCCCATGAACAGAGGAGCCTGGCGGACGCAATAGAGTCGGACACGACTGAGCCAAACAACATAAGATATCTGTAGACGACCAAACAACAGTCCTGCATTTAATCAGGTTTTTAGCACTATAACACGCTCCTGCTGTATCAGCGCAATTTAAAGTAGCTAACCTTTTAGAAGTTGGAGCTTGACAGGTTAAAAATCCCTCCTGTCCCGCCGCTGTAAAGTAAACAATATCAGGTATTCAGCTGTTATTCTCCTATTGGGTCTCCAAATTCAGTGGAGAGAGCTGAGGGCAGAGGGCGGGCCGGGTTCGGGGCGGTGGGGGACGGTCACCTTGGAGGAGGCGGGGCCGGCCCTTTGTGGTCCCTCCCATCTGGTCTTTGCTTCCGGGGCGGTCGTGCCGGCCACGTCATCGTCAGGCTAGGCTCGCCAGCCAGGCAGTGGATGGTGGGAGCCAAGATGGCGGCCGCCGCAGCAGCAGCTAGTATCCGAGAGAGACAAACAGGTACCAACTTACTCCCTTCTCTGCGGTTTTGTGCTTGCCATGAGGACATATTCCTCAGCCTATCGCACTCACTCGGTCGCGTTGCGTGCAGCTCGAAAACGGACCTCAGAGTTTAATCCAGTTCTCAGGGCATCGAAAGCCCCTCCCCTTTTGAGTTTTTAGGGAAGAGATTCCATTAGCTTGAGAAGTCGGCCCTCTGATGTGGTACTGGGGAAGGGACTTTCGGGGTGAGCGGGTTGCTACGGTCCTGCTCTTGTGTCTTTCCTACTGGGTCTCGGAAAGCCGTGGCGACAAGATCTGGCCCTTGGCATTTCCCGCCCTCTGTTGCCATCTATGAGGTCTTCGCGTTTGTTTCTGTGCATGGTTCGGTTCTCTCTCATTTTAATGTTGAGAGTTTCATCTTTCCGCCCTACCACTACAATTACAAAATTTAAATATTCTTTTCGGAGCAGGTTCCAGTCTGCCATTTCTCTCCTGTGAACTAATCTGAAAAGAGATGCCTAGATAATGATTTCCACCCTTGGCATGCTGGGATGGGATGTAAGAATGGCAAAACGAATGAACACTTTTCCAGTTACTTGGTAGACCAGTGTTTTTAAACAATGCATTATTAGTTTCATGTTTAGTAGAACACGCTTATGTACTTTCCACTTACCCCGTGAAAGTATGAGTAAAAAAAAAAATACTGCTTCTGCACTTTTTTTTTCCACCTTAGATAATGTTAGTTTTGTCGTATTTTTTGAAACTTTGTTGACAGCTTGGTTTACACCTGTTAGATAAAACTAATAGTTTATACCTGTTCGCTAAGTGTCTTGATAGTTGGCAAACCATTAATTCTGAGGAGCTAACAGAAATAAGCCATCAAGAATTTTCAAGTTGAAAGTTGTGTCTCTTGTAGTTAAGTTCTTCTGCGTATAAATCTGAGTAGGAATATAACTGGTTACAATTAATATGGCCTACAGAAAGGATTTTGGCTGTACTTGATTCCTTCCTTTGAAATTCAAAGAAACAGTAATAGATTTCTATCTGCTACTGACACATTGCATAATGAGCTCTTATATTCCTGTTCACCTTCATTTTTTTCCCCACATTACCAGGAGTGATCATGTCACGTACTTGCTCAAAATCCTCTTGCAGCCTGGGGCTTCCCGGTGGCTCAGAGGTGTAGAATCCACGTTCCCAGTTCAGTCCCTGGGTGGGCTAGATCCCCTGCAGAAGGAAATAGCAACCTACTCCAGTATTCTTGCCTGGGAAACCCCGTGGACAGAGGAGCCTGCTGAGCTACAGTCCATGGGGTCGCAAGAGTCAGACACGACTTGGTGATTAAACAGCAGCAACAGCTCTAGCAGCTTCTCATTTCTGTCATGGTAAAAGCCACAGGTGGTCTACAAAGCCCTATATGATCTGCTTTCCACTCAATTTTCTGACTCACTTGCTAATTACTCTCTCCTTTCCTTGAACACACCAGAATGCACTTCAAAGCCTTTCCTTTTTCTGAAATACTACCTTCAGAGAGACCTACATGGCTCACTTCCTCACCTTTGGGATTTTTCTCAGATGTTACTTCTCAGGAGGCCTCTCCTGACTAAACTACACCACACCCATCTCTTCTACCTGTCGTCTCTGTTTTTCTCCATAGCATTTATCATAATCTCACATACCACATGTTTTACTTGCTATCTTTCCCCCCCCAACTAGAATGAAAGCTGCTTAATGAGAAGTAATTTTGACTGAATGTTTTGTTTAGTGCCAGTAGCTGGAGCAATGTCTGGCAGATGGTATAAACACTCACTAAACATTAGGTGAGTGAATAGTAAGTGTAGTTGAATGTATAGTGAATGAAGAATGCATTCCAGGTAAGGATGAAACTATTAGTGAAGTCTAGGACTGCAGATAGTGTGTTTGGTCTTTTCAGTAAAAGCAATTAATTTAAGCCTTTAGAGGAATACTTTAGTGAAAGTAAAATTGTTATTGTTTAGTTGCTAAGGTGTGTCTGACTCTTCTGTGACACCCCCACGTACTGTACCCAACCAGGCTCCTCTGTCCATGGGATTTCCCAGTCAAGAATACTGGAATGGGTTGCCATTTCCTCCTCCAGGGAATCATCCCAGCTCAGGGATCAAACGCACATTTCCTGCATTGGCAGGCAGATTCTTTGCCACCAGGGAAGCCCAAAATACATCCTTATATATTCTTGAGCATAAACCATTTACTTTATTAACAACTCCATTGTGTCAGAATCCCTGTTAACAAGTTAGCCAAGGCTTACAATTGGGGAAATTCACCAAGATGGAGGTGAGAAGGCAAATGTGGGAATATCTGCTGACATGGGCTGCTTTCCATTAGTGAAGGCCTTCTGGAGAACACCATGCACCTGAAACTCATATGTAACCCAGGCTGTGAATCTTCCTAGTGGTCCTCTGTTAAGAAAGTGAAATATTATAACACCTGTGAGCTTCTGAAGTAGGTCCAAATTATTGGCAATGTGTATTATTGTCTGGATATTAGGTACAAGTATTTTACCAAAAAACCATCTCTATATCTCTGTACATATAAATATATTTATCACTGAAGTGCAGTCTCCTCTGTTATTTTACCTGCCTCCAGAAATAAGCATTTAGAAGTTTTTCTAGTGAGTGAAGATGGTGTAAATTGATACCCAGGTGATTTGAGTATTGTAAACTCCTCTGGTAGATGTTTAGGTTGTAGATTATTCTGTATTAATAAAACCTGATTCAAATGCTTTTTAAAAATCAACCAGGTAGATTTTAGGGTTCCCAGTCATTTAATAAGCTACCCTCCCTTGAATATTGGCAATCTCAGTTTCTTTTTTTTGTGTGTGTGTGTAATAAAGTTTTATTAAAGTGTAAAGGAGATAGAGAAAGCTTCTGACATAGGCATCAGAAGGGGGCAAAAGAGTACCCCGTTTGCTAGTGTTAGCAATGGAGTTATATACTCTCCAATGAATCCAAAGAATATCTGGAGGTTGTAAAGACCTCACCAGACCTACTCCCATAATTTACATTTTAAGATAACAGAGTTGGCCAGAGGGTTTAATCCAAAGACTGTCCTCAGGCAGGATACATTATTGTTATATAATCCTAAGGAATGTAGAGGAAAAAAAGTAAAAAAGTTTTTTCTTCCTCCTTGAATATCCCAGACCTCTCTCTCCTTGGGGACCCCTAGACTTCTTATCAACCTGTCTAGGAAATGACTCTCATTCCCCCCTTTTCTTTTAGGAGGATGTTGCGTAGGGAAAAGGGGCGTCATTCTCATTCCATAACTGCTTCCGAGCTGACAAGGGGCGTTGTCCCTAAATTGGTGAGGCAACATATTCTCCTAATCCTCATAGTGAGGATGTCTGATCCAGGGGCCCCAAGTAATAGTTGGAGGAGGCTGTGGCACTCATAGGAGCTCGGACAACTATTTGTAAATTAAAAGCTTTTAGACGGTTAGAAAACCCCATTATACAGTTATAGATGTAAGGCAAAATAGTCATTAAACCAAGTTAAAATCAAAAGTCACATTATGTCCATAGTTACATCAGTCTATCTTAAGGTTGTTAGATGTCATCAGTTTAAGAAGAGGCATCACATGTGATTGTTGAAGGTATTTGCAGACTTGGAGAAAGTCCTTTCCTTGAAGTGGAGATGTCCACCATGGGACGCCTTTCACGGATGAAGAAGGGAGTGGTCCACAGACCCAGCAGTTAGACTGTGGAATGCAGCATAAGAGTGAGCCCAGGACAGGAAGGCATTGTCTTGAGGATCAAACGGCAGACTCAGGATTTTTGGAGTCAGCAGAAGTAGGCTCACATAGATTATCAGGCCCATCTTGTCCTGAAGGATCCCGGACGAGCCCCCAAGATGAAAGGTTGTTGCTGAACGATGAGACGCGGGATTCTTGGCCTCCGGAGGAGATGAATTCAATCCGGGGACAGAGACGAGGCTGGATCGCTCAGAGCTTTTGTGTAATAAAGTTTTATTAAAGTATAAAGGAGATAGAGAAAGCTTCTGACATCAGAAGGGGGCAAAAGAGTATCCCCGCAATCTCAGTTTCATCTGAAAGTATTGTTGTTGTTCAGCTGCTAAGTCATATCCAACTCTTTGCAACCCCATGGACTGCAGCACACCAGACTTCCCTGGCCTTCACTATTCCCCGGAGTTTGCTCAAGCTCATGACCATTGAGTCGGTGGTGCTGTCCAACCACCTCAGTCTTTCCCAGCATCAGGGTCTTTTCCAGTGAGTTGGTTCTTCACATCAGGTGGCCAAAGTATTGGAGATTCAGCTTCAGCATCAGTCCTTCCAGTGAATATTCAGGGTGGATTTCCTTTAGAATGAACTGGTTTCATTTCCTTGCTGTCCAAGGGACTCTGAAGAGTCTTCTCCAGGACCACAATTCGAAAACACCAGTTCTTCATCACTCAGCCTTCTTTATGGTACAACTCTCATATCTGTACATGACTAGTGGAAAAACCATAGCTTTGACTAGATGGATCTTTGTCAGCAAAGGGATATCTCTGCTTTTTAATACACTATCTAGATTTGTCATATATTTCCTTCCAAGGAGCAAGTGTCTTTGAATTTCATGGCTGCAGTCACCATCCTTAATGATTCTGGAGCCCCAAAAAAGAAAACCTGTCACTGCTTCCACTTTTTCCCCTTTTATTTGCCATGAAGTGATGGGACTGGATACCACGATCCTAGTTTTTTGAATGTTGAGTTTTAAGCCATCTTTTCCGCTCTCCTCTGTCACCATCATCAAGAGGCTCTTTAGTTCCTCTTTGCTTTCTACCATTAGTATGGTGTCATCTGCTTATCTGAGGTTATTGATAGTTCCCCTCGCAACCTTAATTCCAGCTTGAGCTTCATCTAGCCCAGCATTTCTCATGATGTACTCTGCATATAAGTTAAATAAGCAGGGTGACAATATACACCCTTGACGTAGTCCTTTCCCAGTTGGAACCAGTCCATTGTTCCCTGTCCCTTTTTAGCTGTTGCTTTTTGACCTGCATACGGGTTTCTCAGGACACAAGTAAGATGGTCTGGCCCTCCCATCTCTTTAAGAGTTTTCTACAGTTTGTTGTGATCCACACAGTCAAAGGCTTTAGTATAGTCCATGAAGCAGAAGTAAATGTTTTTCTGGAATTCTCCTGCTTTTTCTGTGATCCAGTGGATGTTGGCAATTTGATCTCTGGTTCCTCTGCCTTTTCTAAATCCAGCTTGTACATCTGGAAGTTCTCAGTTTACATGCTGTTGAAACCTAGCTTGAAGGATTTTGAGCATGACCTTGCTAGCGTGTGAAATGAGTGCAATTGTGCAGTAGTTTGAACATTCTTTGACATTGGCATTCTTTGGGATTAAAACGAAAACTGACCTTTTCCAGTCCTGTGGCCACTGCTGAGTTTTCCAAATTTGCTGACACTTTGCAGCACTTTGATGTCATCTTTTAGGATTTGAAATAGCTCAGTTGGAATTCCATCACCTCCTCTAGCTTTGTTCATAGTAATGCTTCTTAAGGCCCACTTGACTTCACATTTCAGGATGTCTGGCTCTTGGTGAGTGACCACACCATCGTGGATGTCTGGGTCATGAAGATCTTTTTTGTATAGTTCTTCTGTGTGTGCTTGCCATCTCTTCTGCTTCTTTAGGCCCTTAAAGTTTATGTCCTTTATTGTGCCCATCTTTGCATGAAATGTTCCCTGATATCTTCAGTTTTCTTGAAGAGATCTTAAGTTTTTCTCATTTTATTGTTTTCCTCTACTTCTTTGCACCGTTCATTTAAGAAGGCCTTGTTCAGTTCAGTCGCTCAGTTGTGCCCGACTCTTTGCGACCCCATGAATTGCAGCACGCCAGGCCTCCCTGTCCATCACAAACTCCCAGGGTTTACTCAAACACAAGTCCATCGAGTTGGTGATGCCATCCAGCCATCTCATCCTCTGTCGTCCCCTTCTCCCCCTGCCCCCAATCCCTCCCAGCATCAGGGTCTTTTCCAATGAGTCAACTCTTTGCCAAAGTATTGGAGTTTCAGCTTCACCATCAGTCCTTCCAGTGAACACCCAGGACTGATCTGCTTTAGGATGGACTGGTTGGATCTCCTTGCAGTCCAAGGAACTCTCAAGAATATTCTCCAACACCACAGTTCAAAAGCATCAGTTTTTCGGTGCTCAGCTTTCTTCACAGTTCAACTCTCACATCCATACATGACCACTGGAAAAACCATAGCCTTGACTAGACGGACCTTTGTTGGCAAAGTGATAGATGAAGCACAAGCTGGAATCAAGATTGCCGGGAGAAATATCAATAATCTCAGATATGCAGATGACACCACACTTATGGCAGAAAATGAAGAGGAACTAAAAAGCCTCTTGATGAAAGTGAAAGAGGAGAGTGAAAAAACTGGCTTAAAGCTCAACATTCAGAAAACTAAGATCATGGCATCTGGTCCCATCACTTCATGGGAAATAGATGGGGAAACCGTGGAAACAGTGTCAGACTTTATTTTTTGGGGCTCCAAAATCACTGCAGATGGTGACTACAGCCATGAAATTAAAAGACACTTACTCCTTGGAAGGAAAATTATGACCAACCTAGATAGCATATTAACTAGCAGAGACATTACTTTGCCAACAAGAAGGCCTTGTTACCTCCTTGCTGTTCTCTGGAACTCTGCATTCAGTTGAGTGCATCTTTTTCTTTCTCCCCTGCCTTTTGTTTCTCTCCTTTCTAAACTATTTCTAAGGCCTCCACAGACAACCACTTTGGCTTCTTCCATTTCCTTGGGAATGGTTTTGGTCATTGTTTCCTGTACAGTGTTACAAACTTAATTCCATAGTTCTTCAGGCACTCT
The DNA here is from genome assembly GCF_023699985.2 of Odocoileus virginianus. Classification (NCBI taxonomy): domain Eukaryota; kingdom Metazoa; phylum Chordata; class Mammalia; order Artiodactyla; family Cervidae; genus Odocoileus; species Odocoileus virginianus. The sequence goes on along the minus strand of NC_069689.1, from coordinate 34,130,005 downwards.
TATCTGATCAGATCCTTTAGATCATCTATTTGTCATCTCACTCTGTAATGATAAGGGATTTGATTTAGATCATACCTGAATGGCCTACTGGTATTCCTTACTTTCTTCAATTTAAGCCTGAATTTTGCATTAAGCTGCTCATAATCTGAGCTACAGACAGCTCCACGTCTTGTTTTTGCTTACAGTATAGAGCTTCTTCTCTTTGGCTGCAAAGAATATAATTCAGTCTGATTTTGGTATTGACATCTCGTGATGTCCGTATGTAGAGTTGTCTCCTGGGTTGTTGGAAGAGAGTGTTTTCTGTGACCAGTGTGTTCTCTTGACAAAACTTTTTGCCTTTGTCCTGCTTCGTTTTGTACTCCAAGGCCAAACTTGCCTGTTATTCCATATATCTCTTGACTTCCTACTTTTGCATTCCAATCCCCTGTGATGAAAAGGGCATCTCTTTTTGATGTTATTTTTAGAAGATCTTGTAGGTCTTCATAGAATCATTCTACTTCAGCTTCTTTGACCTTAGTGGTTAGAGCATAAACTTGGATTACTGTGATGTTGAATGGTTTGCCTTGGAAACGAACCGAGATCACTCTGTCATTTTTTAGATTGCACCCAAGTACTGCAATTCGAACTCTTTCGTTGAGGGCTACTTAATGTCTTCTTAGGGATTCTTGGCTACAGTAGTAGATAAAATGGTCATCTGAATTAAATTTGCCCATTCCCATCCATTTTAGTTCACTGGTTCCCAAGATGTCAGAGTTTATTGTTGTCATCTCCTGCTTGACCACATCCAATTTACCTTGATTCATGTATCTAATATTCCAGGTTCCTATGCAATATTGTTCTTTACAGCATCAGACTTTACTTTCACCACCAGACACATCCACAGCTGAGTGTCATTTCTGCTTTGGCCCAGCCTCTTCACTCTTTTGGAGCTATTTCTCAGCTCTTCTACCAACCTTGGGGACTCATCTTCTGGCATCATATCTTTTTGCCTTTTCATACTGTTCATGGGGTTTTCACAGCAAGAATACTGGAGTAGTTTGCCGTTCTCTCCTCTAGTGGACCATAGTCTGGCAGAACTCTCCACGTTAACTCATCTTTCTTGGGTAGCCCTGCATGGCATGGCTCATAGCTTCATTGAATTATGCAAGCCCTTAGCCACAACAAGGCTGTGATCCATGAAGGGCATGTAAAAGTATAGCAAGATTTTAATTTTTCTTAGAAGACATTTCTGCTGCTGCTGCTAAGTCGCATCAATCGTGTCCGACTCTGTGCGACCCCATAGATGGCAGCCCAACAGGCTCCTCTCTCCCTGGGATTCTCCAGGCAAGAATACTGGAGTGGGTCGCCATTTCTTTCTCCAGTTCATGAAAGTGAAAAATGAAAGTGAAGTTGCTCAGTCATGTCCAGCTCTTCGTGACCCCATGGACTGTAGCCTACCAGGCTCCTCTATCCATGGGATTTTCCAGGCAAGAGTATTGAGTCTGCTTATAAATCATGAACAGAAGAGCGATAAAAACCACAAAATGCTATAACCTGTAGACCGTAACTTCTGTGATTATAGAGTTGTATATTTTTTAATCAGGGTTTATCAGTTACCTACCGCATCTATAGGAAAGTCTCACTAGTGGATCTGACAGGATAAATTTGCCATAGAATGCACTCCACGACAGCTTAAAAATAGAACTACTGTATGAAGGTTTTGAACCAACTAAATATAGATGATGTTTATTTCTATCAGTACTGATCTTTTTACAGTAATGTATGTATGTATTTTTGACTGTGCTGGGCCCTCATTGCTGCCTGGACTTTGCTCTGGTTGCAGAGATTGAGGGTTGCTCTTCATTGCAGTGTGTGGGCTTCTCATTGTGGCAGCTTTTCTTGTTACAGAGCTCGGACTCCTCGGGTGCACGAGCTTTAATACCGGGGTTACATGAGCTCAATAGTTAGCGATTCCCCAGGTCTCAGAGCACAGGCCCAGTAGTTACCATGCATGAGCTTAGTTGCTCCGTGGTATATGGCATCTTCCTGGACCAAGGTTTGGACCCATGTCTCCTGCATTGGCAAACAGATTCTTTACTGCTGAGCTGCTAGGGAAGCCCATCGATACTGATCTTAATCTCTTTGTTTAGCCACACAATAAACAGACAACAGCACCAGTTTATCTGTTGAGGCCACTGCAAGTTCATGATTGACAGGATTTTTTTTTTTTTTTGCGTCTACATAAAATATAGTGTGGTATCATCAGGAGACATGGAAAAGGCTTCTTCCTGAACATTTTTCATGTTTTCATGTGGAAGCAGATATTTACCGCATGTTAGAAAATCTTCTAGACATCTGCCTTTTAACTGTTGATGAAATTGTCTTACAAAGTCATTTGATTAATCAGTTTTTCCAGAGTGATTTGTGCATTTTGTTTTGAGGTAATAAGTAATAAATGTGGGAGGAAAGTGAAATCACAGACATTGGTAATATTTAATAAAACTGTTTTCATTTCCAGTGGCTTTGAAGCGTATGTTGAATTTTAATGTGCCTCATGTTAAAAATAGCACTGGAGAACCAGTATGGAAGGTAAGAGACTTTTATTTTAATGGAGATTCTTTCTCTCAGCCCTTATTGGTGGTGATGGAGGGGATTTCTTGTTAATACAAACAGTAACACATTTTAGTTGTAATGCATGAATATTTTGCTTTTATTTAACATGGCTTCTTAATGTGAATCTTTTTTTTTAATTGAAGTATAGTTGATTTGCAATATTGTGTTAATCTCAGGGGTACAAGAAAGTGATTCTGTTATATATAGAGATTTCTTTCAAATTATTTTCCATTATAGGTTATTACAAGATATTGAATGTAGTTCCCTGTGTTATATGGTAAATGCTTGCTGTGTATCTGTTTTATGTATATTATTAATAATTTGTATCTATTAATTCCATCTTTTTCTTCAAAGAGATTATAATGCAATTGATTTGGTTTAAAATTTATTAGATTATAGCCACTTTATACTTCTCTCTTTCTACGAGTTAAAAGCAAATCAACTTGGTTACAGTTTGGAGTGTTTTGAAAACTTTTATGAGTCTCTATAAGTCCTTTGGGTTAACACTAATAGAGGTGATTAAAATCATCTATATTGAATTTACAGTTTAGGCTTTAGCAGTTTCCCTCATTTTCCTCTTCCTTCCTGTTTATTTGCAGTCATCTTCCTATTTCCCTTTGCAACACTTATTATTTCTAGAGCATATGAATTTCTAGAGCATATGAATTAAATAACTTGAACATTTATGGGGTTCAGATTTGTGTCAAATTCTTTCCCTACCCATCACTTCTGTTATCACAAGATTAATAATATGGTGTATTGAGGTGTAAAGAAGAATTTGAATTCTGCAACATCCAACCTTTTGTAACTGGAGCAGGAAGATTTTTATAAATAGTCTTTGAATTTGCTAAGCATTAGTTTTGAGAGTGACTGCTTTTTGAACGTGAGAGTCGCTTAGTTGTGTCCGACTCTTTGTGACCCCATGGACAATACAGTCCATGGAATTCTCCAGACCCGAATACTGGAATGGTAGCCTTTCTCTTCTCCAGGGGATCTTCCCAACCCAGGGATCGAACCCAGGTCTCCCGCATTGCATGCAGATTCTTTACCAGCTGAGCCACAAGGGAAGACTGATTTTTACTTCTCTCTTTTTAGAAAGGACATATGTGAGCTGGATAGGGGAGTGTATCTGAGTTTACTGTATGTTCAAAGTCCTTTATTATAGCTTAAGATATAATAAGCTATATCTTACTATAGTCTCTAGTATGTTATAGTTTCCAGTATGTTTTTTAACCTCGAAAAAAGTATTTTATAAGAAGAATTAACATAATAATTTACCTTAACCAGAGTAATAACACTTCTAAAGAATGAATTACTAGGTTAAGTGGACATTTTGGTAAATAATTGTGAAAAATATTAAATTGAGGTAAGTATAAGAATTCAGTATATTAAAATAAAATGTACTCAGACTTCCCTGGCGGTCCAGTGGTTAAGACTCTGTGCTCCCACTGCAGTGGTCTCGGATTCAATCCCTGGGTAGGGAACTGACAGTCCAGTGTGGCAAAAATAAAATAAAATGTACTTCAACAGCATCTTAATATTGGATTCTCTATTGACTGTTCATTGATAATTATGTTTTAAAAACACATGACTCTTGTTTTTAACTAGGTGCTCATTTATGACAGATTTGGCCAAGATATCATCTCCCCTTTGCTATCTGTGAAGGAGCTGAGAGACATGGGAATAACTCTGCATCTGTGAGTTTTAAAATATTTCTAGAAATGGCATTTGTTTTCAAATACATTGTTAAAAAATATTAGCCACCCAGAAATCAAATTACTAGGGGTGTTTATTAAGAAAATAATGTTGTTATAGTACTTGTATATAGAAAACAACATTTTTTCCTCTTATCTTCTCTTAAACCTTTTATTTCCAAAGGAAAAAATAATCCTCAGTCTGACAATTTAAATTTTCTCTTTTGTGTCTTTCCCTACAGATGGGTTTGCTCTCATGTAAAGGAAAGGAACTGTTGTCTGAAGGTCTCTTTCAGCTTTGAAATTTTTTTATTCCTTTAATTGAAATACTCTTTTTATAAGGACTTTTCACTAATTGGGATTATTAATAGTAACAGGAATATCAGCCTTGCTTGATGCTTGTATTTTCTCTCTCTAAGTGGGTCCCATATTTATGTCATATATAGGACTTATTTTTAATGTTTGTAATTGTAGTTATACCTGTTCCTACTCTTGATCTGTGTTGTCACATTATTTTAGGTAGAAAGAAATAGAAAACATATTTTTAATTTCAAAGAATCACCCCCAATTCCTAGTTGGATTTACTTTCCTCCCTTTGAAAGATAAGCAGTGATTCAGTTGTAAATATTTTACGATGTCTGATGACAGGTAGAGCTTTCTGTTTATTATTCTTTGTAGTTACACTAATACTTAGGCTTACTATGTTATTTGGCTGTCAAAGTGGTCATATATGAAAGTAAAATAAGTACAGTTATCAAGTAAAACTATAGTTCAGTGAGGGATTAAAAAAACACTTTTTTGAAAGAGGAATATCTAAATTGGTATATCTTTACTATGAAAACTTTAAGTAGCTAGGAAATAATGACAGTCAATCTCCAAAAGGACTTTTTACGTTGTCTTCTTAACCACTGAATTTATTTGATTATATTTCTTATGATATGACTGGTAAAGCAAATAAATTGCATTACTTTGCATACATAACCTAATGGAACATTTAGAGAGGACTGTATTCTTGAATAGCAAGTTGGTTTAGGCTGATTTGTAGAAAATAGTAATTACAGGTTTCCAGAGCATGAAAAGGTGGGTGTAGCCTTTTAGATAGATGGACAGTCAGTGTAAGGAGACAGCAGCCAGTGGCTGCCAGCACATTATAATCCTTTTGATGTTAGCAGCAGCCAGACATATGGAAAGAAGTTACTGAATGTGGACTCACTGGCAGCATGGGCCTCTTTGACTCTCTTCTTCATAGAAGGATGACTGAAATACTTGTATATATAAAAGGATATATGTAGAAGATTGTATATGGGATATTGCTTATAGAAGGATGACTGGAATATTGTAGAAATAGAATATTTCTCTTTTTTCCTGATATAAACATGGTAAAATCTTACAGTGGTAAAGACATTTTGTCATTCATTTGCTATTGGGATATTTGAATGATTATACTCCCTGAATTGTAAAAGAAAAAGCTATCAGGTTGTACAGTCTATGAGATGCTTCGCTGATCTCTTATACATTCTCATGAAGCAATAAATAGAATGGTATATATTGTCTTAAAGATTTAAGGAAGCATTCATATACCTTTCATTTAAAATATATATTTGATTTTATTTATAGCTAAATGTTTCATCACTTCTAAAGATTCTAAAAATAGTTCCAGCTTTCTGTTTTCTCTCTTAGAGAATAGCAGTTTCTTCGCACTTAGCTCTTCCCACCATATTTCTAAGAAAAATGGGAATAAAATTGATTTTGAATGTGCATTAGTTCTCATTCAGAGAGAATATTGGTAGAAGAAACTCTGACCGTAAGAGGCATTAGAAGTAAAGTGATTGGAGTAGAAGAAATTAAAACTGAGATTAGGATGTTACTAATAAATAATATTAACATTGATACAAGAAGAAAGCTGGGTTAAATGATTAATTGCAGTAAGAGCTTTTAGAGTACGGGTCACTGTCCTTGAACTGGTAAACTTCTAGTTTGAGAAGTACTGTTTTTAACTATCTTTTTAGATAAGTGATTAAGAAAAAAGTAAATTTTATATTCTTTACGTCTCATAGGCTTTTGCACTCTGATCGAGATCCTATTCCAGATGTTCCTGCAGTGTACTTTGTAATGCCAACTGAAGAAAATATTGACAGAATGTGTCAGGTAACATGAGTTCTTATTTTCTCGATTCTTGAGGGCGGAAACCTTTTTTTTTTAATTTTTAAGATGTCCATTGTGAAGAATCAGAAATTTCCTTACCTAATTTCCCACTTTGATTTTTGAGACTATCTTTGAATGTTCTGTAGACTGAAAGATTTAAAAATTTTTGACTGATCAAGCATTATATTTATTGAGAATAACTCTTGCCTTAAGAAACAGAATACCTAACTCTATTAGTTTTAATATAAGAATAGAAATATAATTCTGAGAATAGGAGGTCCAAGTTGGTACAGCAGCTCTGTGAGACAAAGATTCAGGCCTCTGGTATCTTTTTGACCTATCATCTTTAGTTTGTCATTTTCCATTGTCTTGGTTGTTGCTTCACATATACAAGGTGGTAGCTGCAATTTTAGATACCACATCTATGTGATATAGGCAAGAAGAAGGGAGAAATGGACTGTGATAGTCCTGATTATTGATTTTGATCAAGAAAACTGAGCTTTCCCAGAAACTCCCAGAAGACTTTGGTTTATGTCTCATTGCATAGAATTAACATCAAGGGAGGTCACAAACGTTAAGCTTTAGATGAGTGTTTTGCCACCCCCAAATAAAATCTTTTTTCTTTTAGCAAGGAAGAAAGGGAAATAGATATTGGATAGGTACCTAATAGTGTCTGCAATAAGTCACAAGCTCTTTACTTGTTGACTGTTGAATCAAATTTCTGTTTGTTTGTGAAGATCACATATTTTGTGTCGTATATAGCTAATAATGCCCAGCTTTCTTTTACCCTGCATAAGCCCCGGTTATGCCAATTTTTGAAGAAGTACAGTTTATCAACCCTTTCCTCTCTCCTTGTTTTAAAACAGCTTGATTGAAATATAATTCACATACCATACAATTAACCCTGTTTGTTTGTTTGTTTGTTTTTTAAAAACCAGCAAGACAGATTTTATTTGAGCCTCTGGCATTAATGCAGAACTGAGCTCAACTCCAAATACAGCAGAGACAATCAGGGGTTGATAGCCGATGGGCAGAGTGAGGGGACGGATGGGAAATTACTAAGAGGAATAATCTTTTACTGAACATTTTCATCACCTTACTTATTACATCCCCGACCCCTGAATCCCCAACCCTAAGGTACTGTTTGTTTCTGTACATTTGTCCGTTCTGCATATTATGAATAGAATCATATATATTATTTGTTGTATCTCACTTCCTCTTAGTGTAATGTTTTCAAGATTCATCCATACTGTAGTTGTATCAATACTTTTTTCCTTTTTATTGCTGAATATTCAGTTGTTTGGATATATCAGATTTTAACCATTTATCATCTAGGTTGCTTCCACCTTGTGGCTGTTATAAGTAATGCTTCTGTAAACATTTGTGTACAAGTTTCTGTGTAGACATATGTTTTTATTTCTCCTGTGTCCATGAACACCTAGGAATGAAACTGCTGCATCAAATGATAACACCACAGTTAACCTTTTGAGGAATTGCCAGACTGTTTGCCAAAGTAGTTGCATCACTTTTTATTCCATCCAGCAGTGTTTGAGGGTTCCATTTTCTCCAGGCCCTTGCCAGCAATTTTTATTATTTGACATTTGATTGTAGCCATTCTAGGGAGTGTAAAATGGCATCTCACTGTGGTTTTGATTTGTATTTCCCTGATTATTTATATTAAACATCTTTACATGTGTTTATTGGCAGTTTGTATCTTTAGAAAAATGTCTATTCATGGTCCTTATTCAATTTTTAATTTTTTTTTAAAATTATTGAGTTGTTAAAGTACTTTATATATTTTGAATCATAGACCTTTATCAAGTATATCATTTGCAGATATTTTCTCCCATCCTGTGCGTTTTCTTTCACTTTCTTAGTATCCTGTGGAGCATAAAAAAGTTTTACTTTGGCTTTAAACTTAATTTTAAGTATATTTGTTCTTTAGTTGTTTGTCCTATGGTGTCATATTTAAGAAACAATTGCCAAGTCTCTGTTTTCTTTGAAGATTTTTATTGTTTTGTATTTAAGTCTTTGATACTTCTTGAGTTAGTTTTTATACATACTGTAAGATAGTTGTCCAACTTCAATCTTTTCCCTGTAACTACCCTGTTCTCCCAGCTTCATTATTATTTCCCCAGTCAACAGTCTTGGCAGCTTTGTCAGAAATTAATTAACAATAAATAAATTGATTTATTTCTGGACTCTTGGTTCTTTTTCATTGATCTCTGTGTCTGTCCTTATGCCAGTACCACACTATCTTAAATTAGTCTTACTTTGTAGCAAGTTTTGAAATTGGGAAGTTGAGTCTTCCAACTTTGTACTTTGTTTACAAGATTGTTTTGGCTTTTCTGGGTCCTTTGAATTTTCATGGTAATTTTAGGATTAGCTTGTCAATTTCTATGAAGAAAGCAGCATGGATTCTGGTAGGGATCTCAGTGACTCTGTAGATCATCTGGAGAGTGTTGCCATCTTAACACTATTAAATGTTCTGGTCCATGAGCGTGGGGTATCTTTCATTTACTTAGGTCTTTTAATAGTGCTTATTAGTGTGCAGAATGTAAGTGGTCACTTCTTTCGCTAAATTTATTCCGTTGTATTTTTTAATACTATTGTGAATGAAATTTCTTTGGCTGTGTTGGGGCTTAGTTGAGGCATGCGAGATCTTCATTGCATCATGGGGGTCTTTTGTTGCGGTGCACAGACTCTCTATTTGTGGCACGGGGGATGCAGAGAACTCAGGCTTCAGTAATTGTGGCACTCAGGCTTAGTTGCTCTGCAGCATGTGGGATCTTAGTTCCCCGACCGGGGATCAAACCCACATCCCCTGCATTGCAAGGTGGATTCTTAACCACTGGACCACCAGGAAGTCCTGGAATTGTTTTCTTAATTTCATTTTTAGGATTGCTCATTGCAAGTGCGTATATGCCCAGTTGACTTTTATGTAAAGATCTTGTATGCTGCTTTGTTATTCAGCTTCTTTTGAAATGTCTCCATCATTCTTTGATCATTTCTTTACTTTCTGACATAATAAAATATACCAGTTTCATTTTATACTTCTCTGTCCCAGCCCAAGAATGAACCATTTTGTAGAAAATGGTATTTAGAAATTGGTGTTTGCCTGGAGAAGGAAATGGCAACCCACTCCAGTATTCTTGCCTGAAAAAGTCCATGGACAGAGGAGCCTGGCAGGCTGTAGTCCATGGGGTTACATGACTGAGCACACATGCATGAGGATGGAGGGAGATGGGTTGGTAGCAATAAATTAATAGAACTTAAAAAAAAAAAAAAAAGAAAGAAATTGGTGTTTGAGCATTGGGTACTCATTGCTCCTAGGATGTCACAGTTCTTAGGCCCTCTCAATGGAAAGATCTAAGAAATATATGTGTATCAATATTTAATGCTTTATATATTCCTACTTTTCTCTCTAGATAGATAGACGGACAGAGTGCCTTCATAATTCAGTTCAGAAGTACAGGATTCATTCTAGCTTTTCCTTTCTCCTGTTACAAGTTGATCATTTCTTTCTCTGACAGTAAGAAACATGGCTCCCAATATCCTCAATATAATTACTTACTTATCCATTCTCTCAATTCTCAGTTTTAAACCAATCTCCCAGTCTTCATTGAAATGCTGCTCTGCTCAACTACCTCCCACACACAGGCACTAGACTCTTAGCTTTTCATATTTCAACATTTTCAAAAATCTTATGTATCTTAAAATTGATGGTGTGTTTTAGAAGTTTATTGGCAGCATTAATTCTTCCTTAGTGCTGTGGGAAACAGTGGTGCCTGTTAAAATTGATAGTATATTAGATTTGAAACCATATACTTATTTAAATATGAGTTTAAGAAGATAAGTAAATTTGATTTCAGAATTGACATAACTATAAATGATGCTATTTTTGGATGATAACGAAGGAATGCTTCTGGAATTGGTCATTAGAATGATAACATTTCTGTGTACAATCATCACATGATTAGAACAGTAGAAGGTAGTGTCTACCACATATAATAAGCACTTAAACTATGTAAGAAGGCAGGAATACTGGAGTAGGTAGCCATTCCCTTCTCCAAGGAATATTCCCAACCCAGGGATCGAACCCGGGTCTCTTGCATTACAGGCAGATTCTTTACCATCTGAGCCGCCAGGCAAACCATTTAAGAACAACATAGTGTATAGGAATGCAAGAGATTTCTGTATGTTAATTTTATATCCTGCAACTTGACTGTATTCGTTGATTAGCTCTAGTAATTTTCTGGTAGAGTCTTTAGGGTTTTCTATGTAGAGGATCATGTCATCTGCAAACAGCGAGAGTTTCACTTCTTCTTTTCCTATCTGGATTCCTTTTACTTGTTTTTCTGCCCTGATTGCTGTGGCCAAAACTTCCAAAACGATGTTGAATAGTAGTGGTGAGAGTGGGCACCCTTGTCTTGTTCCTGATTTCAGGGGAAATGCTTTCAATTTTTCACCATTGAGGGTGATGCTTGCTGTGGGTTTGTCATATATAGCTTTTATTATGTTGAGGTATGTTCCTTCTATTCCTGCTTTCTGGAAACAGAAAGAGAAATTAAGGAAACAATACCATTCACCATTGCAACAAAAAGAATAAAATACTTAGGAGTATATCTACCTAAAGAAACAAAAGACCTATACATAGAAAACTATAAAACACTGATGAAAGAAATCAAAGAGGACACAAATAGATGGAGAAATATACCATGTTCATGGATTGGAAGAATCAATATTGTCAAAATGGCTATACTACCCAAAGTAATCTATAGATTCAATGCAATCCCTATCAAACTACCAACAGTATTTTTCACAGAACTAGAACAAATAATTTCACAATTTGTATGGAAATACAAAAAACCTCGAATAGCCAAAGTAATCCTGAGAAAGAAGAATGGAACTGGAGGAATCAATCTGCCTGACTTCAGACTCTGCTACAAAGCCACAGTCATCAAGACAGTATGGTACTGGCACAAAGACAGAAATATAGATCAATGGAACAGAATAGAAAGCCCAGAGATAAGTCCACGAACCTATGGTCACCTTATCTTCGACAAAGGAGGCAAGGATATACAATGGAAAAAAGATAACCTCTTTAACAAGTGGTGCTGGGAAAACTGGTCAACCACCTGTAAAAGAATGAAACTAGAACACTTTCTAACACCATACACAAAAATAAACTCAAAATGGATTAAAGATCTAAATGTAAGACCAGAAACTATCAAACTCCTAGAGGAGAACATAGGCAAAACACTCTCCGACATAAATCACAGCAGGATCCTCTATGACCCACATCCCAGAATTTCAGAAATAAAAGCAAAAATAAACAAATGGGACCTAATGAAACTTAAAAGCTTTTGCACAACAAAGGAAACTATAAGCAAGGTGAAAAGACAGCCCTCAGATTGGGAGAAAATAATAGCAAATGAAGCAACAGACAAAGGATTAATCTCAAAAATATACAAGCAACTCCTCCAGCTCAACTCCAGAAAAATAAATGACCCAATCAAAAAATGGGCCAAAGAACTCAACAGACATTTCTCCAAGGAAGACATACAGATGGCTAACAAACACATGAAAAGATGCTCAACATCACTCATTATCAGAGAAATGCAAATCAAAACCACAATGAGGTACCATTATACGCCAGTCAGGATGGCTGCTATCCAAAAGTCTACAAGCAATAAATGCTGGAGAGGGTGTGGAGAAAAGGGAACCCTCTTACACTGTTGGTGGGAATGCAAATTAGTACAGCCACTATGGAAAACAGTGTGGAGATTTCTTAAAAAGCTGGAAATAGAACTGCCATATGACCCAGCAATCCCACTTCTGGGCATACACACCAAGGAAACCAGATCTGAAAGAGCCACATGCACCCCAATGTTCATCGCAGCACTGTTTATAATAGCCAGGACATGGAAGCAACCCAGATGCCCATCAGCAGACGAATGGATGAGGAAGCTGTGGTACATATACACCATGGAATATTACTCAGCCATTAAAAAGAATTCATTTGAATCACTTCTAATGAGATGGATGAAACTGGAGCCCATTATACAGAGCGAAGTAAGCCAGAAAGATAAAGACCATTACAGTATACTAACACACATATATGGACTTTAGAAAGATGGTAACGATAACCCTATATGCAAAACAGAAAAAGAGACTCAGATGTATGGAACAGACTTGTGGACTCTGGGAGAAGGCAAGGGTGGGATGTTTCAGGAGAACAGCATTGAAACATGTGTATTATCTAGGGTGAAACGGATAACCAGCTCAGGTTGGGTACATGAGACAAGTGCTCGGGCCTGGTGCACTGGGAAGACCCAGAGGGATCGGGTGGAGAGGGAGGTGGGAGGGGGGACTGGGATGGGGAATACATGTAAATCCATGGCTAATTCATATCAATGTATAACAAAAACTACTGTAATGATGTAAAGTAATTAGCCTCCAACTAATAAAAATTAAAAAAAAAAAAAAAAAAAAAAAAGAACAACATAGGTGCACTATGTGCAAGCAGTTTTGTGCACTATTTTAATGAATAGGATTTTATTGATAATATAGCTTTAATTATTAAAATATGTTTCAGTTATACATAGTAACCAAGTAACCAGCACCTCTTTATACATTTGTTCTCCTGGGATAATTTTTTCTATCCTTTGTATAACCTGTCTTTTGAATATGTATATTATCCCCAGAAACCTTGCTCTTATTGCATCTAAAAGATTTTTAATTTGTCGTCATCGTTTGTACTATCCTGTAAGAATGAAGTATTCATTGTATTCACAGGATCTTCGAAATCAACTCTATGAATCATATTATTTAAATTTTATTTCTGCTATTTCAAGAAGTAAACTGGAAGATATTGCAAATGCAGCGTTAGCGGCTAGTGCAGTAACACAAGTAGCCAAGGTAAGAGGTTTTGGTTGGCTGATGTTTTGTTAATGTAAACTTTAGTAATAATCTGAAACCTTTAGATCAGCGTAGATGTCTCATTACAAAAGATCAGAACAACCTAAGAAATAGACTCAGAATACTTCTAGAAAGAGGTTTTGATAATGTAAATTATCTTCAACTTGAACTAGGCAAAATAAACCAAACTTATTGATTGACTAATTTGAAAGGCAAAAATAAAAAGCTGAATCGTTTTTTGTTTTAGGCTGGGATTTGTATAATCTTTTTAGCTCAGCTTAGAAATAGTTTGACAGTTGTGTGGTCATAAATTCTACTCAGACTGTTTTGACACTCTTTTATCTATAATCACTGTGCTGTTGTTGTTGTTTAGTCACTAAGTTGTGTCTAACTCTTTGCAATGCCATGGACTGTTGTCCACGAGGCTCGTCCGTCTGTGGGATTTCCCAGGCAAGAATACTGGAGTGGGTTGCCGTTTCCTTCTCCAGGAGATCTTCCCGACCCAGGGAATGAACCTGTGTCTCCTGCATTGGCAGGCAGATTCTTTACCACTGAGCCACACTAGTCACCATACTATCTTCATATATTTTTTTAGTTAGGAGAGAGTATCCAAGGAGGCTGAATTGCATGTTATAAGAAAGAAAGAATTCACAACAGGCCAACAATTCTATATCATAGTGATTTTTTGTCATGTTCAGCTCAATTATAAATAAATCTATAAAATATATTCTTGGTTGTACCCCTGATTTTGTTTGTTTGTGTGTTTTCCAGCCCTGTTTTGCCCTTTTCTTTCTTGAATTTGGATAAGGTATAGCTGAAAATTCTGCAAACTGATGTAGGGCAAATAAAAGACCAAAGAACCATGCTTTTAATTCCCATTCTTTAACAGATTTTTCATTCTTAGATAGTCCACTACTACTTCTAACTAGTTCTTGAGGCTTATGTCTTATTATTCTTTCTCTTCCAAAATATATCATTAGCTTTACATGAAAATAGGTACATTCTTTTATTTAACTATATTTAACATAACTCAAGTAATTTTCTGTTTTTCTCCTGATTTGTATTTTTGTAAATACAGATCACAATGTAAAACCAGTTACTATAACTTTCTTAGGAAAGTGTGATTAAAATGAATATAAAAGTTAAAATTGTTTTTCTTCAAAATTGATATCCATTCCTATCCCCACCACAATTTAAAAAAAAATTTTGTATGTTAAATTCTACTTTCTGAAAATGCTACTGTCCTTGAAAATTTATTGCCTGGTCTTGTTTTCTTAATTGTTTTTTACTGTTAACTTCTCATTTTTGCCCAGTTAGGCAATCTGCAAATGGCATAATTTTTAATTATTGAATATAATTATAATTTTTTAAATTTTACCATTGGTAGATTAAATCAAACTAAATGTGTATTCAATATTATAAAATTGATTTGAAAACCTTTTCTTTTGTTTCTAGGTTTTTGATCAGTATCTCAATTTTATTACTTTGGAAGATGACATGTTTGTATTATGTAATCAAAATAAGGAACTTGTTTCATATCGTGGTATGTAAAAATAAGAATATTATAATTCATTGTTAACAAAATGAACAGTGTACTGTAAAAGAAAAAAATTGAACATGTTTAGTGCACTCCAAAACCAGCTTTGTTTATAGCACATAAAGAAAACAAGTCTCAAGCTGAATTCTGTCACATATAAACAACATTTACTAAATCTGTTTAGTGAAGCTCAGTGAAATGCAAATTATCTGACATTTTAGGTACCCCACAGCAATTTGCACGAATACTTCACTCATGGCAAGTAAGATAGTATTTTAGTAGTAGGATTTGGTTGATCTTTTAGTACTTTGATCTTTGAAAAAGTTTACTTTGCTTCTCTGTGCAATAGTTTCCAAGTCTGTAAAACAGAAATAATAATAATACTGTGTACCTCAGAGTTTCTGTGGGAGTTAAATGCTTTCTTGTATGTTAAATGCCTGGAAAAGTTGCTGACATTATTGTAACTGCTCAGCAAAGGTTGATTATGTTGGCAAGGTCAGACAACAGCAGAGAGTCAGCAGCTACTAAAGTCCTATTATGGAATGATGTGTAAGTACCATTTTCAAATAGAGGTTGTTGTGCTATGCTGTGCATAGTTGCTCAGTCATGTCTGACTCTTTGTGACCCCGTGGACTGCGGCCTGCCAGGCCCCTCTATCCATGGAGATTCTCTAGGCAAGAGTTCTGGAGTGGGTTGCCATGCCTTCCTCCAGGGGATCTTTTCCACCCAGGGATTGAACCCAGGTCTCACCAACATTACAGGCAAATTCTTTACCATCTGAGCCACCAGGGAAACCCTGTTCATGCAGTAGTAGGATTGAGTACTGGTATTTGATCAAATGCTATCTAATCCCCTCTGAAGTTTGAATTCCCGATTTTGATAAACTGACCATCTCTTAGATGTAGATTAAAATTAACACGTGCACACACACACACAAAGCATCCACACCACGTTTTATTGTGTGTGGATTTTTTTTTCTTTGTGAAAACACTGTGAGATCTATCCTCTTAACATTTTTTTAAGTATACAATACAGTGTTGTTGATTTTGGTACAATGTTGTATGGCACCTCTCTAGAACTTACTCATCTTGCTTTGTGCCCATTGATTAGTTGTGTCAGACATTTTAAGGAAAATTACAGCGTATAGAGGATGTGATTAGCCAATTCATTGAAATAATTAATTTGGTACTTTAGGATTGAGATGTTTGAGGATGACTAGAGTTTAAGTGGTTCTAACATAGGGAGTATGTCCATCCCATGGTGGTATTTGGAAATGTGTAAGGACAGTTTTGATTGTCACAATTAATACTAGCATTTAGCGAGCAGGGACTTGCGATGCTAGATGTTCTGCAGTATGTCAGCCATACTCACACAGAAAATTGTTCTGCTCAAAATGCCACTTACATCCTATCGTAAAACATGGAACCAGGTGGTAAACTCCCAAGAGAAGAGAACATGAATCTTTTGGTTTTACCTTACTCCATAGCATACCTTCTTGTTGAAATTAGGCAGCATCTTGAAATGGGTGTAAATATTTGCTGAATTGTGCATATAAGAGATTTTTGGCAGTACTGTAGTTACTTATAGAAGTCTGTTTATGTTTTAGTGACCTTTAACTTAACTACTAAAGTTGCTAAGTTTAAAACTAGTTTCCCTTCAACCTTTAAGCTAAAATTGTAAATATTGTTACACTGTTTACAAATATGGCTATGTGAAAACAAGCACCTTTTCTTAATTCTTCGATCAACTGGCTCAGACTGAACCGACTAAATTCTAGTCTCATTTAACAGACTTAGTCAACAAACTTAGTTTGTCAAATTCCCTTAAACACTTTAACTTGGATTTATAAATTCAGCATATTAATTTTTAAATATTTTAATCAATGTATAGTCAATTTACAATATTATATGTCACAGGTGTATAATATAGTGCCTCACAATTTTAAAGGTTATATTCCATTTATAGTTGTTATAAAATATTGGCTATGTTCCCTGTGTTGTGTAGTATATCCTCGTTGCTTATTTTATCTTGACTTATAGTGCTTGTACCCCTTAATCCCTAACCCTATGTTGCCCCCCTTCCCTTTCCCCGCTGGTAACCACTTGTTTGCTATCAATAGCTGTGAGTCTGCTGCTTTTTTGTTATATAACTAGTTTGTTGTGTTTTTTAGATTTCACAAGCGAGTGATGTCATACAGTATTTGTCTTTCTGTCTGACTTATTTCATTTAGCATAGTACCCTCCAGGTCCATCTGTGTTGCTGCAAACAACAAAATTTCATGATTTTTTATGGATGAGTAGTTTTAAGTTCTTCAGATACCAGACCAGGCAACTTTATAAATCTTAACAAACAAAATCTGCCGAAATATTTAAATAATTATTAAAAATAGTTAAATTTATAGTAAGTCTAAAGTCATTAAACATTCTTGCTTATAAATGTTTTCTTACATCTCTTAACTTAAAAAATCACATCTGAAAGTATTACTGAATTTAAAGTATAAATGTATTAGTTTTAAAGTATAATCACATGGTTAATTGTTCAGATTCTCAGTAGTATAATTATAATATTAGTGATAGATTGTTCTGTACACTCTTTACAATATAAGCTCATTTACTCCTCAGAATAACTTAATGAAGTTGTATATTAATATTACTTCTATTTTCTAGATGAAAAAAACTGAGGCATAGATATGAAGAAGCTTAATAAGGAAATGGCAAAACCAGGTTACTACATCCAGGCAGTCACTCAGAGTTAGTGCTCTTAATCATTATGTAGTTATGTGCCAAATCCTCTCAAACATTATAGGTGCTTTAAGTAGTAATTTTAAACAGGTTGTTCCTAACATAAATCAAGTATATTGATACCATGGATTGAGTCTGTATCACCTGTTTTTTGTGGATTAGGAGTTTATTCCACAAAGGGTGCAGAGTTACCACCTCAGTTAGGCTTAGGCTAATGTCTCAGACAAAGCAAGTAGCTTCAGAGGTGTGGGAATAGGGTATAAGACCTGGAGGCTCTCTACCAATTTTTACCTGAACCAGTGATTAATTTGAAGAGTTTAGTAAAAATAAGGGAGAAAATGCTGATCACTTTTTTCTCCTTTCCCTTTGTTGTTTTAGCCATTAACAGACCAGGTGTCAGAAACTGTTGTGGACACTATAGTTGCCAGCCTCTTTTGCTTTTTTGTTTACACTGGGTTGGTGTGCCTTGAATTTATATAATTCATATTATGCCATTTCTGTCATCTGATTTGAATGGATGGCAGCCTGCAATACTCAATAGCAGCATGTTTCCTCATCTGGATTATAGTTAAAGTCTTTTTTTATTTTTATGTTCTCTGCATGTACCATACTTTCTTTGAATGCTTTGATATGTCCAATTGGATTATGATTTCCTCTCATGCTGATCACAGGTCATGCTAAATTTTATGTTTGTTTTCACATTCAGGTTGCTGGGAACATAAAAATAGTACATAAATAATATTTTAGTCCAGTCAGTCATTTGACAAATAGTTACTGAGCATCTACTTGTCAGACATTGGGCCTGCAAACTCAGAGAGTGGGGAAGATATATGAGGCAAGGTCTTTGACTGTCAAGGAAAGTCTTCACAATGATGTTTCATAAAATGCAGCCACAGCAAACTATTTTTCAGATGTGGAAACCATGATGTAGTAAAGTAGCCAGAACAGCAAAGTCTCTGGTTGTCTGCCTAGTGAGTAGGCTTGCCATCTCTTTCTTTATCCTTCCCTCCTGACTAGGGACCGTTATTCTATCCTTTTAAAAACATTTGAAATGTTGGCTCTTAAAGTTCCAAGACAGAAATGGGACAAAAAGGAAAAAATGTGTAGTCCCAGGAATCCTGAGGTGTTTGCCAAAATTGCAGATTCCCTAGGATTATCCCAAATCTATTGAATTAAATCCCTGAAGGTAAGGGCTTAAGAACCTTTAGTAACTTCCAAAGAAACTTCTTTCTCTTCTTTCATATTCTTAGAGTGATTCTTATACTCGCTAAAGTTTGAGAACCACTTAAGTACAATAGTATATCAGAAAAGAAATTCATACAATTTGTTACAAGACAGAGAAAACATACGTGATGTTGATTGTGCCATAATTAATTTGCATTGGCCTTTTCTAGCAGTATTAGATAATAAAATCTGTAGTTTTTTTGAGGTCATCTAACATTTGTGAATAAAATTAAGGAATACAATATTTATTTTCCTGTTTGCTCTGGCAAAAATTTTGTGTAATATATGTGGTAGGTTTTTCTTTTTTCTTATTACTACTCTAATACAATACTCTTAGAATACTAATAAGATACTTAGTAGTAGTAGGTATTAGTATTAGATACTATTAGACACTAACAAGACACTTATTAGATACTTATTAGTATTAGATACTATTATATACTAATAAGAAAAAATATGATACTACTTATTACTACTACTGATATTGAGGGGTTTTTTTGAGGTATTATAATTTTTAGTGGATAGTTGTTCACTTAAAATTTAAAACAAAAAAGGTTTTACTTGTTTGAAGATTGCAAAGATTGTAAAACTGCCTACTGATATGTGCTTAGTAATAATCTTAAGATTTTAGTAAAAATAAGGGATAAATTCCAACTTTTTTCTCCTTTACCTGTGTCGTTTTAGCCATTAACAGACCAGATATCACAGACACGGAAATGGAAACTGTTATGGACACTATTGTTGACAGCCTCTTTTGTTTTTTTGTTACACTGGGTAAGTTTTCAAATCTGTATTTCTTCAAAGTAAGTAAATTATTTAACAACTCATTTTAACCTGTTTCACTGTAATGTGATCCCTTATTATCTATCTGGATCTGGGATAAAACATACATTCTGTACTTTATAAAACCACAATTCTTTTAATAATTTGATGTCAGTCAAATTATTAAAAGAATTTAGCAGATCTCCTGCGTTGTTGCCTTAAGACATCTTTGGTAGTTATGACTTTCTGATATATTGTTTGGTTTGCTGGTGGCTTCACCCGTGTGCCTGTTAATTTTCTTTTAATATATCATTTTGAAAAATTTCAGATACTCTTCTGATTAGAGAGATACATGCCTTTTAACTATTAAAGCAAATTCCCAAGGCTCCAGAAAACGCTGGATTTATATAACCTACTAATCCGATGTATTCTCAACTTTAAGCATTTCTTTGGAATATCTAAAGTTACTTATAGCTACACTGTGTTTGATATGTACTGTGTGACTTTATTCTTCACTAATAATGGATCTGAATATTGCTTATATGTGAAATCTAGAAAAATGGTACAGATTAACTTATTTGCAAAGCAGAAATAGAGTCACAGATGTAGAGAATAAGCTTATGGTTACCAAGATAGGGGAAGAGGGTGAATTGGGAGATTGGAATTGACATGTTTATACATACACACACATACACACACAATATATATAAAATGCATAACTAATGAGAACCTACTGTATAGCACAGTGGACTCTACTTACTGACCTGTGGTGACCTAAATGGGGAGGAAATCTAAAAGAGTAACGTGTGTGCATATATCTGATTCACTTTGGTGTACAGCAGAAACTAACACAATATCATAAAGCAACTGTACTCCAACAGAAAGAAAAAAAAAACAGAATGGATCTTTTTAGAAACCTTCTAATTGAAATTTTAATTTTAATTTTGCAGACACTGAAAACCTTTCAGTTAAAATGATCCTTGCACTAGGTCAATAAAATTTCTCTCCATTTCAGAAATGAGAAAATGGAGAGATAGATGCATAGTTTAGAATACAGACAAAAGTTTGACAAGAATTTGCATACAGATTTTGGGGCTCCCCCTTTCTGTGATTTTTCCCTTTAATTTCCAGCCCTGAACTCCAGGCCTTGGTTCCCCAGCTTAGTGAGTTTTCTATTTTCTGCTTGAGCTCCTCCTATGTGCCATGTAAACTGAAAAGTACCCTCAGGAGGAAAGCTGGTTAAGAGTCTCGCTTGGTTTTCAAGCATTTCTCTTTAAAGAGTTTTACCCTCCTCCACTTTCTACTTGCTTTTGATTGTTCTCAGTACCTTCAAATGGGATTGTTGTTGGATTTTGTTTTTTAAAGAACACACATGCATACCACTTTTAGTCATTAAACAGATATAGTTAATTTTTCTGTTTTTGCTTTCACACATATTCTCCAGAATTTCACTGATTGCTAGAATTACTGTGGACATTAAGGTTATTTTCAGTTGATGATAACTGTATTTTCAAAGTAAAGGTAGATTGAAATAGAAGTATGCAGGTCACTGAAGTGTTAGAGCCACATTTATAATGTGGAGTATTAGAAAGTGATCTTTCTCAAAAGGAAAAATTGAAATTACTGCTAACCTGACATCAGTCACTTCAGCTCAGTCACTCAGTCATGTCCAACTCTTGGCAGCCCCATGAATCGCAGCACACCAGGCCTCCCTGTCCATTACCAACTCCCAGAGTTTGCTCAAACCCATGTCCATTGAGTCAGTGATGCCATCTGACCATCTCATCCTCTGTCATCCCCTTCTCCTCCTGCCTCCAATCCCTCCCAGCATCAGGATCTTTTCCAATGAATCAACTCGCATGAGGTGGCCAAAGT
This sequence comes from Odocoileus virginianus, assembly GCF_023699985.2. Classification (NCBI taxonomy): domain Eukaryota; kingdom Metazoa; phylum Chordata; class Mammalia; order Artiodactyla; family Cervidae; genus Odocoileus; species Odocoileus virginianus. The sequence continues at coordinate 34,108,514 of NC_069689.1, read as the reverse complement.
ATTGCAGTTTCAGCTTCAGCATCAGTCCTTCCAGTGAACACCCAGGACTGATCTCCTTTAGGATGGATTGGTTAGATCTCCTTGCAGTCCAAGGGACTCTCAAGAGTCTTCTCCAACACCACAGTTCAAAAGAATCAATTCTTCGGCACTCAGCTTTCTTCACAGTCCTACTCTCACATCCATACATGACCACTGGAAAAACCATAGCCTTGACTAGACAGACCTTTGTTGGCAAAGTAATGTCTCTGCTTTTTAATATGCTGTCTAGGTTGGTCATAACTTTCCTTCCAAGGAGTGAGCGTCTTTTAATTTCATGGCTGCAATCACCATCTGCAGTGATTTTGGAGCCCCAAAAAATAAAGTCTGACACTGTCTCCACTGTTTCCCCATCTATTTCCCCATGAAGTGATGGGACTAGATGCCATTTTAGTTTTCTGAATGTTGAGCTTTAAGCCAACTTTTTCACTCTCTTTCACTTTCATCAAGAGGCTTTTTAGTTCCTCTTCACTTTCTGCCATAAGGGTGGTGTCATCTGTATATCTGAGGTTATTGATATTTCTCCCGGCAATCTTGATTCCAGCTTGTGCTTCTTCCAGCCCAGCGTTTCTCATGATGTACTCTGCATATAAGTTAGCAGGTGACAATATACAGCCTTGACATACTCTTATTCCTGTTTGGAACCAGTCTGTTGTTCCATGTCCAGTTCTAACTGTTGCTTCCTGACCTGCTTGTAGGTTTCTCAAGAGGCAGGTCAGGTGGTCTGGTATTCCCATCTCTTTCAGAATTTTCCAGTTTATTGTGATCCACACAGTCCTGACATAGAAGATAACAATAACAAATTAAGTGAAAAAAAGTAAATTTAAGGACAGACAGTATATAAAATATCCTATATACATGCCACACGCACACTTATTTAAAAAATATGTAGTATATAGCCTGAAAGCATTCCTATCTAATTCTTAATGGAGATTATTTTGGAATGCTGGAATCAAGTGGATTAACTTTATACATTTCTAATATTTGAGTTTTCTTAGGGCAGACATAAAAATAGCTTGCCATCAGAAGAAAGCAAAGTTTTAAAAAATGTACTAATATCTCATCTTTTTACTTTCACAATTGGCTGAGCATTCTTTATATAGAATCTAAAATGCAAAAAATTTCAGCATATAAATATTATAGTGTTCTTAGTTTTATGAGATTTTGCATTTTGATTTTTTTTCTCATTTTAGGATTTCAGCCTTCAGTAAAACTTGGAATAATAGAAATTAAGAAGTCTAAAATGAGTAGGTTTGATAATAAATTGAGGTCAACTTTTAGGAGCATTTTATTAATACATTATGTAAAGGGTGTGTTTTCTACTGTCTTTTAATTAGTATTTTTTTAAAAAAGACTAATTTGTAATACAAAAAAATAACAATAGCAAACTGTTAAATTAGATGAACTCTTTTCAGTCAAGTATTAAAGTGAACCAAATGGGTAGAGAGTATACTTTTTTGAAACTGCCTATAGGGTATCAAAGTGCTGATTAAATTAGTCCACTGAAAAGATAGGGTCACACTGATTGGCCCCTACAATATAAAGGTCATCTTTTTCTGACTCCCTGATGTTGTCTTCATTATGGGAAAGTCAGTTTCCTCTCAAAATTATAAATCCTTACATGTTTGTAGCCTGAGATTTTACACATCTTTAATATATATTATTCTTTAATGCCAATGTATTTTATAAGTATTTTAATTAAGAGCTGAAATCATTGCTAACATCTATTATTAAAATAGGTGCTGTCCCTATAATCAGATGTTCAAGGGGAACAGCAGCAGAAATGGTAGCCGTGGTGAGTTCATGCAAATACCCATTGGGGGTAAAGATTATTGTGTCAGTTGTTTTCCTTAACGCTCCTCAAGTGTTTCTGTTAATATTAAGTATGTATACTAGTTATGGGTTCTGTATTAAGTGCCAAAGGCATATTTTTTTTTTTAATAACATTGGGATTCCACCAAAAACAGAAAGTAATTATTGTGATCTTATGGTGGAGTAAAATTATTTACTCCAATGTGAATGTGCTCTACCAGCCCTGTTTCTTTTTTACTGAAATATATATTTCTCATTTAGCCATGTCTCTCTAAGTAGTATTTTATACTTATTTGATTGCCCTAATCATGTAATATATACTTAATGTCATTTAACAAACATTTGTTAGCAATTATAATCATTTTTTAAATGATGAAGTATGTTTTGTTTTCTCTTACTACTTTGATTCAGTGTAAAATGAGCATTCAAAAATTGCTTTAAGGATTAAAAAATGATTAGAGACATTGTAGAGGTACTGAAAAGAAGGTAAATGGTATGGAAAGGTGGAAGAAGATACACAAACATTTTTGGGTTTTATTAGTCCAGATGAATCATTGGCGACTAGAGAGCTGGTTCTTTCGCATGTTCCATTTCTATTCTGGGGCCTCTTGTAGCCACACTGTTTAGACAGCTTCCTTGGTACAGCAGAGGGTGAGTCGTTACCTAAAGTAAAAATCATCAACCAAAAGTGATTGTTAGTGAAATCTGGTCTGAGTCACACTAGAAATAGCATTGGTCCTTTCAAGTCCAAGTTAGGATGATGTTGCATAATAAAGAAGCTAAAATGTTAGAATTACTGTTTTATAAAAGAATTCTAAATTTCTTAGTTTAAAATTAAGAGTACATTGTGTACTACCCTATATAAAGTTCTCTGAGCTTTAAGAGTTAATGTAAAATTTCATTTTTCAGAAACTGGATAAGAAACTTCGGGAAAATCTGAGAGATGCAAGAAACAGTCTTTTTACAGGTGACACACTTGGAGCTGGCCAATTCAGGTGTGATGCTAGTGAATATACTCTTGAAAATGAGGGTGTTTTGGTGGTTTTCCTTGTCTGATAGAATATCCTTATACTGGAAAGTCGAGATCAGGGTTTTGACTCAAATTGTTCTTAAAAATACAAATGTAATATTTTATTTAATTTACCTTCCTTTGTTGGAATTTTCTGTTTTGCATTTTCATCACCTTTTATAGGATAAATTTTTCTGTTTAACAGTACCTGTGCCTGGTAGATGTTCAGTAAACATTTACTGAATGAATGAATATATATTTCCCAGTAAATTAATATTACACTGTGTGTAGAAACATAAAAATCAACCACAATGTAAATATATAATATTAAAGATAAAAGTTTTGCTTTGTTAAAAAAAATACATATTTTTCTGTTTATACAGCTCTGACCAAAGCCACTTTCTTTTAATTATCATTTAGCCTTTAAGTAATGGAAAAAAGTAAATGAAAAACTTGTAATGCCTATGTCAGTTTCTACCTGTCTACTCCCTGGTTTCCATTTTTACATTAAAATATCAGCAAAGTATTTTTGTCTTTGTTACCATGTCTAGCATAAGTAGATAATACCAAAATTATTGATGGCTCTATTATTATTGAATAGAAATACTCTTTTAAAAACTACCCATTATAGTGCATGTAACTTTTGATTATTAAAAATAATGGACAATATTGGGGTGAAGAAATAAACCCATGCCATTGGCTAGAAATGATTTCAAGGGAAATATAGTATTTTGGAAAATTGTTACCCCTTGTTTTAGGTGAATTAATAAATAAAGCCTGTGAAAATAAGTTGATACTCAAGAGTATAACTACCTTCCAGGAATTACCATTATATGGTAACCTTGCATAGACTTCAAGTCAATTTGATGGCTCCTGCAGTCTTGTATACTATTCCTATAATTTGTAGTTAACACTAACATTGTGTTTCAATTGTTTGTTCAGCTATTTCACTTCCTGTGTTAAACTGTTCTTCAGTTTCACTGCTCTTTATAAATACTCTTCTAAATATTTTTTATTAAGTAGAGCAGAGATACAAATTCTCATCTAATTTTTTTTTCAACAGAAGCAACCACTGTATCATACTTTACTGAACAGTTCCTTTTTTATTGTGCTCTGGTATAAGCCTTAGAAACTAATATAAAGGCACTGTTTTACTTAAAGTTTTTTTTAGTGTAGTCACAAAATCATAGTATAATTGTCTTATTTTTAGTTTGTTATATGCATTTCTAAATTACTTGAATTAGGGAGTCAGTAGCCTTGTCAGGGAGAAGGGCATGGCAACCCACTCCAGTATTCTGCCTGGAGAATCCTGGCGGGGTATAGTCCATGGGGTCGAAAAAGTCGAACATGACTGAAGCGACTTAGGCAGGCAGGCAGACGGGCAGCCTTGTTGGATTATTGTTAAATGTATTTAAATCCAGTTGTAGCTAATGATTCTCACCAAGAATTTGGTAATGTCTAGAGACATATCGGTTGTCACAACTGGGTAGATGCTACTGGAATCCAGGGGTGCATTGTGGGACGCTGCTATACATTGACACTACAGAGGACAACTCCTCATAATAAGGAATTATTCAGCCCCAGATGTCAATAGTGCTGAGTTAAGAAACCCTGCCATAGGCTGTGTTCCCTGCCCTCCACCTAGTTGTGGAATAATAAACGATGGTAGGTGGTGGTTAAGGGTGCTACTCCTACCTTTTTATAAACAAGTCTTATAATTAGTGCAGTTGGGAATTCACTGTCTTATACCCAGTAGGGTGTAATGAGTTACTGAAGTGGTCAGAGGTCTCTTGCAGGAGAAAATATATATGGTAAATATAGTCAGGCAGCTATGCTTATTGAAAATTCATATGTACTCTTGATACAGTAGTGTCTCTAAAGCAAAAACTGTGACTTTTGGAGACACATGATAACCAGAAGACTTTGTGCCTCAATTTGCTTTAAATGTAGTTTATTTTGCATCTAAATGATGATAATAGAATTAAACAATATTTGAAGTGTATGGTAAGTGAATAATTATATAATTAGTTACTGTTGTTGCATGATGTTTAGTTTCATGTAGTGGGATAGGGTTTTTGTGAGGCTCTTCTCTTGAGTCTGCTTTTTTGAATTTGCGTTTACAGGAAAAAAAATGGAATTTGTAATTTATGAAACTGTTGAACATTTGTATAAATTTGTAAGGTCCTACTGTCTGTAATTGTTTTTCCTGAAGTTGACAAAGGATTTTCATTTTTTTCCTCCAAAAATGTAAAACATAAATCTGAGTAGAAGCAATTTATTCTTACTTTGATAAATATAAAAATTATTCTATGGAAGTAAACTATAAAAATTATTCTATGGAAGTATTTGTATAGATTTTTTTCCTTTAAGAAGGTTGACTAAGACATAACCTATATCATACACAGGCTCTAGGATAGTCCAAAGCACTACTTGATTGTACTTGAAAACTTTTTAGAAAGAAAAGTATTATGGAATATCAATATTAACATACTTATTGTTTATATCAAAATGACAATATACTGAAAGTATTAGAAGTATACATTGGTATCAATAGTTACATAAATTTTTTTAATATATTTACAGCTTCCAAAGGCCCTTGTTAGTCCTTATTGACAGAAACATAGATTTGGCAACTCCTTTACACCATACTTGGACATATCAAGCGTTGGTGCATGATGTACTGGTAAGAGACTAAATATACCACTTTCTGCTAACACGTAGTAACATTCAGTGGTCTCCTTAACTTAAAATTAACATCATGATTACAGAAACACAGATGAGCCAAGGATGGAGCCAAGAAATAGAAACAAAAAGAGGAATGGAATTTGGAATCACTGGATGTAGGGGCTGGAGAATAGTGAAACCTTGAGGTTTAAAGTTCCAAATTTATAGTCTTTATATTACGAAGATAAGTCAGGGGAAGAAAGAATGGAGGAAAATGAGTGGCTGGACTTTTTTACAGTTTTTAATAATGAGTAAGTAAATAAATTTGTTCTCCGTGGGGAGAAAAGCTGTTTTGTTTTTTTCCTTTTTCACTGAGAATCTGTTAAGCCTCATTTTTTTTTTTAAGCCTCATTTTATGATAAAAATGAATAGTATTTTTATATTACATTATATGTTTTCTGAAATAATTCCACATAGTTAATTTCATGCTTGACACTAAAAACTAAAATCTGTATTTATACATGCATATATTTATCTACTAAATATTATAAACAGCATGTGATATACACAGATAAGTAAAAACAGCCCTAGTCTCAAAGACTATGTAAAGAAAAGATGTACACAAGTCATTTCTGTATAACACACTGTATAAAAGGGCCAGAATAGTCCCCGTATGTAAGATAGAAAAATTGAGACACAGAAGTTAAAGAATTTGAACCCAAAGTATTGACTCTGCCAGGATCAGCACCCTGTAATTTACTAAATCCCAGCCCAGGTTTCTAAGTAGAATGATATTAAATAGCGTCATTATCACAAAGATTGCCTGAAAGGTCATACAGAAAGGAAATGGAAGATGATGGTTTTGGTTTAATGGTTTATTTCTTTAAAACACAGACTCTGGCTGTAAGAGATGTTAAGATTACGGATGGAAATCAGCAGTTCTGTGCACTTCCATGTCCTAGAGTCCTTTGCCATCCTGGACTCTAGGATAAGTATTAATGATAGTGGTCAGCTCTGATTCAGTGGAGAGAATGGGAAGAATCAAAGGGATGCTGAATTCAACTCTGAGTAGCAGAACATGGAAACTAATTCTTATGAATCAGTTAGAGGCTGAAGAATCCTTTGACAGAACATTCTAGACCCTTGTTTTAGCAGTAAAGCAAGTGAAAATATTCCTTTCTTCTTGTAGCATTCTTTCTTGTAGGAGAGACAAGCAATAAATAAACAAAATATGTAGTATTTTATAAGGTGAAAAGTAATCTGCAGAAAAGTAAAGTAGGTAATGGTGAACAGGTTTGCAGTTTTAAAATAGGGAAGACCTCACTGAAAAAGAGACATTTGAGGGACGACCTAAAGGAGAAAAGGTACTAAATTTATGTAATTGTATGGGATAGTTAGTTACTTGCATTCTAGGCAGAAGGATGCCTGATAGCTTCAAAACATGGCAAGGCAGCCAGAGTGGCCAGAGCAAGTGAGTCAGGGGAAAGGAGCAGGAGATGAAGTAAAATGGAACACAGGGTGCAGTGTAGCATAAAGGCCACTGTAAGGATATTGATTTTTTTTTTTTTTAAATATCTTCTTTCTTGCTTCACTGGGTCTTTGTTGCTGCACATGAGCTTTCTCCAGCTGTGGCGAGTGGGGAGTGGCTGTGCGCAGGCTTCTCGTTGTGGTGGCTTCTCCTGTTGCGGAGCATGAGCTCTTGGGCACGTGCGCTTCAGTTGTTGCAGCACATGGACTCAGTAGTTCTGGCACACGGGGCCTAGTTGCCCTGTGGCATGTGGGATCTTCCTTGACAACCTATGTCCCCTACATTGGCAGGTGGATTCTGAAGCACTGGAACACCAGGGAAGTCCAGGATATTGATTTGAGGGAAGTGGAGAGCCACGTGCAGTTTTGAGTAAAGGAGTGACATCTGATACACATTTTGAGAGTATCAACCTAGCTATTGTTTTCCATACAGTGTAGTGGGAAGACCAGAAGAGACTTTTTTTCCAAGCTAATATATTGAAAGACTCCTTGGGGCCATAGAAAGGGTCAAGAAGATTAGTTCAGAGTTGCAGTTATCTTAAGAGACGGTAGATAATATAAGACATCAAAACAAACAATCTGGAGAGGTTGCAGATCTCTCCCTTTGAATGGAAAATGGATTAATAAATAGTATGCATGTCTACCAAAAAAAAGAGAAAGAGAGTTGGTAGAGGTATGCAGCAGGATGGAAGTGGTTCAGTTCAGTTGCTCAGTCGTGTCCAACTCTGTGACCCCATGGACTGCAGCACGCCAGGCCTCCCTGTCCATCCCCAACTCCCAGAGTCTACTCAAACTCATGTCCATTGAGTCGGTGATGCCAGCCAACCATTTTATTCTCTGTCATCCCCTTCTCTTCCCACCTTCAATCTTTCCCAGCATCAGGGTCTTTTCAAATGAGTCATTTCTTCACATCTGGTGGCCAAAGTATTGGAGTTTCAACTTTAGCATCAGTCCTTCCAATGAATATTCAGGATTCATTTCCTTTAGAATGGACTGGTTGGATCTCCTTGCAGTCCAGGAGACTCTCCAAGAGTCTTTCCAACACGACAGTTCAAAAGCATCAGTTCTTCAGTGCTCAGCTTTCTTGGTATAGTCCAACTCTCACATCCATACGTGACTACTGGAGAAACCATAGCTTTGACTAGATGGACCTTTGTTGGCAAAGTAATGTCTCTGCTTTTTAGTATGCTGTCTAGGTTGGTTATAACTTTTCTTCCAAGGGGCAAGCGTCTTTTAATTTCATGGCTGCAATCACCATCTGCGGTGATTTTGGAGCCCCCAAGAATAAAGTCTGTCACTGTCTCCACTGTTTCCCCATCTATTTGCCATGAAGTGATGAGACCAGATGCCATGATCTTAGTTTTCTGAATGTTGAGTTTCAAGCCAACTTTTTCACTCTCCTCTTTCACTTTCAGCAAGAGGCTCTTCAGTTCTTCTTCACTTTCTGCCATAAAAGGGTGGTGTCATCTGCATATCTGAAGTTACTGGTATTTCTCCCAGCAATCTTGATTCCAGCTTATGCTTCATCCAGCCCAGCGTTTCTCATGATGTACTCTGCATAGAAGTTAAATAAGCAGGGTGACAATATACAGCCTTGATGTACTCCTTTACATATATGGAACCAGTCTGTTGTTCCATGTCCAGTTCTAATTGTTGCTTCCTGACCTGCATATAGATTTCTCAGGAGGCAGGTCAGGTGGTCTGGTATTCCTATCTCTTGAAGAATTTTCCACAGTTTGTTGTGGCCCACACAGTCAAAAACTTTGGCATAGTCAGTAAAGCAGAAGTAGATATTTTTCTGAAACTCTTGCTTTTTCGATGATCCAGTGGGTGTTGGCAATTTGACCTATGGTTCCTCTGCCTTTTCTAAATCCAGCTTGAACATCTGGAAGTTCACGGTTCATGTACTTGTTGAAGCCTGGCTTGGAGGATTTTGAGCAATACTTTACTAGCGTGTGAGATGAGTGCAATTGTGCAGTAGCTTGAGCATTCTTTGGCATTTCCTTTCTTTGGGATTGAAATGAAAACCGACCTTTTCCAGTCCTGTGGCCACTGCCGAGTTTTCCAAATTTGCTGGCGTATTGAATGAAGCACTTTCACGGCATCATCTTTTAGGATTTGAAATAGCTCAACTGGAATTCCATCATCTCCACTAGCTTTGTTTGTAGTGATGCTTCCTAAGGCCCACTTGGCTTCGCATTCCAGGATGTCTGGCTTTAGGTTGGTGATCACACCATCATGATTATCAGGGTCATGAAGATCTTTTTTGTATAGTTCTTTTTGTATATTGTTTCCACCTCTGAATAGCTTCTGCTTCTGTTAGGTCTGTATCATTTCTGTCCTTTATTGTGCCCATCTTTGCATGAAATGTTCCCTTGGTATCTCTAATTTTCTTGAAGAGATCTCTAGACTTTCCCATTCTTTTGTTTTTCCCTGTTTCTTTGCCTTGACCACTATTAAATGTAGAGTAATCGAATTGACTGATGAATTGTATGTGAGATGTAAGAGAGAAGAGCCAAAGATGATGCCAAAGTTTCGGTCGTTGTGAATGAACACTACTGAGATGGGAAAAATGTGAAAAAGCAGTTTTCGGGGGGAGATCAGAGGTTGAGTTTTGGACATATTAAATATGAGATGCTTATTAAAATATTTAAGTATAGCTAATATCATTAGGAAGTTAAGTAGTTGATATTAGCTATACTTTAGTATAGGAATCTGAAATTAAGGAGAAACATCTAGAGAAAAAAATTTAGAAGTAGTTCATATATAAGTGGCATTTAAAACCAGGAAGTAAGATGGGATCACCATGGTAATGAATATAGATAGAAGAGAGAAGAGGTCTAAGAACTAATCTCTGAGGCTTTTCAACATCTAGAGATGGGAGTGGTGAAGAGGATTTTAATGGTTTTATTTATTTATGTATTTTGGCTGTGCTAGGTCTTCCTTGCTGCATGGGCTTTTCTCTAGTTTTGACAAGTAGGGCTGCTCTCTAGTTGTGGTGCATGGGCCTCTTGTTACTGGGCGTGAGCTCTGAGGCAGGCGGGCATCAGGAGTTGGGGCTCAAGGGCTCAGTAGTTGCTCTTCTTACCTCTGGGACAGAGGCTCAGCAGTTGTGCACCGGCTTAGTTGCTCTATGGCATGTGGGATCTTCCCAGACCAGACTGAACTTGTGTTTCCTGCATTAGCAGGAGTATTCTTTACCAATGAGTCATCAGGAAAGCCCCCCAGAAAGATTTTTAAATGAGAGGAAGTACAGCACGTTTATGTATTCCCCATGATGAATGATAGAAAAGTTGATTGTAGAGATAAGAGTGTCCTATAGGTCTGAAGGAGGCATTAGTGACCAGAATGACTACAGACCAGGATTTCCCAGCGTTGACATTTATTGACACTTGGGGCCTGATAATTCCTTGCTGTAGGGGGCTTTTGTATGCTTTGTAGGATATTTAGCAGCATCCCTAACCTCCACCCTCTAGATACCAATAGCAGCCCTTAGTTCTGACAACCATTGTCACATATACCCAGGGGCTGAAGAAGGGCAGAATTGTCTCTTAAGAACTACTGTTATAGGCTGATGATGGGGGCTTCAGAGCTGGAGTTGTTTTGGGGAAGAGGACAAGTGAAGAGTCTGGGAGTAACAAGGAAGATACCCAGCCTGATCCTGAGTCCAGTAGTATGAGATGTGTGACAAGTAAAAAAGAAGGTGATTGCTCTCTGAGAAGGCTACAGGAGATTGCCAGTTGTAGTTCAACTAAAGCAAGAAAGTACAATGGAGGTTGAGAATATATGTTCAGAACAGGAGATTTGCTGATGACTGAGTATAAGTTCTCGAGGGTAGACAGAGTGGTTTCAGGAATCCAGTAAGAATGAGAGATGGGATCTGAAAGGGGATAATATAAAGACCCAAATGGATTGATGGACTTGATGAGGTAGTTTTCATGGTCTCAAATTAGCTTTAATTGGTGGGACCCTGACTGTTGGGTGGGAGCAAGGGTCTTACAGCATCTAGTATAGAGCATCGAGAGACTGGGATCCATTCTAATACCTGAACTTGAAGCATTCCTGAAGGAGATGAAAGTATGTGCTGCTCTGAGTGAAGAAGATAAAATGTGTGTACAGGTAATTGTAATATAAAGGAATAAGCTGAGTCCCCATTGTCAGTAGAGAACTTGAGAAACACAAGTTGACAGCACACATTCCCCCAAACTAGGCAAGGCTAATACTGGTATTGAGATTTTTTTGCTGTTCTAGAGTGAAATGCGAATAATAAAGAATATGAAATGAGTTATCCTGACTGATCTTTATACTAGTTTTTTTTTAATGCTTTACATTTTATTACCCTTGTAATCCTTATGAGATAGAATATACTGTTAATAATTTTTATTTTCTACTCTTTGAGGTTAAAATATACTTTAAAAATACAAGATGGTAGAAGTATATGATAGGGACTTGGGGGCTTTGTTCTGATCATCACAGAATAAAAAGTTGGAAACCCTGCATTTCCAAGGAATTCAATTCAACAAATACTAAGTGCCTCCTGTGTACCAGACACTGTGCTGGTCACTGGGATATAAGGAAAACCAAGTGGGCATGATCCCTGCCTAAGTAGAGGTTAGAATAGATGGGTTCTAAATAACCTCCTTGTAGCCCATTCCAATAGCATGGATTCCTGCAGACATTTGGGTTATTGGTATTTTTGTTTTGTGTTATAAATAATAGAAAAGTGCACATCTCTAGTTAACTTTCTTTCTGAGTCTAGGTTCTCAGATTCCATATTACCCTTTAAGACATCTTTTCTCAGTAACATTATTAGAATATTTAGGTCTTATGAAAATACTCTTTGAAAAAATTTGTTTATAATAACCGATACAGCTTACATTGACTTAATCCTGTTCGTTAATTTTAATACAGTTTGTAGAGTGGAAAAACTACAACTGAGATAGCACAGTCAATTGTAACCAAGGCTTTTTGTTGTTGTTGATGATTGTTAAAAACCACAACTTATGAAGTTTCCTCCAAGCTTTTAAACTCCTTATTAGTTATACCCTCTACCTCCACAAGATGGAGGAAGAGTTCTAGATGAGAATTTCAAGTTTACCTTGAAATTGGAACTTGCTTTTTATATTAAGTGCTTTTGCCTGAAAATCCAGGGCGTTGGTAATGTTTATGTATTGGACCCTGGAAACTGCTGGGAAAACTCACACAGCTTCTGTGTGTGTCAGAGGACAGTTGTCTCTTAATATGGGAAAGACACTCTTCTGATGAAAAACTTGGCAGCGTGTCTTTCATCTATCAGGATATAAGGAGCAAAATTAGTAATTAGAAAGTCATGATTCCTTTTTATTATGTCTTGGTTGCAGTGGCTATGGTTTTGATTGCTGAACTGCAATGAGTAGTTTTAGGCAAATGTAATGGACGTTATTTCATCACAGTGTCTTGTCCTTTACTTGGTCTTTGTTTTTTTTTTTTTCAAATTTTGGGTGCCCTTTTTTTGTACCTTTGGCCCTCCACTACTGACTCATTATTGAAAATATTAGATCAGAATTTATACTAATATACATAAGGACTTTAATAAAGTTTATTTTGTTTGTACCACTGAAGAAAAGGAAGTCATTTCCAAGTTAATATATAATGAAAGGGTATTAGAAAAACATTTTAGAATCACTCATTTTCTTTTTTTTTTAATATAAATTTATTTTAATTGGAAGCTAATTACTTTACAGTATTTTAGTGGTTTTGCCATACACTGACATGAATCCACCATGGGTGTACATGTGTTTCCCATCCTGAACCCCCCTCCCACCTCCCTCCCCATGCCATCCCTATGGGTCATCCCAGTGCACCAGCCCCAAGCACCCTGTCTCATGCATTGAACCTGGACTGGTGATTCATTTCACATATGATAGTATACATGTTTCAATGCCATTCTCTCAAATCATCCCACCCTTGCCTTTTCCCACAGAGTCCAAAAGTCTGTTCTTTACATCTGTGTGTCTTTTGCTGTCTCGCATATAGGGTCATCGTTACCATCTTTCTAAATTCTATATATATGCGTTAGTGTACTATATTGGTGTTTTTCTTTCTGGCTTACTTCACTCTGTATAATAGGCTCCAGTTTCATCCACCTCATTAGAACTGATTCAAATGTATCCTTTTTAACGGCTGAGTAATATTCCATTGTGTATATGTACCACAGCTTTCTTATCCATCTGTCTGCTGATGGGCATCTAGGCTGCTTCCATGTCCTTGCTATTATAAACAGTGCTGCGATGAACATTGGGGTACATGTGTCTCTTTCAGTTCTGGTTTCCTCAGTGTGTATGCCCAGCAGTGGGATTGCTGGGTCATATGGCGGTTCTATTTCCAGTTTTTTAAGGAATCTCCACACTGTTCTCCATAGTGGCTGTACTAGTTTGCATTCCCACCAACAGTGTAAGAGGATTCCCTTTTCTCTACACCCTGTCCAGCATTCATTGCTTGTAGACTTTTGGATAGCAACCATTCTGACCAGTGTGAGATGGTACCTCATTGTGGTTTTGATTTGCATTTCTCTGATAATGAGTGATATTGAGCATCTTTTCATGTGTTTGTTAGCCATCTGTATGTCTTCTTTGGAGAAATGTCTGTTTAGTTCTTTGGCCCATTTTTTGATTGGGTCGTTTATTTTTCTGGAATTGAGCTGCAGGAGTTGCTTGTATATTTTTGAGATTAATCCTTTGTCAGTTGCTTTGTTTGCTATTATTTTCTCCCATTGTGAAGGCTGTCTTTTCACCTTGCTTATAGTTTTGTTCGTTGTACAAAAGCTTTTAAGTTTAATTAGGTCCCATTTGTTTATTTTTGCTTTTATTTCCAATACTCTGGAAGGTGGGTCATAGAGGATCCTGATGTGATTTATGTCAGAGAGTGTTTTGCCTATGTTTTCCTCTAGGAGTTTATAGTTTCTGGTCTTATGTTTAGCTCTTTAATCCATTTTGAGTTTATTTTTGTATTAGAAAATAAACTGGTATTATCTAATAAAATGGTATTAGAAAGTGTTCTAGTTTCATTCTTTTACAAGTGGTTGACCGGTTTTCCCAGAACTACTTGTTTAAGAGATTGTCTGTTCTCCATTATATATTCTTGCCTCCTTTGCCAAAGATAAGGTGTCCATAGGTGCACGGATTTATCTCTGGGCTTTCTGTTTTGTTCCATTGATCTCTATTTCTGTCTTTGTGTCAGTACCATACTGTCTTGATGACTGTGGCTTTGTAGTAGAGCCTGAAGTCAGGCAGGTTGATTCCTCCAGTTCCATTCTTCTTTCTCAGGATTGCTTTGGCTATTCAGGGTTTTTTGTATTTCCATAGCGATTGTGAAATTATTTGTTCTAGTTCTGTGAAAAATACCATTGGTAGCTTGATAGGGATTGCATTGAATCTATAGATTGCATTGGGTAGTATACATATTCTCACTATATTGATTCTTCTAATCCATGAACATGGTATATTTCTCCATCTATTTGTGTCCTCTTTGATTTCTTTAAGTGTGACCTTGTGGTGCAACGGTAGCGTGCCTGACTCCTGATTTCTTTCACCAGTGTTTTATAGTTTTATGTATATAGGTCTTTTGTTTCTTTAGGTAGATATATTCCTAAGTATTTTATTCTTTTCGTTGCAATGGTGAATGGAATTGTTTCCTTAATTTCTCTTTCTGTTTTCTCATTGTTAGTGTATAGGAATGCAAGGGATTTCTCTGTGTTAATTTTATATCCTGCAACTTTACTATATTCATTGGTTAACTCTAGTAATTTTCTGGTGGAGTCTTCAGGGTTTTCTATGTAGAGAATCATGTCATCTGCAAACAGTGAGAGTTTTACTTCTTCTTTTCCAATCTGGATTCCTTTTATTTCTTTTTCTGCTCTGATTGCTGTGGCCAACACTTCCAAAACTATGTTGAATAGTAGTCGTGAGAGTGGGCACCCTTGTCTTGTTCCTGATATTAGGGGAAATGCTTTCAAGTTTTCACCATTGAGGATAATGTTTGCTGTGGGTTTCTCATATATAGCTTTTATTATGTTGAGGTATGTTCCTTCTATTCCTGCTTCCTGGAGGGTTTTTATCATAAATCGATGTTGAGTTTTTGTCAAAGGCTTTCTCTGCATCTATTGAGATAATCATATGGTTTTTATCTTTCAATTTGTTAATGTGGTGTATTACATTGATTGATTTGCAGATATTGAAGAACCCTTGCATCCCTGGGATAAAGCCCACTTGATGATGATGTATGATCTTTTTAGTATGTTGTTAGATTCTGTTTGCTAGAATTTTGTTAAGGATTTTTGCATCTATGTTCACCAGTGATATTGGCCTTTAGTTTTCTTTTTTTGTGGCATCTTTGTCTGGTTTTGGTATTAGAGTGATGGTGTCCTCATAGAATGAGTTTGGAAGTTTACCTTCCTCTGAACTTTTCTGGAAGAGTTTGAGTAGGATAGGTGTTAGCTCTTCTCTGAATTTTTGGTAGAATTCAACTGTGAAGCCATCTGGTCCTGGGCTTTTGTTTGTTGGAAGATTTCTGATTACAGTTTCAATTTCTGTGCTTGTGATGGGTTTTCTAAGATTTTCTATTTCCTCCTGGTTCAGTTTTGGAAAGTTGTACTTTTCTAAGAATTTGTCCATTTCTTCCAAGTTGTCCATTTTATTGGCATATAGTTGCTGATAGTAGTCTCTTATGATCCTTTGTATTTCAGTGTTGTCTGTTGTGATCTCTCCATTTTCATTTCTAATTTTGTTGATTTGATTCTTCTCCCTTTGTTTCTTGATGAGTCTGGCTAATGATTTGTCAGTTTTATTTATCTCCTCAAAGAAACAGCTTTTGGCGTTTTTAATTTTTGCTGTGGTCTCTTTTGTTTCATTTGCATTTATTTCTGCCCTAATTTTTAAGTTTCTTTCCTTTTACTAACCCTGGGGTTCTTTTTTTCCTTTTCTAGTTGCTTTAGGTGTAGAGTTAGGTTATTTGACTTTTTTCTTGTTTCTTGAGGTAAGCCTGTATTGCTATGAATCTTCCCCTTAGCACCGCTTTTACAGTGTCCCATAGATTTTGGGTTGTTGTGTTTTCATTTTCATTCGTTTCTTTGCAGTTTTGATTTCTTTTTTTTATTTCTTCTGTGATTTGTTGGTTATTCAGCAGCGTGTTGTTCAGCCTCCATATGTTGGAATTTTTAATAGTTTTTCTCCTGTAATTGACATCTAATCTTACTGCATTGCGGTCAGAAAAGATGCTTGGAATGATTTCAATTTTTTTGAATTTACCAAGGCTAGATTTTTAGCCCAGGATGTGATCTATCCTGGAGAAGGTTCCATGTGCACTTGAGAAAAAGGTGAAATTCATTGTTTTGGGGTGAAATGTCCTGTAGATATCAATTAGGTCTAACTGGTCTATTGTATCATTTAAAGTTTGTGTTTCCGTGTTAATTATCTGTTTAATTGATCTATCCATAGGTGTGAGTGGGATATTAAAGTCTCCCACTATTATTGTGTTATTGTTAATTTCCCCTTTCATACTTGTTAGCATTGGTCTTACATATTGTGGTGCTCCTATTTTGGGTGCGTATATATTTATAATTATTAATATCTTCTTGGGTTGATCCTTTGATCATTATGTAGTGTCCCTTCTTTGTCTCTTTTCACAGCCTTTGTTTTAAAGTCTATTTTATCTGATATGCGTATTGCGACTCCTGCTTTCTTTTGGTGTCTGTTTGTGTGAAATATCTTTTTCCAGCCCTTCACTTTCAGTCTGTATGTGTCCCTTGTTTCAAGGTGGGTCTCTTGTAGACAACATATATAGGGGTCTTGTTTTTAATATCCGTTCAGCCAGTTATTGTCTTTTGGTTGGGGCATTCAACCCATTTACATTTAAGGTAATTATTGATAAGTATGATCCTGTTGCCGTTTACTTTGTTGTTTTGTGTTTGAGTTTATACACCCTTTCTGTGTTTCCTGTCTAGAGAAGATCCTTTAACATTTGTTGGAGAGCTGGTTTGGTGGTGCTGAATTCTCTCAACTTTTGCTTGTCTGTAAAGCTTTTGATTTCTCCTTCATATTTGGATGAGATCCTTGCTGGGTACAGTAATCTGGGCTGTAGGGTTTTCTCTTTCATCACTTTAAGTATGTCCTGCCATTCCCTTCTGGCCTGAAGAGTTTCTATTGAAAGATCAGCTGTTATCCTTTTGGGAATCCCCATGTGTATTATTTGTTGTTTTTTCCCTTGCTGCTTTTAATATCTGTTCTTTGTGTTTGATCTTTGTTAATTTGATTAATATATGTCTTGGGGTGTTTTGCCTTGGGTTTATTCTGTTTGGGACTCTCTGGGTTTCTTGGACTTGGGTGACAATTTCCTTCCCCATTTTAAGGAAGTTTTCAACCATTATCTCCTCAAGTATTTTCTCATGACCTTTCTTTTTGTCTTCTTCTTCTGGGACTCCTATGATTCAAATGTTGGGGCGTTTCACATTGTCCCAGAGGTCTCTGAGATTGTCCTCATTTCTTTTAATTCTTTTTTCCTTTTTCCTCTCTGCTTCATTTATTTCTACCATTCTATCTTCTACCTCACTTATCCTATCTCCTGCCTCCATTATTCTACTGTTGGTTCCCTTCAGAGTGTTTTTGATCTCATTTATTGCATTATTCATTATATATTGACTCTTTTTTATTTCTTCTAGGTCCTTGTTAAACCTTTCTTGCATCTTCTCAATCCTTGTCTCCAGGCTATTTATCTGTAACTCCAGTTTGTTTTCAAGGTTTTGGATCATTTTCACTCATTATTCAGAATCCTGTATCGGGTATTCCCTATCCCTTCCTCTTTGGTTTGGTTTGGTGGATTCTATCCTGTTCCTTTACCTGCTGGGTGTTTCTCTGCCTTTTCTTCTTGTTTATATTGCTGTGTTTGGAGTGGCCTTTCCGTATTCTGGCAGTTTGTGGTTCCTCTTTATTGTGGAGGTTCCTTGCTGTGGGTGGGGTTGGACGGGTTGCTTGCCAAGGCCTCCTGACAGTTTGTGGTTCCTCTTTATTGTGGAGGTTCCTTACTGTGGGTGGGGTTGGACAGGCTGCTTGCCAAGGCCTCCTGATTAGGGAAGCTTGTATCGGTGTTCTGGTGGCTCGAGCAGTGTCCAGTAGTGAGTTTTGAGATATCAGTGGGTTTGGTATGACTTTGGGCAAGCCTGTATATTGAAGCTCAGGGCTGTGTTCCTGTGTTGCTGGAGAATTTGCGTGGTATGTCTTGCTCTGGAACTTGTTGACCCTTGGGTGGTGCTTGGTTTCAGTGTAGGTATGGAGGCATTCGATGAGCTCCTATTGATTAATGTTCCCTGGAGTCAGGAGTTCTCTGGTGTTCACAGGTTTTGGACTTAAGCCTCTTGCTGCTGGTTTTCAGTCTTATTCTTACAGTAGCCTCAAGACTACTTCTTCTTTCAAAGACAGTGGGCTGCCTATCTGAGTGTCTGATGTCCTCTGCCAGCATTTGGAAGTTGTTTTGTGGAATTTGCTCAGCGTTCAAATGTTCTTTCAATGAATTTGTGGGGAAGAGAGTGGTCTCTTCATCCTATTCCTCTGCCATCTTAGGACCGCCCCCCCACTCATTTTCTTAAGCTTCATGACATTTCTGCATTTGGCTGATTATATCTTTGTGGGGTAAAATTTGACTGTATTTTTCTTTTCTCCAGTATTTCCTATAAACTGATAGATCTAGAGACTTAATTCCTTGCCAAAATAAAAGTTACTTTTACTTTGTTTGGCTTTTTTTCTCATGTGGATATAATTCTCAGCTCTGCATAAATAGGTGTTACATCTATTTCCCAAATGTAATTTTTTAATATTGGCTCTGTCTTTTTCTCTTGGACTGCCTTAGCTTGTGAAAGAAATAGAAGACCACTGAATACTTATCTGTGTTTTTAGCACTTCCCAGTGGAATTTCCTTCTTTTTTTTTTTTTTTTTCTCCCAATGAGATTTATTTCTGTCTGCTGATTTGGCATATCATTGTCCAGTCTTCTAAGTCAGGAAAATAGGAATATCAGTAGAAATAGATTAGACTCTGCCATGTTAAAACTAATTTTGTTGTCTTTTATTTGTGTATAAATGTTCAGCTTCTTTAACATGATTGAGTATAGCACAGAATATTCTGATTTCCCAGTTTTCAAGGCTAAAGTTACTTTTCCTTATTTGCGTGGCTATTATTGCAAACAGTGGAAATGTTCTGTCACTATTATTTCTCAAACCTTTTAATTTCTTTTATTCTTTTAGCATTTTCTGTTTTAAGTATTCCATCAATACTTAGGTGTAATAATATGATGTCCTATTTTTAGATCACTAATTTTGCTAATAGATTACTTTGATTTTGAATGAGCTGTGTCATCCCCATGGAAATAGTACTTCACCTGAAATTCTAGTTCATAAAGCTTAGCTCTTCAGAAATGTTTCTCTTCTTAATTATTTTTGTTTTGTTACATTTAAAAACAATGGTTCTTCTCAGATGTAGCTGTTAACATCTATTTATTGTGTTTCTTCCTATATGGATGATTTGTTGTGCAAAGGTGAGGTTAATATATGGATTGAGAAAAGGAATTAAATAGGGTTATATTGTGTTATGTTTATCCTATGATAATTTAAGGAGTCTATAGGAAAGGCATAATACTAACAAGTTGAAATAATATACTCTTCTTTGTCAATAAGCTTATTACTTTACTAGCAGTTAGACGTCTACATATTTTGAACTCTGGCTTTTTATGTAACGGGGAAAATGGCTAGGAAGTAAGCTACTGTAACAAATTTATTCATGAAAGTTATAAGGTATGGTTTAAGGATATAAACACAGTATTAGTGACCTTTTTCTATCAAGAGGAAATTAAATTATATTGACTACATTAGTTTGCTAAGACCTAGAAGCTTAATCATTAAGCACTTATATTGTAGAGTTAAGATGATTTTATCACAGTCATGGTAGATAATTTCTCCATATGAATTCTTTTGCTTATCATTCTTTTACTCACTTACTGATGTCCGTGTTTTCTCTAGTTCACTATTCCTCAGAGTAGAGTTGAACCATAAAACATTGCTGTTACATGAAGGAACTAAAAAGATAACTTCATTAATTTTGTATGTTTGTTTTTTGAGAAGGGAGGAAAAAATCAAACCTCAAATAAGTAAAATTATGTCTACACAGAAAAGCTTAGTAAAGACCACTAGTCTGACTGGCTCTTAGAATTTATATTAAAGGGAATGCTATTATTATTGGAACTTCTGTTGTAATTTTTTTTTAACGCAGTTCATCAAGGAACAAATCAGCCTAATATCCTGTAAGAGTTTAAAAATAACATTTAAGATTATGTTTGTTGTTGGAAACATTTCAGCATCAAGAGATCAGATCAGATAAATAGAGTCAAATATTCAACTACTATGTAGACATGATAAAAGTAAGATAGATGTACATGTTCAGAGAAGAGCTGTAAATACATTATTAATTGAGAAAAGTGAGGTACTAAATATGTATAATGTAATCTCATTCTTTACAAAAACTTAAGTGATATGTGTTTACTGACATATGTAAAATATATTTTTATTTTAACTATGGTGACATTTAAGTAGCTAACATAATTGACGGGTGCTAAAGTCTCCTGTTTATCCATAAAATGGGTACATTGTGGGCAGTGATAATACAAGCTTCATTTTCATTGCCTCCTACCTTACCAGGAGACAACAGTTTTTTCCTGGCTAGACCAACTCTCAGAACAAAATTATTTGTCATTCCTTATATTTACATTTGTATCTGAGCTATTAAACAACATGGCTAGCCAGGTCAACAAAGCACCTTATTTGATTTGTTTTTTTTAATAGATAAATCTTTTAAAATAGCTTGCTTTATATGAAAACTGACGCACTGGAAATATAACTACCCTTGGTTGGAACTTATGCTTCAGATGAGATGTTAAACAAGACACTGTATTATTTAGTTTAGGCATTTCTCCCTTTCCTGTTATTTGCAACTAACCATAAGATTAATAGCTTTATTTATTCATTTTAATCTGCTTCTATAATTCAGTACCTCCATAATTGCTGGTGTTTACAAATCACCAGTTAATAAATTCATGAAAGAAAAGTGCACATTTCAAAATAAAAATCACCACTGCTGTCTTTGCTTAATAGTAGCAGTGGAAATGTAAGTGGCTTACTCTACAAACTTTGGTGCTGGAAATATATAGGCAAACTGTTGGGAGATGCTCTAGCTACATTCCTGCTTTCTTGTTCCTGTTACCATCTTTACCTCCTTATTGCATATTATATTCTTATTATGTAAGGCATTCTACCATACCACAATATTATTCAACTCCAACTTGTAATATTTTCTTTAAAGTTCTGTGTTTAACCATATCACCATGCTTCCTTTTCCCAGAAGTAATTTGCCTAATTTGAGATAGTTTGTATAACTCTTATTATTTTAGCTAATGAGCCTCAGTACAGCGAGTGTGCACGCGCACACACACACACACACACACATACACATACACACACATGCCGTCTCAGATGTTTGAGAGTGACTTTGGAATCAGATTAAAGAACTGTCCTGCACAGAAGTGTTTATGACTTTCAGTGATAAACTGATTCCAATGACATTAAGCTAATTTCTTTTGATCTGATGAATGTATCTGCTTCACCTTGTTCCCTTACTTTGAATTGATAAGCTCCAAGTATTTATTACTTTTTTGGGATACTTTTTACTGAGTTCATTCATTTGTTTTACTTAGTCTTTTAATCAGTATACTACAGTTATTTCATTAACCTGTTCTCAAGTGGTTTAGCTACCATTCTGCCATTTAAGTTTTTTATTTAATTTTATTTGCCTGAGTACACTGATCAACCACTGAACTGCCTTCTTCCATTGTCCTGCAATGATATAAGGGTTACATTTTTGTGTATACGGCTTTCATAGTTGGTATTTCAGAGCACTGACACCAGATACTTCAGTTTATTCTCTGGGGGAATTTAATTTGCATCTATGTTTTTAGCTATCTGTGATAACTTGTTAAATATTAAAAAGATATTTTGCTTCTATTGGAACATTTGTATACTCGCAACTATATTTCTGTAAACAGCTGCAGTCAAAAATAAAACATTGAAAGTTTTCAAAAAAAAAAAAAATATTTTACTAGTAGGATACACGAGAACCTTAACATGGTTTTATGTATTTTTTGAATTGTAATCATATGCATCTACTGCTTAATTAAAATATGTAAACAATTAAAGGTACCTTTATGTAATAAAACATTGAAAGAAGGTCTTTTGAAATAGTAGATAAGGCAGCAATAATCTGTGTTATTTTTCTTGTTGTAGGAAATGTTCTTAAACTTAGAAAACTGTAGTTAAAACAGGATTACTCTTTCCTAGGATTTCCACTTGAACAGAGTTAACTTGGAAGAGTCTTCAGGAATGGAGAATTCTCCAGCTGGTGCTAGACCAAAGAGAAAAAACAAGAAGTCTTATGATTTAACTCCAGTTGATAAATTTTGGCAAAAACATAAAGGAAGGTAAATAAGAAAAACATTAATGAGTGAAAGATTCAACCCCTAAAAAAATGCAAAAATGTCACCTGACTTAATGAATTTGATCTTAAAAAAAATCAAAACCAGTCATAGTGGTTCATCTACGCAATGAATAAGAACTGTAAATTAAATAGTCTAAGGAGCTGTGTCATTATTGCTTACTTTCCTAGTTCATATGTTGCTTTTGTTGTTTTGTGGGGACCACTTCCCTTTAAAATAAGTCCATTCCATATGATTTTGTAGATTTTATACATAGTCTTTCTCAGTTTCATTTCTGTCCCCATTGACCCCCTGTAGCACTATTTCTGCCTTTTATTAAGATTGGTTTCAGCGATAGGGAAACATCAAGGTGTGATTTACCCTTTTTGGTCCTTGCTTGCCTTCAGACAAACCCAGTTTTAGCTATCTGTGGAGAAAATACTTAAGCCTGAAAAACAATTTTATTGAAAGTGCATTAGGAATAATAGGTGAAAAAATTGTAGCAATTTGCCATTTGAACCCATGTGTAACCCGCCAGGTTCCTCTGTCCATGGGATTCTCCAGGCAAGAAGATTGGAGTGGGTAGCCATTCCCTTCTCCAGAGGATCTTCCCAACCCAGGGGTCGAACCCAGGTCTCTGCATTGCAGTCAGATTCTTTACTGTCTTGAGCTACAGGGAAGTCACTTAACTCCTTTGGCATACAGTAATCTCTCAGTAAATGCAGGCAGCGATCATTGTCTGCCAGCTCTGAGACCTAAAGGTACTAGAAATTTTAAGGATCAGCCAGAACATTTTACCTGCTCGCTGCTATCTTTTGCCAACAGACTCCTCTGGACCTCAGTTAGGGCCTGCATTTATATGTAAAACTGGACTGTTCCTCACAGTCGTTTCAGATTTTGTCATTTCTTTGCTGATCATTAATGAAGTCTTATCAAGTATCAGAGTGGAGGAATGGGGAAAAGTTTTTGTTTTATTGCTTGATGAGAAGTGACCGTTTCTTCCTTAAAAGAGAGAAAGCTTCTGGCCTCCCCTCAGGCTGTAGATGAAAAATACTTATGTTAGGAACTATTTCATGGTCAACACATACTCATCTAGATACATTCAGGATTAACACTGCATGACAGTTTCTGCCTGAGTTGGTCAGTGATTGCAGATGAGTTGTATCTGAAGTCTATGAAAATTGCCTCTAAACTGTACGTACTGAGGAGGTATCAGGGATTGGGCCAACAAAACTGGCCTACATTCTGTTTTTACCAGTGGTGTTTTGCATATTAAATTTACAGATTTGAAAGGTTTTTTTCACAGTTACCTGCATGTAATATTTTTTGATACATCTTTGTAGTTACATGGACCCTTTGGCACTATGTTATGGGTCATAATATTTAGTTACCATGGCTTCTCTTCCTTTGTTTTTCAGTGACTTAAATACCTTTTTATTTTTTCTAATAGCTAAAGGTAAAGAAAAATCGATACAGTGAAAAGAATAGAAGTACAATTTAAATTTGTTTACATATATTAGTATTATGATATACATTTTAAAGTAGTATTTAGAATGTAAATAGATATCACAAGAAAATGTAGTTTGATTTATCCTAATGTTTTCTGCCTATGTTTTATATAAAATACATGCAAATATAAATAAGTACATTTAAAACAATCCTCATTGTATATGTTTCAAGATTCACACAAAAGTCAATCTTTTAATCTTATACTCATAATTCCTCTTCTGCCAAACTGTTTTAGCCCATTCCCAGAAGTTGCAGAATCAGTTCAGCAAGAACTAGAGTCTTACAGAGCACAGGAAGATGAGGTTAAACGACTTAAAAGCATTATGGTAAGATTCTGTTTGCTTTCTTGGAAATATAAGGGAAGCAGGAGGACATCTAGAAGGAAAAAGAGGTTAACATTTTTCCCTTATAAAAATTCAAGACCTTTCATTGCTTTAATGACAAAAAAAATTGTTCTCATAAAAGATTGTTACATAAAATATTTTTTTTTAAAAAGAAACCTTAAGTTCTGAGGAGTAGAGGTTTTTTTTCAAAAAAAAAACCAATAAAAATTTATGATTTGAAAAAATACATGTGAGTTTATTTTAGACATGTATGTTCCAGTGCTGCTCATTTTACTATACTTTGATCTCACTTCAAATTTCAGCTCTGTTTATTACTATATGTACTGACCTGTGACAGGTCTCTGAACCTATTTCTTTATCTGAAAATGCCAGATGCTTCCTTTTTAGTCATCCAACCATTCATTAGATTGGTGGTGACTAGAACTTTTCTATAACTGTCAAAAATGCAGATGCTTGCTCCTTAAGAGGGGAAGAATTATTATTCTGGGTGATCTAAATCTTACTACTGTTTTATCAGTGATTCTAGGAATACATTGATGAAAATCAGTGCTTTGGCTTGGGATTTCTGAGTAGTTACTGGGACCTCTTTTTCCTTCCCAGGGACTAGAAGGCGAAGATGAAGGAGCCATAAGTATGCTTTCTGACAATACTGCTAAGCTAACATCAGCTGTTAGGTGAGTAAGCAGTATATCCTCTTTGAAGTCTTTCTGTTGATATGATTTATATTGGAAGTTAAAAAAATCGAGAAATATTTTTCATGATAGGGAATAGTAATAGCATATACCTCTAAGTCCAAAGAACTGAATTGTGTTTTTACTGTATTCAAGCTGACTTGAGTTCCCTCCTTTTTTTTTTTTTAATTTTTTAATTGAAGGATTGCTGCTTTGCAGAATTTTCTTGTTTTCTGCCAGTTACCAACATGAATCCTTTATATAGCAGATCATTTGTTTCATTTACTGGTTAGAATTGTGTAATGGGAGTCATTTTGTCATTGAGGTAGTATTGATGATAAGGTAAGGTGAGTTATTGTTAATTTTATCGTTGCTGCTGTTACTATGTTAGCTAAAGTTCAAGCAGTATCTTTTGGATACTTTAAATACCATCAAGGAGAGAGAATTTCATGTTTTAGAAATATAGGTAAAATTTTCCCATTTCTGATTTTATTCTAAACCTCCAAGTTTGGAATTAGAAAGTGAAATGATAGAATGATGATATTTTAAAATATCATCAGATTATTTTAAAATAAGAAGCATTTCAACTGTATTAAAGTGTAAATACTGTATATGTTCAAGCCTAGAGATTAAGTTCAGTTGATAGTTTAACATGTAATTTTGGCCCTGTTTTACTCTTCCAAATTTCCTCAGAGGAAACACCCAGGTTTGAGTTTTATTAAAATTTATGTCATTTCCTTAGAAAATTTAACAGTTAATTTTCAATTTTTTGATATTTGTAGCTCTTTGCCAGAACTCCTTGAAAAAAAAAGACTTATTGATCTCCATACAAATGTTGCCACTGCTGTTTTAGAACATATAAAGGTAAATTTAGCTTCTCCCTCCTTACAATATAACTACTAATTTTGTAGGGTTTTAGACTTTTAAGATTCTTATTCACTGTCTCATTGAGCCTTAACTGTAAGGTTGAGTTTTAATTATTGAAGGCAGCATTATTACCTTCATTTTTGCACGTGAGGAAACCAATCCGGGAAGGTTAGTGATTTGCCCAAGGTCACACATTCAGTAGAGAGAACTTAGCACCTGTGATATTTTTATTATGTTTCACTGCCTTAGTAATGCCTCTACATGTACTACTTTGTTAATAATAGATTTGTTTCTAAACATCAGTAATTCAGGTTTAGACACACCTTTACTATAGTACTGTCTGAAATATGTTGATAACATCACATAATAAAATACAACTTGGTTCCGAACATTTTAGTTTAAGATTAGTCTGTTAGCCTTATAGCTTCTTACTGTCTCCCAGTATACTGTGATTTTGAAACAAATGTATTGGATAATCCTGTATGTTGTCTATCATAATTATTTTTTGTTGTTACTTTATTTGTAACTCTGTATCATTTTTGTTTAATCCATTCATCAGTATTCTATTGTCATTTATTCTCTGGATATGGAACTGAATTCCAGTGACAGATTGGTGATATACCAGAATGTAGTTACTGCTGACCCCTGCATTCCATTTGAGATGATACATTTGAAAAAGCAGTGTAAAACTGAATATACTTGCTGTCTGTCAAACATTTTGATAACAACTTGTATTTATGAAAAAGGGGATTAAACATTTTCTAATGATTTTAAAAGTCTTAGAGCAGTAGAAAGGCGCTAATATAGATAGCTTTGATCATTGTACATCATAGAATTTAAACCTGCATAATTTCTGTTAAGCTGACACCTGATTTTTTTTCTTTGTTCCACTTCTTGATTTTGATCTTGCTATTTTCATGTACCTATAGGAATAGAAATGTAATTGTGCAGTCTGTAGATGATATCTGATGATAACTTCCATATGTTGCAGCTCTGTAAAGTGGAAAAAGACTGCTCATTTTTTTACCTGAGGTCATTGTCTCCAGTGAAGATAATATATATAACTGGTGGAATGTAACAGAGAAGCTATATTCAGTGATTTCCTTCACTCAGAAAAGACAGGCTTTGCTTACAAAGCTAATATAAAAAGTTAAACAAAAATATGTTGTATTAAAACAAAATATAAGTTCTAGTTTACATCAGCTAAACTATAGTTTTGTAGTCAAGATATTCTGATCTATTAAACCAATGCTCTTTGAGTACATGCTGTTTGTTTATGAGAGTTGTTAATAGTCTGTGTGTTACTTTGAGATTTAAACTGTTCTATGGACTTTTTTTGACTTTAGTTTTTTCAGGGTTTTTGGTTTTTCTTTGGAGGGGGCGGTTCTCACAGCTGTAAAATCAGGAAAGTGCTAAACTCAGCTCCTACTTCCAAACTGAATTGTGTAACCTAAAGTATTTAAAAACATATTATCATGCCAATGGAAAGTGCACATTTTCATCTTATTCATAAAACTTTACAAACACTATCCTGCCATAAATTTATATGAATATACTCTAGATCAAAGACTAGAGTTTATGGTTTGAGAAAATTCTGGATAAAGTAATTTACTCAATTGTGTTTATTAAACGGCTCTGTGGGTATTGTGCTGGGCCCTAGAGATTACATGGTAAACAAGACGGACAAGTTCTTTCTTTTGGATCTAATCTTATATTGACAAAAAGCAAAGTAAGCAATTAGAAAGCATGGCGTTTAGGTGGTGTGAAAACACCAAAATAGGGTGATGTGAGGTGATAGGCAGTGGCTCAGAGGGTTGTTCTAGAGGAAGTGAAATTGCCTTTGATGAGATGATGATTGAGTCGAGACCTGAATCACACAAAGGAGCCAGTTAGTGTAAATCTCAGGGCCACCCATTTCAGGCAAAGGGAATAAGTGCTGCATGGCCTTAAGGGTGAGACAAATTTACTATTTTAGAGGACCTAGAAGGTGACTAATGTACTCATAGTGAGGAGGGAAAGAGTTGATAATACTATTGGATCAAGAGAAATAGGGATTTAAGTATGATGGAAGTCACTGGAGGTTAATGCCATGATTTGATTTATGTTTCAACTAGAGAATGGTCTGAGGAGTGTTGAGGAATGGATGAGTTCTGGAAGATGGCTATTATACCTAAGTGGAGAATGGTATTTTTTAAGGAAAAATTTACCTATGAAATTCTTTATGATGCTTATTTACAATTTTATATGAGCTGTGAATCAGTTTGTCCTAATGGATGCCATCTGTCTGATAAATTTTATTATGTCACCATGCCTGACCCAAAATTTCCTCTTTCAGACGTGGTTGCTTGGCTCTCTATAAAAGAACTTGTTTCTTCCTGGATTGCTAATAAGCAGAGCATCTTATACTAAGAAACTAATTTGTCATTCAGGGTGTTAAGTAGTTATATATAAAAGCTACATAGTTTGAAATAATTTTTGTGCTATAACTCAAGGAAGACACCATTTTCCTAATAGGATCTGATATAAAGAAACTATAAAGGACATTATATAAGGTCATTTACTCGAAGAGGGAAAATTTCATGTATGAGACACCATGTTCCTCGTTGGATCATTCTAGGAAACCCAATTAATACCAGAAGTGTTTTTGTTTTTTAAATCATACAGGAGCATATTTATTTTAAATATTTGCATATAAATTATAATTGTATTTATTAAGCCACATACTCTGAGTTATCCTGATATTAGAAATTCTGTTAGTATGGAAAAATTGCAGTGTTTTTGAGAAGAGTCCTGTTTTAATTAAAACATCTCTTTATTCTATGTCAAAGCTAGCAGATAAATGGTGTTGCTTCCAATTATTCTCATTGCTCATAGTTATAAAATTTTTTCTTATAGCTTTTTATAATTATGAAATTTCCAACTTTAAAATATTTACTTCAAAATGATATGTTTATTTGTGCCATTTTTATGTTACACCATCTGCCTCTGGCTATATAATGTTAATAATTTTAAAAGTATTTTTCTCCAATATCTCTTCCTCTTTACTAGAATTTGTTGACCATCTGGGCTTCACTTCTTTGTAAACATTCATTCACCTAAGCAGTAAATATTTATTTATTATTATTATTATTGTTATTAGCAAGAATATTATGACTCTTCATGCAGAGATCTCAGAGCACATCTCTTGGTATTTGTCTTTATTGCAGTTTTGCGTATTTCTTATTTGGGGATGTTTAGTTTATAGCTGCTGCTTATATTTCTTTAGAGCATTTTCTAAGCAGAATACTAGAAGAAATTAATCTCTTTAGAAGTCCTGGCAGTTATCCAGCAGTTGATGTTTGGCAGCACAGCAGTTTGTCACAACTTTGACAAATATTATCATGTAAATTTATCACTATTCTAAAGATTTTTAGTGGCTTGAGTAGTCAGGTTTGGTTTAATAGGTTAAGAGTAAATTCTGGATTGTAAAGGAAGTTTCCATGTGGCAGACAGATTCTCTAGCTGTGGCACGGGAGCCTAGTTGCTCCAAGGCGTGTGGGGTCTTCGTTCCCCACCAGCGATCTAACCTGTGTCCTCTGCATTGCAGGGTAGATTCCTGACCACTGGATCACCAGGGAAGTCCCAGCAGTTTTTTCATTTCTAATACAAATAAGATTTTACCCCCACTTGTTGGTTGTTAGGGGATGGATTCTGAGATTACTTAAATTTGTAGACAGATTTCGGTATATTTTAATGATTACTGTCTCAGCTGCATAGCCACCCATAATTAATTATTTTCTAGCATCAGAAACCTAAGAAAAGGAAAAGTCACATACATGTAAGTCAGCATAGAAAAGAGAGAAATGGCATGCATGCTCTTTCCCCTACTGCTCCCACCTGAGAGGAAGAGCTCCCACATCTGAATGCGCCTTACCAAGGTAGCCGGCCAAGAATAAGCTGTTAATAAGCTCTTGTGGATTATTGGTGCTGAATCTTCATTTCTGTTTTGCTGCTTCTTGTGGAGAAAGTTAAGAGGTACTGAGTTAGGTCTAAAGACATTCTCTGATCAAGCAAACATGTACTGACTTAGCTCTATACACACTGAGCAAGACTTAGCTCTTGCTAGCAATGCTAATTTTTAACTAGAGCACCCCCTTCAGGGGACTTATTCTTCTTTGATCCAACTTCTTTATCTTTCTTAGGGGAAAATAAACTTTCAGAATAAAGTAGAAACTGAACTGATCCTGCTGATCAGCATATCAACTTAACCAATGCCCTTTGTTCCTCAGAAACAGCGGTTGCCGACCACATTATTACCATGCTAACATGTGACATCTAGTGTTTTTTTGCAAGTTGAAGTTTTTGTTTGTATTTGATTCCAGTCTATTTATGTCAATGGTATAAGTAGGAAAAGAGGTTTGTTTCTCTAAAACTAAGTTACCTGCCTTAGACTCAGTGAAGGTGGTGATTTAATTATTACTTAGTTTAGTAGTGGTGGCAGGGGGCAGGCAACTGTAAAACATTGAAAAATCTTGAAAGTACTAGAATTGCTTTATGTTGTAATTGTAAACATTTATAAATTTTTGTATCTCACTTCATATGGCAACCCATCCCATGGACGGAGGAGCCTGTTGGGCTACAGCCCATGGGGTCACAAAGAGTCAGACACGACTGACTGACTTCACTTCCACTTCCACTTCTTCAAAGAAACTTGAAGTTATAGCTGATCACTTATACATGTGCATTATGCAGGAAAGAAAAAATTTCAGTCCATGAACCTTAGTACTCAAGGGAAGGGTCTTGGGTCTACATCAAAACTGACGATTATATGTTTTAGATCTTAAGTTAAATTGTAGTGTTTAAACATGTATATACAGCCAGGTCCTTTTTTATTTTTTCTTTTGGCTATGCTCGGTCTTCATTGATGCTTGCAGACTTTCTCTAGTTGTGGCATGCAGGGGGGATACTTTCTAGTGGAGGTGTGTGGGTTTCTCATTGTGGTGGATTCCTTTGTTGCAGAGCATGGACTCTAGGGCGCACAGGCTTCGGAAATTGTAGCACAAGAGCTCAGTCATTGCAGCTCACAGGTTGACCCATGGGATGTGGAATATTCCCGGATCATGGATCAGACCCATGTCCCCTGCATTGGCAGGCAGATTCTTAAGCACTGCAGGGAAATCCCCCCTTTTTTTTCTTTGCATTAACTGACTTTGATTAACTGATCACTGCTCTCCTGATCACAGTAGGGAAGAAATTGTACTGTCCTGTAAATCAGAACATTTCTCTGTCTGGATTTTGACTTTTAAATGATCTTTTATCCAGTACACTACTGAGTGAATGTTCATATGACCTTGCTGTCTTTTCTTCAAGGCAGAAGAAAATATATCTTATAGCAGGAAGTCCCTAATGGACAGACTGTCAATATCTTCTACCTCTTTTCATCCCAAATAAGATTAGTCATTATCAGAACTTAAAGTTTTCTTTACTCCAAGTATGACCAAAGACAGCTCTTGAATGTGTGAAATATCTTTCAGTTTCTCACGCTGAGTTTCTGGAGACTTCTTTCACATCTTCAAAAAACGAAGTGTAGGATTACCTTTCTCTTGCTCTTTGCTCACTTTACCACCATCAGGTTTGTCATTAGCAAGACTCAGTAGAGTCATAAAGGTTAGATTCAAAGAATTAAAGACTTCTCAAAACTCAATAGAGAAAATGCACAACCCAGTTGTTAAAGGGGCAAAAAATTTGCACAAAGATTTGACTGAAAAAGATATCTGAGTGATGAATAAGTTCAACATCAACAGTCATTAGAAAAATAACAAACTAAAACCAAAGTGAGATACCTCTGCATTTCTATCAAAATGTCTAAAATTTAAAATATTGATCATGTCAGCCTTTGACAAGTATGCAGAAGAACTAGAACTCTCATATTTTGCTGGTAGAAATGTAAAATGGTACACCCACCTTGGAAAACAGTATCTCTGTTTCTTAAAATGTGAAACACAAATCCATCATGTGCTCCAGCCATTCTACTCCTAAGTGTTTACTCAAGATTAATGAAAGCAAATATATTCATAATACATGAATATTCATAGCAGCTCTTTGTCATGGCCCCAAACTGGAGATCAGTCAAATGTCTATCAACAAGCTATCTGAGTAAACAAAATCCAGTATATCTATACAGTGGGCTACTATTCAACAATTAAAAAGGAGGTACTATTAAATCATACAGCAGTATGTAGTGGATGAATCTCAGAGTAATTACACTGAGTGAGAGAAGCTACATAAAAAAGTGCTCATGATCTATAGTTGTGTTTACATAGAACTCAGAAAAATCCTGGCTAATCTACAGTCACAGAAGGTAGGACATGAAGAATGGTGTTGGAGAGCCAAAGGAGAGTGTTTACAGTGAGAGGATTTCCTTAACTGATGTGAGTGATATGTTCACTATCTGGATTGTGTATACGGTTTCATGGGTAAATATTATGTTAAAACTTACCAAATTCTGTGTTTTATATGTTATTTTACTTTAATAAAAGTGAAGAATTCAATGCTTAGCATTCACCTACTTCAGATCGTCTGTAAACAAGAAAACAGATTTTTATTAAGTCATTGAGAAAACCAAAGACTAATTTTGGTAATGTGAATTTTTGGCTTTACAGCTTAAGTGACATAGAATAGCAAGAAACAGAGGATATGCTGCCTAGTTTGTGAGTGGGTAGACCCAGGATTTTTTTCAGTCTCTTCACTTTTAAGAATATGCTGCAGGTTAAACACAGAGTAGCAGCAGACTTGTGAAGAACAGTCTCAGATGTTTAAAAGGAGAGGACAGATGCATTCTGTAGCTTTTTAAATAGATATCTCACATTTTATTTATTTATACCTTGACTTGTTCTACAGAATTTAAGGTCACTTACAATGACAGCATGTAGAATAACAGAATAGAGAATAATTCATAAATACCAGGGGTATACAAATCAGACTAGAAAGTAGAAAATCAAACATTGCCCTTATAACTCCTCAGTCCTGTGGCCCCCATTTTCCAGAGTCCTTCACAAACCTCCTGTGGAACTTAGGACTAGAAGGAACCTTGAGACAGAGTTCTTAGCAGATTCCACAAGATAGGTTTCTTCTTTGGTCAGATAAGGTTAGAAGTAAAATGTGGTGTTATCTTCCTCTTGGAGATTCATAATGCAGCATAATATATGCATTTTTAAAACATTTTAAAAAAACTTAAAACTGTTGACTTTGGAACACTTCTAGGGGTTATTTCTTAACAACCAACTGTAAGAACTAGCACTCTGCAGAACATGTTTTGTGAAATAGTCTTCATTTAATCAGTGAAGGAAATAAGATATACCTCTTACCTTCAAAAAAGATTAACTATTCCCTAGTTAATGGCAGAGTTGGAACTCATACCTGAAACTCTTTGTATTTTGTCTTATAATTTTTTTTTGCTCTGCCATTTATCATTGTTACTCTGTTTCAGTCCAACTCAGTTTATCAAGTAAAGTCAAGAATACCTCATTTAAAGAAATGACTTAAAGAATTTTGCATTCTTTTACTTAACTCCTTCTGATAGTGCCATTTTGGCTTTCTTTCCTCTGTACTTATTGATCACCTATAATGTACAATTCTGTAGATGGTCCTTATTTTAAACCAGTGAAAACATTCACATCTTGATTGTTATGTGAGTACTAGAGTACCTTATAAATAACATATATTTTAAGATACTATGTAAATGATCTTGTTTTTACTATAGTGCCTTATAGAGTGCTTTATTACTTCACAAATATTTTAATTTCAAATGTAGCATCCTCAGATCATGATCTTTGACTGAAAAAAATGAACATGTGAGTTTTTTTTTCCTTTTAAAGAGAGCAGACTTTTTTGTATACCTATATATCAGGTAATTTAACGTAATAGATGTATTCCCTCATTCTTTAGAAGAAAATGAATCTCAGAGATACTGAAGACTTGAAACCAACTGCCAGAGCCTGAAATTGAACTTTGACTTTCAACTTTTAAACCCTGTACCCTGTCACTTGTAGTTCCTTAAAACATAGCCACCAGAAATGTAATGAGAATGGTTTTGCTCTTTGATAATCCTTTTGGAGTAATCTTAGGTTCAGAAGTAATTTAAACAGATGAACAAGAAGTAGAAGTAAGGAACCCCAGTTGTCTTACTAAAGTATTTGACCATTCAGATGTGTTTATTCATTTAAAAAATACTCAGTGGGCCTAACCTTTTATGTCCATGAATGCTTAAATAGGAAATGAAAATTTAGTAGTCAGCTTTTAAATTATTTCATAAAACAAGTATACTTTTTTAAATAATGGATTTTTATTAAGTCAGTTATGTTGAAATACCAATGAATATCTCAAGAAAAATTGACTATAGCAGCCAACATGAATACTTACAAATATATATGATTATATATTCTGTGTATTCATTATTAATATGACTCTACTCTTAAAGCTAACTTTTTGAGCACATAAGAATCATATCTATATTGTTTTCCTTTCATTTGAATTATTTTATATAATATCTATGAAGAAGTAAAAGTGAAAGATGTTTTTATTCAAAGCTACACATATCTTCTCAAGATATTGCACATACTTTATTAAATGTGGCCCTCTCTTTTGTTTTCCTTTAGATACATGTCTTCTTTTGGTTTTAGTTTTTGTTTTAATTAATAGGCTCTATTTTTTCAGAGCAGTATTATGTTTGCAGAAAAATAAGTGAAAAGTACAGTGTTTCTATATACCCTCATACCCACCCATCCCTACTTTCCCCTGTTATTAATATCTTGCATTAATATGGTATATTTGTTATAATTAATAACCCAATATTAATACAATACTAACTAAAGTCTGTAGTTTACATTAAGCTTCCCTCTTTTGTGTTGTACATTCTGTGGTTTTTGACAAATGTCAAAATGATGCAATGACATGCATCCATCATTAAGATATCATACTAAATAATTTCAGCTGCTCTAAAATCCTGTGTGCCTCTGTATATCCTTCCCTCCCTCCCCACACATCCCTGACAATCACTGATCTTTTTGTTGTCTCCACAGTATTGTTTTCACAGTTGGAATCACTGTAGTATGTAGCTTTTTCAAAGTGGTTTCTTTTACTTTTGTTGCTCAGTCATATGGAGTCTTTGTGACCCCATGGACTGCAGCCTGCCAGGCTTCCCTGTCCTTCACCATCTCCTGGAGCTTGCTCAAACTCATGCCCTTCCAGTTGGTGATGCCATCCAACCATCTCATCCTGTGTCATCCCATTCTTCTCCTGCCTTCAATATTTCCCAGCATCAGGGTCTTTTCCAGTGAGTCAGCTCTTTGCATCAGGTGGCCAAAATATTGGAGCTTCAGCATCCATCCTTCTAATGAATATTCAGGGTTGATTTCCTTTAGGATTGACTGGTTTGACCTCCTTGCTCTCCACGGGACTCTCAAGAGTATTCTCCGTAACCACAGTTCAAAAGCATCAATTCTTCAGCGTTCAACCTCCTTTATGATCCAACTCTCACATCCATACATGACTATTCAAAAAACCATAGCTTTGGCTATATGGACCTCTGTCGAAAAAGTAATGTCTCTGCTTTTTAATAATGCTGTCTAGGTTCATCATAGCTTTTCTTCCAAGGAGCAAGCATCTTTTAATTTCATGACTGCAGTCACTATCTGCAATGATTTTGTAGCCCAAAAAAATAAAGTCTCACTATTTCCATTGTTTCCCTATCTATTTGCCATGAAATGATGGGACCATATGCCATCTCAAGTCTTTGGAATGTTGTCTTTTAAGCCAGCTTTTTCATTCTCCTCTTTCACCTTCATCAAGAGGCTCTTTAGTTCTTCTTTGCTCTCTGCTGTAACGGTGGTGTTATCTGCGTATCTGAGGTTATTGATATTTCTCCTGGCAATCTTGATTCCAGCTTGTGCTTCCTCCAGCCCAGCATTTCTCATGAGGTACTCTGCATATAAGTTAAATAAGCAGAGTGACAATATACAGCCTTGACGTACTTCTTTCCCCTTTTGGAACCAGTCTGTTGTTCCATGTCCAGTTCTAACTCTTGCTTCCTGACCTGCATACAGATTTCTCAATAGGCAGATCAGGTAGTCTGGTAGTTCCATCTCTTGAAGAATTTTCCACAGTTTGTTGTGATTCACACAGTCAAAGGCTTTGGCATAGTCAATAAAGCAGAAGTAGCTATTTTTCTGGAACTCTCTTGTTTTTTTGATGATCCCATGGATGTTGGCAATTTGATCTCTGATTCCTCTGCCTTTTCTAAATCCAGCTTGAACATCTGGAGTTCATGGTTCACATACTGTTAAAGCCTGGTTTGGAGAATTTTGAGCATTACTTTACTAGCGTGTGAGATGAGTGCAATTGTGCAGTAGTTTGAGCATTCTTTGGCATTGGAATGAAAACTGACCTTTTCCAGTCCTGTGGCCACTGCTGAATTTTCCAAATTTGCTGGCATATTGAGTTCAGCACTTTAACAGCATCATCTTTTAGGATTTGAAATAGCTCAGCTGGAATCCCATTGTCTCCACTAACTTTGTTCATTGTGATGCTTCCTGAGGCCCACTTGACTTCACACTCCAAGGTGTCTGGCTCTAGGTGAGTGATCTAAAGTAATCTTTTACTTAGTTAAATGCATTTAAGACCCTTCCATGTCTTTTCATGGCATAATAGCTCATTTCTTTTTATTGTTAACTAATAGTCCATTGTCTGAATGTACCATAGTTTGTTTGTTCATTCAATTATTGAAGGGCATTTTGGTTGTTCTCAACTTCTGGTATTTATGAATAAAGCTGCTGTAGACATCCATGGGGTTAACATAAGTTTTCAGCTTCTTTCGGTAAATATGTAAGAACATGATTGCTGGATCACATGGCAAGAGGTTTTTTTAGAATTATAAAAAGAAAAACTGCCAAACTCTCATACACGATGACGTTACCATTTTGCATTCCCATCAGCAGTGAATGCATATCTTCACCAACGTCTGGTGTTGCCAGTGTTGGATTTTAGCCCTTCTGATAGATGTGCGGTGTGTCTTATTTTAATTTTCATTTTTCCAGTATGATCTGATGTAGAGCATGTTTTCATATGCTTACTTGTCATCTGTGTATCTTTCATGAAATGTCAGGTCTTTGGCCCATTTTTAATCATGTTTTGTTTTTTATTGTTGAATTTTAAGAGTTCTTTGTATTTTCAGAGGGAAAATCCTCTAATATAGTTGTCTTTTGCAATTATCTTAGCACTTCTCTGGCTTGTCCTCTCATTCTCTACTAATTAGTAGTATATTTCACAGAACAGAGACCTCTAATTTTAATCAAGTCCAGCTTTTTAATTATTTCTTTCATGGATCATGCATTTGGTGTTTTATCTAAAAAATCATCTCTCTACACAGGTCATCTAAAATTTCTCCTGGTACCTTTTAGGAGTTTTAGTTTTGCATTTTACATTTAGGTCTGTGATCCATTTGAGTTAACGTTTGTGAAAGGTGTAGGGTATGAGTCTCTCTTTTTTTTCCTTTTGCATGTGCATGTCCAGTTGTTCCTTCACCATTTGTTGAAAAGACTGTCCTTTCTCCATTGAATTGAACTCTTCTGTCAAAGATTAGTCAACTATATTTGCTTGGGTCTGTTTCTGTACCCTCATCGATATATTTATCTATTTTTTTTTTCCACAAACACCCCACTGTCTTATTAATCACTGTAGCTTTTAAGTTAAGTATTAAAATTCAGGTATTGTCAGGCCTCCATCTTTTTTTTGTCTCCTTCAATATGTGTTGGCTATTCTGGGTATTTCATGTCTCCATATAAGCCTTAAAAAGAGTTTGTCAATATCCACAAAATAACTTGCTGGAATTTTGATTGGAATTATGTTGAATCTATAGATTAAGTAGAAAGAACAGACATCTTGACAATAATGAGTCTACCTATTCATAAATAAGAAATGTCACTTCATTTATTTTTTTGAGTACTAATGAAAATGGTATTCTGCTTTCATTTCAGTTTCAATTGTTCATTGTTAGTATATTGGAAAGCAGTCAACTTTTATATATTAACCTTGTAGTCTACAACCTTGCTGTAATCACTTACTAGTTCCCAGGAGATATTTTTTGTGTTTCCTGGAGATTTTCTACATAGACAATTGTGTCATCTGCAAACAAAGATAATTCTATTCTTTCTTCATAATCTGTAGACTTTTTATTTCCTTTTCTTTTTTTAGTTTATTGCATCAGCTAGGACTTCTAGTACAGTGTTGAATAAGAGTATGAGCGGGAACATCTTTACCATGTTCCTGATCTTAGCAAGAGAGCATCTAGTTTATTCTCATTCTCTTTTCTAGGAGCGATTGTAGAGAATTGGAATGATTTCTTCTTAAATGTTTGGTAGACTTCACTAGTGAACTCACCTAGACCTAATTCTTTCTATTTTGGGAGGCTATTATTGATCAATTTCTTCAATAATATAGGCCAGTTCACTCCATAAAGTGAGTTTTGATAGATTGTCTTTCAAGGAATTGCTTCATTTCATCTAGGTTATCAAGTTATGGGCACAAAGTTGTTTTAAGTATTTTTTTATTGTAGAATAAAAGTAAACTTTATACTTTAGTGACATATATAGACCACAGACTATTATAACATAGCATAGAGATGCTTTTAACCTAGGGGAAAAATTATCTAAATATAGTTCTGGATGATGCTAGAAACTACATATTTAAAGAAGAAAGAAAGGACAAGGAAAGGCTACTAGAGTATGAAGAATCTTCAGTTAAGATCAGGTCATATCTTAGAAGTATAGTTCTAAGTTCATTTTAGCTTAAGGATATACTTGCCTGTAGACATTAAAGTGTCCTACCAACCCTATTTAATTCATAATATGAAATTTTTCTTATGTGTAATGGCAAAGAAGGGTTTATCATCTCTTCTCCCTCCTGTAAGAAATTCAAGGAGAAGAATATTGGGATTCTTAATAGTGAAAGGAAGGGTAACTATCTAATCTCATCTTGTATTTCACTGCTGACTCTAGAATTGGGGCTTGGAAACAAGGGAAAGCCAAGAAATACCACTCTAATTTTGTCATCATCCAATCATAGACTAAGGGGAGACTTGTGAATTGTAGCTAGCAGTGAATAGGTGCTGCCTGTAACTAGAATAAACAGAGGAATGGTTAAAAAAAAAAAGAGAGAAGGAAATTTAAAAACCTAATTACAGGAAAGAAAAAGGAATTCCTTCTGTGTCCTGTGTGGGTCATCAGTAGATCTTCCTGGGTTATGGGTTCTCAAAAGATATACTACTTATGCACCTCAAATGACTCAAGAATTTTTAGAAATGCCCTTTCTTTTGTTCTTTTTAAACTCAGCAGGCTATTGGCTGTTGCCAGTTGAAAAATACCATACACATACACATACTCTATATGTTCTTTTAGATTAACAAAATGATAAACCCAATTACAGGTAAATAACAATTCGGTACATTTAGTTGGCTAATATATATAAAATACATATATATATATGGTTAATTTGATACAAATATTGACACAGTGTACTGAAAAATGAAAAAATATCCTCCTGATTGTAGAAGAACTTTATAGAGTTTTTTGTTATTTTTTTTTAAATCACATTCTTCCCTTAGCTCTTCTAAAGGGATTTTTAGGAAATTCATTACTCTTGGAGTTTATATCACTAGATATAATTTGTATTCTACACATAGTCCTTTGTTGTTCTATAATATTCCCTTCTTGTTCATTTATTCTTGATATTTATTGAAGCTGCCAAAAATAGTTTTATTATCTTGACCTTGTTATTTTGCTTTATATTTTTAATTTGTCTTATTTTCCATGTAACTCTCATTATCCAATTTGTGTTCCCTGAATCCATATTGTACAGGAAATATCAATCTTTGAGACAGAACTTCTTTCTCTTAGTATTTTCCCTTTTTTAAGAAATTGAGAAAGGACCTATAGATTATTATATCTCTGGACAAATTCACCACATATATGTAAATCATGTGTATTACCAAAAAAACAAATAGATACTAATTGACAAATATACTTTCTTTCATAAAGCGTATACAAAGGAAGCAATAAATTGTTCTTGAGGAAAATGTAATTTTCCCTACTGTTTATCTGTGGTGTTTATGGAATCTGGCCTGGATTTGAATCTCAACTCTCTACTACTTCTACTCTGGTAATCTTGAATAAATTTATGTTTCTTTGTGTCTGTTTCTTCATCTTTAAAATGGGACTAATAATTCCTTGTTCATAGTGTTGTCTGGAGAGTTAAATGAGATAATCTGATTTTGTAGCTTTTAAACACTGTTCTCTGATACCCTAGACTCAATAGAGACATTTAATTGGTCACTTGTATCTATTTTATGTTTAGGGTTCTGCAGAAGATTTGGTTTGAGAAAGAGGGTCCTGAGGTTCTCTGTTTAAAAACATTTGAAAGCCGTAGCTGTAAGTAAAGTGCCTTGCACATACTAGATATTGAACAGATACTAGTTCTCTTATGCAGGTTAGAAAATCTTTACTTCATTCCTTTCCTTCCCCCATGAGGCTCCTTCCCAGTCAGTATATTAAAATGCTACATGATTTTTATTTAACTCCTTTATGGAAATATAGTTCACATACCATACAATTCACCTATTTAAAGCATACAATTTAGTGGTTTTTACTATATTCACAGAGTTACACAACCGTAATCACAAGGCAATTTTAGAACATTATCACCTTCAAAAGAATGTCTAGCCATTAGCCGTCAGATTAACTTTTTTAAAATTCTGCTTCCATTGTTCATTAGAAGTTAAAATGTGGGTAAGTTAATATGTCAGGAAGAGCAAAATGAGTCTAAGTGAGCCATGTTTCTTCATTTATGTAGGTACACACATTAGATTCCATTATGGCATTTAGCATACTTAATTTTATCTGTTAAATCACTAAAGCTTGATTCTCTGCATTTTTCACTTTTGGAAGTTCATTTATCTACTTTCATAACTTTTAATGATGATTACTTGATCTGCACATGTCTTGCTCTTAGCTTAGAAATTTGACATATATTTTGCTACGAGCCAGGTGCTTTGTTAGACTCCTAGGGTTAAACAGTTAATTAGAAACACTATAGGAAGTTTATAGTTCTAGAAGGGTATGTAAACCAAAGAGAGTAATGTGGTGTAATCATTGCTATTATGGAGAAGTGAAGAAGGAGATGGGGAAGGAGCAGGAAAGGGAAGAAACAGATGTTGAAAGTTATAGAGAAGCTGCGAAGATGCTGGATCTTGAAAAATTAGTAGAATTCACTGGGCAGATGATGGAGGAGAAATGCATTCTAAAAAAGCTGAGAGAATAATTCAAACCCAAGCCTTGAGGATTAAAAGCATTCACTACTTTTAATGGAAAGTCAATGAGTTAATTGATGTGGCTAGAGGGAACTGAACCTGGTGAATAGTGGTAAAACAGAAAAGTTGGCTGGAGCAGACTGTGAGGCCCTGACAGACTAACACCTTATTTTATCTCCTTCCCCCTTCCATTCTTGGCTTTATTCTACAGATAATTAGGCTTTCCCGGTCTAATGTTTACGTTAACATACGGCTTCCCTGGTGGCTTAGGTTGGTAGATAATCCGCCTGCAATGCAGGAGACCTTGGTTCGATCCCTGTGTTGGGAAGATCCCCTGGAGGAGGGCATGGCAACTCACTCCAGTATTTTTGCCTGGAGAATCCCCGTGGACAGAGGAGCCTGGCGGACTGCAGTCCATGGGGTCACAAAGAGTTGGACACGACTGAGTGACGAAGCACACACAGTTCCTAATACCGTCATTTTATTTCCCAGGAATTATCTTTGACTTTTTTCACTATTTTCCTTCCTGTGTAATTCTCATGTTAATTATTAAGTATACGTCTCTTTGTTTCCATTCCCACAGTCACCAACATGGTCACTTTCCTAGGATTTCCTTTCTGTTTCTTTTGTTCGTTTTCGATACTGCATTTTTCCATTCCTAGTACTTTAGCATGTATCTATTTTGTTTATTCAAAGTAGCTTTATATAGTAATTAAAATAGTTCCTATATCAGGGAATCTAATTTGTAAAAAACAAACAAAAACTTTATTACAAAGTTTATTAACTCTTATCTCAACTTCACTCAAGGAAATTCTCCATGTACTGGTGTAGAATGTATTGCTGAGTGAAAACAAGGGACAGCAGAATATAGTATATTACCTTTTGTGTCAGAAAGCAGAGGGATATTAGGATATAGATACTATTTGCTTGTATTTGCATAGAGAAGCTCAAAAACTATAGGAGAAATAAATAGCCAAAGAAGCAGGTGGAAATGGGGTAGAAAAGGACAGGAGTGAGGACAGGTCTCAGTATATTTACCTTTTCATGTTTTGATTTTCAAGCCAAGTATTTCATCTGTTTAGAGCTCTGGCCTTGTATGCTACTGCGGAGGACTGGGATTGAGGGGTTGATCGCCTGTTGCCTCATGTGTGAAATCACTGCTGAATCTGCTATTCAGATCTATCCACTCTGATAATGCCTTGATATGATGCCTTTAACCAGGGCTTTCCTGGTGGCTCAGACAGTAAAGAATGCGCCTGTAGTCGAGAGACCTGGTTTCGATCCCTGGAGAAGGGGATGGCTACCCACTCCGGTATTCTTGCCTGCAGAATCCCATGGACAGAGGAGCCTAGAGAGCTATAGTCCATGGGGTCGCAAAGAGTTGGACACGACTGAGCAACTAACGCACACACACACACACACGGACAGAGGAGCCTGGTCAGACACAACTGAGCTACTAACACGCACACGCAGGCATACTCACACACAGACATGATTCCTTTAAGTGAAATGAACTCTGTCCATTTCCCCAAATCACTTTCAGAACAACTCAGAATTCATCACTTCCTTCTCTACAATTGGTTAATATTTATTTCATTCTGTGGTCTTAATTTAATGTTTATTTATATTCTGTAT
Organism: Odocoileus virginianus; assembly: GCF_023699985.2. NCBI lineage: Eukaryota > Metazoa > Chordata > Mammalia > Artiodactyla > Cervidae > Odocoileus > Odocoileus virginianus. The sequence goes on along the minus strand of NC_069689.1, from coordinate 34,065,561 downwards.
TTATATTTTGATTCTTTATTGATATTTCTGTATTCTCATTTATTTCATGAATGATTTCTACTTTACTTAGATTGGTAACACCTTCAGTAGTAAAGCATGTTCTTGTCTCTCTCGTCTTATCTGAAGCATAATCTAATAGATACTTCATGATTTTTATTTACCTTGGATTATCCTAACATGTTAATTTCATTTGGATAATTTTAGTCAACATATTTTAAATTAGAAAAGCTGCTGTACAGAAAAGCAAAGTTTGACTACTTTTGCATTATCTAAAGTTCAAAGTATTTAGTGGGAAAATTAATGAGGAATAGTTAAGGCCATTGAAAATAATTAGGATAAACTTCTGTCTAGTTAGGATAAAAGTATGTGAATTTACTCACTAAAAAAGTAAACATAACTTGATCACTTGACATTAATTTGCATGAAATAGTGTTATTTGTATGGTAGTTACTTATTAATACAATAACTGAGATTTGTGTGATTTTTGTCTTTGTTAACATACGACATGCAGAGTTATTCTAAATTTATAAGTCAAATATAAATGAAATAGTCTCATTTTTTATAGTAAGTTTATAGTTAAAAGTAAAATAAAGTAAAAGTAAATTCTACTAGGAAATTAACATTTGTTTTTAAATTTGATCATAGAAAATAGACACTAGTAAGCAGAGAGGTTTTTAGTATGTTTTTATTAATGTTCTCTAATCTGATACTTATTTTGAAATAGGCAAGAAAACTGGATGTATATTTTGAATATGAAGAAAAAATAATGAGCAAAACGACTCTGGATAAATCTCTTCTAGATATAATATCAGACCCTGATGGTATGTATCATAAATTTGAGGTTAATGTAAGTTTTTCATCTGACGAATCCAGCATTTCAATTTGAGTAAAATTTGAATAGAATTCCTGTTTTTCTCACAATCTTTGCTATTAATGAGATAATTAAATGATCTATTTCCTATTGAGAAGTTTGTAGCATAGCAGTTCCTAAATTAGAAAAATTATTTGCATTTTATTTTATTGAACTTTTCTTTGAAGGTATGCTTTATTAATGTATTAGTATAGAAGCACTTTTTATATTCATTTGTTTAAAGTGATACATTTGAAGCTCAATTTCTGCTGGCTTCAGCAAGATTTGAAGGTAAAACATTCAAACCAAGCATGACACACATTCTGCTTTGGTTTAACGCTGTAGAGCTTCCTAAAAAGATGTATCAGTATCTAAAACTGAATTCTGTTTTAAATACTTTGGTAGTTCACTTCTAAAGAAACTCTGTAGACAGTCCCCTTATATTTATCTAAATATATGTTTGTTAGATTTTCTTTAAACAAGATATTACTATTTGTACTTGGAATATATAATCTAATTATTGTGTTCAACTACAGTGATCATAAAGTCTGCACAGAGTTTTAGCTTCTAAAATTCTCTAAACTTTAGAGACTTGTTGATAATTTCAGAAGTTTTCAATTCAGATCTCAGCTCATTTCAAAAATGAATAAAAATCATTTAAGCTATTAACTTCTGTTTTACATACAAGTTCTTCAGCTGATAATGGTTTTTGAGTTATTATTTTGGTTATGACTTTTAGATTTTATATCAAATTGGAAGGTAATAAACAATTTTTTTGAAATGTTTGTAATTAAAGTGTTCTATTCATAAAAATTTCTGAGAATCCCTAGTATTGCTCACACTTACAAAAAGATAGATTTGTTGGGAGAACATAACATTTTGAAGGTATGTGTACTTTACAGTGAAAAAATATGTAACATATATCTAAGTCCATCACTTCAGAGCTATTTCTTGTTATTTACAATCAGTTTTGAGTAAAGTTTAAGCAAAAAATACGCTGATTAAAAAAACAATCAGAACCTTTTTCATTTCCCTTGCTTTCTCAAACCAATTCATCTTTAAAGACATTAAGTAGAGCAGAGCAAGGTAGACATTCATGCACAGTGGCAGTCTAGTATCTCTTTTGTTCTTTTAGTCACTAAGTCATGTCCGAGTCTTGTGACCCCATGGACTGTAGCCCACCAGGTTCCTCTGCCCTTTTAAGATTTCCTAGGCAAGGATATGAGAGTGGGTTGTTCTTTCCTTCTTCAAGTATCACTTTAGTCCAGAACAAGATGTCGGAACCCAAGCAGAATGAGAAGGCATCCACAGATCAGGTAGAGGGAGGGTTGGTAATCTAACTTGAGGTATCACAGTCCCAAGTGAGGTGAGCAGGGTGTCCATATGTGGGAGCAGTTTAGTCCTGGAGTATGAGGGCCCTGTCAGGTTAAGGAGGGTGACCCTGCAAAGGACAAACCAGGCATTGGCTCAGATGGGGTGAGAAGTATAGCCAGGCATATGTGTGTGTCCATTGTAGGGAATCAGAACCAGAGTGGAGTGAGATGACATCTCTGCAGGCAAGCAGACAGTAGCAGAGTTAGGATATGTGTTACATACAGGGGACTGGTTAAATAAGTAAATATATCAGATAATATAATGGGAGTGAGCTTTCCCGTTGTCAGAGATGAAAGTTACAGATATTAAAAGGAAGAAAACTAGAATGAAACCTGTAATATTGGAATTGGAGGTGCCAATGTGGACTTGGTATTTTCACTAAATATTTGTCAAATAGAGAAGTAATTATAGATTTTATGTGTGTATGTATTCAAATATATGCATTCCCTAGTTCTGCCACTTGAGCAGGATGAGGAGCAACAGTTCTCCAGTAGTAAAACTTCTAGCTTCTATATTCCCCTTTCCACAAGGACTCATTGGCGAAATAAATGGTTGGTTCTAGGAAGAGAAAGTACAAAGTAAGCCTGAAACATTGTGTTGTATCAGAAAGCAAGGAGAGTACTCAAAACATGATGAAATGTGTCAAAAAGAACCCAAAAGTCAGCTTGAAGAGGCCCCTACTGGCCAGATCATGACAGTACCAAAATAAATAGTGATATAACAGATTATAACATACTGAATGAAATAAGAAGCCATGAGTCCATACAGATATAATTAATGAATAAACAGAAATTTTCCAGATTATTTACACAGTTTGAAAGTACCTCCCTACAAAATACTTACTACTTACAGAGGAAGAAAAATAACTTGACAGAGGAGAAGCCTGATAGATGCCTTATTAGGTAATCACACTGAACATTAGCAGTAATGAGGCATACTGAAATAGTGTACCACCCAAAAAGATTCATTACAACAAATACAGTATCACTTTTGTTGTATTCCTGTCGAAGCTGTACAGCCTGAATCTACCTGAATCTAATCATGAGGAAATCTGGTCAAAAATTAATTGTGGAGTATTCTACCTAAAGGAAGGAAAAAAATAGCCTATAATCCTTATCAAGGCCATGAAGTCAAGAAAGACTTGAGGAAATGTTTCATACAGAAGAAAACTGTATGTAAGAGATGACAGCTCTTTGCAGCGACATGTGATTCTTTTTCCCATAAAGGATATTATAGAGACAGTAGTCGAAACTTGGAGTGACGTCTAAGGATTAGGTGGTAATAGCGGACCAACACTAATTTTCTGATTTTGATATATTATTATATTCTGTTATTTTGAAGTTACTATATTGGAGAATGTCCTTAACATTTGGGAATGGTGGGAGAGCAGTTCAACACCTTACTCTCAAATTTTCCAGGGAGGAAAAAGCTCTCTGAATTATACTTACAGCTTTTCTCTGAAGTATCAAATTATTCACTGAGGAAACCCTGCCTTTAAAGTAGCAGTTGCAGTAGAAACTTGGCTGTGACAGGAGGATCCAGCCTTTAGCTGCGAGCTCCGGACTCGGGAGTACTCACAGTTGTAGAAGATACATTTTCCCAATTTCCATTTAGTTCCTCTGTGACTAATGTCATTATAAGCGTTGCATGCCCTCCAATTCTTAGCATCCTATGACTTAAAAACTTTAGCAGAGGCTTTTAGGACATTGACCCTATTGGAATTATAAAATACATTTCTGCTTGTTGAAGAGTGGGAACTGTTCCTTCGCTAAACAGAATACCCAGCCACCCTTAGAAAAGGCCATGCTGTATGCTGAGTATATTAAAAGCAACAGCAGGGACCCACAGGTCCCTAAAACTCGGAGGGAAGGAAACCTTTCTCTCATATCTTAGGAGCCCTTACCCCAAGAGCCTACAGCAAGCCACAATCATCTTTCTTTCTTTGTCCTCTAACTGCTTTGTCATAGTTGCAGGAAATGGAGCAGGGTAACTAAAGCCAACGCTTTCTGGCTGGAGCACCAAAAAGGGAAGGCCAGGGAAACTGGAAAGTACCGGGGAGGTTACAGAAGGAAGGAAGGAGCTCAGGAAAGCAACCCTATAAAGTTGTTAATGAATTCCTGGGCTTACCTCTGAGTTGTTCATGCCTAAATCTCATCCTGCACAGCAATTCCAAGGACTGAGAGGTGAAGGACAAGATGACCTCCAAATTCCTATACTGGCTGCTGGGCAGTGGGACAGAGCCAAATAGCACTGCAGACGTTTTGAAAATAGAGTCCATGATAGAACCACAACTCACAGAGGCTGGTAGGAACTTTGGCCTGAACCCAGGCTAATTACCTGTTAAAACAAAAATACCAGCTTTCTCCTAGTATTTAAGCAAGACCCTGCATCCTGTAACCTACCCCAGAACGTTTAAAATACAGTATCTGTTTGTAAACATAAGAACTTAAGAGAGCCTGTGTTTCATCTTTATTACCAAGTCTTTGTCATATTTAGGGAGTAAGGATAATTTGAAGATAAAAAAAATCAATGGGTCATCAGTCAGTATGTTTTGAAAAAATTATTCTTGTTTTTATTCTATAGTGAAGTATAACAATTCTGAGTTCTTACGTGTTGGTACACTTTGAAGTGTATCCAAGTTGTCCTTACATAAGTATTATTTAGCATCCCCCTTTTCATTTCAAAAGGGTACTGTTTTAGAATTACATGATTATCCTACCTATACCATTTTTTTCTTTTTGAGTTTATATCTTAAAAATTAATCTTCAACATTATAGACAGTTTAGAATCTAGACTGCAGATGGTAATCCTGTAGTATTTCATCTTTTTCCATATCTGTATTTTACATGGTTGTAATTTAGTGCCTGTAATGTTAAATCATTTGAATCAAGAAGCTTATTTTGTCACATTTATGTATGCCTTGAGTTCATAGTGTTGACCATAATACATACAGCTGGAATTATGAAAGTCTTTTTTTTCCTCATCTGTTTCCCCTTTGTAGCAGGAACTCCAGAAGATAAAATGAGGCTGTTTCTTATCTATTACATAAGTGCACAGCAAGCACCTTCTGAGGTATGTCCTCTGTATTCAGTTATTGGGAGGAAAGGGGGATACTCACTTGTTTCAGAAATAGAATTATGGCCAAAAGTTCATTTCATTCCTTCTTTTAAAGGAAAACAGCTAGTTCTATTTACTGCTGAATTTTATAGCAGTATTTGTCACCAAGAGAATGATTTACTCACGAAATATCTCACCACTTTTAAGTTGTTTGAACATGAATAGAATTCAGGTGACCAAAATTCTTATTTCTGGAAATAACTATTCTAGTAAGTTCCAAAAGTTATATAAATACTGTAATTTCATAAGATTAAACTTCAGATTCACCTGTCATATGATTCATATAAAAATAGTGTTGAAATTTTGTACTTAAGTAAAAAAAAAAGCTACTTTTATATTAGAATAAATTTCTAAGAATGATTGGAACATGATCAGTTTTCCTTTCTAGATTTTTTTTTTCCCCCCCTCAGTGGAAGAGTAGATTGTGGGATATTTTGTTGTTTCCTTTTTCTTTAATGAGCCATCAACTGCTTTTGAGGGAAAAAAAAAATTTTTAAGGATGCCCAGGTAATTGACTTACTCTGAAGGAAAGCAGTGATTTTTGGTATTGTTGCTCCATTGGAGACCTGTTAACTGTTTCTAATATTAACTTGTATAATTTTACTAAATGAGCAACTAGCATAAGGACCTCGGGAAAGACAGATAGAATGATACAGCTGTTGTAAACTGCTTTCCTCTGCTGATAGCAATTATTTTTCTGATGTCTGGTAGATTGCGAAGCTTGTTTTTGTTTGACATGTTAAAACAGAAAAGTAAACCAGTATTTGCTTTAGGTCAGTTCTGCTTTATCCTAGGAATATGTCTCTTGACTTTTAATTTAGTTAGAAAGTTCAGTAGTTCCCCCCTTATCCAAGGGAGATATAATCCAAGACCCCCATTGGATGCCTGAAACCATGAATAGTACCAAATGCCCCTCACTACCATATATGCTGTTTTTTCCTATATATAACATACTGATGGTAAAAGTTTAATTTATAAATTATACATAGAGATTAACAAAAATGGCTAATAAAATGGAATAATTATAACAATATACCATAATAAAAAGTTACGTGAATGTAGACTCTCAAGATACAGTTATTATACTCATCCTTCTCATGTTGATGATGTCAGCTGATAAAAATGCCTGTGTGATGAAATGAAATGAGGTGAATGATGTAGGCATTGAGATGTGGCATTAGACTCCTATGACCTTCTGACGTGAAGGAGAATCACCTGCTTCAGGTGATCCTGTGTCATCACACTATGACGATGTTGATGGTTAGATGTCAGGAGCAGAGGATGTCACTGGTTGGGGCAGGACTGAGCAGGACAGGGTAAGATATCATCATGCTTTCCATACGAGGCACAATTTAAGACTCATGAATTGTTTGTTTCTGGGAATTTCCATTTCGTATTTTCAGACCTTAGTTGACCACAGGAGCTGGAACCTGGAAGGCGAAACCGCTGATGAGGGGTGACTACAATATAGGTTTCATTCTAGAAAGATCTCTGTCATTAATGGGGTGTACCTATAGCTTAAGGGATTCTAATAGCCTATTTATAATATTTTCTTAGGAATATATGAAAGTGAAAATTGCTCAGTTGTGTCCAGCTCTTTGAGACCCTATGGCCTGTATAGTCAATGGAATTCTCCAGGCCAGAATACAGGAGTAGGTAGCCATTCCCTTCTCCAGAATATCTTCCCAACCCAGGGATTGAACCTAGGTCTCCCACATTGCAGGCGGATTCATTACCAGCTGAGCCACAGGGAAGCCCAAGAATACTGGAGTGGGTAGCCTATCCCTTCTCCAGCAGATCTTCCCAACCCAGGAATCAAACCAGGGTCTCCTGCATTTCAGGCAGATTCTTTACCAACTGAGCTATCAGGGAAGCCCAGGAATATATGATTTTATTTATTTTTGTTAAGAATTATGTCTTTTTATAAGTAATCATTAAGAGGCTTGAGGCAAATTTTGACTATTGATATCAGATTGAAAGTGTTGGTTGCTCACTTGTGTCTGACTTTGCAACCTCATGGACTGTACCCACCAGGCTCCTCTGTCCATGGAATTCTCCAGGCAGGAATACTGGAGTGGGTAGCCATTCCCATCTCCAGGGACTCTTCCCAACCCAGGGATCAAACCCGGGTCTCCTGCATTGCTTGCAGATTCTTGACCATCTGAGCCACCAGGGAAGCTCACTCTCAGATTAATAGCTCCCAGAATATGAAGTAGTGAGCATCTCTGATTGATGGTGAGCTTCAAAGTTTCTTTTTCTTAGAAAATTTTTATAATGGAGTTGCTCTGATAGCTCCCGTGACATAAATTCAACTGCACTTTACTCATTAGGAAATAAAAGACTAAGAAAGAGAACTATTTAACTATTTAAAAAGTGTAGCTCACCTGCTGTTCAGTTAATAACTTTGAACATTTACAGTGAATATGAGATGAGACCACCTGATTCTGCAGTGATTCTCCTTAAGTTAGCGTCACTCCCTTCATGTTTCCAGTTTTGAAATATTCTTGATCAATCCACATCTTTCATTTAATGCTTATTCCAAGGACAAACAATCTATGTCAACAGGGGAGGAAAAACTGACTCTGTTGGGCTTGCTGAGGGATGACAAAACACCATACTGTTTAGGTGATCTGGGAGCCTGTCAAAGGTAATTTTCATTGTATGTGATTTTTGTCTTGGTTACTAATTTGGGTGCTCCCTTAAGGTACCACTTCACTTACTTAGGTGTTCATGCCATTAGTCTAACTTTTTGATTAATTAGATGACAACAAACAAAATGATCTCTTTCATGAAAGTAAAGATTTTTGTCATATTCTTATTTCAGGCTGATTTGGAGCAGTACAAAAAAGCTTTAACTGACGCAGGATGCAACCTTAATCCCTTACAATATATCAAACAGTGGAAGTAAGTTTTGTTTTATTCTTAAGTTCCTATCATTTAAGAAAGTACAGTGGAAGTCAAGTTAAAAAAAAACTGGAAATGTCGCCAAGAAAATTTAACAGTGCCTTAGTATTTTTTGTTGTTGTTCAATGGCATAAATATTTCTTTATCTCCCCCACTCTTTCCACAACTTTATATAAAGTAGTGCTGCCTTTCTTTCCTAGACATTTTTGTTTTCCTATATTTTTTCACTTGTGTGAGATGAAAAAGTTAAAGACTGAAATGTTTTGGGTCAAATGTCTCTAAAACATTTTAAAAATATTTTAATTTCACTAGTAATCAGAGAAATGCAGATTAATATAATGCTAAGATTTAGAAAATGTGCCAAGGATCCAGGAAAATTGATGCATTTATACTCCACTATTAGGAATATAAGTTGTCAAAATTTTGCTCACTGGTATAAAAAATATTTTTAAAAGGAATAGCTTTGACTTAGCTTTCTCTTAAGAATTAATCCCAAAGAAGAAACTGGAGTTATAAAATCTTAGAAGCAGTTATAATAATAAAATTTTGAAAATCAACCTGATTATCAAGGAATAGGGTTGAAATTATATCATTTATACAAGGAAATGAGTCATTACAAATCATGTGGGTTGATTCAGCAGAGGGGGGCGAAGAGGGGTGCTTGGAAGCGGCCCTTGGCTCCCTCCCCTGGAGGCACAAAGGGCTTGGGCCTTGGTGAATGGCTTTCTTGCTGGCCACTTGTGGAATGATTAGACCCACTCCTGGAGGGTCTGGGAGAGGGTCTGACTCCCATCCCTGAGTTCCCAGGGACCCTGCTGCTTGCCCAAGCCTTGGGCATGAGTGTGATTCTCTCCCTGCCTCCATCCTGTCACCCCCTGGGGGTTTGGATTCAGGATTTGTTCCTAGTGCCCAGGACTTTAATAAGAAACTTACAGAGGCTGATGCTTACCTACAGATCTTGATAGAACAGTTGAAGCTTTTTGATGACAAACTTCAAAACTGCTTCAAACTTCAAAGATGATAAACAGAGAAAGAAAATTGAAACCCTCAAAGAGACAACAAATAGCGTGACAGAATCAATTGAACACTGCATTGTGTTGCTGCAGATTGCTAAAGACCAGTATATTGTAGAGAATCATGCAGATAGAATTATAAGTACTATTAATCCTGTGATGCAATATTCCCTTGGAACCTGTGGTCAACACAGTGCCTTCCCAGGCTGTCTTACCTCCAGAACCAACTCAGAGGTTCTGTAAGTCAGAGCAGCATCCATCTTCTCTACCAGTTGGACCTGTCTACAACCTTGGGACGTTATCAGACTCCAACACCAAATAGTATAGGCAGTGGCCACTAACCACCTAGTAGCAGTCTGACTTATCCAAGCCATGTCAACCTGTCTCCAAATAAAGTCCCAGAGTTCTCTTACTCTAGCAATGAAGATGAATTCTATGATACAGATGAATTCCATCAGAGTGGCTCATCCCCAAAACACTTAATAGATTCCTCTGGATCTGCCTCAATCTTCACACAACAGCTGCTCGGGAGATAGTCTAAAGCGCCCAGATATCATAGAATCACTTAATTCTTCCACGTCCAGTGGAACAAGTGATGCTGACCTTTTTGATTCACATGATGATAGAGATGACAAAGGGGAGGCAGGGTCAGTGGAGAGCACAGGAGCCTTATCGTGCATCTGTTGTCACAGGTTAGATTTGGAGTGGATCTTACAAAGGTTGTCCTTCCAACATTTATTCTTGAAAGAAGATCTCTTTTAGAAATGTATGCAGACTTTTGCACAGCTGGATCTGTTTGTGAGTATTCGTGACCAGAAGGATGCTAGAGACTGAATGTTTCAGGTTTTGAAATGGATGGTATCTCTCAGCTTTTCACTCAGGAAGGAGAGGATCAGTTGCCAAAAAGCCATGCAACCCCATTTTGGGTGAAATCTTTCAGTGTCACTGGACATTATGAAATGATACTGAAGAGAATGCGGAGCTAGTTTCAGAAGGACCAGTTCCCTGGGTTTCCAAGAATAGTTTAACATTCGTGGCTGAGCAGATTTCTCATCATCCATCCATTTTCTTCTTATTAAAACAGCTGAGTGTTTTACTAAGAAGATACAATTCAATGCTCATATCTGGACCAAATCAAAATTCCTCAGATGTCAATTGAGGTACACAACATAGGTCAGGGCTGTGTCTCTAGAGCATGATGAACATTACATTCTCACATTCCCCAATGTTTATGGCAGGTCTAGCCTCACAGTGCCCTGGGTGGAACTAGGTGGAGAAAGCAATATTAATTGTTCCAAAACTGGCTATAGTGCAAATATCGTCTTCCACACTAAACCTTTCTGTGGGGCCAAGAAGCACAGAATTACCCCCGAGATTTTTTCTCCAAATGACAAGAAGTCTTTCTGCTCAGTTGAAGGGGAATGGAATGGTGTAATGTATGCAAAATACTCGACAGGGGGAAATATAGTTTTTATAGATAACAAGAAGTTGCCTATAATGAAGAAAGTGAGGAAACTGGAAGAGCAGAATGAATACGAATCCCGCTGCCTTTGGAAGGATGTCATTTTTAACTTAAATCAGAGACATTGATGCAGCAGTGAAGCCAGGTATAGACTTGAAGAAAGACAAAGAGCAGAAGCCCAAGAAAGGAAGGAAAAGGAAATTCAATGGAAGACAAGGTTGTTTCATGAAGATGGAGAATGGTGGGTTTATGAAGAACCATTACTGAAATGTCTCGGTGCTGCCAAGCATTAGGTTGGGAAACACAAAGTTTGCTCCTGGTTCCAGGGCAGGAAGCATAATTAAGCAGCAGTCTTCCTTTGGGAGAACCTATTCACTCCCTTCTTACTGCAGTGGTTCCTATCTCAGAGATAGTGGACTTTCTGATGCAGATGAACAATTAAAGCAAGCAAAGCTTCTCTTTTTCTTGTCTGACAGTTATAGTGTTGATTTTGGTGTTGAGAAAAACTTCAGGTTTTGAAAACAAGATGTCTGCTCCTTTTCCAAATCCCATGGTATAAATCCCAGTCTTAACTAGTACTGCTATTGAGATGTAGAACATTTGTTTCCTAGTTCATATAATCTTGGGTTCTGTATACACATATATCTAATATAGCTGGTGCCATATTTTTCATAAATACTCCATTTACCGTAAATATCAGTTCCTCTGAGTTGTTTTAGAAAATTTAGCGCAATGTATAAAATCATGTGTTAGGAAATTTCATGGTCTCACCTCAATTTTTATTTTGGAATTGAACTATTATTGTATCTAACTCTGCCACAGTTTGATTATACGCAATGCTTTTAAGGCTTCATAAAGTAATTTTCCAGCAACCACAAAAAAATCATGTTATGGAAGACTAGTTCAGTGACCATCGGGAAATGGCCATGTATGTTATAAAGTGAAAATATAGTTTACTATTCAGTGATTTGTTTGATAAATAACTTCCTTTGTCTCAGTGACTAGGGACTCTTCTAAACATTAAGAATATAATAGTGAACATGCTAGGGAAGGCCTTGGCTTTCATTGAATTTACATTTGTGTTGAACAGTATGTCAACAAATAAGCAAATGAATGAGCAGAGTTGTGTTAAACCATATTCACCATATTAAGTGATACAAAGAAAATAAAACTAAGATCTTAATTTGTGGGGGTAATAGCAAAAATTTGTTGAGATCAGGGAAAGCCCCTGGGTAGGCAGCCCTTGAGCCACACTTGGATGACACTTTTTATGGTATAATCCTCTCAAACCTTTCCATTTATCTGCATGCATGTGCGTGTGTGTGTGTGTGTGTGTGTGTGTGTATAGATATACACATATATACATATAAAGCATAACTAAAATGACATTCACTTAAATGCCAATAGTGGGTAAATCCAAGTAGTAGAATTTTTTTACCTTTTGAGTTCTTTATTTTTCAAATTTTCTTCAGAAATACCTTTAAATTATTTCTTAAAATAATTATTTTTTTAAGAGTAGGGGATTGAATATGCTTTTTGACCTCAACTGTATAAAAAACTATGTATAGTATGAGACACATACCAAATTGTTAACAGCAGATATGTCTGAGTTGTGAGTTTACGAGTGCTTTTTATTATCTATACTTTTATTTTTTCAAGTTTTGCTTTTATTTCATTGTGTTCTTGTAAGAAAAAAAGTAGACAACAAACCTCAGTTTAACAGAAGGAATTGGAAACCATCTTTTCCGATTTTTATAACATATGCACACACATTTGGCTGTGTCATATGTGTCATTGTGATTTACATTATGACTTATGTGGAACTCCCTAATCAAACATTTGATGTTAAAAGGATGAAGACAGTCTTGGGCATCATTTTACATGGTTATAAAATACATAATTTCTGATTTGTAACATTTTTCTTTCTCATTATAAGGGTTATACCAGTTTATTGAAGAATATTTTAGAAAACTCAGAAAGGTATAAAGAAAGTAAAAATTTACCTGTAATCTCCCTATTCAAAGTCTACAAGTAACCTTTAGTGTTTACCCTTTAAAAATATTACATAGTTTTCAATCAGGAAGTCATTGTTACAGATGCAGTTTGTATTCTAGTTTTTCATTAACTTTCATCGTGCCAGTTTTTCATTGTCTTAAATACAGCAGACCCTAGAACAACCTGGGGGTTAGGGATGCCAACCCTCTACACAGTTAAAAATCAAAGTATTACTTAACAATGGGCTGGCCCTCAGTATCCCTGGTTCCTCATTTGAGGATTCAACTGACCACAGATCATGTGGTACTGCAGTATGTATTTATTGACAAAAACATAAGTGGACCTGCACAGTTCCAAGACCATGTGGCTTAAGGATCAGCTATAGTCTGCAATGGTTGCATTTAGTATTTGCTTGATATTCAGCCATATAAATGTAATACTCTTTATTTAACCCTTTATTGCTTAGAGATAACATTATATTTAGATATTGTTGTTTCTAGTGAAAAGTAAATTTTTGTTAAAGGCAGAAATTCCAGTCTACTGCTGAAAACCATTGATTCACATCCTCCTTTCTGAACAAAATTGTGACTTTTGTGTTTGGAATTTCTCTAATGGTATCAGCAAATTTTGTCCAGATTGAAATAGTGTATTTTTAGTGTTTCATCTTCAAATCTTAATGATTTCCATTCTTTTTTTACTCTCATAAGATCTTCTTGTATTTAGATAGATAATTTTTTTTCCATTGACTAAAGCATTGGAAATGATTAGGAATTATAAAAGAATACTGATTTGCATAAAAAATATTTATGGCATGCTGTTATTAAAACATTAAAGAATAGTATGTACAGTATGATACTGATTTTGTTTTGAAATCATATATGTTGTATATATGTATGTTGAAAGATTAGAAGAGTATATGCTAAAATCTTAACAGTGTTTACTTGTAAGTAGTAGAGGTCTTCTAGAAGCATTCTGTTTTATGGATTCTCTATAGTGAACATATTCCTAGAAGGAAAATATTTTTTTAAATGTGGCTAAGTGCCATATTTTTGCCCAGCCTTCAGAAATTCTATAGCTAAAAACATTCTGTATGTTTAGAAAGATCTGAAAATAAATGACTGTATGCAGTTCAATATAAAAGTATATATGTAACTAAAAGGAAAAATCACCGAGTAGCAGAATTAGAATAGTGTTAAAGAAAGTGATTTTGAGCTGAATCTTAAAGGAAATGTACAGTTTTTATTGGAGAATACAGTGAATCTGTATCCCCAAAGGATAGGACAGCATGAGTCAAGGCATGTGTCTGGGAATGTGGGAGTATGGAATGTGGAGAACAGTAAAGAGATTAATCAGTACATGATTCTTCTTTTAAAACAGAAAGTTTTTATTTCATGTTAATGATCCTTAAGTTTGCAGAACTAATAATGAATTAGTGGTTTTTAAAGAATTTCAGTGTTTTGGTAACAATTGCTCTGTACTTGAACATTATTTTACATGGTTACCGATTATGTAATCAATGTTTGTATAATTGTTTGTGCTAATTGTACTGAAACATTGTATTAGTTGAAAAATTATTTCTTTACAGAAACTGCATAGTAAATCTTGATTAGTTAGTAAATTTTTTAATGCCTAGTTAGTAAACATTTTAATGCTGTGATACTAAATGTTAGCTCAGCTAATCAACTTTTAAATATAGCTTTCTTATTTCATAGGGCTTTTGCCAAGATGGCTTCAGCTCCCACCAGCTATGGCAACACCACCACTAAGCCAATGGGGTAAGTATTTTTAATAATTCTGATTGAATAAGTCTAGTACTTCAGCCATAATTGAACTTTTATGCCTTAACAACAGTGTGACATTTCGTGTGCAGAAAGTTTTTGTTGTGATATAGAACAAATGTCAGCATGCTTTTTGGCTTCCTTAGGTAGGTTAAATTCTAATTTTAAAATGTAAATTAATGTATTATACATGGTAGGGCTTTGTATGCTTCCTTGTTAAGACTTTTTTTTTCATTTTTTTTCATTTTCAGAAGATACATGAATTTCTATCAGTGTTGATAATACAGACATTCAAGACCTAGCTTCTAGGTGGAACTAGGCATACTGCTAAATGATAGAGAGGAAGTACTCAGGACTGGGTGTGACTTCTGACCCCCAAAAAATCCTGTACAGTATGTGTGATTTTCAAAGGAGCTGAACAAAGTGATTCTAACTGCTCTTTTCAGTACCACACTAGCTTCAAATTCCTAGCTTATTTTTTGAAGCTTAGAACAGAAGCATGAAACTGAAGGAAAACAGGTTTACCCTAGCCCCACTCTGAGCTGCCGATTTTAATGAAACAATTTCCAGAAAACAAAAGCACTTGGCCTAAGGCAGGAACATGTAAGCGCTTGGCAAAATGAATCCAGCTGGCCTCACCTTCAGACAGTGCTGTGCGGGTTACCACTCTTATTCCCTCAGAGTTACCTGGTACCTGGGAATCACCTCAGAGCTAGTCAGTCCAACAGAGATTATGTTTTCGTGTTTCTGTTAAAGAAATGATTTCCATCCTGCCCATCTCTTCGTTTCAGAGGGGAAGAGGACAGGATAGGGAAAATGAAAATATATTTGGAAAACTACTTCCATGTATTTAATAAAATAGGCTTTCCAGTTTTCTGTCCTAAGACCTTACTGAATCTTAAAAGCCTATTAGATTTCTTATGGACTTTGTAGTTGAGGATTTTAATAAAATGTGTTATAAGAAAATCTTGGATGATTTGAAGGCCTTCCCTAGCCTTCTAATATCAAAATGCAAGATTTCCATTCTGTCCCACAAAATACCCTTTGATTCCACATAAAAGACTTTTTGAACCACAAATAGAAAACCAATATGGTAAGTCATTTGTGTTATTTTTGTTGGTAAAATACAGACACTGGATTTTCTTACTGAGTTGAGGTAAAATTCATCAAGCATTTTGTGCTTCACATTTTTATATGATATATTTTGTGTATGGGGCAGCTGAGAGTACAGTGCAAGACTAGATCTAGCAGCTGTGATACAGAGAATATTGTAATATCTGACCTATTCAGAAACTCCCAGACATACGTGTTTTCAATATGTCAGTGTGTTTTGAACTCCTAAAGTGAGTCCCTCTTAGTTACTGTCTTTGTTAAATTGAATACAGTTGATTTACAATGTTGTGTTAATTTTTGCTGTATAGCAAAGTGATTCAGTTATACATGTATATACTTTTCTTTTAATATTCCGGATTACTATCTTTAATACATTGTTTTAACATTAACACAGTCGGGAAATTGAAGGAATTCTCTTTAGCTGATAATTTGCCTAAATATTGATATGTAGCTAAGGCTTAGCAATTAAAATGTTCATTTTGAGGATAGCACTTTAGTTTTACATCTTATTGATATTGACTAGTCAGAATGTTTTATTACTGTTTTATTGTTAAATAAATTTGTGGCAGTGATATCCATGGAAGTTAGACATTCTCAGGTCACTTCTGTTCAATGAAAGCAAAGGTGGTAGGCACAGTGAGCTTCATCAGCATGTGTTGGGTGATCAGACACGTATTTCATCTGTAATTAATCCCAGAGCTAATTTGTACTGAGTGCAATGCTCTTCTTTTGCACCTAGTCTCTTATCACGAGTCATGAATACAGGATCACAGTTTGTGATGGAAGGAGTGAAGAACCTGGTATTGAAACAGCAAGTAAGTACAGCTGTTAGAAAATACACGGGTAACTTTTGAATATAAATATTAACAGGTTGGTTGCTTAGCTAGAGCAGCTTCTAGATATATTCAAGGACAAAATTGGGAATAAAATGAAGTCAAGGGGGTCCTTTACTGGTATTTTCAAGAATATGAGAGTATTTTACATATATAATGCAGAACTCTATAATTTTATGCTTTTTTAAAAAATTTGTTCTTACTATGTTAATGACATTTTGATTTCCTTTATCAGGTTTGTGAAAATATGTTAACTGAAAAACATTGCACTTAATCTTAAAATAATGAACTATTACATAAATGCATATCATTTAAGTTTTAACATATATTAGAATATTAAGTTAATAGTCTAAAGGCCTGTGTAAATTAAAAGTATTTTAAATAGAATTTATGTTTGGGAATAATGCAACTATAGCTTGATTTCACATTTCAGTTTGGAATAATAGTTTTAAACATAAGACTTTTAATGGTGTTTGTATTTCTGTTGTTTTTCTGTTATTCTAATATATAGATATTTCTGCCTCAGAGTGATCATTAATTGCTTTGGCTTCTTTTCAAACTGAACTTGTTTTTAACTTTTTGTTATGGAAATTTTCAAATACACATTAGTATGTCAAGTTCTCCTGAACCCTTCACTAAGCTTCAGTACTCAACATGGTGCCATTCTTGTTTCATCTTCCCCACTCAGATTTTTTTATTTGTTTTTAGGGATATTTTAAGGCAAATCTGAGACACAATATTTCACACATAGATACTTCAGTTTGTGGTGAGAAGGATTTTAAAGGTCAATTAAGAAAAGAAATAGAGTATCAGATATTCAGATCTGAATATTGTTTACTTGTTTTCAGAATAAACTAGATCTTTGGTTCTCTGAACTTCTTCCACACTTTTTATCTTTCTTACTATATTTACCTGTGGTATTTTGTATTGATGTTGTTTATATTTTCTTTTTTTTCCCTCTTTTATTGATATACGGTTGACATAAATCATTTCTTGTTTTGCTTTTTAAATTTGTTTTTGTCTGTGCTGGGTCTTCGTAGCCACATGCAGACTTTCTCGAGTTGCAGTACATGGGCTTCTCATTGAGGTGGCTTCTCTTGTTGAGCGTGGGCTCTAAGGCATGTGGACTTCAGTAGTTGCAGCAGTCAGGCTTTAGAGCGCAGATTCAGTAGTGGAGGCACACAGGCTTATTAGTTGCCCCGGAGCATGTGGGAGCTCAGTTCCAAACCAGGGAATCACATCCATATCCCCTGCATTGGCAGGCAGATTCTTAACCACTGGACCACGAGGGAAGCCCCAACATGTATTGTTTTACTTCTTGATGGCAAGAAATTTTTTTTTCCCATCTTTGAATTTTCCATAGCAGTGTGCCTTAAGTATTCAATTTTGTCTGAATAAGTAAATAACATTGTATTGTAAAAACCTGTAGTGTTAATGAAGAACAGTGAAAAGTCTTAATTTTTTAAGATTAAATTAAAAGGCTGATTACTTCCTAACTTTCCTTCAGAGACATTCCAGATTGCATTGCTTTCTAAGTACTTGGGAACACTTTTTAGCTTAATTATCCCTCTTGGGAATTATTTTCAGTCCTTCCCCTCTGTGTCTCTTCTGGTAAGAGGCCACTACTGAATACTTAATCCACTTTCTAACTGGTTCACAGTACTTCTGTGATTCAGTTTATCTTTATTCTCTTGGACTGCTAAATGTGCAAAGGCATAAAAACAGGAGGTTGGACACATTAGTGACTAACATACTGTACTTACAGTTGAACCTAGCACTTGTTAGAAAAGAAGTTACTGACGACAGTTGTTAAAGTACAGTAAGGCAGACTTTATTCAGGGGGCCACTGTGAAAGACCAACGTTGGGACCACTGCAGTGGGGTTTTGAAATCTGGGAAAGAGATTGGACTTAACCCCAAATACATCAGGGAAAAGTGGGAAATTAGAGTTCAGTAGCACGGTGTAGGTATCGGTGGATGGAAAATTACTAAGAGAAAACATCAGGGCTAAAGGAAGATTCTGGCTAAACCAACATATAATGAGATTCTTGATGAAGGCAGGCTAATGTAATTGGACATCTCCTGAGAGGTGGTAAAAGGTGAGGAAACTGAAAAGATAACAAGGGTGGGAAGATACTGAGGAGATGTGGGTTCTGGCTATAAACTGACTTAGCAGATTTCTTTCTAAAAGTGGATAATGCAAAGATGGACACAGATGTCCAAAAGTCAAGGCCCAGTTGAAAAACAGTTTGAAGAGCCTCATAAAAGAAGAGAGTCTTGTCTAGGAGAGAATCTAGTCATGCCACTCTGCTTATCATCAGCTATGGACAGAGTGATTTTGTATGTGAGACAGGAGGAACCACTAGTTTCTAAGATTGTGTCTGACTTTTGTCAGACACACTGGCTATTGTATGAGTTTGTTGTTGTTCGGTTGCCAGGTTGTGTCCTGCTCTTTGCCACCTCATGGACTGGAGCACACCAGGCTTCCCTGCCCCTCACTGTCTCCTGGAGTTTGCCCAAGTTCATGTCCGTTGAATAGGTGATGCCATCCAACCATCTCAATCTCTGTCACTCTCTTCTTCCGCCTGAAATCTTTCCCAGCATCAGGGTCTTTTCCAGTGTCTGCTGTTTGCATCAGGTGGCCAAAGTATTGGAGCTTCAGCTTCACCATCACTTCCAAAGAGTATTCAGGGATGATTTCCTTTAAGATTGACTGGTTCGATCTCCTTGCTTTCAGAGGGACTCTTAAGAGTCTTTTCCAGCTCCATGGTTCAAAAGGATCAATTCTTCGGTGCTCTGCCTTCTTTATTGTCCAGCTCTCACATCCGTACATGACTACTAGAAAGACCATAGCCTTGACTATATGGACCTTTGTCGAAAAAGGGATGTCTCCACTTTTTAACACACTGTCTAGGTTTGTCATCGCTTTCCTTCCAAAAAGCAATCATCTAATTTCATGGCTGCAGTCACCATCCCCAGTGATTTTAGATCCCAAGAAGAGGAAATCTGTCACTGCTTCCACCTTTTCCCCTTGTTTGCTGTGAAGTTTTGGGACCAGTGGCATGATCTTAGGTTTTGTAATGTTTTTTTAAAATTTATTTATTGTTAATTGAAGGATAATTGCTTTGCAGTATTGTGTTGGTTTCTACCAAGCGTCAATATGAATCAGCCATAGGTATACTCATGTCCCCTCCCACTTGAACGTCTCTCCCACCTCCCACCCCATTCTGCCCCTCTAGGTTGTTACCAAGTTGGGTTTGAGTTCCCTAAGTCATACAGTAAATTCCCATTGGCTATCTTGTAATACTGAGTTTTAAACATGCTTTTCCACTCTCCTCCTTCACCCTCATCAAGAGGCTCTTTAGTTCCTCTTCACTTTCTGCCATTAGAGTGACACACATCTGAGGTTGTTGATATTTCTCCTGCCAATCTTGATTCCAGCTTGTAACTCATCCAGCCTGGCATTTCTCATGATGTGCTCAGCATGTAAGTTAAATAAACAGGATGATGATAAACAGCCTTGTCATACTCCTTTTCCAACCCTTAACCAGTCAGTTGTTCCATACAGAGCTGTAACTACTGCTTCTTAACCTGCACACAGGTTTCTCAGGAGACAGGTTAAATAGTCTGCTATTCCCCTCGCAGTGGAAACAGTGGCTGACTTTATTTTGGGGGGGCTCCAAAATCACTGCAGATGGTGATTGCAGCCATGAAATTAAGACATACTCCTTGGAAGGAAAGTTATGACCAACCTAGACAGCACATTAAAAAGCAGAGACATTACTTTGCCAACAAAGGTCTGTCTAGTCAAGGCTATGGTTTTTCCAGGAGTCATGTATGGATGTGAGAGTTGGACTATAAAGAAAGCTGAGCAGCGAAGAATTGATGCTTTTGAACTGTGGTGTTGGAGAAGACTCTTGAGAGTCCGTTGGACTGCAGGGAGATCCAGCCAGTCCATCCTAAAGGAGAGCAGTACTGAATGTTCATTGGAAGGACTGATGTTGAAGCTGAAACTGCAATGCTTTGGCCACCTAATGCGAAGAACTAACTCATTTGAAAAGACCCTGATGCTGGGAAAGATTGAAGGCAGGAGAAGGGGACAACAGAGGATGAGATGGTTAGATGGCATCACTGACTCAATGGACATGAGTTTGGCTAAACTCTGGGAGTTGGTGATGGACAGGGAGGCCTCGTGTGCTGTGGTCCATGGGGTTGCAAAGAGTCAGACACAACTGAGCAACTGAACTGAACTAAACTGAAGAGTTTTCCACCATTTGTTATGATCCACACAGTCCAAGGCTTTAGCGTAGTCCATTTCTGGAATTCTCTTGCTTTCTCTGTGATCCAGTGGATGTTGGCTATATGATCTTTAATTCCTCTGCCTTTTCTAAACCCAGCTTGAACATCTGGATGTTCTCAGTTCACGTACTGCTGAAGCCTAGCTCGAAGGATTTTGAGCGTAACCTTACTAGCATGGGAGGTAAGGGCAATTGTCTAGTGGTTTGAGCATTCTTCAGTGCTGCCCTTCTTGGGAATTGGGATGAGGATTGACCTTTTCCAGTTTTGTGGCCACTGCTGGGTTTTCTGAATTTGCTGACATAATGTGTACAGCACTTTAATGGCATCATCTTTTAGGATTTAAATAGCTCTGCTGGAATTCTGTCACTTCCACTAGCTTTATTGGCAGCAGTGCTTCTTAGGGCCCACTTGACTTCACACTCCAGGATGCTTGGCTCTGAGTGAGAGACTACACCACTGTGGTTACCTGGGTTATTAGGACTTTTTTTGGTATAGTTTTCTTTCCATCTCTTCTTGATCTCTTCTGCTTCTGTTAGGTCTTTACCATTTCTGTCCTTTCTTTGGCCCATCTTTGGATGGAATGTTCCTTTGATATTTCCAGTTTTCTTGATGAGATCTCTATTCTTTTCCATTCTGTTGTTATCGTCTGTATCTTTTCAGCGTTCACTGAAGAAGGCCTTCTCTTGTTTCTCTTTGCTCTTCTCTGAAACTGCATTAGTTGGGTGCACCTTTCCCTTTCTCCCTTGCTTTTCACTTCTTTTCTTTCCTCAGCTATTCGTAAAACCTCCTCAGACAACCACTTCGCCTTCTCGTATTTCTTTTTCTTTGGGATGGTTTTGTTCGCTGCCTGCTATGCAGTATTACAGACCTTTGTCCATAGTTCTTCAGGCACTCTCTTTACTAGACCTAATCCTTTGAATCTCTTTTTCACCGCCACTGCATATTCATAGGGGATTTGATTTAAGTTGTACCTGACTGGCCTAGTGGTTTTGCCCACTTTCTTTAGTTTAAGCCTGAATTTTGCTATAAGGAGGTGATGATCGGAGCCACAGTCAGCCCACATACTTATTTTTGCTGACTGTATAGAGCTTCTCCATCTTTGGCTACAAAGAATGTAATCAGACCGATTTTGGTATTGACCATTTGGTGATGTCCATACGTAAAGTCGTCTCTTGTGTTGTTGAAAAAGGGTGTTTGCTATGACCAGTGTGTTCTCTCTCGGCAGAATTCTGTTAGCCTTTCCACTGCTTCATTTTGTACTCCAAGGCCAAATTTGCCTGTTACTTCAGGAATCTCTCAACTTCCTACTTTTGGATTCCAATCCCCTATGATGAATAGGACTTTTTTTTTTTTTTTTGGTGTTCTAGGAGGTCTTCTAGGTCTTCATAGAAATGATCGATTTCAGCCTCTTAGGAATCGGTAGTTGGGGCGTAGACTTGGATTACTGTAATGTTGAATGGTTTGCCTTGGAAATGAACAGAGATCATTCTGTCATTTTTGAGATTGCATCCAAGTACTGCATTTTGGACCCTTTTGTTGACTGTGATGGCTATTCCATTTCTTCTAAGGGATTCTTGCCCACAGTAGTAGATATAATGGTTATCTGAATTAAATTCACCCATTCCCATCCATTTTAGTTCATTGATTCCTAAGATGTTGATGTTTACTCTTATCATCTGCTTGACCATGTCCGATTTACCTTGATTCTTGGACCTAACGTTCCAGGTTCCTATGCAGTACTTTTCTTTACAGCATCGGATTTTACTTTCCTCACCAGACACATCCACAACCGAGTGTTGTTCTGATATGACCCAGCCTCTTCATTCTTTCTGGAGCTATTAGTAGTTGTCCTCTGCTCTTCCTCAGTAGCATATTGGAAACCTTCTGACCTGGGGGGCTCATCTTTCTGTGTCATATATTTTTGCCTTTTTATACAGTTTATCCGGTTCTCACAAGTAGCATGTAGGAGTGGTTTGTCATTCCCTTCTCCAGTGGATCACATTTTGTCAAAACTCTCCACCAGGACCCATCTATCTTGGATGGCCCTACATGGCTCGGCTCATAGCTTCATTGAGCTATGCAAGCCCCTTTGCCACAACAAGGCAGTGACTCATGATGGGGACTGTGCAACTATGTGTAGTCAAATTTAGTTTTAAGGAGAATTCATATTTTTCTGTTGGAAGGAAATCCCAGTAGTAAAATTCCCTAAACAAAGGAATCCTTTCACAAATAACTGATAGCATGGAGAAATTACAGGCTTCAATCTTTTAAATGACCATATTTACTCTTTGAACTTATTACCTTAGAGTCACATGATGTACATCCCTAAATAATGCCTGTAAGTAGTATCTAAACTGATTCACTTAAATATTTCTCTTGTGGTAACAATTTGTTTTCTTTGAAGTTTGCAAAATACAAAAACAGATTATCCTGTGACCTCAAATCTTCCTGTTCTTAACATTGCATATAACATACTGCTTTGATATAAGCAGTTTTTCATTTACAGAAGTGAAATTTGAAATGATTGGTGGTTACCTGTTTCTACATCACATTTCTGTCACCACTGCTAGGAGAGAGCCAGGCCAGTGTTGTTCTTTTTTAATAGATGTTCACAAGACTTTTTAGGTTCAGAATTCAAGGAAATATTCACTGATTTGGGGGACATTGGTTATTGATTGGGAGATAGTGGTTCATTGTAAATTGTGAAGTAAAAATAAAAGTATTACAAAACAGTAAATTCAGTATGTTTTAACAAAATAGAAGATATTCAAGGGTATATAGCTAGGTTTTAAATGTTAGTTTTCATAGGTGAAAGTATTCATCTCTGGTTTACTTCTGTATGATAAATTACTAGAATTGAATTATGGAATCAAAAGTGTGAAAATTTCTAATTGTCCTTGGTAAATAGTACCAAATTGCTGTTCAGAAAAGATGTACCAATATGCAGTGATTTACAATGCTTGTTTCTGTACATCCTTCCCAGACCTGAACCTGTGTGTATGTGTTGGCGTGTAATCTTTGTAAATTCAGTACTTTTAAAAAGTCTTTTGCTCTCGAAATATTTAAACACATAGCCATTTTTAAAGTTACACTGTCCTAATGTTTTAAAATTTAGAGGAACTGCTACAGGCTTTAAGAGATCTGGAGCAGGTTGGGAACTGAGAAAAGAGACATCAGAGAAGAAGACTGGTAGAGATTAATTCTTTGTTTCACGCTTGTAAAATTCTAATTTATGCCTCACATCTCTAAATACTGGTTTGGATTTTTTTTATCAACATTTTAAGTTGTAAAAAATATAGATAGAAATAATAGGATGTTTTGTCATGTCCAGTTTTCTAGGTTGCTTATAAAAGCTTTTTATACCTTTTTGTTTCTTGGGCAGCAGAAATTTTATGCATCACAAGTATCAGCTCTCACATAAAACCATTGGAATGATCTTTGCATGTTTGGAATATATTTATGTGAGGATGGTTGTTCAGTTCAGTCACTCAGTCGTGTCTGACTCTTTGTGACCCCCCTGGACTACAGCATTCCAGGCTTCCCTGTCCATCAACCAACTCCCAAAGTTTACCCAAACTCATGTCCGTTGAGTCGGTGATGCCATCCAACTATCTCATCCTCTGTCGTCCCCTTCTCCTCCTGCCCTCAATCTTTCCCAGTATCAGGGTCTTTTCAAATGAGTCAGCACTTCACATCAGGTGGCCAAAGTATTGGAGTTTCAGCCTCAGCATCAGTCCCTCCAGTGAACACCCAGGACTGATCTCCTTTAGGATGGACTGGTTGGATCTCCTTGCAGTCCAAGGGACTCTCAAGAGTCTTCTCCAACACCACAGTTCAAAAGTATCAATTCTTCGGCACTCAGCTTTCTTTATAGTCCAACTCTCATATCCATACATGACCACTGGAAAAACCATAGCCTTGACTATACAATTGTACAAGAATGTAATGATGAATAGTATATTGTTGTTGTTCAGTCTCTCAGTCATGTCTGACTCTTTGTGACCCCATGGACTGCAGCACTCCAGGCTTCCCTATCCATCACCACCTCCTGAAACTTGCTCAAACTCATGTCCATTGAGTCAGTGATACCATCCAACCATCTCATCCTCTGTCGTCCCATTCTCCTCCTGCCTTCAATTTTTCCCAGCATCAGGGTCTTTTCCAATAAGTTGGCTGTTTGCATCAGGTGGCCCAAGTATTGCAGCTTTAGCACCTGTCCTTCCAATAAATATTCATGACTGATTTCCTTTAGGATTGACTGGTTTGATTTCCTTGCAGTCCAAGGGACTCTCAAGAGTCTTCCCCAATACTACAGTTCACCACAGAAGCATCAATTCTTTGGTGCTCAGCCATCTATATGGTCCAACCCTCACATCCATACCTGACTACTGGAAAAACCATAGCTTTGACTATACAGACCTTTGTCAGCAAAGTAATATCTCTGCTTTTGTGCTGTCTTTTAATGCTACCTAGGTTTGTCATAGCTTTTCTTTCAAGGAGCAAGCGTCTTCTAATTTCATGGCTGCACTCACGTCTGTGGTTATTTTGAAGCCCAAGAAAATAGTCTGTCACTGTTTCCATTGTTTTCCCCATCTAATTGCCATGCAGTGATGGGACCAGATGTCATGATCTTAGTTTTTTGAATGTTGAATTTTAAGCCAGCTTTTTCACTCCTCTTTTACCTTAATCAAGAGACTCTTTGGTTCCTCCTTGCTTTCTGCCATTAAGAATGGTGTCATCTGCATATCTGAGTTTATTGATATTTCTCCCAGCAATCTCAATTCCAGCTTGTGCTTCATCCAGCCCAGCATTTCGCATGATGTACTCTGCATATAAGTTAAATAAGTAGGGTGACAACATGCAGCCTTGCCATACTCCCTTTTCCCAATTTGGAACCAGTCCATTGTTCTGTGTCCAGTTCTAACTGTTGCTTCTTGACCTCCTTACCAGTGTCTTAGGAGGCAGGTAAAGTGATCTGGTATTCCCATCTCTTTAAGAATTTTCCACAGTTTGTTGTAATGTGAGGCTGCATAATTTGAAACTCTTCTGTTTCACTTTGACTTGTTTACTAAAGTAATACCTCTTTTAAAAATGAATTGACAACAAATAAATTGCAAGCAGTGAAATTCAGTAGATTAAAAAAGACATAAAAGCAGTCACCTAATTGCAATATATAGCCCTTATTAAGATTATAACTTGAATAGGGAAATGTAAGAAATAAATTTATGGCACAAGAAAAGTTTGATACTAACTGCATATTCAGCTGTATTAAGAAATATTTGTTGATTATTTTAGGTGCAGTGGTAGTCTTACAGGGCTGTTTTGTTTTTTTAAGAGTTGTTCTATTTTAGAGATATATACAGAAACGTGGTTGTTCAGTCACAGTCATGTTTGACTTTTTGCGACCCCCATGGTCTGCAGCATACCAGGCTTCCCTGTCCTTACTGTTTGCTGGAGTTTGCTCAAACTGGTGTCCATTGAGTTGGGTGATGCCATCCAGGCATCTCATCCTCTGCCGCTGCCTTCTCCTTTTGCCTTCAATCTTTCCCAGTATCAGTGTCTTTTCCAGTGAGCCTTGATGCTCTTCACATCAGGTGGCCAAACTGTTGGCGCTTCAGAATCAGACCTTCCAGTGAATATTCAGGCTTGATTTCCTTTTGGATTGATCTCCTTGCAGTCTAAGGGATTCTCAAGAGTTTTCTCCAGCAACACAATTTAGAAGCATCAGTTCTTTAATGTTCAGCCTTCTTTATGGTCCAACTGTCACATCTATACATGACTACTGGAAAAATCATAGGTTTGACTATATGTATCTTTGTCAGCAAAGGGTTGTCTCTGCTTTTTAATACACTGTCTAGGTTTTTCATAGCTTCCCTTCCAAGGAACCAAGCATTTTTTAATTTCATGGCTGCAGTCACTGTCCACAGTAATATTGGTGCCCAAGAAAAGAAAATCTGTCACTGTTTCCACTTTTCCCCTTCTGTTTTGCCATGAAGTGATGAGACAAGATGCCATGATCTTAGGTTTTTGAATGTTGAGTTTCAAGCCAGCTTTTTCACTTTCTACTTTCGCCTTCATCAAGAGACTCTAGTTCCTCTTCACTCTCTGCCTTTAGAGTGGTATCATATGCATATCTGAGGTTGTTGATGTTTCTCCTGGCAGTCTTGAATCCAGCTTGTGATTCGTCCAGCCCGGCATTTCACCTGATGTCCTCTGCATGTAAGTGAAATAAGCAGGGGGCAATGTACAGGCTCGTTGAACTCCTTTCCCAGTTCTGAATAAATCCGTTGTTCCGTATCTGGTTCTCACCATTGCTTCTTGACCTGCAGACAGGTTTTGCAGAAGACAGATTATTGCCAAAATGATTTGATATTGGGGGCTTGTTTTAAAACAGCCTAGGAAGTGGGGAGTAGGTGAGAATACAAATAAAACAAGAATTTTTTTTATTAATAATAATTGTTGAAACTGAATGATGAAAGATTGGATGTGTTTTATTCATCCATGTAATCTTGTTTCTTTGTTCTGTTGCCATTAAATATGCTATGGCTTGGAAAAAATATACCACTTCATATATTTTATTCTTTCCTCATCTGTAAGATGGGGATGTTGGATTTACTGTGTAGATCCCTTCTGATTTAGAATTTTAAACTTTTCCAGTGACTGAAATCACAAAATACGACTATGATCATAAAAGCATTTAGGATTTTTAGAAATTAATTTCTCACTGTATTTTCTTCTCTAATGTTCATATATTTGAAATTTGAACATTGTAGAAATAGTGATCCTTAATTTAGGATATTCAGGTGTTTGGGACTCTGTCTCTCATATATATATATATATATATATATATATATATATATAGGGAAGCCTGGTATGCTGGAGTCCATGGGGTCACAAAGAGTCGGACACGCCTGAGCGACTGAACTAAACCTAGATAACGTTTTTCATTCTATTTCTGAAACAGTTCCCAAAAACAATGAAAAATATGCTTGTTGTTGTTCAGTCAGTCAGTCGTGTCCGACTCTTTGCAACCCCATGGACTGCAGCACTCCAGGCTTCCTTGTCCATTACCAACTCCTGGAATTTACCCAAACTCATGTTCATCGAGTCGGTGATGCCATCCAACTATCTCATCTCTGTCGCTTCCTTCTCCTCCTGCCCTCAATCTTTCCCAGCATCAGGGTCTTTTCCAGTAAGTTGGCTCTTTGCATCAGGTGCCCAGAGAATTGCAGCTTCAGCTTCAGCATCAATCCTTCCAGTGAATATTCAGGTTTGATTTCCTTCAGGATTGACTAGTTTAAAAACATGCTTGGGAATTTTTTAAATAACGGGCTTTCATATGAGTATATCTCATTTATACCTCTTTTATTGATGTACACAATTGTTTTGTGTCTTTAAGATGAGTGAACAGACCATCTGCTGAGTGAAGAAAATTATATGGTTTTGTTATGCTGTTTTCTGTTAGCTGCCACAGTTCAGTTATTTCAATTAGAATTTTAAGGATGGGCTGATGGGCTACAGTCCATGGGATTGCAAAAGAGTTGAACATGACTTAATGACTAAACAACAACAGTAATTACCTTGTATATAAATTATTATCAGTATAAGATTGATTCTTTAAGTCACTAACTCAAGTCTTCATTTAGGCTAGGTAGAGCATTAGTTGGTGACAGAGATCTCAGAAGTTGTTTCCTGAAGTACTCTTTCTCTTAGACCTTTAAAGACACTGTGTATTTCTTTTATCATTCTCTACACTGGAAGTTTTCCTTAATGTGTGACAGTCTGTGACTATTGTATAGTGTGGCAGTGGCTGATGACTTTTTCAGTGTTACCTGGTTGTAAAGGCCAAACAAAAACATAAAGAATAGTCTCTGGGCTCTTAAACGTTTGAACTATTCTGCTAGAGAGAAATTTTTCTAGTGCTTTTTAATGACCTGTTCACTGGTAGGCTTACCTTCAGATATAGCAGAGCTATTAAATACAAAGTAAAATTTAATTTTTACTTTTATGCTAAATGAAATATTCAATTTTCCAGTTATTTTTGCAAATACAATAAAACTAATATGACTCTTAAGGCTTTACCAATTATATAAAATCTTTAGTGAATTTTTCTCCATTGCACATACCTAATAACATAGTACAGTTCAGAGTTAAATGTAAATTAGAGAAATAGATATAAAATTAATTTTAGTAACATGTTACAATTTATAATGTCGCCTTGCTCCAGAATTCTTTTATTATTTCTTCCTGTTTTGTTACAGAGCACTTCATCTTTTGTTGATGTTACTAAGAATAAATATGTAACTATAGTTTTCTTAAAGCATTTTTAAGATTTAAATCTGTACCCAGTTATTCTTTAGAGAAGGGTATGATTTAGGCTTACATTCGTAAGTGAACAAACTCACGTTTGTTTGAAACAAAACTTAAAAGGTACAATTTTGAGCTACCTTTTTTCAAATTCTAAATAGAATTCAGGAAGTACATTCAGTCAGCTTGAACATTTGGTGCTTGTGTTTATATTAAGGAGTTCCTGGCCAACAAAAATATCAAGAGTATAATAATGAAATAACTTTAATTTTACTTGCCTAAGATTATATTAAAAGATTTTTACTTGCAAATCTAGAAAAAGAAAAAAGAAATGCATTTTTTCTGTCTGGGCAAAGCACCGTTTTCCTTAGGGATAGTCCATTTTAGTAATAGTAAAATGTTTTATGACCTAAAGAAAGTAAAACTTGTGAAATAGTAATGTGTTATCGACAATTATGTGAATAATGAGATTTAAGGTTGCCTCCATTTTATGAAATCTCCAAGATACAAGATGAGTCCTTCCAGAATATTCTCTACAGTTCACAAAGGAAATAGCAGTTCAAAGTGGGCAGAACACCATTCCAGTAGAAATGAACTTTGAATAGGCATAACAGTCACTTAGAAAATTTTTTGTACTTGATGTGTTATATTCAAAATAATGGTTCAAATGGTCAGATTGAAATATAACACATGTACTCCCATGGCGGATTCAAGTCAATGTATGGCAAAACCAATACAATATTGTAAAGTATAATAAAAATAAAATTAAAAAAAAGAAATATAACAGTACAATTTCTTATCCCAGTGCATGTAAGCATGTCAAGAGGCAATTTCTGTCAACACCAGTATTATACATTTCATGTTCAAAGTGGAATTTGTTCTGTAAGAAGACAGTGCAGTATGTCACTGAAAATTTGGAATCTATCTGAGGCAAAATTAAAAGTTGTGTATGCATCCATTTCTCCATTTTTATGAAAGAGCACAAGTATCTTTTTTGCTTGAAGATTATACATTAGAAATGAAAAGCTATTAGGTCATTTAATCTCATATATTAATATTTTTGTGAACTATGTACTATGTTTTTAAAGAAACTTAAATCTACAGAAAGGAAATGAAAAATGGAGGCAGGGTTCTTAAAAACTTACTAAAAAAGCAGATATCCAACAAAGTAAAAAGCCCAAATATGTATTTGTCCTAAACCTAGATACACCTACACATTTTTTAAGATTACATTTGGAACCTTGAGTAGTGCCAAAGGTATTTACATCTATGACACCATTCATAGAATATTTAATCTTAGAATATGTTTAATTGAAAGGTAGGCATACTGAACTATAGAATGATTAGGTTGTCTTGTTACTAAAGAAGAATTTGGTGTGTCATTTCTCCTGATATTTAACAAAATACTCAATGATTTCTTCCACAGAATCTACCTGTTACTCGTATTTTAGACAATCTCATGGAGATGAAGTCAAACCCTGTGAGTAGCATATAACATTATACTTGTGAATTCTTGAGCGTACCAAACTACCTATACCAAAGGTGATAAACTCAGTTTGTTGTGGGCTTCATCACAGCAGAGTGCCTGAGCTCAAACAGCATTTTTTAGCCATTATCGCAGATAAGGGGAATTGGTTTCTCAGCTACTGCATCCACTCTGGCCAGCTCTCATGCAAAGTAAATGTAGATCATATCCTATATATATCCTAAGGAGCAAGTTTCTATAAATAAAAGAGAACTAGTGAGCATCAGTTGGTATAATATGAAAAGTACCAGACCAGTTTAATTTTATGAAATTAAATTAGGATAGGAGTGCATAGTAAAAAATTTAAGAGCATGTGTTCAGATGGCACTAAATTCTTTTGGGCTAAAAAGTAAATTGAAATTGTTTGATGAAGAGATAAATGAGTAAATATTGTTAGCATTTACTTAAAGAATGGGTTTTTGAGCTGTTTATAATTCAAGAAAGGAATGTAAAAAATCATCACAATCTGTTTCATAAAGCAGCTCATCATGTTACTGTGGCAACTGGAAAGAGAGTGGTTGTCTGGAATAGATCAGAACCCTGGTTTGGGTTGATCTGGGTCGCTGTAGACTTGGCATCAAGACTTAGGACACCAGGCTGAGAAAAGAGTAAGAACAGAATCTTCAGATAATGTCATTATTTCATATTTGTTAAAACATGATTATAATAACATTAGAGAAAATAACAGAAACAAATTTTAAAATCTGTCCATGTGAAAACAAAGACACAGTGTTATAGAAAAAAAGCTCAGTAAAGGGCAGTTGCAATTATGAAAGGAAAGAGAAAATTGTCTATAATGATAAGCTAAAAAGGAGTGGATTTTTCTAGAATCAATACAGAGAACATAGTAGACAATGTAATAATAGTAGACTTTATTATTACTGCATTCTAGAGTATATGAAGGATATGAATAAATGAAGACTACAGAATATATGAAGGAATGCTTCTTGAAAAGCCTTAGCGAAGTATGCATTTATGATTAATGCATTTGTGATTGTCTTTAGAGAATAGTACTTCATAATAGGCAGTAGGTTTCTGGAAGATGTTATCCCAAACAATTATAAAGATTAAAAATATAAATAAATGCAAAACTTTAGATGCCAGATCCACATTTCTGCCATATGGATGGTTAAATTATGGGTATTATTCAGATGTGTCTCCAAGTTCTATAAATTCATTTATTAGTTCTAGTGACTTTGACTTTATAACTGAAGGCCCATTACCACAGGCAGATACTTTTTGATTAATTAGAAAAAGTAAAAAATTTTCTACTTTATTTTTTTTTTTTTTTTTTTTTTTTTTTTTTTAAATTTTTATTAGTTGGAGGCTAATTACTTTACATCATTACAGTAGTTTTTGTTATACATTGATATGAATTAGCCATGGATTTACATGTATTCCCCATCCCAGTCCCCCCTCCCACCTCCCTCTCCACCCGATCCCTCTGGGTCTTCCCAGTGCACCAGGCCCGAGCACTTGTCTCATGTACCCAACCTGAGCTGGTTATCCGTTTCACCCTAGATAATACACATGTTTCAATGCTGTTCTCCTGAAACATCCCACCCTTGCCTTCTCCCAGAGTCCACAAGTCTGTTCCATACATCTGAGTCTCTTTTTCTGTTTTGCATATAGGGTTATCATTACCATCTTTCTAAAGTCCATATATATGTGTTAGTATACTGTAATGGTCTTTATCTTTCTGGCTTACTTCGCTCTGTATAATGGGCTCCAGTTTCATCCATCTCATTAGAACTGATTCAAATGAATTCTTTTTAATGGCTGAAAAAATTTTCTACTTTAAAAGCATTTTTTCACCCATCTGTTAGGTGAGACAGATGCCTGCACTATCTCTTATCCCTGTCTTGTTCCCATACTGAAAAATTGATTTGGAGGCATTGAAGACATTAACAATGTGTACGAAGTTAGACCTGATGAATAATCTTGAATATATTGTATCTCAAAAGCTTTAAAAATGCTGTAACCTAATTCTAGGTGCATTCACTTATATTTACTAAGTGATCTTTGGTTTGTCTTGATTGAGTAAAATGAAAGGGGTTAGGCAAGATACCAGATAGGTTTCATCTACCCTTGTACATCTGGGTAGTAGTGGTTTCCTGGAGTGTTGAAGGATTATGGCACCGCATTTGGTTTTGGGCCTTCCTGGTGGCTTAGATGGTAAAGCGTCTGCCTGCAATGTGGGAGACCTGGGTTTGATCCCTGGGTCGGGAAGATCCTCTGGAGAAGGAAATGGCAACCCACTCCAGTACTCTTGCCTGGAAAATTCTATGGACAGAGGAGCCTGGTAGGCTACAGTCCATGGGGTCGCAAAGAGTTGGACACAACTGAGTGACTTCATTTTCACTTTTGGTTCAGGGAGAGTTGTGTGATTGATTAGCACTGGCCATCACTTGAGTGCAGGACTAGATAGTGATAACAGTACATAGTTGGTCATTGATCACCTTTGGGTAGGTTCATCCGGAAAAGAATCAGAAAACATTGCAGAAAAGAATGAGTTCCTTTGGGTGTTTGTGCTTTGGAGGGAGAAGGAGATAGAGATTAGGAAGTAATGACATTATATGCAGTAAAGCAGTACTTTCTAAATCTTTAATATCAAGATATTGTCTTTAATATCAAGAAGCTAGTTGATTATGTAGTATAGAGGCCAGCAACCCCTTATCCACAACCTCTGAAATCCAAAAAGATTTTGTATAACTCATTTGGTGGCAAAACCTAACCTTAACTCATATTGAGGTTTTTATAGTTTATCGTACTTTATGTTAATATTCATTTGTTTAGCTGCAGAAACATTACCATGTTAGATGGGGTGCTGCCCACTGGGAATACTACATTATATACAGTTGTTATGCGTGATATTATCTATCTACAGTTTTTTAAATTCAAAATTCCAAAATATATGTTTAACTCCAGAGGTTTCAATTATAAAAGATTTGAACCTGTATTAGGTACTCTGCACAGTCAATAAAATCATGGACATATAATAATGTAATAAAATTCTAAAAGCAAAAATACTTAAGTGCATTAGCTTATAAAACAGGTATATTTATTTTTCTCAATTATTAAGTATAGTTCCCTGTGCTATACAAGTTTTTTATTAATTTATATATATTAGTGTGTATATGTTAATCCTAAACTACTAATTTATCTATTACCCCCACCTCCCCTTGGTAATAACCATAGTTTGTTTTCTATGTAATAACAGGTATACATTTGAGAAGCAGCATGCATAGTGGTTAAGTGCTGGGGCATTGAAACTAGACTGCCTGGGTTCAGATCTGGAGTTTCCACATTTTCATAAGACTTTAGGAAAGTTAGATAAACCCTCTGTATCCCAGTTTGCCCATCTGAAAAACATGGATAATAACAACTACCTCAAAGATGATATTCTAAGAGAAATTCCATAGTCATGGTAAAGTTCTCTATTTTTTTAAATAGGAAACTGATGACTATAGGTATTTTGATCCCAAAATGCTACGGGGCAATGACAGGTAAGCAGCTCTTGTGTAATTTGTTGTATGTTTCCTCATTCCCACCAAGAATTGGAAATAACTTTTATTGATTTTTTTTGTTATAAATCAGTAATTGCTTATTATTAAAAATTCAAACTGTATAGAAAACTAGTAAGTAAATAATATGTAGAATCTCTTTATCCAGAAGTAATCACTGGTAATTATACTTAACATGTTGATGCTTTTCCTTCCAAGTATATATACAGAAAAAAAGTACTTTAGATGCCTGTTTTTAATGAAATGATGAGGGTATTACAATCTTATGTGTAGAAAAGGAGATTTTGGATAATTTGTGTGCTTTTGAATGAATAATTATTTTGGACCAAATGAAAAAGATGAGAGCTTTATGTTGGATACCAGTTGTTGGTTTTTTATTTAACTCAACCATACAGTCTATGCCCCTGGGGACCATTGCTGTGAATCCTTCTTTTTGGCAGTGAAACATTCTGCAAATAATTTCTGTATTTTGTGACAAACGTGGTGTGGTAAGATATTAACTTAATTCTAGTGGTTTGATAATAGTGTATAAAATACAGAAAGAAGGATAAAATTAGCAGAGAAAAAAACCTTCATGGAGGGATGGTCTTTAGCACCAAAACTTGGGTGAAGCTTCTGTATTGTCTATACCTTATATTTGGGATCTTTCAAAATTTGATTTATCCCAAGCTTTCAAATCTTTGTAGATAGTCAGATCAGATAATATAGTCACTAAAAAATTGATTATTAGATTACTTTGGAAACATAAAAGTTTATTCTCTTTTCTGAACTTAACCAGAAATAATACTGGCATTGCGAAAGAAGCTGCTGATAGCAGCTGCAGCTGGTAGGAAAGAATTTGACAAAAGAATAAATTAGAGAAGGAAGAGGATGAGGAGTGACACTGAGGGGTATGGGGCTTCTTTGGTGGGTGATTAAAGTGTTCTAAAATCAGACAGTGGTAATGGTTGTACAACTCTATAAATATACTAACCACCACTTATTGTACACTTTTAAATGGTGGGTTCACAACACGTTTGATGTTCTCAAGCTTACATTTTTTTCATTCCTTATATTCCTATCAGTAGATACATTTTGCTTCTTAGAAACTTATGAGAAATTCTTTCAGTCTTTGCTATATATAGTTTATTCATGATAATGAGAAGGAATATTAGGAATGTTGGTAAGACACAGAAACACAGAGTTTCATTTTTAATAGACTCAGCTTTCTCCTGAACTCTCATCACAATCAGATCTTGGTTTTTAATAACTGGTAGTGCAGTGCTCTCGTAAGTCTCACCTCTCCTCATGTCTGCTCTTAGACGAACTTAAAGCACTCTAGAAGGAAGTGAAAACATATGAGGCGTTAGGCAGCTCCTGGCCCCTTTTCTGGAATTTTCACCCAGGTCACAGAAATGGGGGAAAGATGGAACTGTGGAATCAGTCGCTGAATCATTGAGCAGTTATAATAGCTCTTTCCCCTTGGTTGAGATTTTCAAAAATGGCTTGTGAGGAAAACCTAAGTTATCTTTGTTTGTGTAGCCTATTTTAGCACTCAAAACAAATATATATTTGACCCACAAAAGCTTTGCAAATATCTTTATTAAAAGATCTCTTAGATACCAAGTATTTTTGAAATAAATATTAATATACAAAGAAGTTACAGAAAAATACAGATCCCTTCTTTCATCCCCCCTTTCCTTCCTAAATTGTTATCCTTGACATACATGTGTCTGCATAGTTTTTTCACAAATGTAGATACCCACAAACTAAAATCTTCCCAGTATGATAAAACTTGCACATAATTTACCACTAAAGTGGGCTTCCCTGGTAGCTCAGTTGGTAAAGAATCTGCCTGCAATGCAGGAGACCCCAGTTCAATTCCTGAGTCTGAAAGATCTGCTGAGAAGGGATAGGCTACCCACTCCAGTATAGTCCATGGGGTCGCAAAGAGTCAGACATAACTGAGTGACTTTCACGCACCACTAGAGCATATATTTTATCAATTTACCTTATACCCAGATTTCCACTCCTCGTGGGAACTACTAATGCTCCATTTTCCTATTCCCTCCCAGTCTTCTAGAATTTTAAAGTCAACAGGTTGCCTCATTCTCTTTTAGACACTGAGATATGTACCTCATCTAGCTTGTTCTCTGAATCCCACTTAAGAAGAATTGTAAATACACAGATAAAAATGCATGTGTGTGTATATATATGTATTTCCCATGCCTTTTTATCCTTAAGAAAAGCTTTGGGTGAAATTTTCAGTATGGGATTTTTTTGTTTTTTCTTACAGCTCAGTTCCAAGGAACAAAAATCCATTCCAAGAGGTAAGTTCATATAAAAATTCTCTGTCCCTAAAATGGAAGGATGAAAAGGTGAATCAGCAGTCTTGAAGGATATCTTTGTCCTGTGGCTTTACGATGATTACTGTATGGCAGTCTTGATAAATCCAGTCCTGTGTACTGAAGATTCATTATAAATAACACTAAATTCAAAGATGACTTTTAGAAAAAGCCCTTTGGATTTATTTGGTATTGTTTAATTGAAAGATGAGGTTTATTTTCCTCATAATTGTTTCTGAAAAATCTCTACTTCATTTTAATACCCAGTAGACATTAGAAATTTTTAGACTTTTAAAAAAAATAAATTTCTCTATCATTGAAGGAGCATCAGGCACTTAGGTTAAAAAAAAATACTAACTAGCAAAAGTTGTGGAATAGGCTCCAGACTAAAAGCCATGTTGCTTGAGAGTTAAAATATGGTTCTGTTTCTCTTAAACTTATCTATTTTCTTCTATTTGTATTTTTAGGCAATTGTTTTTGTGGTGGGAGGAGGCAACTACATTGAATATCAAAATCTGGTTGACTACATAAAGGTACATTTGATGTTCATATTCTTTTATCATTCAAGGTTTCACAGTTCCATGTCTTTAACATATTAGCAGTCTCTGATGGCTTTCCTGATTCTTAAATAACCCCTTTCCTAGAGGTAGTTTAAAAATCTGGCAGATAAGAAAACAATGAATATATGAGCATTTTTCCATGTCACATTCATTTTTGGCCTAAAATTTTACTTGATCTGGAAAATAATGTATCTTCTTGATGTAATGTACTATGCAGCTATCTATCTTAATTTGACTTTAAATGTTTAGACACCCCCAAATAAGCTCCTATCCCAAAAAAGTCTCCCTTGGTGAAATGATTTACTGAACTCCATTGCTTTTTCAGCAAATAGGCACTTTAGAGGTAGCACTTTAGAAGTGGTGTGCTGTTCAAAGCTAACAGCAGCAGGGAGTGACAGACAACTAAGCAAAAGAACATGAAGGGAAAGGTGTAACTGGAAGAGCAAAAATGCCATTTAAAATGTAGAGGCATCTGACCTAGTGATTGTTACAGTGACATTTTATAACCTTCATTTATTCACTTAATGATTATTCCTTGTCCTGTGTTACATAAGACATCAATAAATATTGAGGTTTTTGTACAGCAGGAGAATAAAATAAACAGGTGGATGTCACAGAACTTCAAAATCATCAGGTACCTCCAGGGATCCTACCTCAGTCACATAGAACATGCTTCAGAATGTGGACCACCACTCAGATCTGCGTACAAAACCTTGGTTTCAGAGGAGTATCTATCTTATACAAAGAGATGTCTTTTATACCCTTATCTGTTCATATAGCCAGAATCAGGCTCCATGACCAGGCTCAAAGGCAAAAAGCAAGGGAATATAACGGAAACCAGGTGTAAAACCCATGAATCTGTAAAATTTCTATAAACAGTGCTGACAAGCTGGTAGTGCAAGTTGTCCCCTGGTCTATCTATCTGTGACCCTTGGGCAGAATATATTAATCTGTTTCATTTAGATTTGGCCATGGGTCAACAACATGATTGGTTCCAGGTATGTATCTAAGAGTAAACACAGGGTTGCAACAGACCAGCTGAAATTAATCCTGTACTTAAATCCCATCCTTGGGTAACTTTTCTTATTTACATTTGTCAGCATTCCTTCTGCTTTTTTTTTTTTTTTAACATATTACAGACCAGAAAAACAGGGATAAAACCAAAATACTAATCATTTGTGTAGTGTAGTGACTGAAATTCAGGTGTAACTTTAAAAGAAACTTGGCAGTTTACCAAACTGTTCAGTGTAAACTTGTTTTTAATCATGCATAAACCTCATAACGTGTAACAATTAATTGTGAATTTAGTTCTTTCTCCAATCAGTCACCTGGATCGGAAGAACTTCAGGGTTATCAGTGGTAGATATGTAAGCCCACCAAGTTATCCAGTTATCCTTTACTTGGTTTCAGTTTACAAAAAATTTTTTTTTTAACTTGTTATTGCCTTCCATTCACCAAAACATGGTGTACAGATAGTAGGGCACATGATACTGTGACCGATCAGCCATGTTAACAGGTGTTTTATGTCTCTATCTCAGGTATTATTCTTAACAGATGATCATGTGGGTTCATATTTACACAGTGGTCTTTGGCTCTTGTGTTGAACAGATTCTTCTATACACATTTGAGCAGCAACAATATCCTAATTTTGCCTCCCAGAAGGGGTCCTCTGGAATATATAAAACCTGTAAAATGAGAATATGTAAAACAAAAAAAAAGTATTAGAATTATTCTGGGTGTTTATCCCCTAGATGTTGCTAACATCAAGATATAGCACATGAGTAAGTCCAGATTAAATCTTTCATAAACCTCCCAGAAGCCATTTTGGACCTTCAGCTTCAAATAAAGGAGGCTGTTTCTGCAGGTGTTGTGGGCATCTGTAAATATAGCTAAGAGTATTATTCCTTTGCTTCCAACCTCTTGCAGGGTACCATGATAATGTTAGCCTTTTTTTATTAGTAATATTTACCTATTGGCTCCATTTCTGAGGATCAGAACTTCTCCATCTTTCCGTGTGTCAGTAATTCTTACCCAAATTTGGCCCTGGGTTTAGAAGACCATCAGATTCAGCGTGACTCCAGTCCATAGTGGCAGCAGTATGACTGCTGTACTTCCCTTTCTTCATTCCCAGACACAGGAAGTAGTGAGTTTATAGGACTGTTATCCACTAGTTAGTACAGGTGTGGATGCAGGAACCATTAATCCCAGCTTACACACAGGTGAAAAGAAGAAACAGTCCAAACAGATTCAGAGGAATTGTCTTCATTTCATTTTTGGATTGTTCATTGTAATTGTATAGAAATCTGATTCGTTTTTGTATATTGATCTTATGTCCTGCAACCCTATTGAACCCATTTATTATTTCTGATAGCTTTTTTAATGGATTTTTAAGATTTTCTATAAACAATATCATGTTATCTGTGAATAAGCTTCTTCCTTATCCTTTCAGGATGTTTTATTCCTTTTTCTTGCTTAACCACCCTGGCTAGAACTTCTAATAACAATAGAAGAGTCCACAACAGACCTGTTTATCTTCTTCCTGATTTTAGGGGGCAAAGCATCCTATCTTTCACTGTTCAGTTTGAGGTTACCAATGGGTTTTTAATAGAGCCATTAATGTTTAGTAGCTACAAAGCCATACAGTCTAATTATCATGAGGATTCTGTTTTTTAATCCCATTTGGTCTTATTACTGTTTCCTTTGTTCTGCATAATGTTCATCTATCATTTCAGCCCCATTTAGGGGAAACTGAGCTAGTAGGTCTGTGACAGCCTACCTCATGACATTAGAAACCCATGTAATGCAACCTTGTAGTATGAAACAAAACTTATGCCAATGGCTCTGAGAGACTTGTAATTGAGAATTACCTAATATGGCACTTGATTTATACCAATTCACAAAATGAGCAAGTGCCATTTTTGTTGGGAAGGCAAAGAAAATACTATAAGAATTCTAGCTGATTTATCTGGTAATGATGTTAGTCTGACTTATAATGTAACTGCTATTTGGTATAACATTAATGTATTTGATAAAATTAATTGGACTGATTTTAACAAGATGTTTGATAATACTGATATCAGTGACCAATTGTTCTTTTGTTGGAAGGTGATTGGCTAGGGAATAAGCTAGATTTAGTTAATTGTTGCATTGAATCAAGTTATTGGTACATTCATAAAGTTCAGTTTTTAATGGAAAGAAGAAATATCAAATCTGTACATAGTTTTAAGAATGTTTTACACTGAAATATTACTAAACTGCAGTGTTAAAAATTATAACTATACCTCATTAGATGACACAGATGATTAGAGTTTTGTGTTTATCTTTGTTTTTATATTCTGTAAAGGATGAAAAATGGTGACAAATAATTACAATTAAGAAAGCTTGATCAAGGATGGAGAGGGAATGTACTTATATAAGCACAAGATTAATCTCAGTTAATGATACCCTCGTGCTGATGTTTGGCCAACCCTGAATGAAATGTTTTAACTAGTGATTAAAATAGGCATGTGCTAGAGTCCAAGATAGACCAGGGGGGCAACTTGTACTAGTTTGTCAGTGTTCTTTAATGGAAAACGTAGATTGATGATTTCACTTGGTTGCGATCATGTTTTCTTGTTTCTGCTATTGAGCCTGGTCATGCAGCCTGCCTGTAGCTGTGTGACCAGAGGAATAAAAGGTCCCTCCTTGGAGAAGACTGGGGCTCCCCTGACACCAGGGTATTCTGGTGGTTCACAACTAAAAACGAAATGTGTCTTACATTACTGAGCTGAGGTTCTGGGAACTGGAAGTTTTGGACCCCTCTAATGTTTCCCTGTGTATTCCTACCTCATGTGAGCATAGCCTCAAGAATCCCAATTACATGGCCCTATTTAATGGCTACACATACCATCTCATTTTGAAGAAAAGGTGAGGTGTGACTTTTGTTTTACTTGTTCTCAGAGAATGTCAGCCAGCAATGTTTACTCAGCTCATACATCACAAACAGATGTCCTTCTCTTGTGTTGCAAAGCCGTAATTCTTTTGGTTCCTTGATTAACCACATTTGGTTTGTACATTACAAAAGAAAACTTACAGATTTACCTTCCAGTTCACAATACATATAAGAATTTCAGCATTAAGAACTTACCAAATCCTCCAGTCAAAAAGTTTTGACTGCTTGTAACTGGGTGCCAACATTCTGTCAAGATTAAGGATGAAATTCATAGTTACAGTCCTACAAGAATGTTGGCTGAAGATTTTATAATTATTGCTCCCATGAAATGGGTCACTCATCACATTCCTTCTATTTTCAGTGTAAATGGCACTAGAAACATGCCTAACACGTATTTTGAATGGAAAAAATGTGCCCATTTCACTACTTTATTCCATGTAATTTTAGGATAGATAGGTGTACACTAAAATCCAGTACTCACCCTAAAGGAAAATAAAACCTTTAAAAATAACAAAAAGTCTTGTTATGTTTAACCCCTCTTCTTGGGAATATTGAAAATATTACTTGCTATTTGTATCTGAGTTCTGTGTTTGATTTTTTATAGGGGAAACAAGGCAAACATATTTTATATGGCTGCAGTGAACTTTTTAATGCTACACAGTTCATAAAACAGGTAAAGTGTACTTTTTAGTTTGTTTCTTTAACATACCTTAAGTTGCTGTTGATATTTTTCAAAAGAGAGCAAGATAATCCTATTCATCTGAACCAGCTGAAACTAAAAGCCACAGAACTAGAAGAATGTAAGGTTTTGCTATGGACAACTATAAGGGAAACTCTTGTATATAATGTTATTTCCATTATCCCAAATCTATGAAAAGGTAAATTTAATTCTGAAAACTTTTAAATGGAGTAGGGTACTCGCTTAGGCAAAATTCAGTCCAGCATTTCCTTGACATACTGTCCATATTTCTGACTTTGCCAAGCGTATCACAAATTGGACTGAGAAATTAAGTTTCTTGAGGGATTGATACAACAGAATGTCATTCACCTTGAAAGTCAGTGATGGTAATAGCTGAGGCGTAGAAGGTCTTTATATTATTTTACTATTATTCCCACTAATGTTCTCAGTACTTACATTAACTTCAGCTTTTTAAAGCTTAAACTGCCTCAGAGGCTTAGTAGGCCGACCAGTAATATGTACTCACCTTTGCCTTGGCTATCATAAAAATCATAACTGTACCCTCTGCTCATTTTTAGCATCTCTTCCTAGCACCTTTTCCAGCACAACTTTCTTACCCACTATAATATGGTTCTTTTATTCTTAACCTTAATGTTGTAGCCCACTGGTATTATGAGAATTTCAGATATACAGAAAAACTGGAGAGAACTTACAGTGAATACATTTACATTCCCCACTAACGTTTTATTGCACTTGCTTTATAAGCACCTGTGCATCTTTCCATTCTGTTCATTGCTCCAGCTTAATTTCAGAGTAAATTACAGATATCAGTACACTTCCCCCTTAATACATAAGTGCCAATGTCATTCACTAGATATTATTTGTTTAGTTGTTGTTGTATTACTCTCTGGAAGTAAAATTTATAGCTGTGAAATACACATATCTTAAGTGTACATGCCTGCCTTTGTCAGATGTATTGTTCACCTGAGTAACCCAAACCTATATCAAGGTACAGAAGTTTACACAGTTCCTTTATGGCATTTGTCAGTCAGTGCTTGCTCCCAAAACACTGTCTTGATGTTTTCCCACCATAGATTAGTCTTACGTATTCTATAACATCACAAATGGAACTTTTCTTGGTTAGGTTAACTAGAAGATTCTGAATTTTGTTAATTCTTTCAATGAACTTGATGGTGTTAATGCTAATTTTCTCTATTAGTTTTCTGTTCGTTGGTTTCTACTTTTTATTTGATTACTTTGGGTTTATCTTATTCTTCTTTTACTGTCTGATATTGGATAATTATTCAATCATTAACTTTAGTTTTTCGTTTCTAAAATGAGCTTTGAAAGCCATAAAGCTTAAACTCTTCCCAAACACTG
This sequence comes from Odocoileus virginianus, assembly GCF_023699985.2. Lineage (NCBI taxonomy): Eukaryota > Metazoa > Chordata > Mammalia > Artiodactyla > Cervidae > Odocoileus > Odocoileus virginianus. The sequence goes on along the minus strand of NC_069689.1, from coordinate 34,022,594 downwards.
CTTTAGACACATTTCACAAATGTTGATATATTTGTATTATCATTTGAAATATTTTTAACTTACCTGGTGGTTTATTCTTTAGCTACTGTAGAGAGATCTATTGTTGTTTGAATTATTTGTGGTTTTTCTAGATAACTTATTGATTTCTAATTTAATTCCTTGGTTGTCATAGAACATTTTACATGTAAGTTCATTGTTTGAAAATTTAAATTCCTTTTCTAAACCAACATATAGTATTTCTTGCTAAACCAACATATAGTATTTCTTGCTAAACACTCCATATGAAGAACTTGAAGGAAGAGCTGTAAATATTAATTTGGTCAAAGTAGTTGATAGCATTAATTAGATCCTCTATATCTATTGATTTTTTTTCTGTCTAGTTCTATCAGGTATCAAAAATCTCCATCTGTGATTGTGGAATTGTCTCTTCCTTTAGTTCTGTCAATGTTTGGTTTTAAGTTCTGTTATTAGGTACATACAGAGTTTTGATGGTTGTATATTCTGAGGAGTGGGCTGTTTTATCATTATGCCCATATTCTTCTACATGTCTAGTAATGCTCTTTGTCTTGAAATCTACTTTATCTGATACTAATAAAGGCACCCTAGCCTTCCTATACTACTGTTTGCATCTTATAACTTTTCCATCTGTTTACTTTCAACTTGTCTGTGAATTTAAAGCCTCTATCTTATATATCAAGCATGTTATACTTAAAGCCTATATCTTATATGTGTGTGTATATATATATCAAGATCTATATATCTTAGAATATTGTTGGATCTTGTCAGTTTTTTCTGTAAAACCCACAGTATTTTTTTTTTTTTCAAAAGCCATTCTGACACTCTTTTAATTAGAGTGTGTTGGTCTGTAACATCTAATGTAATTATTACTGTGATTGGATTTAGGCCTACCATTTTACTGTTTTCTCTGTTTCTCCTTTCTTTGTAAGACTTGAACACTTTCTAGAATTCCACTTTAATTCATCTCTGCATTATTAACTTAGGGTTGCTCTAGAAATCACATTATATATTCCTTTAACTGTTAATAGACCAGTTATTATGCCACTTGTATTAAATGTGGAAGCCTTGCAACCACATAGATCAACATTTATGCTGCAGTTGTCATATTTTACATACATCATTAATTTTACAAAACAGTGGACAGTGTTTGTGCTTTAAACAGTCATGTGTAGAATAAAGACATAAATCTTTTGCATTTATATGGATATGAATTCCAGTGCTCTTTATCCTCACTTACAGATTTTGATTTCTGTTGACTGAAAAACTTTCTAGTAGTCACTGTAGCTCAGGTATGCTGTCAATGAGTTCTCTTAATTTCATATATACACACACACACACACACACACATATATATATACACACACACAAAATAATTGATTTTCAATAATTTAGTGTATCTGTTACAGTTTCCACTTTTATGCTGAGATTTCCTTTTTTCTTTCATTGTGAGCCTATTTTTCACTATTTCTTTGAGGATATTGTCTTAGCTGCTTTTAAAACCTGGCTATTAATTACCATCTATGCATCAACTCACTATTGGTCTCCATTGTCTTCCCTGCTAGAGACTGGGTCCCTGGTTTCCTGTTTTTTCATATTTACTAATTTTATTCTATATCCTTTACATTGTTATATTTTAGAAACTGAATTGTTTCTCTAGACTCAAGGTTCTGTCTCTTTGGCAACAGCTCAAATCTCAAGTCTCTCTCATTCATAAGTGGTTCAGGGTTTTACCATAGATATAGGAAAAGTCTATATACAGACTTAGGGGCTCCCTCACTTTCCAGTAGCTTTAGTTGCCCCCAAACCCTTTCCTCTCTGGTTTTTCAAGCCAGAAAGACTTATGTTTTTCTATCCATTTTAGCAGCTAGTATAGTACCAACTGTGGCCTGCCTTCAGGCTTAGAGCCACAGAACCAGAGAACTCAGCCTGTATTATTCCTTCCTTCCAAATGTTGATTCTATTCCAGAACTCACCTTCTTTCCATCGTTCCCCATTGCCTATAGGAAGTTGGTTTTGTTTAAAATGTGTAATTTCTCTGAGAGACTTGGTCCAATAGGAGTTTACCCCAGCCTTCCAGAATTGAAATCCTTTTCCCTTCCTTTTAATGATCTTTAGAAATATATTTAGTACACTTCTAGTTTCTTTTACAAACATATTGAAATATATAGAAAAGTGAATTGTCATCAGTGAAGTCACACATGATGTTTTCTTTATATTTTCATACTGAGTTATTTTTTAATTGTTTTTGTTTTCTATTACTTGAATTTGCTCCTATATAATGTTTACATATCTTTTCACCATAACAGTTTTTAAATATCTATAAATCTGAAACATTTGAGTTAGTGAATATTGAGTAAAAATGTATTATTCTAAAATACAATACAATGCATGAAATAGCCTAAATTTTACCATGATAAAAGTGTGCATTTAAGGTGATTACAAATATGATTAATACCGAAGTTTCTTTTGTGATTAAAAAAGTAATATTTATGATTTATCTTCTGTTTTAGCTGTCACAACTTGGACAAAAATAGCACAGAAGAACCGTAACATGAGAATCTATTTAGAACTTGAATAAATGTAAAAAGTCAAAAGAGCCAGATATTTCCTTCTCCATATCAATGTCCTAACGGTGAAACTTAGAGGTATTTGTTAATTTTTAAGTAAATTCTATACTTAATATAATGTATACTGATTAAAAAAATAAAGCATTTCAGAAATAAATTTTAACACTGTAGAACATCTGTTATGTTTTACAAATGAGAATGAAAGTACTTTGGAAGGAAGGAAAGCTCTGAATATAATGTTAAAATATAATAACCAATGTATTAGGATTGAAACTAGTGAAAGTTTAAGAATATATGTCTTATTTGATCGGTTCATGAATCTCCTACTTGTATTCATTTTAATTGTAAAATTACCTTTCCATAGTTTGTTTCCTGTGTTGCCTCTAGATTTAAAGCCACTTTAATGTCCCTTCTCCCTCTGGCACACCTGTGTACATTTTATCATTTATATCTCCTTTATATAATGGCAAAGTCAAACATTAACATCTGGAGCAGATGAATACAAAACATTTATCCTGTACACTTCTAAATATTATGTAAAAGTAAGTGTTAAATATGGTACTCACCTTCCTGTGTGAAATGCAGCACTAAAAATGAACACTGATCAGTCATGTATCTCAGGACAGCCATAAGATAAAAAGCAAACCAGTCTCTCCAGAGGAGACAGTTGTTCTATTATAAAGGCCAGAGAGCTTTTCCTCTTAATGAGCCTCACCAAGAGGAATCTTCAGTGTTACAGACAGCATCCTGATAATGGATAAAATAAGATTTAGGGAACTGTTTCTTTCTGCACCCCCACCCACCATGAGCCAGTCCATCACACCAAAGCAAAGGTCCAGAAAAATAACTGTAGGTGATGTAGATGATTGACATATTCCTGGGGTATAAATTTAAAGTATGTTTGAGCTGGTATAATAAATTACCATAGGCTGGGTAGCTTATACAACAAACAGGTATTTCTCACAATTCTGAATGCTGGGAATTCTAAGATCAAGTTACCAACAGATCTAGTGTCTGGTAAGAACTTTCTTCCTGATTTGCAGAGAGCCATGTATCCTCATATGGGGAGCAGAGAGCAAACTCTGGTCCCTTCATCCCCCTTTAAAGGCAGTAATCTCATCATGGGGCTCAACCCCATGACATCATCCAAACCCAGTTACCTCCCAAAAACTGTACCTCCAAATGCCATAACATTGGGGAAAAGACATTTTCTTCAATAAACTGTGCTGGGAAAATTGAACAGCTATATGTAAAAGAATCAAATTAGAACATTCTTCAACACCATACACAAAAATAAACTCAAAATGGATTCAAGACCTAAATGTAAAACCTGATACTATTAAAACTCTTAGAGGAAAACATAGGCAGAACACTTTTTGACATAAATCACACAATACCTTTTTCAGTTCTTCTCCCAGAGCAATGGAAATAAAAATGAAGTTAAACAAATGGGACCTAGTTAAACTCAAAAGCCTTTATGTGCAGCAAAGCAAATGATTTTTAAAAAGAAAAGATAACCCACAGAATGGGAGAAAATATTTACAAATGATGTGACTGACAAGGGATTAATTTCCAAATTTTATAAACAGCTCTTGCAGCTCAACATCAAAGCCCAATCAAAAAGTGGACAGAAGACCTAAATAGATTATTTCTTCAAAGAAAACATGCACATGAAAAGATACTCAACATCATTATTGTTAGAGAAATGCAAATCAAAACTACAATGAGATATCACCTCACACCAGTTAGAATGGCCATCATCAAAAAGTCTACAAATAATAAATGTTGGAGACAGTGTGGAGAAAACGGAACTCATACAGTGAAGTAAGAGAAAAATACAGTACAATATCGCCTTATGTATATGGAATCTAGAAAAATGGTACAGAAGAACTTATTTGCAAAGGAGAAACAGGGTCACAGATACAGACCACTACGTATAAAATAGATAACTAATGAGAGTCGACTGGATAGCACAGTCAACTCAGTGCCCTGTGGTGACCTAAACGGGAAAGAAATCGAAAAGGAAGTGGACATGCGTGTACATGGGAACTGATTGACTTTGCTGCACAGCAGACATGAACACTGTAAAGCAATTATAGTACAATAAACTTTTTTGAAGTTTTAAAAAATTATATAACAGACAACCAACAAGACCTACTATATATAGCACAGGGAACTCTGCTATAGCAACCTAAATGGGAAAAGAATTTGAAAAAGAATATATATATATATATATATATATATATATAATGTATGGCTGAATTATTTGGTGTACACCTGAAACTTTAACAGTATTAACTATACTCCAATATAAAATAAAAGTTTTTAAAACATACCATTACATTGGGGATTAGGGCTTCAGCATTGGATTTTGTGGGAGACATTCAATTCATAGAACTATATCTGTCAAAGTGGCTGGAACTCAGGCCTTCAGAAGAGACCTTTATGCAAAGACAAGGCTAATTACGATGTTACGATAGGAGAAAAATGTCACTGTCAGCTTAGAAATGGAGAAGTCATACTCTAAATAGTTAACATTCAGAAATTTTATAAATACATGAAAGACAAAAGGAGGTGGTCTCTTTCTAGTTAACTTTATATTTAAATTGACTTAGGGTCAGGATGACCATCATTTCAAAGTCTACAAATAAATGCTTGGAGAGGGTATGGAGAAAAAGGAACCCTCCTACACTGCTGGTGGGAATGCAAGTTGGTGCAGCCACCATGGAAGACAGTATGGAGGTTCCTCAGAAAGCTAAAAACAATTACCATATGATCCGGCAGATTCACTCCTGGGAATATAATCCTGGACAAAACTATAATTCACAAAGATATGTGCACTCCTATGTTCATAACAGCACTATTCACAATAGCTAAAACATGGAAATAACATAAATATCCATCAGCAGATGAATGGGTAAAGAAGATGTGGCACACATACATATATAATGAAATACTACTTGGCCATAACAAAGAATGAAATAATGCCATTTACAACAACATGGATGCAAATGGAGATTATCAATACTAAATGAAGTAAGTCAGAAAGAGAAAAACAAATAGCATATGATATCACTTATATGTGGAGTCTTAAAATATGACACAAATCTACCTACAAAACAGAACAGACTCGGACATAGAGAACAGACTTGTGGTTGCCAAGTGTTGGCAGATGGGAGGGATGGACTGGGAGTTTGGGGTTGGTACATGCAAGCTATTATGTTTAAAATAAAAGAACAATGTCCTAATGTATAACACAGGGAACTATATTCAATATCCTATGACAATAATGGAAAAGAATACCAAAAAAAAGTATGTATGTATGTAACTGAGTCATTTTGTTTAAATTGAAGAAAGTAAGGAAAACCACTAGGGCATTTAGATATGACCTAAATCAAACCCCTTATACAGTGGAGGTGACAAATAGATTTCAAGGGATTAGATCTGGTAGACAGAGTGCCTGAACTATGGACAGAGGTTCTTAGTTCCTGTATACCAGTATACAGGAGGCAGTGATCCAAACCATCCCCAATAAAAAGAAATGCAAGAAGGCAAAGTGGTTGTGTGAGGAGGCCTTACCAATAGCTGAGAAAAGAGAAATGAAAGGCACAGGAGAAAGGGAAAGATACACCCAACTGAATGCAGAGTTCCACAGAATAGCAAGGATAGATTTTTTTTAAAAAGGCTTTATAAGTGAACAATGCAAAGACTAGAGATCTCTTCAAGAAAATTAGAGATTCCAAGGGAACATTTTATGCAAGCATGGGCACAACAAAGGACAGAAGCAGTATGGATCTAACAGAACCAGAAGAGATTAAGAAGAGGTAACAAGAATACAAGAAAAACTACAAAAAAGGTTTTAATTACCCAGATAGCTATGATGGTTTGGTCACTCACCTAGAGCCAGACATCCTGGAGTGGAAGTCAAATGGGCCTTAGGAAGCATTACTACGAACAAAGCTAGTGGAGGTGACGAAGCATCACTATGAACAAAGCTAGTGGAGGTGATGGAGTTTGACTTGAGCTATTTCAAATCCAAAAAGATGATGCTCTTAAAGTGCTGCACTCACTATGTCAGAAAATATGGAAAACTCAACAGTGACCACAGGACTAGAAAAGGTCAGTTTTCATTCCAGTCCCAAAGAAGGGCAATGCCAAAGAATGTTCAAACTATCTGACAGTTCAGCTCATTTCACATGCTAACAAGGTAATGCTCAAAATCCTTCAAGCTAGACTTCAACAGTATGTGAACCAAGAACTTCCAGATGTTCAAGCTGGATTTAGAAAAGGCAGAGGAAGCAGAGATCAAATTGCCAACATCTGTTGGATCATAGAAAAAGCAAGAGTTCCAGAAAAACATCTACTTCTGCTTTATTAACTACACTAAAGCCTTTGACTATGTGGATCACAATAAACTGGAAAATAATGAAAGAGATGGGAATACCAGACTACCTTACCTGCCTCCTGAGAAACCTGTATGCAGATCAAGAAACCAGTTAGAACTGTACATGGAACAATGGACTGGTTCAAAATTGGGAAAGCAGTTTGTATCAAGGCTGTATATTGTCACCCTGCTTATTTAACTTACATGCAAAGTACATCACGCGAACTGCCAGGCTGAATGAATCCCAAGCTGGAATCAAGTTACAGGGAGAAATGTCAACAACCTCAGATATGTTGATGATACCACTTTAATGACAGAAAGCAAAGAGGAATTAAAGAGCCTCTTGAGGGTGAAAGAAGAGAGTGAAAAAGCTAGCTTAAAACTCAACATTCAAAAAACTAACGTCATGGCATCTGGTCCCATCATTTCATGGCAAATAGATGGGGAAACAATGGAAATAGTGACAGATTTTATTTTCTTGGGCTCCGAAATCACTGCAGATGGTGACTGCAGCCATGAAATTCAAAGACACTTGCTCCTTGGATGGAAAGCTACAACAAACCTAGACAAGTGTATTAAAAAGCAGAGACATCACTTTGCCAACAAAGGTCCATCTAGTCAAGGCTATGGTTTTTCCAGTGGTCATGTATGGATGTGAGAGTTGCACCATAAGGAAGGCTGAGCACTGAAAACTTGATGCTTTCCAACTGTGATGCTGGCAGACTCTTTAGAGTCCCTTGGACAGCAGGGAAATCAAACCAGTCAATCCTAAAGGAAATCAATCCTGAATATTCATTGGAAGGACTGATGCTGAAGATCCAATACTTTGGCCACCTGATGGGAAGAGCCGACTCACTGGAAAAGACCCTGATGCTGGGAAAGATTGAAGGCAGGAAGAGAAGGGTACAACCGAGGATAAGATAGTTGGATGGCATCATCGACTCAATGGATATTCATTTGACCAAACTCTGGGAGATAGTGAAGGACGAGGAAGCCTGATGGGCTGCAGTCCATAGTTTCACAAAGAGTCAGACACAACTTAGCGACTGAAAAATGAACAAGGAGGGGGTTGGGCGGGGAGGTTGGATTGGAAGTTTGAGACTAGTGGATGTAAGCAATTGTATATAGAATGTATAAACAACAAGGTTCTATTGTATCAGTTCAATTCAGTTCAGTCACCCAGTCATGCCCAACTTTTTGCGTCTCCATGAACTGCAGCACACTAGGCTTCCCTGTCCATCACCAACTCCTGGAGCTTACTCAAACTCATGTGCATCAAGTTGGTGATGCCATCCAACCATCTCATCCTCTGTCTTCCCCTACCCTCCTGCCCCCAATCCCTCCAAGGATCAGGGTCTTTTCCAATGAGTCCATTCTTCGCATAAGGTGGCCAAAGTATTGGAGTTTCAGCTTCAGCATCAGTCCTTACAATGAATATTCAGGACTGATTTCCTTTAGGATGGACTAGTTGGATCTCCTTGCAGTCCAAGGGACTCTCAAGAGTCTTCTCTAACACCACAGTTCAGAAGCATCAATTCTTTGGCACTCAGCTTTCTTTATAGTCCAACTCTCACATCCATACATGACTACTGGAAAAATCCATAGCTTTGACTAGATGGAATTTGTGTCTCTGTTTTTTAATATGCTGTTTAGGTTGGTCATAGCTTTTCTTTCAAGGAGCAATCGTCTTTTAATTTCATGGCTGCAGTCACCATCTGCAGTGATTTTAGAGCCCCCAAAAATAAAGTCTCTCGCTGTTTACATTGTTTTCCCATCTATTTGCCATGAAGTGCTGGGACTGGATGCCGTGATCTTATTTTTCTGAACATTGAGCTTTAAGCCAAATTTTTTACTCTCCTCTTTCACTTTCATCAAGAGGCTCTTTAGTTCTTCTTTGCATTCTGCCATAAGGGTGGTGTCATCTACATATCTAAGGTTATTGATATTTCCCCCAGCAATCTTAATTCCAGCTTGTGTTTCATCCAGCCCGGCATTTCACATGATCTACTCTGCATTATAAGTTAAATAAGCAGGATGACAATATACAGCCTTGATGTACTCCTTTCCCAATTTGGAACCAGTCTCTTCCTCCATGTCCATTTCTAACTGTTGCTTCTTGACCTGCATACAGATTTCTCAGGAGGCAGGTCAGGTGGTCTGGTGTTTTCATCTCTTAAAGAATTTTCCACTGTTTGTTGTGATCCACACAGTCAAAGGCTTTGAAGTAGTCAATATGGCAGAAGTAGATGTTTTTCTGGAACTCTCTTGCTTTTTCTATGATCCCATGAATGTTGGCAATTTGATCTCAGGTTTCTCTGCCTTTTCTAAATCCAGCTTGAACATCTGGAAGTTCACAATTCACATACTGTTGAAGCCTGGCTTGGAGAATTTTGAGCATTACTTTGCTAGCATGTGAGATGAGTGCAATTGTGGAGATGAGTGCAATTGTGTGGTAGTTTGAACATTCTTTGGCATTGCCCTTCTTTGGGACTGGAATGAAAACTGACCTTTTCCAGTCCTGTGGCCACTGCTGAGTTTTCCAAATTTGCTGGCATATTGAATGCAGCACTTTCACAGCATCATATTTTAGGATTTGAAAGAGCTCAATTGGGATTTCATCACCTCCACTAGCTTTGTTCATGGTGATACTTTCTAAAGTTCACTTGACTTTGCATTCCAGGATGTCCTGCTCTCAGTGAGTGATCACACCATCACGGTTATCTGGGTCATGAAGATCTTTTTTATATAGTTCTTCTGTGTATTGTTGCTACCTCTTCTTAATAATTTCTGCTTCTGTTAGGTCCATACCATTTCTGTCCTTTATTGTGCCCATCTTTCCATGAAATGTTCCCTTGGTACCTCTAATTTTCTTGAAGAGATCTCTAGTCTTTCCCATTCTGTTGTTTTCCTCTATTTCTTTGCATTGATCACTGAGGAAGGCTTTCTTATCTCTCCTTGCTAGTGTTTGTATAGCAGAAGGAACTATATTCAGTATCCTGTATTAAACAATAATGGAAAAGAATATGAAAAATATATATGTATATATTATGAATCACTTTCCTATATACCAGAAGCTAATTATTGTAAAGTAACTTTACTTCAATAAGAAAAAAATGACACTGTCTGAAATCCAATCAAAACTTATCCTTAAGGTTACAGGACAATAAGGCACACAATGAAGAGAAAAACTCTCAATAGAAAGAGACTCACACTGAGAAATGCCAGGGAGGACAGAATTAATAGACAAAGACATTAAAACAATATTATAACTACATTCCATATATTCCAGAAGGTAGAAGAAAGTTTAAGCATTTTAAATTAGAGATGCAGAAGATTTTTTAAAAGGCTCCAAATGAACTTAACAGAAATAAAAAATTCAGTGTTTCAGATTAAAATTTGTTAGATATATTTGTAGGATAATAGTATTTATAAATTGAACTTAAAACTAAGAAAACTTGTTTTTGTTTTTTTTTAGTTTTGGTTTAGTGAACCAAAAGTCAACTTTTTAAACAGAAGTACTAGCAAATATTTTCTATGACCACAAACTTACAGTGACAACCTTAAATCATACCTGAAACTCTTTTACTCCAATTACCTAACTCAATAAATTCACCTTTTTAGCTTAAAACAGTTTGAGAGAATTTTCTCCATTTGCAAAGAAAGAAAAAAATGAAACAAGTTATGCAATAGTTGCTAAATTACATCAGTCTAACCAATTCTAGGTCAGGAAGCAACAGTTAGAACTGGACATGGAACCACAGACTGGTTCCAAATAGGAAAAGGAGTACATCAAGCTTTATATTGTCACCCTGCTTATTTAACTTATATGCAGAGTACATCATGAGAAACGCTGGGCTGGAAGAAGCACAAGCTGGAATCAAGATTGCTGGGAGAAATATCAATAACCTCAGATATGCAGATAACACCACCCTTATGACAGACAGTGAAGAGGAACTAAAAAGCCTCTTGATGAAAGTGAAAGAGGAGAATGAAAAAGTTGGCTTAAAGCTCAACATTCAGAAAACTAAGATCTTGGCATCTGGTCCCATCACTTCATGGCAAATAGATGGGAAAACAGTGGAGACAGTGTCAGACTTTATTTTGGGGGGCTCCAAAATCACTGCAGATGGTGACTGCAGCCATGAAATTAAAAGACGCTTACTCCTTGGAAGGAAAGTTATGACCAACCTAGATAGCATATGAAAAAGCAGAGACATTACTTTTCCAACAAAGGTCTGTCTAGTCAAGGCTATGGTTTTTCCAGTGATCATGTATGGATATGAGAGATGGACTGTGAAGAAAGCTGAGTGCCGAAAAATTGATGCTTTTCATCTGTGGTGTTGGAGAAGACTCGTGAGAGTCCCTTGGACTGCAAGGAGATCCAACCAGTCCATCCTAAAGGAGATCAGTCCTGGGTGTTCATTGGAAGGACTGATGCTGAAGCTGAAACTCCAATACTTTGGCCATCTTATGCAAAGAGTTGACTCATTGGAAAAGATCCTGATGCTGGGAGGGATTGGGGGCAGGAGAAGGGGACGACAGAGGATGAGATGGTTGGATGGCATCACCAACTCGATGGACATGAGTTTGAGTAAACTCCAGGAGTTGGTGATGGACAGGGAGGCCTGGCGTGCTGCGATTCATGGGGTCGCAAAGAGTTGGACACGACTGAGCGACTGAACTGAACTGAACCAATTCTAAGAAAACACATCCTCTTTCATAGAACTGCTAAAACTAACACTGACACCTACTAGTAATGTGAGTGTAGATTCAGGATTGAGATGTGCCTGCAGAATACATGCTGCAGTCCAAAACTCCACAGTCCGCTAAGATATAAGAATTCTCATTGAATTTCATGTTTGACTAGTTAACCTATACTAGACCTAGAACTGTGATGCTTTGTGAGAATAAATTTATTAAACTGTTTATGGAATACTTTTTGTGTTGCTAAAATATTTTAATTCTGTGAGTAATTATTTTACATTATGCAGTTTACATACAAATGGATTTCTGATCATATATCCTCTGTTTAAAAAAAAAAAACTTGGATTAGACAATCTTCAAGTGCCCTACCATCATTAATATTCTAACATTACAACCAAACTTAGAGAAAAAATGATTTATAAACCTGTATTCCAGTTTACTGGTAAGTTAACCTATACTAAAAATCAGCAATGGTCAATTGCATGGGTCATACCTTATGAGAGACAAAAGAGCAAAGAGGAGGAAATTAACAGCTTTAGACTGTTATCAGAACTTTGTTAAGTGTTTTAAGTATAAGCTCATTTAACCCTCATAAAACCCCTAAGAAAATAGGTCATACTATTCCAGCTTTGCAGATGAGGGAATAAGTTCAGAGTTCAGCTACTGTCCCAGGTCATTCAATGAGTAAGTGTTGGAATTTATACTGGTCACATCTGAGTCTACAAGCTTTTCCTTTTGAGATGAGAAATTAGAGAATATTAGAAATTAGAGGACATAGAGGTTGGAGATACTCAGATACTTCTACCAAGTTATTTCAGCCTGATGACCCGTCTAGGTATGGTTGTCTCTTGGTATCCATGAGGGATTGACTCCAGGACCCACCCCCCTCCGCCAGACACCGAAAACATGAATGCTCCAGCTCCTTATATAAATAAAATGGTGTATTGTTTACATATAACCTATATATATCCTCTCCTATACTTTAAATCATCTCCAGAATACTTACAATACCTAATATAATATAACTGCCATATAAATAGTTGCCAGTGTGCAGCAAAATCAAGTTTTGCTTCTTGGAACTTTCTGGAATTTCTTTTTAAATATTTTTGATCTGCAATTGGTTGAATTCGCAGATGCGGAGCCTGTGTATATGGAGGATCGACTGTATGTTTGCTCAGTGACCAGGACTGAGTAGCGGAAGCTGGTACTTAGAGTAAATGTCTGATGGAAGATTAGGTGATAGATGGCTACAGATTCTAGTCACAAACCTTCATTCACTGACTCTATTTCAAAACCCCAATGTGGCCATGTGCCCTCATTCATTCAAGTAAGCAAACACTTATTAAGAGCCTCTTATGTGCAGAACACTCTAGGGATGCTAGAGTTACAAAGTCAAAGAGACGAACTGTAACTTCCATCATCTCCCCAAAGTTTGGAGACAATGTCTTGACCTCTCCTAGCCAGTGTTTAAGGAGAGATAATACCATTTTCAGAAATGAAGTTTCTAAATCGTACTGCAGGGTGGTAGGTTGTAAGGAAACCTCTCAGGAGTAAGCTAGCTCTTGTTGGGTTCAATTAGACCTACTACACGGTTTCCCTGGTGGCTCAGAATCTGCCTGCAGTGTGGGAGACCCAGGTTTGATCCCTGGGTCAGGAAGCTCCCCTGGAGAAGGGAATGGCAACCCACTCCAGTATTCCTGCCTGGAGAATCCCATGGACGGAGGAGCCCGGCAGGCTGCAGTCCATGGGACCGCAAAGAGTCAGCTTCAGACATGACTGAGCAACTAACAGACACTTTCACTTTTCACAGGCATCCCTTAGCACTTGAATGGCCCTCAGCTCTGTCTACTTCCTCCAGATAGTTGCCTTTCTGTCCTGGAAAGGGAAAACCCTCCCCCGTATCTTCCTTAAATATTGCTGCTTTTTCAGGGCCAGCTGAAAACATACCTTCATTAAATAAGTTAGAACACACCGCGCTGTGGAACCCTGTGTAGCTGCAGAAAACAAGCAGGAAGAAGCCCACCTCTGGCGGGTTAAGACTGCCCGCCAACGCAGGGGACGTGGCTTTGGTCCCCGGTCAGGAAGACTCCACATGACGCAGAGCAGCTGAGACTATGCCCCACAACCGCTGAGCCCAAGTGCTCTAAGTACTGACGCCTGAGCACCCAGAGCCCGTGCTTTCCACGAGAGAAGCCGCTGCAATGGGAACCCCCGCACTGCAGCCCAGAGCAGCCCCTGACTCGCCCCAACTAGAGAAAACCCACGGCAACCAAGACCTGGCACAGCCATAAACAAAGACTTAAATGCGCAGAACACTGTAGTTTCTCCGTGTGTAGGAAGGAAGTATGTACACTTACATGTTATGTGTGCATACAGCAGCTCAGGAAGGATACACAGTAAATTGGTATGAATAATAGTGTCTGCTTCCTGGAAATGGTTGCTAGGGTACAGGAATGGGAGGGAGACCTAGGGGCTTTTCACTGTCTGCCTTTGATATATTTTGAATTTAGTACCATATGTGTATTATGTATTTCATTAAAACTGGGGGGAGACCTGTGGTATACCAGGGGACAGTAGATGGATTCAGCTTACAAAGTCTCGTTGCAAATCTCATAGGATTTTATAAGTTCTCATTTTATTAATACTTCCTCTGTCAATTGTATTTAACATTGTTGTCTGTTCCCTTCTTAAAATTCTCCTTCCTGAGCCTCCTTGACGTTGAAAGTACCATCTAACGTGCAGTCTTTTCTGTCACTCCTGAAATTGGGATACCCTGGATAAGAATCAAGGGAAGACAGTATTGTTGGCTTTGTCATAGAATACTTTGTATAGGAAGGAACAGCTGTTTTTAACCATACCTTGCCACTTGTGAAAAATCAAGAACAGCCATTCAATACAACACAGGTTGATCCTAATGTCTATATTAAAAATATATTAACTCTATAACTGCATTGGAGCCAGACTTCCTGAATTTAATCCCAGCCTTCTCTCTTCTTACATCTGAGCCCAGGCAGGCTCCTTAATTTCTGTAAACTTCAATCTCCTACCCTCTACAAAAGGGAAATAATTTTTCAACCTTATCATGTTGTTGTGCAGATTAAATGACACAAGCCATGGAACTGCTAGTGAAGTTCAGTGCGTGTCAGTTAAAACTAAGTCCCATGACCTAAGTTTCTCGAGGGCAGGGCTCTACGATCCACTCGGGGGCTTCTAACCCCTGTAGCAGAATCTTTCCTGCCACAAGGTGCTATGAGCGTCTTGGGAGTGGTTCTCACAGACAAGAACCTGGGAGCCAAGCCCTCAACTCTGCAACCTTTGGGCTCCATGTGGTTCCATCGGGGACATGCCCGAGGCCTTCCTGAAGACTCTGGGGTCGCTCTGCTGCTCAAGAAGGCTGCTGAGGCTGAGACACAAGCCCTCGGGTGTAGCAGCCAGATTCTGTACACAGCAAAGCAAGGCTGTCTGCCCCATTCTGCACCTCTCCCAGCTGCTAAAAGTTAAGTGTCAAAGGTCCAGCTCTCCTCTGTGTACACAATCCTGTTCCTCCAGTGAGGAAGGCAAGACCCTCACCAGCCTATCTGTAGGCAGCAGTTCAAAGAGCTCCTTGAAGAACCACAAAATGTCCCAAAGTTGTCCCCACACTGCAGGAACAGGAAGGGAAGGAAGTAAGTCAACCAATTTTCTTGTTCCTCAGGTGTCATCTGTGATTCGCCCTGCTTGCCTCCTGGCCCAGTGTCTGACGTGTCCCCCGGCGTGGTCTGTGGGTGGCTAAAGCATGCCAGCAGTCACCGCTCTCCTGGCTGCCCACGAGGCAAACCTGCCAGTGTCTTCACCCCATGAATCTGCCTTGGCATGGGCTCTGAGTCCTGCCATGACATCAAGAGGCTGCTCTTGCATCTCAACAAAGACCAGGCTTCAGCCTCACAAGCCTTGGCATTCAGGCGCCTTGAATTCACAGAAATGTTTGGTGGCCCCAGGTCTGATGCTGACATCAAGATCCAGCCCCAGAAAGTATCCTCTGGCTCCAGAGCGCCTCGTGCTCAGGTTTCTAATAAACCACTTGTGTTTAGAAGGGAAGCCATCCAAAGGTGAGAGTGAAAGGGGCCACTTTGAATTTGAAGTTGGTAAAAATAAGGATAATAGTTTACAAAATGTAGAAATCAGCTCCCACCTCAAGGAGACCTTTGACCTCCGTCCTAGTTACGCAAAGGCCCTTCCCAGTTGATGTTCTGTTTCCTTGCTCTGCCTCCTCAAAAACCCCACCTTATCATTTCAATAGGGAACTCCACAGTTGATAAGATTTACCCCCAAATATATCCAGAAAATAGATGCATAGGTTAAGCAAAATTAAAGAAGCTTTTTCCAACTGCTTTTAAATATTCCTATCGAATTCACCTTCTAACTCCCACATCCCTAGGAGCTATAGCGTTTCATCAGCAGACCTCAGGCAGACCTCATCTCTGCCCATCAAGACTGCACATCTTCTTTTCAACAATTACAATGAAACGATTTCATTTTAACAGAAAGAAAGAAAGGATGCTAATAAGTAAATTGAGAGCATCAGGTTTGGGAGCCACTGCTAATAAAAACTGTTGGAACTTTAAGACAGAAGCAGCTTAGGACTGAAGGTCGTCCAGTATAACCCCCTCTATTATGCCCGCACCAGCCCACCCCAACCCGAGCCAGCGGCTCTTCAGGGCCAGGGATACGCCTTCTTCCTGAGGCAGCCAGTCTCCTCCTTGGACAGCCGATCCAGACTGTAAGAAACCTCAGGAAACCCCATGTTCTAGACACATGAGCACGGCGAACTTCTAACAGTGTGTTTCTTCAGCACCTGACTAGAAAGGAACCACTTATCAGTCAGTCATCAGAGAGCAAGTAATCTGAGAACTGCTGGCGAACACATAAGCAGAAGGCTTCCTCAAGAGAGAAGCCTCATTAATTCTCCGTAAGTCCACTTTTGAAGACGCCCTGGATCCTGACACAATGTTTGTGAGTCACATGCACTGAGCATCTCCTCTGTAGAGTAGCATGGGTATACATGAAGAACAGCATCCACCACATTCAAGTAATAAAGAGGTCTGCTGGCATTCTCCAAGATGAAAGGCATTCGCCACAAGGAGGCAAACCCTAGGAAGGTTTTGTCAGAACGGGAAAACTCAGGCATCAGATTGCAGCCCAACGTCCTTTTGCTGGCTTTTTTTTTTTCTCTTGTGCCCCAAGTACCTAAAGAAATAGGTCTTGTGGTTGTGAACAGCCAGAGAGACCACAGCGGGCTCAGCATTTCACTCACTGTAAGTTTTGGTGGAGATATTCACTGAATATGCACTGGATATAAAGGAGAACAGAAACAGGGAAATCCAAATGCCGTGGAAAAGTTCTGCCATTGTTAATTTTAAGATCTCCATCAGAAGAAATCAAATCAGCTACACACATGCACACACAAAATAAATGATGAAGATCTCTCACTTAACTCTTCCTTAAGAAATGTCTTTTTTCTTAATAAAAGCTTAATATAGACCACCTAGGAAGCCATGAAATACACCAGTCAGGAAACACAGGCCTTAAATGACACATTAGATCAGATGGCATTTATAGAATATTTCATCTGAAAGCAGCAGATACACTTTCTTCTCAAGTATACATGAAGCATTCTCTAGGATAGATCACATCTTGGGGCACAAATCAAGCCTCAGTAAATTTAAGAAAACTGAAATCATATCAAGCATCTTTTCCAACCACAAAGCTATAAGATTAGAAGTAAATTATAGGGGATGGGGGGAATGTTTAAAAAAAAAAAAAAAACCACCATAAACATGGAGACTAAAAGACTTCCCAAGTGGTACAGTGGTAAAAATCTACTTGCCAATGCAGGAGACACTAGAGATGTAGGTTCGATCCTTGCATCAGGAAGATCCCCTGGAGAAGGAAATGGCAACCCACTCCAGTATTCTTGCCTGGAGAATTCCATAGACAGAGGAGCCTGGTGGCCTGCCTCCATGGGGTCTCAAAGAGTCAGCCATGACTGAGAAAGCACAACAACACAGTGGGGACTAAATGATATGTTACTAAACAACCAATGGGTCCCTGAAGAAATCAAAGAGAAAATAAAAAAATACTGAAGAGACAAATGAAAGTGAATGTACAATGATCCAAACCTACTGGAAGCAGCAAAAGCACTTCTAAGATGAAATTTTACAGCAATACAATCTTACATCTTAAACAACCAAACCTTACACCTAAAGCAACTAGAGAAGAAAGAACAAGCAAAACCCAAATTTAATAGAAGGAAAGAAATCATAAAGATCAGAGCATAAATAAATGAAATAGAGACGAAAAAACAATAGAAAAGATCAATGAAACTAAAAGCTAGTTCTTTGAAAAGATAAACAAAATTGGCATACGTTCAGCCAGACTCATCAGGAAAAAATGGCAGAGGGCTCAAATCAATAGAATTAGAAATGAAGAAGTTACAGCTGACACCACAGAAATACAAAGGATCATAAGATACAACTACAAGCACATATATGCCAATAAAATGAATGACCTAGAAGAGACAGACAAATTCTTAGAAATGTACAACCTTCCCAGACTGAATTAGAAACAGAAAACATGAACAAACCAACCAATTGAAACTGTGACTTAAACGTTTACAACAAACAAAAGTTCAGGATCAGATGGCTTCACAGGAGAATTCTATCAAACATTTAAAGAAGAGATAACATCTATCCTTCTAAAACTCTTCCAAAAAATTGCAGAGGAAGAAACACTGCTAAGCTTATTCTATAAGGCCACCATCACTCTGATTCCAAAACCAGATGAAGATATCACAAAAAAAGAGAAAGAAAATTACAGGCCAATATCATGGATTAACATAGATACAAAATTCTGAACAAAATATTAGCAAATCAAATCCAAGAACATATTAAAAGGATCATACATGATGATCAAGTGGGATTTCTCCAGGGATGCAAGAATTCTTCACTATACACAAGTCAATCATTGTGATATACCACATTAACAAACTGAAAAATAAAAGCTGTATCATCATCTCAATAGATGCAGAGAATCTTTTGACAAAATTCAATACCTATTTATGATAAAAAAAAACTCCCCAGAAAGTGGTCAGAGAGGAACCTCAACCATAATAAAGGCCACATATGACAAACCCACATTTAACATCATTCTCAGTGGTGAAAAACTGAAAGCATTTTCTCTAAGATCAGGACAAGGATGTCTACTCCTGCCATTTTTATTCAACATAGTTTTCGAAGTCCTAGGCACAGAAATCAGAACAAAAAGAAATAAAAGGACCCCAAATCGGAAGAGAAGAAGTAAAACTGTCACAGTTTGCAGATGGCTTTATACTATACATAGAAAATACTAAAGATGCTACCAAAAAAATACTAGAGTTGATCAATGATTTTGATAAATTTACAGAATATAAAATTAACACACAGAAATCTCTTGCACTCCTATATAGTAACAGCAAAACATCAGAAAGATAAATTAAGGAAAAAATCCTATTTACCACTGCATCTAAAAGAATAAAATACCTAGGGATAAATAACTACATAAGGAGGTACAGGTCAAGAAGCAATAGTTAGAACTGGACATGGAACAATGAACTGGTTCAAAATTGGAAAAGGAGTACATCTAGGCTGTATAATGTCACCCCGCTTATTTCATTTATATGCAGAGGACATCACACTAAATGCCAGACTGGATGGCTCACAAGCTGGAATCAAGATTGCCCAGAGAAATATCAACAACCTCAGATATGCAGATGATACCTCTCTAATGGCAGAAAGCAAAAGGAACTAAAGAGCCTCTTGCTGAGGGTGAAAGAGGAAAGTGAAAAAGCTAGCTTAAAATTCAACATTTAAAAAACTAAGATTATGGCATCCAGTCCCATCACTTCACGGCAAATAGATGGGAAAAAGTGGAAACAGTGACAGACGTTATTCTTGTGGGCTCCACTGTGGACTGGTGACTGCAGCCACAAAATTAAAAGACACTTGCTCCTTGGAAGAAAAGCTATGACAAACCTAGACAGTATATTAAAGACCGGAGACATCACTTTGCTGACAACGTTCCATACAGTCAAAACTATAGTTTTTCCAGTAGTCATGTACAGATGTGAGAGTTGGAACATAAAGAAGGCTGAGCACCAAAGAATTGATGCTTTTGAACTCTGGTGCTGGAGAAGACTCTTAAGAGGCCTTGAATAGCAAGGAGATCAAAACAGATAACCTTAAAGGAAATCAACCCTGGATATTCACTGAAAGGACTGATTCTTAAGCTGAAGCTCCAATATTTTGGCCACCTGATGTGAAGAGCTGACTCATTTGAAAAGACCCTGATGCTGGGAAAGACTGAGGGTGAGAGGAGAAGGGGACAACAGAGGATGAGATGGTTAGATGGCATCACCGACTCAATGGACATGAGTTTGGGTGGACTCCAGGAGCTGGTGATGGACAGGTTCATGGAGTCACAAAGAGTCGGACACGACTGAGTGACTGAACTGAACTGAACTGATATGAAGAGCTGACTCATTGGAAAACACCATGATACTAGGAAAGACTGAAGGCAAAAGAAGGGGGCAACAGAGGATGAGATGGCTGGATGGCATCACTGACTCAACAGACAGGAGTTTGAACAAACTCCAGGAGATAGTGAAGAACAGGGAAGTCTAGCATGCTGCAGTCCATGGGGTCACAAAGAGTCAGACACAAATAGCAACTCAACAACAGAAAACTTTAAGATGCTGATGAAGGAAATCAAAGATGACACAAATAGATGGAGAGATATGCCATTTTCTTGGATTGGAAGAATGAATATTGTGGAAATGACTATACACAGATATCTACAGATATACTACAGCAATCCACAGTTTCAGTGCAATCCCTATCTAATTACTGGGGACATTTTTCACAGAACTAGAACAAAAAATATTACAATTTGTATGGAAACATAAAAGACCATGAATAGTCAAAGCAATCTTGAGAAAGAAAAATAGAGCTAGAGGAATCAGGGTCCCCAACTTCAGACGACAGTACAAAGCTACAGTAATCAAACAATATGATATCGGCACAAAAATAGAAATATAGATCAATGGAACAGTACAGAAAGTCCAAAGATAAACCCATGCACCTGTAGTCACCTAATCTACGACAAAGAAGGCAAGAATATACAACGGAGAAAAGACAAGTCTCTTCAATAAGTGATGCTGGAAAAACTGGAAGCTACATGGATGTGAAAGAATGAAATTATTTAGAACAATCCCTAACACTATACACAAAAATAAACTCAAAATGAATTAAAGAACTAAATGTAAGGCTGGATACAACTCGTGTGTGTGTGCATGTTCAGTCATGTCTGACTCTTTGTGATCCCACAGGCTATAACCTACTAGGCTCCTCTGTCCATGGGATTTCCCAGGCAAGAATACTGGAGTGGATTACCATCTCCTACTTCAGGGGATCTTTCCAACCCAAGGATTGAACCCACATCTCTTCCATTTCCTGCACTGACAGATTCTTTATCAACTGCTGCACCTAGGAAGCCCTTAGAGGAACTCTTAGAGGAAAACAGGCAGAACACTCCCAAACATAAATTGCAGCAATATCTTTTTTTGACTCACCTAGAATAATGAAAATAAACAAATGGGACCTAATTAAATGTAAAAGCTTTTGCACAGCAAAGGAAACCATTAAAAAAAAAAAGACAACCCATAGGATGGGAGAAAATATTTGCAAACAATGCAACCAATAGAGGATTAACATCCCAAATATACAAACAGCTCATGCAGCTTGATATTAAAAAAAAAAAAAACAATAAAAAAATGAACAGAAGATATAAACAGACCCTTTTCCAAAGAAGACATACAGGTGGCCAGAAAGCACATGAAAAAAATGCTCAACATCACTCATTATTAGCAAAACGCAAATCAAAACTACAATGAGGTACCACCTCACACCAGTCATAGCAGCCATCATCAAGAAGTCTACAAACAATGAATGCTGGAAAGGGTGTAGAGAAAAGAGAACCCTCCTACACTGTCGATGGAAATGTAAATTGGTACAACCATCATGGAGAACAGTATGGAAATACCTTAAAAAAGTAAAACTAGAACTACCATATGATCCAGCAATCCCACCCCTGGGCATATATCCAGAGAAAACCATAGTTTGAAGATGTCCATGCAGTCCAATGTTCATTGCAGCACTATTTACAATAGCCAAGACATGGAGACAACCTAAATGTCCAGGGACAGACGAGTGGATCAAGATGTGGTACATTCATGCAGTGTATATTATTCAGTCACAACAAAATAATGGCATTTGCAGCAACATGGATGGACCTACAGATTATCATACTAAGTGAAATAAGTCAGACAAAGAAAAACATCACATGATATCGCTTATATGTGGAATCTAACAAAAATGACACAAATGAATTGACTTGCAAAACAGAAACAGATTCACAGATCTCAAAATCAAACTTATGGTTACCAAAGGGGAAACACTGCGGGAGCCGATAAATTAGGAAACTGGGATTAACATATACACACTACTGTGGCTCACTGGTAAAGAATTCACCTGTCAGTGAAGGAGATGTGGGTTCAATCCCTGGGTAGGGAAGATCCCCTGAAGTAGGAAATGGCAACCCACTCCAGTATTCTTGCCTGTAAAATCCCACGGACAGAGGAGCCTGGAAGGCTATAGTCCATGAGATCGCAAAGAGTCGGATATGACTGAGTGACTGAGCAGGCACACATATGTAAAATGAACAAATAATAAGGACCTACTGTATAGCACAGGGAATTCTATTCAATATTCTCTAATAACCTATATGGGAAAAGTATCTGAAAGGAATGCATATATATGTATATACATATATATATACATCCATATATATACATACAAATACATATGTATATACCATATGTACATATCCATGTATAAACATATATATACATCCATATATATATGGATGTATCCACATCCATCCAAAAGAATGGGTATATATTCACTTTCCTGTACACCAAAATATTAATAATCAACTACATTCCAATAAAATTTTTTGAAATACTTTTTTAATTAAAGAAAAGCTATGAAAATACCAAATATTATGAGGAACCAGCAGGAATGCCAGTTATTTCCAAGAAAAACTGATTTCATGTAGATGTACATACATGTAATTAAATATATATAAAATGTGTGTGTATATATTCTGGAGATATATATCTATACACACATATCAGATAGCATTATGGTTAATTTTATGTCAGCCTGACTCTGCCTGGGGTATCCAGATTAAACATTATTTCTGGGTGTGTCTCTGAGGGTGTTTCCTGATGAGATTAGCATTTCAATATGTGGGTTCAGTAAAGCAGATTGTCCTCCCCAGTGTGGGTGGGCAGTGTGAAACAGGAAACATATGTATATATGATGTGTATTCTGCTTCCTGTTTCCCAGGAGAATTCTAATACCAGGTAGATGATAGACGGATGGATGGATGGATGGACAAACAAACAGAGAAGATAAAAAAATATAACCAGAGGCCAATAATTTCAAAGCAGGCCTGGGGCATCAATAAACATAATGATTGTAACAACCATTGACAAAGCATTTCTGCAACAGAAATTAACAGCATGAATCAGCTCTAAGTATACACACATCCCCTCCCTCCTGCCTTCCCCCCACACCACCCTCATCCTCTCTAGGTCACAGACGACCAGGCTGAGCTCCTTGTGTTATGCAGCAGCTTCCCACTATCTATTTTACACATGGCGGTGTATACTGTCCATGCTACTCACTCCATTCGTCCCAACCTCTCCTTCCCCCGCTGTGTCCACAATCTGTTCTCTATGTCTGTGTCTCTATTTCTGCCCCATCTCTATCTCTGCCCTGCCAGTAGGTTCATCAGTACTGTTTTTCTAGATTCCACATATCTGGCTGGCCAAGCATCTTACATGTGTACCCTGGGGCTGCAGCTAGGCAACAGAGCATTTACAGGCGCCGGCTGTGAAGTTAAAGTGCCACCATTCCATGATGATGGGTGCATCACCCAATGGCTGGGAGCACAACAGAGCCAAGGACTCTCCGCCTGCATGGAGCACCTCCTTGGTTCTCTCCAAGCCACATGAGAGAGAAATCCATCTCTTTCCGTTGCTTGAATTCTGACATGGGTAATGAAGAAGGGTGAGAGCCAAGAGAAGTTACTTGAGGAAGTGAATCACCATTGAATGAGGAAGAAATATAAGGAAAACAGCCTTCGAGGGACTATCTGGGAGTCCTGGAAAGGAAGGATCTTGGAGTAAAAATAAACTGTGCTACTAAAGCACAGCTACTATGCTGTCACAATCGCCCCATTCCAAGGAGGTTATGTGGGTGATAAAAGCTGCTACCACTGTGGGTCCGGCCATCTCCCAACTGGAAGTGGACAAAAGCAGGTAAGGTATTTTCCTTTTGGTTGGAGAGAAAGAGTTCAGTGGAAAGCTGCTCAGGTGGTTGGAAGAAAGACACTGAAATAACTATCATGTCAAAAGAACTACAGATTCACAGGAAGTAGCCTAGACGGCGTGCATGACCACCTCAGGCCACACTGGGGACTCCAAAACGGCACAAGAAGAGACCAGCAAGGGTCTGCCCAGGTGACATGAGAGGCCCTGGGCAGCAGACCAGGTATTTTACACTGTGGTAGTGAGCCTGGAACACTCCGAATTCATACTTTCTCTCCTCTGGCCTCAGTACAACTTCGTGAGACAGGTATTTATACACCCACTTTACAAGTGACAAAAACTGAGCCATAGAGAGGTTTTCTAGCATCACAGGCATAGAAAGGCAAGTCACAATGCTGGGATTAGAAGCCGAGATTATGATTTCAAAGACTGCCCTTCACCACACTTTGCTGCCCATCCTCCTCTTAACAGCATCTGGATTATCCGGATGAAGGCTCAGGCAGGCGAAGGGAGACAAGAGATGTGTTAGTGTGAATTCTCCGATATCATAGGAAAATTCATGCTATTTATGGATGTTAGGGTGTGACATCCCAGCCATCCCCGACCCCCTGTATGGGACCCGCTTCACCCCACTCTGGGCGTAAGACTACGGTCAGTTGCCTTCCAGTCGCAGTGAAGTGTACCCAGCAAGAACCTTGAGCACCTGCCTCTTGTTTGGCTCTTTCTGAGGGACGCTGCCATATTTATAGGCCCTTCACACATTCTACAGCACATGACCTACCACCCTAGCCATCGGTGATGAGACTGGAGTGGCTGCAACCCACAAGCTGGCATGGAGCACTCTCAGCCCAAGAAGGGAATTGCATATTGGATGGTGTGGCTGAACCACTTCTGTCTTGAGAGCTTTGCAAAAAGGAGGAGCAGTTGGTAGCAGGTGCAAAAGCAGAATGACATTCAGAGGCAGTCAGAACAAAGAGCGCTAGAGTGGCTAAGTGTGGACAACGGCAGACAGCTAGAGCTGATCGAGTGAAGCCCTGATGCTAAAGGGAAAGGACAAGATTCCGCCACTAGAGTCACGGGCATCCTGATTGACCTTACAGGGGCTGAACTATTTTGCAGACTCAAGAGACCCAGCTACAGGACAGTTCCTGGGTGTCCAAAGGCCTGGCAATGTGACTACAACCTGAGTTTGTATAAATCCCTGGGGAGATGCCATCCATTCTGTGAGTTAGTCTGGGCGAGTTTCCAGTCATGCAGCTAGCAACCACCAAAACAATCATACCAGCAATCAAACCAACAATCAATCAGCATCAGTTTACATTTCAGTAAAAGTATTGTGGGAATGGTCACTTTTTCCAATATAACCTCAAGACCCAGCAGTGGCAAAACTAGAAGCAAACAATAGCTAGAGACATCATGATTTATGGAGAGCACATCTGGCTTGGCTTTTCCATGCTGTTATTGCCTTGGTGGTATTCCTGGTCCTCAACCTAGATTAAACCCTGTATCTCCATCCACTTATCTGCACTCATGATCTTATGTTCTATCTGACAATGAGATTCTGACACTCCTGGGACTTTGGCAGCAAAAAAACATTGAAAAACAAAAACCTACTACATTAGCTGGAGTCTTCTACTGTCATCTCCTGTCTTTGTTGGCTTTTGTCTATTTCCTTGGGCCAGTCAACAACCAAACAAAGGCAACAGTGGTTTGGCCTCCTTTCCAGGCACAAAGAACATGCCGCGCTAGTCAAAGTTTGCCACCAAAGTATTTATTTTGTTCTGAATTTTAACAAACATGACTACTGTCCCACCTCCAAGGCACACTGCTGGCTTCGACCAAGAATCGCATTGTGCTTTTCTCATGCCTCAGACTTGGATGGCCATGGGGCTAGGAAAAATCTCAGTGACCCCTTGGCCTGGACTCTGATTTATTGCCCTTATTAGAAAGGCCTGAAAACATTTAAAACTTTGTTTTGAAGAAAATAATGTTTCAATTGTGAAACTGTTAATGTACTGATCCTAAGTTTCTGTCCACTGTACCAGATCTTGACAATGCTGTTACAGACTCTAAGTGGTAAAAGTGTACAATATATGAACTTACCTACTATGACAGTTAGGTGTTACTACACCGTGAGTTCCTCTAGCATAGAGTCAAAGTTCAATTCATCTTAGTCCTCCCCACCTGACTTGTCTCCCCTCCCCTTACCCTCAACACAATGCCTGACCCAGGAGAAAGGCTCAGAAATGATGGAATGATGGAGGGAGAGAGAAAGGGAAGAAGAGAGAGGGATAAATGAATGAATGAATGAACTTTGGGACCATACATCAAAACTGTAAATTTCATACTATAAAATCTCCTGAATACATCCCTTGCTAGGTAAAAAGCTGATGAAGCACAAATGGCTTATATTAGTCCAGACTTTTCCTGATCTCCATAGTCTTCTTTCAGGTCAAATTATCCTTTGAAACATGTAAATTTTGTGAGTGAAAAAATATACTAAATCATCAAAGTCCTCAGCCTTTAAGCAGGACCAGAACTGACCCGTCTGCATCTATAACAATGGAGCTATTCTCTTCATGTTTTTAAGGAAATGTTTGGAAATGTCAGTGGGCTGTGAAGCCTTACTGGGTATCCTCCTAAATGCACCCCCACCCCAAGAGTTATTCTAGAACAGAGCTATGCTAACTATAATAAGCACATGAATTACTTTTAAGCTAAAATTTAAATGTTAAATTATGTAGCTGAAACTTCAAAAACGAGTGAGTCTTACTAGCCAAACAAGTTCTATTTTAAGAATTGGCAACATCTTTATCTAGTTTTTCCAATGTGGTTGAAAATTTGTACATACTGTACTTTCAACTATTTCACTGAAGTTCAAAATCAACATTATTAACATGCAAAATAAAAGCTAATTTTTATTGAGAATATTTCCACAGAAGTCAGATATCTCTGAACTGGGTTTCTAACAGGACTGACCTTGGTGAGATGAACAATGAGAATGGTATCCCTTATAGCTCATATAGCAGGATGACATTATACAGGTAAAGTCATCTCTAAGTTGGGAAAAGGTCAGTAAAGTTTACACCAAGAAAGATTCCAACTCCTCACAAGCAAAGGATCACCATCATGGAATTGATATGCTAGAGGGGGGACACAGAAAATAAATAACAAATTAGATAAATTACCTATTGTGTTAAAAGATTATAAATTCTATTGGAAAAAGAAAAAGTGCTGCAAGGTTGGGGATGAGAAATTTGTTGGAGAGAGTAGTATGAAGTAGTCTAGGGCTGGCTTTGTTAAAAAGGGCATAGTAAAAACTTGGAGATGAAGCTCTGAAGCAATGCTGTGAGATTTCCTCATAAGAGGAGTATCACCACCACGACCCAGACATCCAGGATAAACTGCCCCTTAGGATTCTGATAGAAACATTGGGGGTGATAACAAGGAGTCAGGTGAACAATGCTAGCATTTCTCTGCTCTTCATCAGGGTGAGATGCTGGCCCTGATTCCCAGTCATGCACATCAGAGTTGTGAGTGAGTTAGAATGCAAGCAGCTGTTCTCTGACATAGCCCCTTGTCTTCCCTCTGCTCCTGGCTGCCTCCGTAGGGATTCTGGGATGGTCCATTCTTATTAAATAAATTTGGATATCCATACTCAAGATGCAGCAGTGGTGATGAAGACTGGTATCAGGTCATATTTACATATTCACAAAACTGACTTTTGATCTGAGAATTTCACCAGGGAGCAGACTAAAAGCATACCCAAATTGATAATGCTTAGCAGACAAAGTGATCATCACTCAACTCTATGTCTTGTCTGTTGGGCTGCTGTATAACACATTACCACAGACTGGGCGGCTGAAATGATAAAGCACATTTCTCACAGTTATGGAAGCCTAAAATCAAAGTGCCAGATTAAGGGCCAGAATTAAGAAGACCGAACTGCTGCTTAATTGGCAGATGGCTGCTTCTCATTGTGTCCTCACACCACAAAGAACACAGGGAAGAAGCAAGCTCTCTTCAGTCTTTTCTTGAAAGTGAAAGTAGCTCAGTCGTGTCTGACTCTCTGCAGCCCCATTGACTATACAGTCCATGGAATTCTCCAGGACAGAATACTGGAGTGGATAGCTGTTCCCTTCTCCAGGGATCTTCCCAACCCAGGGATCAAACCCAGGTCTCCTACATTGCAGGTGGATTCTTTACCAGTTGAACCACCAGGGAAGCCCATGAATACTGGAGTGAGTAGCCTATCCCTTCTCCAGTAGATCGTCCTGACCAGGAACTGAATCAGTGTCTCCTGCATTACAGCCAGATTATTTACCAGGTGAGCTACCAGGGAAGCCCCAAGTGTCTTCTTAAAAGGGCGCTAATCCCCTCCATGAAGGGTCCACCCTCATGACCTAATTATCACCCTAAGGTCCCACATTTTAATACCATTAAATAGGGGATTAGTATTTTAACATATAAATTCGGAGGAAACATGAACATTTAGATCATAACACTGTTAAAAATCATATTTTAATAATATTGTAAACTTAGATTAAAAGTATATCTATAAATGTCTATACAGTTTGGATTTTACTACACTGCATATCATTGAGATGTTGTTTGTACTTTGAAATTTTAAAAGCCTTCAGTAATGTTCACCTTTCTCTTCAGGTCTCCATCAAAGGTGCCAGAGATCTGGTTAACCTTGGCCCAAACCCCAGTGCTTTAGGCTGAAATAGTTAAAAACCCTTCCACATTTCTCTAGGTGTTCTTATAATTCACTTTCTCACTGGTTCCACATTCCCTTGTCTGCCTGAGTGCTTTCTCCAACCTGTGTATGTTCAGAGCTTAGCCCCTGCACTGAGTGTGTGTGTTAAAATACAAATCAAAATTTACCATTTTAAAGTGTTCAACAGAGTGACATTAAGCCCATTCTCAATGCTGTATAACTTTCACCACTACCTAATTCCAGCACTTTTCATCACCCCAAACAGAAACTCCCTACCCATGAAGCAGTCAATCTACATTATACATTAACTAGCAACCAACAGTAATCTGATTTCTATATCCATGAATTTGCCTATTCTGGTAATTTCACACAAATGGGATGATACAATGACACCTGTGGCCTCTTGTGTCTGGCTCCTTTCACTTAGCATGGTGTTTTCATGGTTCACCCATGCTGTAGCATGTAACAGCCCTCCACTCCTTGCAGCTCCTGGGCAGTGGATTGGCCCCAGGGCAACCAGCGGCAGCAGAGAGGCTGGGGAGTCATCTGCTCCTAGGCATCCTCCAAAATCGATCAGCTCCAGCAAACAACTCCAGCAGGACCTTTGCCCAGGCCCCCAAGAGGCATGCTGACTAACACCTTCTTTACACACACTCAAAAGATGGACAACCAAGGTGCCAGGCATGTCCTCCAGCTACATGGAACCGCTGAAGAACATGTCCCTGCTAGTCAGAGCCTCACAAAACATGGTCCGCTGGAGAAGGGAATGGCAAACCACTTCACTGTTCTTGCCTTGAGAACCCCATGAACAGTATGAAAAGGCAAAAAGACATGACACTGAAAGATGAGCCTCCCAGGTTCCAATATGCTACCAGGGAACAGCGGGGAAATAGATCCAGAAAGAATGAAGAGGCTGAGGCAGAGCAGAAAGGATGCCCAGTTGTCAATATGTCTGGTGGTGAGAGTAAAGTCTGATGCTGTAAAGAAAAATATTGCATAGGAACCTTCATGAATCAAGGTAAATTGGAAGTGGTCAAACAGGAGATGGCAAGAGTGAACACTGCCATTTTAGAAATCAGTAAACTAAAAAGGACGAGAATGAGCGAATTTAATTCAGATGATCATTATATCTACTACTGTGGGCAAGAATCCCTTAGAAGGAATGGGGTAGCCCTCACAGTCAACAAGAGTCCTAAATACAACATTTGGGTGCAATCTCAAAAAAGACAGTATGATCTTGGCTTGTTTCCAAGGCAAACAGTTCAACCTCACAGTAATCTAAGTCTATACCCCAACCACTAATGCCAAAGCTGAAACTGAATGATTCCAGGAAGACCTCCAAGACCTTCTAGAACTAACACCAAAAAAGATGCCCTTTTCATCATAGGGGACTGGAATGCAAAAGTCAGAAGTCAAGAGATACCTGGAATAACAGACAAGCTTGGCCTTGCAGTACAGAATGAAGCAGGGCAAAGGCTAACAGAGTTTTGCCAAGAGAACACACTGGTCACAGCAAACACCCTCTTCCAACAACACAAGAGACAACTCTACAATGGACATCACCTGATGGTCAATACTGAAATCAGACTGATTATATTTTTTGCAGCTGAAGATGGAGAAGTTCTATGCTGCTGCTACTGCTGCTAAGTCACTTCAGTAGTCTCTGACTCTGTGCGACCCCATAGACGGCAGCCCAAGAGGCTCCCCTGTCCCTGGGATTCTCCAGGCAAGAATACTGGAGTGGGTTGCCATTTCCAGAGAAGCTCTATACAATCAGAAAAACAGACCTGGAGCATATTTTGGCTCAGATCATCAGCTTCTTATTGCAAAATTCAGGCTCAAATTGAAGAAAGTCGGAAAAACTACTAGACCATTCAGGTATGACCTATATCAAATCTCTTATGATTATATAGTGAAGGTGATGAATAGATTCAAGGGATTAGATCTGGTAGACAGAATGCCTGAAGAACTATGGGCAGAGGTTCTTAACATTATACAGGAGGTGGTGACCAAAACCATCCTCAAGAAAAAGAAAAGCAAGAAGGTAAAGTGGTTGTCTGAGGAGACCTTACAAACAGCTGAAAAAAGAAGAGAAATGCAAGGCAAAGTAGACAGGGAAAGATATACCCAACTGAATGCAGAATTCCAGAGAAAAGCACAGAGAGATAAGAAAGCCTTCTTAAGTGAACAAGGCAAAGAAATGGAGAAAAACAACAGAATGGGAAAGTACTAGAGATCTCTTCAAGAAAATTAGAGATACTAAGGGAACATTTCATGCAAAGATGGGCACAATAAAGGACAGAAATGGTATGGACCTAACAGCAGCAGAAGAGATTAAGAAGAGGTGGTAAGAATACACAGAAGAACTGTACAAACAAGTTCTTAATGACCCAGATAACCATGATGGTATGATCACTCACCTAGAGCCAGACATCCTGGAATGCGAAGTCAAGTGAGCCTTAGGAAGCATTACTAAGAACAAAGCTTGTGAAGGTGATGGAATTTCAGCTGAACTACTTCAAATCCTAAAAGATAATGCTGTGAAAGTGCTGCACTCAATATGCCAGCAAATCTGGAAAACCCAGAAGTGGTCACAGGACTGGAAAAGGTCAGTTTTCATTTCAATCCCAGAGTAAGGCAATGCCAAAGAATGTTCAGACTATTGAACAATTGTTCTTGTTTCACGTGCTAGCAAGATTATGCTCAAAAATCCTTCAAGCTAGGCTTCAGCAGTATGTGAACTGAGAACTTCCAGATGTTCAAGCTGAATTTTAAAAAGGCAGAGGAACCAGAGATCAAATTGCCAACATCCATTGGATCACAGAAAAAGCAAGGGGATTAAAAAAAACATCTA
Organism: Odocoileus virginianus; assembly: GCF_023699985.2. Classification (NCBI taxonomy): domain Eukaryota; kingdom Metazoa; phylum Chordata; class Mammalia; order Artiodactyla; family Cervidae; genus Odocoileus; species Odocoileus virginianus. The sequence continues at coordinate 33,990,881 of NC_069689.1, read as the reverse complement.
CCTCTGCTTCACTGACTACACCTAAGCCTCTGACTGTGGTAACAGCAGACCAGGCAAAATTCTTGAAGAGATGGGAATACCCAACCACCTTACCTTCCTCCTGAGAAACCTTGTGCAGGACAAGAAGCAACAATTAGTAATGGACATAGAACAACAGACTGGTTCCAAATTGGGAAAGGGATGTGTCAAGGTTATATATTGTCACCCTGCTTATTTAACTTACACGCAGAGTAGTAGTAGTAGTAGTTAGTCGCTCAGTCGTGTCGACTCTTTTTGATCCCACGGACTGTAGCTCACCAGGCTCCTCTGCTCATGGGATTCTCCAGGCAAGGATACTGGAATGGATTGTCATTCCCTTCCCCAGAGGATCTTCCTGACCCAGGGATTGAACCCAGGTCTCCTGCATTACAGGCAGATTCTTTACCATCTGAGCTACAGGGAAGTCCTCTCTATGCCGAGTACATCATGTGAAATGCTGGGCTGGGTGACTCAGAAGCTGGAATCAAGATTGCTGGGAGAAATATCAACAATCTCAGATATGCAGATGATACCACTTTAATGGCAAAAAGCAAAGAGGAACTAAAGAGCCTTTTGAAGAAGGTGAAGGAGGAGAGTGAAAAAGTTGGCTTAAACTCAATATTCAAAAAAACTAAAATCATGGCATCCAATCCCATCACTTCATGGCAAATCGATAGGGAAAAAGTGGAACAGTGACAGATTTTAGTTTCTTGGGCTCCAAAATCACTGTGGACAGTGACTGCAACCATGAAATTAAAAGACGCTCCTTGGAAGAGAAGCTATGACAAACCTAGACAGCATATTAAAAAGCAGAGACATCACTTTACCAACAAAGGTGGATAGTCAAAGATATGGTTCTTCCAGTAGTCATGTATGGATGTGAGTGTTGGACCATAAAGAAGGCTGAGCACCGAAGAATTGATACTTTTGAACTATGTTGCTGGAGAAGACTCTTGAGAGTCCCTTGGACAGCAAGGAGATTAAATCAATCAATCCTAAAAGATATCAACACTGAATATTCATTGGAAGGACTGATGCTGAAGCTCCAATACTTTGGCCACCTGACACGAAGAGCCAATTCACTGGAAAAGACACGGAGGGCAAGATGGTTGGATGCCATCACTGACTCCACGGACATGAATATGAGCAAACTACAGGAGATAGTAAAGGACAGGAAAGCCTGGTGTGTTACAGTTCATGGGTCACAGAGAGTCGGACACGACTTGGTGACTCAACAACAACAGTACCTCATGCCTTTTATTTTTGATGTTTATTTTTATTTCTTTGTTTCTTGGGTTGTGCTGGGGCTTAGCTGCAGCATGCAGGATCTCTGACCTTCACTGTGGCATTCAGAATCTATAGTTCAGGTATGCAGGCTCTTTAGTTGCGGTATGTGATCTAGTTCCCCAACCAGGGATTGAACCTGGGCCCCCTGCATTGGGAGAATGGAGTCTTAGACTCTGGACCACTGTGGAAGTCCCAATACTTCATTCCCTTTAATGGCTTAATAGTCTCATTGTATGGATGTACCACATTTTATGGTTTCTTTCAACATTCACATTTTTTGTCTGAACACCTGTTTTAAATTCTTTCCTATAGACATTTCTGTCTCTCTCTCTCTTTTTTAAAGCTTCATTTACTTCACTGTGGTCCAGTGATTAAGAATCCCCCTTGCAGTGAGGGGATGTGGGTTCCATGCCCGGTCAGGGAACTAAGATCCCACTAGCTGCGGGGCAATTACACCTGCTTGCTGCAACTACTGAGCCCATGCACCACATCTAGAAAGTTCACCTGCCAAAACAGAAGATCCTACGTGATACAATGAAGGTCTAGCATGCTGCAACAAAGTCCCAATGCAGCCAAATAAATACATTTAAAATAAAAAATTTCTCATTCCAAGCATTATATGAAATTGTTAACTTTGCTGATGATGTGGGAGACCAGGAGGAGTCCTCATGAGGTCTCACATTACGAACAGGCTGCTTCTCACCATCTCTCTGGCTCCAGATCCTTGGTCTCCACAGGGGCCACAGACAAACCTTCCATCTTTTCACTCAGATTTGTTCTCTTCTCAATGAGGTTCCATGAGGTGAGGTCTCATTTTTTTTTACCTCAAGAAACTTTGTCAAGGAAGTTCTAAACAAAACATCCCTCTTGCTGAAAGGAATTCTGCTGAATATAGTTTCTTTCTCTTGTTACACAAGGACCTTTGTAGAACTGGCATAAGGTAATAAACTGAAAAACCCAAGGAGCCAGAAGTCACACGGCTCTCATGGATTTCCTATGATGGGGCAGGACACTCACTGGCAGCACTAATTTCTCCCCCTCAGGTAACCCTTTAGTTAGTTGTGTACTAAGAGTCAATAAAATTGGGACTTAAATCAAGAAAAGTATCTTTGGGGAATATGACATAACTAACTACAAAGCTCCCCAAGAAAGCAGTGGGATAGTCTGGCTGTTTGATCTGGGCCTAGATCCCCAACACATTTCACAGTTAGCCTCTGTCCACTCCTTGTATTTCCCCACAGAACACTAAGAAAAGGACAAGACTACCCGAATATCTAGGATCTGGCTAGAACTAAAATGGAAGAGTTACGCAGCTTGACACAACTATTGGGATGGAAATGTTCCAACAATTATACATTCAACCACAAACAATCTGAACAGCGGCTGTAGTATCAAGAACTAGAACAGGGACTTTGCTGGTGGCATGGTGGATAAGAATCCACCACCAATGCTGGGGGCATGGGTTCAATCCCTGGTCCAGGCAGACTCCACATGCCTTGGACCAACTAAGCCCATGCCCCACGAAGACTGAGCCCATGTGCTGTAACTACTGAAGCCCGTGTGCCTCGAGCCTGTGCTTTGCAACAAGAGAAGCAACCACAATGAGATGCCCACACACTGTAATGAAGAATAGCCCCCGCTCACTGCAACTAGAGAAAGCCTGTGCAAAGCATGAAGACCCAATGCAGCCAAAAATAAACGTAAGAAAGAAACAGAACAACTTTCTAATTGAGTTTAATGCAACAAACTTGTTAATGCTGTTATATGCCAGACAGTGTATGAAGCACAAGGAATATATTAAAGAATCAAATTTGGCCCATCCCTTAAAGGAGTCCCATTTAGTAGACAGAGGAAGATACCCAAACAAACAATTAAAGGATTATATGATACTGAACAGAAGTTAATGGAAAAGGTAGAAAAATAGAGGGAAGATGGAAGAATAAAACAAGACAACAAGTGAGAAGACTGTTGATTACTGAGCTCATCTCTTCAATTTCCTTTGTTGTAGCCTATTTCCCCCTCCCCCGCCCCCCATGACTCTCATCTGATCTTCTGGACTTGTTTGCTAACTGGCCTTCCAGCTGCTTAGGCTCTCCTCCCTGCAGACTACTTCCTACTTTGTCACTAGGTTAACATATAAAATTCAAATCTGATAATAACAACCACTCACCGAGCACTTTCTAGGGATCAGGAGTTGTGTTAAGCGTTTTACATGCATTATTTTATTCCATCCTTGCCTTACTAAATGACAATTTGCTCACCTAGCAAGTAAAGTCAGTGATAAGGAAAGTGGTAGAGACAGGATTCAAAACCAGTTGTGTCTGAACTGTGTGTTGTTCAGTCTCAACTGCTACCATATATTGGGCTTCCCAGGTGGCCCCGTGGTAAAAGAGTCTGACTGCCAATTGCAGGAGATGCAGGAGATGTGAGTTCCATCTCTGGGTCAGGAAGATCCCCTGGCATAGAAAATGGCAACTTGTTCCAATACTCTTGCCTGGAAAAGTCCATGGACAGAGGAGCCTGCTGGGCTACAGTCCATGTGGCCGCAGAGAGTCAGACGTGATGAGCAGCTAAGCATACACACATGACCACACATCGCCTCTTCTACCAGCCAAACTGTTACACAGAACTGATTTACACGGAAAACAGGTTTACTAAATGCAAATCTAAGTGTAGTTCTGCTTCCACTGAAGCTGTAAAAAAATCACAAGACACCCTAACAATATAAAGAACTATAATGTAGTGTGTAAAATTTTTACTTTCGGTGAGCCTATCAGATCAAAAGGGCCTGCTAAAAGCTGCAGGCAAGGACACACACTAAGAAAAGCCCTCCAGCATTCTGGGCCATTTACAAAGCATAAGGCAACAGCAGCCCACCACAAGAGGAGGTTGAAGTCTGCAGTATACTGAATGTAATCACAGAAACAACAAAACACAAGCCCATCTAAACTCCTGACTAGACTGGCTCAACGCCCCACAGCAATGGCCTAACAGAATAAAAATCATACCTGCTTCTGATTTACCTCACTCCCTACCATTCTATACATAGTGTCCAGGGAAAATGACAAGTATTACAAAAAGCCAGAACTCATAGGCTGTTTTCAAGATACACAGCAATAAACAGAACCAGACCCGTAAGCCCAGACACATGCAGTACAGCAGATATTGAAACTATTGGAAAATAATTTTAAAGTAGCTATAAGTAGTTTGTTAAAAGATCCAGCGGAAAAGGTAAACAATACGCATAAACAGATGTAGAAGTGGAAATTCTACATCTGTTTATGCATAGAGATGGAAGTTAATTTTTAAAAGTCAAATGAAAATCCTAGGCAGGGGGAATCCTCTAATGGGTTTATCAGTAGAATAAACACAACAGAGAAAAGAACGACTGAACTTGAAAATAGGTAAATGGGGACTTCCCTGGTGGCACAGTGGATAGGAATCCATCTGCCAATTCAGGGGACACCACTTCAATCCCTGATATGAGAAGATCCCACATGCTGTGGAGCAATTGAAGCCCAAGAGGCACAACTTCTAAGCTCTCACTCTAGAGCCTGTGAGCCACAACTACTGAAGCCTGCACGCCCTAGAGCTCACAGGCTGCAAGTACTGGACACACGTGCTGGGCTCCTGAAGCCCGTGCTCCGCAACAAGAGAAACCACCACAATGAGAAGCCTGCGCACTGCAACGAAGGCCTTTAATCACTGCGACTAGAGAAAGCTCATGTTCAGTAACAAAGACCAGAGCAACCAAAAATAAATGAAAAAATAAATAAAATTATTTTTAAAAGAAAATCGGAATTATGCAACCTGAAGCATAGGAGAAAAAAGAGTGGGGGGGGGGAAGGTATCTAAGGTATTGTGGAATAATTATCAAATAAGAGTAACTGAAGATGCACAAATAAAAGACAAAGAATGGGGAAGAAGAGATTATGGTCATATATTTTCCAAAATTAATAAGCCACAGAACCAAGGAACTCAGAGAACTCCAAACAGAATGAATTTAAAACACACACACACACAAGTGCACACACACACACTTAGAGACATCAGAATCAAACTGCTGGAAAGGTCTTGCTGCAATTTATGTCAAAGAGTGTTCTGCCTATGTTTTCCTCTAAAAGTTTTACACTGTCTGGCCTTACATTCAGTTTTTTCACCCATTTTGAGTTTATTTTTGCGTATGGTGTTAGGGAGTGTTCTAATTTCATCCTCTTACATGTAGCTGTCCAGTTTTCTCAACACCATGTATTGAAGAGACTCTTTTCTCCGTGTATATTCTTGCCTCCTCTGCCACAGACGCGGTGACCATAGATGCATAGATTTATCTCCAGACTTTCTATCCTGTGAATTAAACACTTAAAAGAGAGGCCAGATACTATAAAACTCTTAGAGAAAAACAGGCAGAATATTCTTTGACATAAATCGAATCAAGATCTCTTTTGACCCACCTCCTAGATAAATGAAAATAAAAACAAAAATAAACAAATGAGACCTAATGAAACTTAAAAGCTTTTGCTCAGCAAAGGAAACCTTAAACAAAAGGAAAAAACCACAGAGAAAATATGTGCAAATGAAGTGGTCAACAACAGATTAATCTCCAAAATATACAAGCAGTTCATGCAGCTCAATAGCAAAAAAACAAACAACCCAATCAAAAAAATGGACAGAAGATCTAAATAGACATTTCTCCAAAGAAGACATACAGAGAGCCAACAAACACACGACAAGATGCTCAACATCACTAATTATTAGAGTAATGCGAATCAAAACCACAGTGAGTTATTAACTCACCAACATCAAACTTGCCAATATCAAAAACCTACAAATAATAAATACTGGAGAGGGTGTGGAGAAAGAGCAACACTTACGCACTATTAGTGAGAGTGTAAATTGATATGGCTACTATGGAAAACAGTATGAAGGTTTCTTTAAAAACTAAAAATAAAACTACCATATGACCCAGCAATCCCACTACTGGGCATATATCTGAAGAAAGCCATAATTCAAAAAGATACACACACCCCAATCTTCATAACAGTACTATTTACAAAAGCCAGGGCATGGAAGCCACCTAACCGTCCATCAGCAGAGGAAGGGATAAAGAAGCTGTGGTACATATATACAATGGAATATTACTCAGCCATAAAAAGGAACGGAATTGGGTCATTTGTAGAGACACAGATGGACCCAGAGTGTGTCTTACAGAGTAAAGTAAGTCAGAAAGAGAAAAACAAGTACTGTGTATTCACACATACATGTGGAATCTAGAAAAATGGTAAAAATGTTCTTATTTCCAAAGCAGAAACAGAGACACAGATGCAGAGAACAAATGTATGGATACCAAGAGGGGTGAGGGTGGTGAGAGGAACTGGGGGATTGGGATTGACACATCTACACTATTAATAATATATACAAGGTAGATACCAAACGAGAACATTATGTACAGCACAAGGAACTCTACTTAATGCACTGTGGGGGCTGGAATGGGAAGGAAGTTCAGAAGTCCACCACAGGCTTCCCTTGTGACGTTCACAGCAGAAACTAACAAAACACTGTAAAGCAACTATATTCCAATAACAATTAATTAAAAAAAAAGAATCAAACTGCTAGAAATCAATGGTAAAGAGAAAATCTAGATAGCAACCAGAAAAATAAGAAACATTATAAAATAAGGAAGAAGGATAAGATCCAGAGCAAACTCTAGTCAGAATATATGAAAGCCAGAAGACAACAGAAGTGACAGTGTGTGTGTGTACTAAAAAAAAAAAAAGTTAACTTAGATTTTTACATCCAGCAAAAATCTTTCAAAAGTAAACTAAAGACTTTTTTCAGACAAACAAAAAGAATTCTTTGCTAGCACTGATGTGCTCCAATTATGTTAAAGTATGTTCTTTAGGCTGAAAAACTGAAACTAGATGAAAAATTGCATTTATACAAACTGAAGAGTCCTGAAGCAAAAAATGGAGGTAAATATTTTTTGAAGTTTCTTCCAATCCCAAAGAAGGGCAATGCCAAAGAATGTTCAAACTACTGCACAATTGCACTCATCTCACACGCTAGCAAAGTAATGCTCAAAATCCTCCAAACCAGTCTTCAACAGTACAAGAATCATGAACTCCCAGGTGTTCAAGCTGGATTTAGAAAAGGCAAAGGAACCAGAGATCAAATTGCCAACATCCATTGGATCATCAAAAAAGCAAGAGAGTTCCAGAAAAACATCTATTTCTGCCTTATTGACTATGCCAAAGCCTTTGACTGTGTGGATCCAATAAACTGTGGAAAATTCTTCAAGAGATGAGAACACCTGACCACCTTACCTGTTTCCTGAGAAATCTGTATGCAGGTCAAGAAGCAACAGTTAGAACTGGACGTGGAACAACATAATGGTTCCAAATCGGGAAAGGAGTACATCAGGGCTGTATATTGTCACCCTGCTTATTTAACTTATATGCAGAGTACATCATGCAAATTCCAGACTTGATAAAGGACAAACTGGAATTAAGATTGCTGGGAGAAATATCAATAACCTCAGAAATGAAGATGACACCACCCTTAATATTTCAGAAAGCAAAGAAGAACTAAAGCGCCTCTTGATGATTGTGAAAGAGTGAGAGTGAAAAAGTTGGCTTAAAACTCAACCTTCAGAAAATTAAGATTATGGTATCCAGTCCCATCACTTCATGGCAAATAGGTGGGAAAACAATGGAGACAGTGAGAGACTATTTTTGGGGGCTCCAAAATCACTGCAGATGGTGACTGCAGCCATGAAATTTAAAGACACTTGCTCCTTGGAAGAAAAGCTATAACCAACCTAGACAGCATATTAAAAAGCAGAGACATTACTTTGCCAACAAAGGTCCATCTAGTCAAAGCTATGGTTTTTCCAGTAGTCATCTATGGATGTGAGAGTTGGATTATAAAGAAAGCTGAGTGCCGGAGAATTGATACTTTTGAACTGTGGTGTTGGAGAAGACTCTTGAGAGTCCCTTGGACTGCAAGGAGATCAAATCAGTCAATCAATCCTAAAGGAAATCAGTCCTGAATATTCATTGGAATGACTGATGCTGCAGCTGAAACTCCAATACTTTGGCCACCTGATGCGAAGAACTGACTCACTAGAAAAGACCCTGATGCTGGGAAAGATTGAAGGTGGGAGGAGAAGGGGACGACAGAGGATGAGATGGTTGGATGGCATCACCAACTCAATGGACATGAGTTTGAGCAAGCTCTGGGAGTGGGTGATGATGGACAGGGAAGCCTAACATGCTGTAGCCCATGGGGTTGCAAAGAGTTGGACACAACTGAGCAATTGAACTGAACTGAAATTACTTTTAGAACTTTTTAAAAGATTTGTTATTATTCTTGCTGTTTAGTTGCTCAGTCATATCCAACTCTTTTGCAACCCCATGGACTACATAGCCTGTCTACCAGGCTCCTCTGTCCATGGGACTTCCCAAAGAATACTGGAGTAGGTTGCCATTTCCTCCTCCAGGGGATCTTCTGAACCCAGGGATCAAACCCTAGTCTTCTGCATTGCAGACGGATTCTTTACCTCTGAGCCACTTGGAAAGCTCTTTTAAAAGATTATGACTGTCTAAAGCATAAATAGTAACTATATATTTGGGGGTTAATAACATATATAGAAGCAAAAAGTGAAATACTACTAACATATATAAATAGATAGCCAATGGGAATTTGCTCTGTGACTCAGGGAACTCAAACTGGGGCTCTGTAATAAACTAGAGGGGTGGGAATGGGTGGGAGGTGGGAGGGAGATTCAAAAGGGAGGGGACCTATGTATGCCTATGGTTAATCCATGTTGATGTATAACAGAAATCAAACCAATACCATAAATCAAATTAAAAATAAATAACTAATTTTTAAAAAGCAAAAAGTGAAATAGTAACAGAAAAGATGAAAGAAAAGAATGAAAGTATACAGTTCTATCATTTGAAAGGCAAGTGTTGAAAGTTAAAGATAAATACTGTGATCCCAAGAATAAATCTTTTTTTATTTTAATTAATTAATTAATTATTTATTTTACTTTACAACATTGTATTGGTTTTGCCATACATTGACTTGAATCTTTTAAAAAATACAGGAAACTAATGAGTCAATGGGCTTCCCAGGTGGTGCAGTGGTAAAGAATCCACCTGCCAATGCAAAAGGTGCAAGAGATACAGGTTCAATCCCTGGGTTAGGAAGATCTTCTGGAGGAGGAAATGACAACCAGGTGCTCCAGAATTCTTGCCTGTAAAATTCCATGAACAGAGGAGCCTGGTGGGCTATAGTCCATGGGCAACTGAGCAAAGTAAGTCAATAGTAGAAACAAATGAAATTATTTAAAATAACCAATAACTTTGAAAGAATACAGGAAAAGAGAAAAAAAACAAAGATGGGACAAGTGGAAAATAACTAGCAGGATTGAATATATAAATCCAACCATATCCATGATTATATACAATGTACATGTACACATGCTAAGTTGCTTCAGTCGTGTCTGACTCTTTGAGACCCTATGGATTGTAGCCCACCAGGCTACTCTGTCCATGGAATTCTCCAGGCAAGAATCCTGGAGTGGATTGCCATGCCCTCCTCCAGGAGATCTTCCTGACCCAGGGACTGAACCTGAGTCTCTTACATCTGCATTGGTAGGAGGGTTCCTTATCACTAGCACCACCTGGGAAGCCCACCTATAGATCACCTACAGATAACGGGGTCAATTAATCAAGATATGACAATCTTAAATGTCACTGTACCTATTAATGGAGGCTTCAAAATACATGAGGGACAACTGATTATTGCTAAAAGGAAAAACAGACAAATTCTCAACTATATTTAAAGACTCCACAAAACACTCTTCTCTTCATATCTGATAGAAGTACCCCCCGAGAAAAAGTCAGCAATGCTGAAGACCTGCACAGCAGCATCAACTAATTTGACCTAATTAGTATTAACAGAATATTGCATCCAGAAGCTGCAGAATAAACATGTTTCAAGTGAACATGAAACATTCATCAAGAAGGACATTTTGGGCCATAAAACAACTTTCAACAAATACATAAACAATGTTGAAAAACAACATTCAACAAATATAAAAATATGAAATCACAAAAAGTATGTTCTCTGAATATATTGGGATTAGATGATAAATCAGTAATAGAAAAATTCCTTAAGATTTAGAAACTAAACAACTCACTCCTAGATAACCTGTGAGCCAAAGAAGAAATCATAAGATAAATTAGTAAATACTTTGAATGGAATAAAAATGAAAATACAGTGTATCAAAAATTGTTGAATGCAGCTAAAACATTATCTGGAGAGGAATTTGTAGCATTAGTGCTTATATTAGAAAAAAAGAGGAGTCTTAAATCAATAATCTAAATTTCTATATTAAAAAAAACTAAGGAAAGAAGACTTTGTTATATCAAAATAAGTCAAAGGAGCAAATGATAAAGAATAGAAACCAAAGAAATAAGAGAAAATTAATACAGGAAATTCATAAAGCTAGTTCTTTGAAAAGTTCCATAAATTGTATAAGTCTTTAGCCAGACTAATCAAGAAAAATAAAGGAAGATACAAATTATCAATATGAAGATTAAAGAAGAAACATCACTACAGATCTTATAGATATTGAAAGGATAATTAGGAAAACTCTTAATCAACTTAAGGCAAAAAAATTTGATAATTTAGATAAAATGGATGATTTAAATAACATTTGAAAGTTCACTTTTTAAAAAGATAACATCAATACTTATTAAAGAGATTGGGGCCTTAGTTTTAAAACTTCTCACAAAGAAAAATTCATGCCCAGATGAGTTCACTGATGAACTGTACCAAACATTTAAGGAAGAAATCACATTAACTATATACAGTCCCTTGCTAATCCATTCTATGAGGTCAACACTGCTTTGATATGAAAACCAAAGACATGACAAGAAAACTATGAAAGTTCCCCATAAAATATGGCAAATTGAATCCAGCAGAAAAAATAAATACTATTACATTATGACCAAGTAGGGTCAATGCAAAGTTCATTGAACATTTAAAACAACTTTTGAAAAAAAATCAGTTGTCATAATTCACCATATTAACAGAAAAATTCCATGATGATTTCAATAAATGTTAAACAATATTTGACAACATTCAACATTCATTCATGATAAAAGCTATAAGCAAGCTCATCTCACACGCTAGTAAAGTAATGCTTAAAATTCTCCAAGCCAGGCTTCAGCAATACGTGAACCGAGAACTTCCAGATGTTCAAGCTGGTTTTAGAAAAGGCAGAGGAACCAGAGATCAAATTGCCAACATCCGCTGGATCATCGAAAAAGCAAGAGAGTTCCAGAAAAACATCTATTTCTGCTTTATTGACTACACCAAAGCCTTCGACTGTGTGGATCACAATAAACTGTGGAAAATTCTGAAGGAGATGGGAATACCAGACCACCTGACCTGCCTCTTGAGAAACCTGTATGCAGGTCAGGAATCAACAGTTAGAACTGGACATGGAACAACAGACTGGTTCCAAACAGGAAAAGGAGTATGTCAAGGCTGTATATTGTCACCCTGCTTATTTAACTTATATGCAGAGTACATCATGAGAAATGCTGGGCTGGAAGAAGCACAAGCTGGAATCAAGACTGCCGGGAGAAATATCAATAACCTCAGATATGCAGATGATACCACCCTTATGGCAGAAAGTGAAGAGGGACTGAAAAGCCTTTTGATGACAGTGAAAGAGGAGAGTGAAAAAGTTGGCTTAAAGCTTAACATTCAGAAAACTAAGATCATGGCATCTGGTTCCATCACCTCATGGGAAATAGATGGGGAGACAGTGGAAACAGTGTCAGACTTTATTTTGGGGGGCTCCAGAATCACTGCAGATGGTGACTGCAGCCATGAAATTAAAAGACGCTTACTCCTTGGAAGGAAAGTTATGACCAACCTAGATAGCATATTAAAAACCAGAGACATTACTTTGCCAACAAAGGTCCATCTAGTCAAGGCTATGATTTTTCCAGTGGTCATGTATGGATGAGAGAGTTGGACTGTGAAGAAAGCCGAGTGCCGAAAAATTGATGCTTTTGAACTGTAGTGTTGGAGAAGACTCGTGAGAGTCCCTTGGACTGCAAGGAGATCCAACCAGTCCATCATAAAGGATATCAGTCCTGGGTGTTCATTGGAAGGACAGATGCTGAAGCTGAAACTCCAATACTTTGGCCACCTCATGTGAAGAGTTGACTCATTTGAAAAGACCCTGATGCTGGGAGGGATTGGGGGCAGGAGGAGAAGGGGACGACAGAGGATGAGATGGCTGGATGGCATCACCGACTCGATGGGCATGGGTTTGAGTAAACTCCAGGAGTTGGTGATGGACAGGGAGACCTGGCGTGCTGTGATTCATAGGGTTGCAAAGAGTCGGACACGACTGAGTGACTGAACTGATCTGAACTGAAGCTAGTATAGCTGGCATGTCTGAAACAGGTAAAGAACACATATAAAAAGCTACAGTTAGCATCATCCTTAGTGGTGAGAAACCAAACGCTTTTCTTTTAAGTCTGCTCCATAAAACAGACTGTATAGCAAAAGGATTATATTAAGTATCTTCTAATAACCTATAGTGGAAAAGAACCTGAAATTATACACACACACACACATATATACACATACACATGCATGAGTGCTAAGTTGCTTCAATCATGTCTGACTCTTTACTATCCTATGGACTGTAGCCAGCCAGGCTCCTCTGTCCATGAGGATTCTCCAGGCAAGAACACTGAAGTGGGTTGCCATTCCCTTCACCAGGGGATCTTTCCTACCCAGGGATCGAACCCGTGTCTCTTATGTCTCCTGAATTGGTAGGCAGGTTCTTTACCACTAGTGCCACCTGGGAAGCCCATACACACACACACACACACACACACACACACGCAAAGTAGGTCTGCTTCCATCAGCAACTCTCGTAAGCCTCATGTGTGCTGTTCTCTACTTAAAGGAGGGGCACGAAGTCCACATCTTGGGGGAAACAAATCAGGCTCAATGGCATTGGAACATCCTCTTGTCAGAAAGCTGGATGGCTTTAAAGATCAGCAGCCATGCGAATAGGACAAGGCAACCAACCTCATTCTGAAGCATCAATAATAACATGACATTTTATTATTGTCCTTGGACAAGTTGAATCTGGGAAAGACTGTGAGATGATGACAATCCAAAAAGGAAAGTTCCAAACAGCAGAAGTAGAAAAAAGGTAGCTGAAATACACAAGTATGATGACTGTAATAGGATACATTTAAGTTTTTTATTTTAATAATGTTAACACATATGATACTTTGCTTCTTTATTAAATGGACATCTGTTTATGAAGTATATGTAATGGGACTTTCCTGGTAGTCCAGTGGTTAAGAATCTACTTTCCAATGCATGGAGGTGAGTTCAATCCCTGGTTGGGGAACTAAATTCACATATGCGATGGGGCAACTAAGCCTGCTCAGTGCAACCAGAGAAGCCCGCACACCACAATGAGAAGCCCTTGAGGTACAAGAGAGAAATCTACATGCCACAACCGGAGAAGATCCTGCACACCGCAATGAAGACCCAGCTCAGTCAAAAGTCCAAACAAAACAAAACCCTGAAAATGATATTTAAAGTATTAAAAAGAGAAATAAGATAAAGTATATGTACTTACTTGTTCCCACCTGGGTAAGAAAAGCAACTCAGAGAACGGTGAGAAATCAACTGTTCCCAGACAACAGGAACTGTGGGCAGAACAAGGCCTGGGCTACTCACATAAAATAAGCAAGCAGGAGGTGAGGACAACCACATGGTCCAAGAATTAATTAGCCAACTATCCTAGAGTCCTGCTAACTCCACAGACTCAATTCTTCCTCTTCTAGGAAGTAAAGCTTTCAGGTGGCCCAATAAATATAACAAAGTAATATATCAATAGGAACACATTAATTTTCAAAATTGCAAACATCTCCATCAATGTATCAACCAGGACAGCAGGTTATAGAATGCTGCCCAAATGAGACTGAAAGTCCATGATTCTGAGGAAAGACATCAGATTGCAAAAAATTAAAACCTATGAGAAAGGTGTGAACTAAATAAAACATCTCACAGACAAAACAAAAAGGAAGCTCAACTGGTGATCTGTGGCCTAGTGACAGTTCCCCTGGGCCACAAAGAGCAAGTTTTGAGTCCTGACCAAGAATCAATTGATCGAACACCCAGATCCAATAATCTCAAATGGACTAAAATGATATTTCTTTTTCTTTTGAGTCTAATCAGAATTTTTTAAAGCCCAGAAAAGAATCAAAATAGTACTACAAAAAGTCTAAGAGGATAACAAAATAAATAAAGCAGTGATCCAAGGAAGCAGAGAGCAGGAGGTGCCAGATTTTGTGAAAACTTTAACAATTTTCCCTCTTTTTCTTAAACAGGGTCACACAAAGTCAGGTATAAAAGTAAATACATATCCCAACAAAAGAAGGAGCCTTGTAAGCAGCCATACAAGCTGTACACACTTCACAAAAATGAAATCTGCTCTCACTGATTCAAAAATCTTTAAGAGCTCTTAGCCAAAGCAATAAGGAAATAAAACCATACAGGTTACAAAGGAGCAGATATAACTGTTTTATTCACAGTTGACAAGATTACCTGCACACATAATCTTAAAGAATCTACAAAAAAAGAGCTATAAGAATTGTTAAGTGAGTGTAGCAAGGCTGCAGGATACAAAATCAATTATAAAAATCAATTGTGTATACTAGTCATGAACCATTGAAAACTGAAATTTAAAAGCTGTATCATTTACAAGCATATTATAAAACATAAAAATTAAAATTATCATGAGATACTACTACACATCTAAATGATTAAAATAAAAAAAAATACATATATATATATATATATATATATATATATATATATATATATATCACTGATACTATCAAGCACCATAGAGGGTGCAGAGCAACTTGTAATGCAAAATGGAATGATCACTTTGGAAAACAATCTGGCAGTTTCTTTTGTAATTTAACATATATTTACTATATGACCCAGTGATTTCATTCCAAGGTATTTATCTAAGGGAAAAAAAAACACAAATGTCTGTACAAGGACTTGTACATAAACATTCACAGCAGTTTATATATAATAAGCAGAAACTGGAAAAAACAGATGTCCATAAGCTGGTGAATGGATAAACACATAGTGATAAAACCAAATATTATTCAACAAAACAAAAGGAATGAACTGTTACATACAACAACATGTGTGAATCTCAAAAGCATTATACTAAGTGGGAAAAAAAGTCAGACACAAAAACCTCATACCGAAAGATTCATTTATATGAGGGTTTGGAAAAGGCAAACCTCCAAGAACAGAGATGGGATGGGCGCTGGGAACAGGGAGAGAGGCTTGACTACAAAGAGGGCATAAAGGAACTTCATCAGGTGATGGGAATGGTCTGTACCTTATGATACTGGTTACACATCTGAATATACTTGGCAAAACTCATTGGATTATAAACTTTAAAAGGGTATATCTTACTGTCTGTTATACCTCAGTAAACATGACAAGGAAGGAAGACAGGAAAGAAGGAAGGAAAGAAGGGAAAAGAATAAAGAGGAAAGAAAAGAAAGAAAACTGGGGTGGCCTGCTCACAGGAGAGCTTAGAGAGATGGAGAACCAGGTCTGGAGGCTCTGTAGCCAGCAGTCATGCCCCAAACCGCGCTGGGGTGATGGTGAGGCATCATGGCTGATGCCGGGCAGAGCCACTATGGCTTCCACCACTGCCTCAGCACAGTGGACACCAGGCATTGGCCCTCGGGGGCCTGCCCTCTGCTGCCTCTAGAAATGAACAGCTCCATCTCCAGAAATGGAGTTTTCTTGGGGTCCCTGTTTCTTCATGTCATGATTACGGTCTGGAATGGAGACATCTGATTGGGAGAGACTAGGTCACATGCCCACTCCTCAACAGCATGGGCGACTGGGACAGAGAGTACATAACACTTTCAGCTTCTGCAGAGATGAAGACCCTGCATTCTCAAGGTGGGGAACTCCTCTCACACAGGAAGCAGGCTCCCTACTGTCTTTCCAGCCTAATTCTCTTCTGGGCAGCCAAGAAGAGTGAAAACTGTCTACCACACCCCCCGCATCACGACTCTGATAAAGAACTGTAGATGAATGCACAGTGCCTGCTCCTCTGTCTTCAGCATCCTCTTGCCCCACCACCTGACTGGCTCTAACCACTCAGAAACTGTCATCGTCCCTTGCAGGTTGTTCATTTCATGTCCTCCTTCCCCGTCTCCATCTGAGGAGCTCCTACTCATTTATCAAAGCCCACTTCAGGGAACTCTTAGCCAAATCTATGGGCAACACAAACCAGGCACTCTCTACACTTTGCTCTAGGATAGAATTTAGTAGGTATGAAATTAATGTTTGGTAGATAAGAACTGTCCTCCAAAATCAAAGAAGAGAAAGATGTACTTTTAAATGTAAAATAAATAACATTTAAAACTCTACTCATACAGTCAAAAGTAATAGCATAATTTTTTATGTTTTCCAGAAATTCCTAACCAACAGATGACCTTTGACTCAGTATCTTTATTCCTCACTGTGTCCTGAAGATTCTCTCTGAACAAATGAGTCGAGTTAAGACATAATCTGAAAACTCTCACTAAGCCAAGAAACACAGAGAAATAAAATACCCTCAGATCCCAAAGGGGCTCAAGACCTGTTCCAGCCTAAACCTGAAGCCAAGATGAGAAAATGGTATATAGTTGACATCTGTTGTGAAATGCTTCTCACTGATGCAAAGTCAACAATTTGATTGCAGATCTTAAATTACTCCCTGAAAAACAAACAAGCAAACAAAATACAGCTAATAGATACAGCTGACCTGAAACAGAAATAATGTCTTTGCCATTTCTGTCCCCACTGACTGACCCAGACACCTGCCTGAAGGGGCCAGTCCCAGGTCACAGCATTCTGGGGATGGCACCCACTGGAAGCCCATGAGTGCCTGGTGAGGAGGCTGGACTCCACAACCTCCCGTATTTCACACCCCCTGGCTGTCACTGGTCCTAGCGCTAGGTGAGAAGTCACTAACCCATCAGTGGTCCATTCCACCTGGACCCTGAGTCAGCTCTGTAGCCCTCTCTGAACATTCTTCCCTCTACAAAGATCCCTTCACAGCAATTTATTTATTCTGCCTTCCTTGTTTAAGATGGCAGCATGCCCTTTGCTTTCTTTCATCTTTGCTTTTCCCTCTATAGTAGCCTTCTGAGCACATAAGGGTTTTGAATCTCTTATTTGTGCATTTTTACATTTTCAATTCCATTTTTAAGGTTGCATGAAGTCTATTATGAAGTCCCTCCCTCCCCTCAACACATATTGTGTGTTGCCCTCTGTCAGGGTGAGCTTCAGTCATACTAATTTCAACAATTAATAGGCTACTAGCGGAAGCTGATGGCCAATGAGCAATAACAAAAAAGAAATCTAAATAAAAATGTGTTCAGCCCAAGCTAAATGAGTCACTGTGGGCATCCAGAGAGGCCAGGAGCTGCTGCAAGCAGCCTGCCCCATCTCATCCCGCTTTGGCAAAGATTAGCCCTATCTATCCCCATCATGGGGCCTCAGAACAGCCCCCAGGGGCAAGAGAGGCCATCCCATTTACCCAGCTCCCAACAACCATTCTAAGAACTTTCAGAGCCAAACATTTAAAAAAATTATTTTTTACACAAGGGAGAGAGGCTGAAATCATAAGCAAAGGAAAATCCCAAGAGATAGCACAGCTTCCCAAACAAACTCTCCAGACTTGGGAACACGTACCATTCCCATTTTGTACGCAGAGAGAAAAACTTTTTATAACCTTACAAAAAAGTTACATAAACAACACTATCCCCTTTGTTGGTTTCTTTTTTTTAAAGGATTGTTTTGAAAATAGATAATTTTACTGATGCAGGAGCCAAGAATTGTTGTTCTGCCTTGAAGAGCTGTTGGATGTCCCTTCTGGCAGGGCTGTTTGTTTGCCTAAGATTATGCGCGCTTGCTGGGGACATAAAAATAAGCTCTCCACGCACTCGCAACTGGACAGAGCTGCACCTGCATGGAGCTCGGCGTGTGTCGGCCCCGGCGCTCATAGAGCACCAGCTTACTCTCACCCACTCAACTTAGAACTTCCTCAAATCAAAGCTCGCTCTTATTGAGGCTACAAAGGCGGATGAGAGCGCAGGGTTGAGGGTATCTTTACACGCAAGCTGACCAAGTAAATGATACTCAGAAAAGAAACACACAGCCTGACAGTGTCCAGAGCAAGCAGGCAGAGGGCAGCTGCCAGGTAAAACACATCAAAATAGAACTACTTGTTTTGAGGCTAGGATTTCTGGTAAAAGGACATACCAAAAAAAAAAAAAAAAAAAGAAAAGGAAAAACACTCCAAGAGAACAGTGATTATAAACAAGTACACTCCACCAAAACCTGGTTCCATTGCTACTCAGTCTCAAATGAGATATTTCAGATAAACCTGGGAAAACAGTGACAGAATCCATGCTGTTCTAAAGTACAGCTGCTCTCTGCAAAATAATAGCATACAACTTTGCGGGAAGCAATCATGAACGATGTATAAAGACTATGCTTTGTGTATGTACGTCTGCTTGAATTAGAAGTACAGAAACATCCCCTACAAATGGCTGTTCCTCAATCCAAAAACACAAAATGAGTGACTCTAAGAGAGAAGACCAAAGCTAAATTTTCCTGCAATAAGAATGCATAAGATGTGCTCTGTAAGGCAGACACCCAAAAAAAAATTCTTCTGCTACAATCACAAACTTCAGCAGTTTCAGTTTTCTCTTCTTTAATTATGTTCGCTCAGAATAGTAATTTTGACATTAAATACTCTTCCCCAACAAAACGATAAAAAGAAAAGCTCTGAGAAATTATACACAAAACATAATGCTACACGTTTTTACACCCACACTGCCAGTGTTCAGTTTTTCTATGCAATGTCACCTCGAAAATAACCATGTCCTGTCCTTAAATATCAAAGCTTCTTTGGGTAGACACTCATTTACTGCCCTGATCCCTGTACCAACCACAGAGCCTGGCTCATAGTGCTGCTCAAGAATTATTATCTGAGTTATCATTAATATGAACAAACATAAACAAAGCTGTAACTATCTACTTCGAGTGTTTGGACAATCCCTTTCTTGCAAACACTGTCAGCAGAGTAATTTTCTGAGCAGAGGCGAATATTTTTAAATTGGCACATCAACATTTAAAGAAGGAGTGGAGGGTCTGTACTTGTTGATTTACAAAAACACATCGGTTTTTACTCATTTTGAGCTGTGAATCAACTTGGGAACACGAGGAGGCAAAAATGTGGGCCTGCTGATTCTTGAGAGGCCCTGCCAGTCAGCAACTCCTGCACCTCAACGTAAGGGCATTCTCTGCTATTTTTCTTGGAAAACTATGAGAGCGTGCCATGAGCGTGTCTTATCGGCTTCCAGGCGAAGGCAGTCCGCCCAGCCGCTTCAAACAGGGGAGCGAGGGACAGCCAGTAATGGAACCCAGGATGCGCCTGCTGGGGCGGGAGCCTTTTCGGATACAAGCCCCGATTATTCCCATGTCACCTGGACTGCCCACTGTTTCCTTTGATTTTTAAAAGATCCCAAGTAACACACATAATGGAAAGTTTTGTTTACCATTACAGAGGAAATTACTGAAGACAAACAAATAGGCGGCACTACTTCTCACTCTTTCAAACCTGTTAACCCTTGTGACCATAATGACTGAAACAACAGAAAGAAGAAAAACAACTGCCCTCCAGTGGAAAGCAGACCTGTCTTCTATGAGGATTTGATCCTTATGTGGGGCACGCATGCTCAGTTGCTCAGTCTTGTCCGACTCTGTGACCCTATGGACTGTAACCCACCAGGCTCCTCCGTCCATGGGATTCTCCAGGCAAGAATACTGGAGTGGGCGGCCACGCCCTCCTGCAGGGGATCTTCCCGACTACTGAACTTGTGTCTTCTGCAGCTCCTGCGTTGCAGGCAGACTGAGCCAATGGGAAGCCCCTAACGTGGTATTTAAAGTCTGTTTTACACCGATCTGAAATCATCTACCTCTCTCTTCTTCGCTAGTGTTCAGGATGAACATCCCTTCCTGCATCCCTTCCATGTGCAATAAATTCGCTGAAAAGGATGGCATGTTGTTTCTGACTCTTCCCTGTCCTTTGCTTTGGCCCTTATTTCTTACAGTATCGCCACTGATGTGTTGGCTTTTCCCTAGGGACTCAACCTCTGAATGTATTATTTTTCTGACACCTCTTAAGTGGCTGTGCCCTTTCACAGGGAGAGAAAGCTCTTCCTGCAGTCTCTCTCTCCACCAGTTTCAAATTTTGTAACAACCTTCTGAAAACAATATTTTCCTTGATACATCAACAGAGTAAAGTCTAGCAGTGACGCACATATGGTACTGAATTTTGAGCTGATCATTCCCATGTGCATATGGTACTGAATTTTGAGCTGATCATTCCCATGTGTGAGTTACTACTGAATTTTACTCTCCTGAGTTCTCAGAGATGTTTTGCTAATTTCTGCAATGTTGAGACGAGTAGCCCTCCTCCAATCTCAGTTAAATTATCAGAAGGCACTGGAAGTCATTCTCTTTTCCTCTCTAACACCCCGGAAAAAAAGTCTCCTGGTTTACTTTCTCAGTATCAGTTGCTGAAAAACATCCTGTAGCTTCAGACTTCAAAACAGTTGGGCAGTGTGATATTTGCTACGTAACAGGTAGAAGAAAATGGCAAGGGATGGTATCAAGGCTTTCTGGAGATTTTTAATATAATTTCAGGACAAGACTTTGAGAGCTACTAATTAAATTTGTTCATTTGTTCACACATTCATTCACACATATTTCAAGTGCATATTCACTGGCTTACATTTTGCTAGGGGCTGTGGAACAGCTTCTGTGATTCATTTGCCAGCATGAAAATCTTCCCCAGCATCATCTGACTGCATGTGCGAAATTCAGAGTACTCTAACTTCATCAGTACACCACCACCATGGTGTGATACGTTCTATTTAATCAACACAATGCCACTGCCCTCAGGAGGACAAGTTTGCACATTTCCAGACATCAGGGAAACAATCTTCGCCTTAAGCTACTGAGATTGTCAAGACACTCTGAAACTGCCCTGTTTTGTTGACAGTTTATAGACTGGAATACAAACAACTGATCCAGGCTCATTTGGGGCATCCGCTTGGTAACGACTGAAGACCAGTAATGGTCATGCAGCCGACAGCTCATGTAAGGATTCGACCAGCAATGCTTTCTGGTAACACAGAGCCCAATGGCGCCAATCAACTCTGCCACACAGGCAGTACACTGTCCAAAACACATGGGTCATCCACAAAATATGAAGTCAAATTAAGAAGGCCAGAATTCCCTGTGAAAGGCCAGCAGACAGCATGGCACCAGCACAGTGTCAAGCTCCAGACCAACATCAACTTCTATAAAATCAGTGGTAGCATCTAACCTCTTTTGGTACAGGGCAAAACTGTGACCCAGCACAGACACCACATCTGACTTTTCCAGCAGTTCCACCAGTGTCACCTTTCAGCACCCTGAATACTAGATACCAGCACAGATCCAAAGTCCCTTAAATCCTGGGATGTGATTGGTCCACCAAAATTAAAGCCACATTTTTTTACAGTGTACGCCAACGGGTTGGACGCCAACACCATCGAATGATTCCACATAACCTTTGGGAAGTTAGTGGCTGGGAAAGAGCATGGGAAAGCCTTCTGGATGGTGGACTAAAGAGGTAATACATATGCACACACACACATACGTGCGATTTCTAACTAGTATAACATCGTGTCTTAGAACCATGATGTTCAGGTTAGGTTTCTAGGGACATTATTTTGGAGCAGGCAGGTAGTGGACAAATCTTAATCTCTTACTCTACTCAATATCCTTACTCTAATGCCTCCCCAAACTTCTCTCCTCCTCACAGACACAGCTGAACAGTGAAAGCAAACACTGCCCCAAACCAACAACAGTGCTGTCAGGTCACAAGACAAGAGCAAACCTCCACTCTGTGATTTTTCTTCCCTTGAAGAATCAGAAAAATGGTCACACACTTACGGTAACAGGGTAAGAACTCCTCTCCAAGTTTCTACATCTTCACCCAAAGGCCCTTCTGCTACAGACTGGCAAAGGAGAGAGATTTAAAACTAAGCCAGCTGAACTACTTAACTGATGAGGCATGCCCAGTGAGGCCAGCAACCTGTAACATCTAGGTGGAGGTTACAAGGAAATTAAGGACTCTCAGCTCAGTGCAGGTAGGGATAAAGGAAAGCAAGCTAATTAGCATAATGCCCAATTGTATTCAGGTGCTCTTACTTAGGAACCCCAGTCCTTAATCAAAAAGCGAGGGCTTTGTTTTCAAAAAAATCATTCCAACAGGGTGAAGTTCAGTTATGAAAAGAGATGGGAAAAATGGAAAGACAGAGTTTGGTGCTTTTGGTTTGTATTAAATACATAATTTTGAAAAACCAAGGTATGACATTTCATTACATATATTTCCAAATGATAACAATGTTAATAAGTTCACAATAAAAAAGTCCCGAGGAAAGGGTGAGCTGTAAATTCCATTAGACTTCACCTAATTCATCCACCCCAACCTTACAGAACTGAAGCCACGTCTATGGATTAGTACAAACCACGGGCAATGCAGGCTGTCTTCAAGCAAACACAGCAACCGTCAGCCTGCAGAAAACCTGAGGCCCTCTGAAACAGCCTCCCCACTGCACTGGTGCTGCCATTTCCCCAAAACTACATCTGGCTTGTGGATGGCCTGAAGATGGTCCAGAGGAGAGAGCAAAAGTTTCTGAAAGGACACAAAAAGGGCCATAAAGAAAGATGAGAGGCAAATGGAAGTCGAGCAAAGAATGTTGTGGAGGAGGAGGTTGCTGGGTCACGGCTTCTCTGATATCCCCATACGGTAAAGATACGCCTTGCTATGCATGTAGGGAATAAGAATTTTACCATCTAAATTATTTTTAAATGTTTACTTCAGCAGCGTGAAGTATATTCACATTATTGTGCTGCCATAGCTGCGTCCAAAGAACTCTCTTCATCTCGTAAAATGGAAACTCTGTACCCATTAACACTAACTTCCCATTGCCCCCTCTCCCCAGGCCCTGGCACCCACCATTCTACTTTCTGTCCTGTGAGCATGACTGCCCTAGGTACCTGACTGAGGTGGACCATACAGTATTTGTCTTTTGTGACTGGTTTACTTCACTTAGCATAATGTCCTCAAGCTAAAAGCCTTTTAAGAAGGCATCTAACAAGTATCAGCAGCGGATGCTGACCAGCTGTTTTCTGTCTTCCATAAGAACAAAGAAAATAATAGAAAATGAGTTTAAATGGCAAGGGGAAAAAAAGCTACAGATGCTGGAACAAACTCATTTAAAGACCATGACTTTTCTCTGGCACTTACAGAAGTGCTATAAACAATATGTTAATATATTTTAAGTTGACTTATTTCCTTACAATGAGATCTCTTAAAATTATTAAGTTAATTTAATAGGTCATAATTGAGTCTCTGATTGTAATGGTGTGGAAAGTACTAAAAAAAATAGAACATATTGTCCTTTTCCTTGAAAAACACAATTTATTCCAGGAAACAGTATAACTTTCTTCTAGGTCTCATGGTACTTACCATCTCTGCCATAAATGAGGGATGACAAATACCTTTCCACTCAAGCACCAACTCATCAACTATTAGAGACTTCCTAAAACCCTGAGATGAATTATGTGCCCAAGACTGGGTCAGAGAAAAGACACTGTAATTAGATACCATTGTTTGGTGTAGATTAAGAAGAGACAAGCAAGAGTAAGAGTGTCATTTTCTGGCCATTCCTGTCAAAACTCTTGTACTTCGTTATGCATTATTGATTGCTTGGTGGTGGCTCAGAAGGTAAAGAATCCACCTGCACTGCAATCGAACCTGAGTTCGATCCCTGGGTCAGGAAGATGCCCTGGAGAAAGGAATGACTACCCACTCCAGTACTCTTGCCTGGAGAATTCCATGGACAGAGGAACCTGGCAGGCTACAGTCCATGGGGTTGCAAAGAGTCGGACACAACTGAGCAACTTTTACACATTGATTGCTTAGTACTGATCAAGATTTCTTTCATGTCTGTCTCTCTAGCTAAAATGAGCTTCACAATAGTCATCTGGATCTTCCACTTATTTAGCAGGCCCACAAAAGAGCACAGTATGGAACTGTATAAACACACAATGATGTGACAAGAAACAGGGAGAGGGTTTTGGGGAAGATGGCAGAGGAGGAAGGAAGCACCAGGAATCTCTCTCCCCACCTAGACAACAATTGCACCAGCAGAATCTGTCTGGTAAAACTATTTCGGAATCCTGGAGTATGCTGAAGTTTTGCAACCTCCAGGGGATGATGGATGGTAAACTGTGGTCCATTTCAGTCCATTACAGCTATTACCACAGTAGTAGCTACTTATCCCCCCCCTCCCCCAGCCATGTGTCAGGCAAGTTGCACATGCATTCCTGGAGCAGCCTGCACAGAGCTTGCAGGAGTTAAGGTGAGCAAAAAGGACCCTGTCCTCCAAATATGAGTGATCCGAGTTCTGGCTGTTTGCTGACTGTGTAAAGAGGTGAGCAGCTCCTATTGTTGCATCACCCTACACTGTTGCAATCCCTTCTTCCTGTGGCCCAAGTGATTCCTGGGGGACTTAAAAGGTTGGTGCCCATCCTCTTATCTCTGTCATTTTTCTTTTTTAATCCTTTTGAGAACCAGGTATTACCAAACTAGGACATTCAGAAACAACTGCATGTATGGGGGAAATTAGAAAGTGATTACAAATATCGGGGGAAAAAAGTGGCTGAAAACATACTAAATTTGATGAAGGATGTGAATATAAACATTCAAGTATCTCAATGACTTCAAGTAAAATGAATTTGAAAAGACCCAGACCAAGACACATCATAATCAAACTTTTGAAAGACAGAGACAAAGAGAGAATCTTGAAAGCAGCAAGAGAGAAGCACTCATTATAATCAAGAGATCTTCAGTAAGATTGTAAACAGATTTTCTCATCCGAAACTTTGGAGACCGGAAGACAGTGGATCAATATATTCTAAGTAGTCAAAGAAAAAAACTCAGTCAAGAATCCTATGTCTGGTCATAGAGAATAGACTTATGGACATGGGGAGAGGGGAGGAGAGGGTGAGATGTATGGAGACAGTAACATGGAAACTTACATTACCATGTGTAAAATAGATAGCCAACGGGAATTTGCTCTATGGCTCAGCAAACTCAAACAGGGCTCTGTATCAACCTAGGGGGGTGGGATAGGGAGGGGTATGGGAGGGAGGCCCAAAAGGGAGGGGAAGCCTGGCGTGTTGCAGTCCACGGGATCACAAAGAATCGGACACGACTGAGCAACTGAACTAAACTGAACCAGGTCAACTACTTCATCCATTACTCATCCATTTCCCTGTTCTCTGGATCCAATCCTCCTCTCCATCCTCTTGGCCCTTGCTCTATTAACATTCCTTCTCTCTCCTTTATCTTCATCCTTTTCTTCTCTATTTACTCCTTCTTTGTAGCACATGAACATGCTTTATCTCTTCTATAAGTGAAAAACAACTAACACTCCTAGGCTTATGCGCTCCCAATTCCTAGGCTATTTTTCCTCTTGTCCTTCACAGTGAAATAGAGAAAAATTGGTCAAAAATGGCTATATCATCCCTGACTCCTCCTCAGAGCTTTGCAGTCTGGGCCTTTTCTTCATGTAGCCCCTGAAACCATTTTTTGCACTTATCACCAGTTATCTACCAGTATCCGGATTCAATATATTCTTTTCAACTCTTATAAAGCTTGCCCTCCCTGGAATATCTAATGTCCTTAATTTCTTTATCATTCTGAGAATTATTCCATCTCTTGATTTTGGTTATTACATCCCCCTGGTTATTTCTCTTCCTTCCCTGGCTGCTCCTTCTGACCACAATTTTTAAATGGCTATGTCCCCATGGTCCAGCACCTCTTCTTTTCTGAGCACAAACTCTTTCTGAGCACCCTCTTCAATCACCACAGTTTGCCGTTGATTACCCAACTGCCTCCCACAAAAGCCAAATGAATAACCCATGAACCTTTACTTCAACCTATCCAAAATTAAACTCATTGTCTATCTTCCCATTGTCCTCGCTTCCCACACCAATTCCTCCACACACATATACCTCATTTCCTATCATCTTGATGATGAGTACCTTTATTCATACAGCTGTCCAAGCCAGAAAACTGACAACCATCCAGATTCCTCCCTGTTCTTTTATTCTCGCATCTTTTATTCATCCCACTCTAACCCTAACCCTAGTCACTCGACCACTGTTAAATCTTCATCCTTAATACTTTTCAGACATATTTTCTTCTCCCCATTCCCACCCTCAGTGTCCTGGCTCCAGCTTTCATATCTTACCTAGACAGCAGCAACTAACCTACAACTGGTGGTCTTTCCTCCATTCTGGTTCCATCATGCCACCATTAGAACAAATAGCCTAGCCCACATCTGCTCATCTTGCTCCCTTGCTCAAAATTCTTTAATGGCTCCTCACTGCATGTCTGGCAGGCCCCAGTCCATGGGGTCACAAAGAGTCAGACACAACTGAAAGGCTAACACATCAACACTGCATACAGGATACACTTCAAACACTTCAGAAAGGCATGGCCGTCACGATTTGGTCCGCATTTCCAGCCTTATCTCCTACCTCAATACCTTTCTACTCTAATTTCCAGCACTAAGAAAGTCCTTGTCATTTGTTTGCACCTGCTCTTTCCTCTGCCTGGACCCCAATCCCTCCCTTGTCTATCTATTATCCTTTGAATCTCAATACCAATAGGAAATCCTCTCTTTTAGCTAAGATTCTTTAAGTGGAAAGAAATGCATCTAGACCAGCTTAAGCCCAAGGGGATTTTATTGGGTTATGTAGCTAGAAAGTACACTAGAAAAGATTACAGACATTGTCCAGCAATTCCTCAAAAACATGCCCCAGTCCAGCCTCTCACCCCAAAAGTTTATTCACTTCATGCTTCTGCTTTACTCCAAATTTTGATTCAGTTAATCTGGTATTTTTGAAGACAACAGCTGTAGTAATCTAGACACAATAATGAGGTATAAAAAATTTTTCCACTAGTTAGCTGTCCTATTATATCTATCAATAACTAGTATCATTTTATGAGCTCTTTCTCTGTAACAGAAATAAGAGAAACAAATGAAAGAGTTTAAGCTGATCAAAAATAACTGATGAAATTAATGGAATAAGTAAATAAATGTTTCTGTGATCTCAGACTTAACAGAAGTAGTTGATAATGAAAATAATTGTTCCTAGAAGTGACTGGGAAATTTTCTCTAATCTAGTTTTAAATGTCTCAAAGAGACTGTCCAAGCAATAAGAAAATAAAATTGAAAAAGGGAAAGAGACGGGGACTCCCCTGGCAGTTTCGTGATTAGGACTCCATGTTCTCACTGAGGGCTTGGGTTCAATACCTAGTAAAGTAAAAATCCCATAAGTCACATAACACGGCCAAAAAAAGATAAAAACAAAAAAGCCAACAGCAAAAAAAATAAAATAAAATAAAGAGACAAATAAGTCTGCAAAATAAATCAGTTGACCCACCCAGGGTAGTAAGAAGGCAAGTAAAACATCCATGCAGAAAAAATAAAAAATCGTTAACTCTTATCCATTTTTAAAGTTATCACAGAAAGATATCTTCCCAAGAAGACCCCATTTTCTTCTACATCAGAGATCTGCAAATTGGAGCCTATGGACCAAATTCAGCCCAATGCCTGTTTTTGCAAATAAAGTTTTATTAGAATGCAATTAGATCCATTTGCTTATATACTGTCTATGGTTGCTTTTGCTCTTATATACAACTGCAGGGCTCAGTAACTAAAATGGAAACTCTATTTTTCACAAAGTTATAAATATTTACTATTCAGCTTTTCATAGTAAAAGCTTGTTCATCCATGCCCACACAAATAGAAGAGGGAATTTTTTTTTTCATTTATTAGTGACTATGAGGAGAAGGTGATGGCAGCCCACTCCCTTACTCTTGCCTGGAAAACCCCATGGATGGAGGAGCCTGGTGGGCTGCAGTCCATGGGGTCGCTAAGAGTCAGACACGACTGAGCAACTTCACTTTCACTTTTCACTTTCATGCATTGGAGAGGGAAATGGCACCCCACTCGTGTTCTTGCCTGGAGAATCTCAGGGACAGGGGAGCCTGGTGGGCTGCCGTCTATGGGGTCACACAGAGTCGGATGCGACTGAAGCGACTTAGCAGCAGTAGCAGCAGTGACTATGAAGAGGGGCTTTGGATCTATGATACAAGATTCTACAATGATACATGATTGCACTTATTTTATTAGATAAAGTCATAAATTTCTAGGGAGTCTCTTACTGAGATACCAAGCCCTCTTTTCGTCTTCTTCATTTTTGTAATTTTGGGCAGGGTGTGAGTGAGGTAATACATAGTGGCATTCATCAATATGGGTATTAGATCAGAAACAATGACCTAGAACACAAATTGACGAGATTAAAGAGGCTGAAGGGAATGAATAAATCCACTTGCCTTCACTGTTCACATCTGTTTCAGGAAGACCTTGAAGGTTTGGGTAAATGCATTCCAACAGCAACATGCTAATAGGCCATTTTCAGATTGTTTCCTATCTTTAAATCTCCCAGATCCTGTCTGTACTTCACTCGGGTTAAAGAGGTATTAGTTAATACTCAATATCATTTGAGGAAAAAGAATGGGAAAGACTAGAGATATCTTCAAGAAAATTAGAGATACCAAGACAACATTTCATGCAAAGATGGGCACAATAAAGGACAGAAATGGTATGGACCTAATAGAAGCAGAAGATATTAAGAAGAGGTGTAAGAATACACAGAAGAACTATATAAAAAAGATCTTCATGACCCAGATAACCACGATGGTGTGATCACTCACCTAGAGCCAGACATCTTAGAGTTCAAAGTCAAGTGGGCCTTAGGGAGCATCACTACAAACAAAGCCAGTGGAAGTGATGGAATTCTAACTGAGCTATTTCAAATCCTAAAAGATGATGCTGTGAAAATGCTGCATTCAATACACCAGCAAATATGGAAATGGATACAAGACTGGAAAAGGCCAGTTTTCATTTCAATCCCAAAAAAGGCAATGCCAAAGAATGTTCAAACTACCGCACAATTGCACTCATCTCACACGCTAGCAAATTAATGCTCAAAATTCTCCAAGCCAGGCTTCAATAGTATGTGAACCGAGAATTTCCAGATGTTCAAGCTAGATTTAGAAAAGGCAGAGGAACCAGAAATCAAACTGCCAACATTCACTGGATCATACATAAAGAAAGAGAATTCCAGAAAAACATCCACTTCTGTTCACTGACCACGTTAAGCCTTTGACTGTGTGGATCATGACAAACTGTGGAAAATTCTTAAAGAGATGGGAATACCAGACCACCTGACCTGCCTCCTGAGAAATCTGTATGCAGGTCAAGAAGCAATAGTTAGAACTGGACATGGAACAACAGACTGTTTCCAAATTGGGAAAGGAGTACGTCAAGGCTGTATATTCCCCTGTTTATTTAACTTATATGCAGAGTACATCAAGCAAAATGCCAGGTTGGATGAAGCACAAGCTGGAATTAAGTCTGCCTGGAGAAATATCAAAAACCTCAGATATGCAGAAGACACCACCCTTATGGCAGAAAGCAAAGAGGAACTAAACAGCCTCTTGATGAAGGTGAAAGAGGAGAGTGAAAAAGCTGGCTTAAAACTCAGCATTAAAAAAACAGAGATCATGGCATCTGGTTGCATCACTTCATGGCAAATAGATGGGGAAATAATGGAAACAGTGACAGACTTTATTTTCTTAAGCTCCAAAATCACTGCAGATGGTGACTGTAGCCATGAAATGAAAAGATGATTTGCTCTTTGGAAGAAAGCTATGACCACCCTAGACAGTATATTAAAAAGCAGAGACATTACTTTGCTGGCAAAGGTCTGCATAGTCAAAGCTATGGTTTTTCCAAAAGTCACGTACGGATGTGAGAGTTGGACCATAAAGAAGGCTGCATGCCAAAGAATCGATGCTTTTGAGCTTTGGTGTTGTAGAAGACTCTTGAGAGTCCCTTGTACTGCAAGGAGATCAAACCAGTCAATCCTAAAGGAAATCAATCCTGAATAATCATTAGAAGGAATGATGCTGAAGTGCCAATCCTTTGGCCACCTGATGCAAAGAATCGACTCATTAGAAAAGAGCCTGATGCTGGGAAAGATTGAAGGCAGGAGGAGAAGGGGACAACAGGGGATGAGATGGTTGGATGGCATCATCGACTCGATGGACATGAGTTTGAGCAAGCTCCGGGAGATGGCGAAGGACAGGGAAGCCTGGTGCGCTGCAGTCCATGGGATTGCAGAGTCAGTCATGACTGAGTGACTGAACAACAACATTATTTAGCCATCAGGACATGCAAACCAAAACCACAATGAGATACCACTTCCTACCCACAAGCCTGGCTACAATAAAAAAAAAGACAAGTTAACAACAAACGTTGGGAATGTTGAGGAGAAACTGAATCTACATCTGCCACTGGTGGAATATAAGATGGTATATCTACTTTGAAAAATAGTTTGGTAGTTTCTCAATAAATTAAAGATACAGTTATTGTATGACCCAGCAATTTCACTCCTTACATATATACCCTAAAGAAGTGACAACACATGTCTACACAAAAGCTTGTACATGAATGCTTAACAGTGGCATCATTGATAAAAGTTAAAAAAAAAAAAAGGAAGCAATTCAAATGCCCGCTAACCAGGCAAACAATGGAAAAATAAAATCTTGTTTATCTATGCAATGGGACATTATTCAACAATGAAACAGAAGGAAGTAGTGATACATGCTATACCATAGATGAAATTTGAAACCTTATGCTAAGCAGAAGAAATGACCAAGACACCCTCCTTGACCAAACTTCAGTGAGGCTCCTCTAAGCCTCTCTTTTATTAAGCCTCATCTTAGTGCCCTGTCCTTACACCTCATAACCCAGTTTTAGATGGATTCTGAGCCAGAATTCTCATCCTCAATATATGATCAACTTCAATATCTGATCAAATTCCTCACTCCCCACCATCCCTCATGTGATATCTGTCCACTGTGGTCTACCTTCAGACACTCCTGTTAGTTCAGTTTAGTAAGACACTTCCCTACCTTTGGTGGCTCCACTTGTAATTTTTTATCCACTAGTTCTCCCCAGCACCACCACGACCTGCAACCTGCTCCTTAGCTCTAAATCCCCACTGTCCAGGTTGTATTCAGAATTCAGCTTAGTTCAATACTGAGGCCTCTTTTCCCCTATTACAACTGTTCTTGAATAAAAGCCAGTTTTACTACTTTAACTATTATCTCTGGTTTTCTTTAAGGTAAGTCAATCAGAAAAGATCACATACTGTATGATTCCCCTTCATGAAATATCCCAAAATAGGTGAATCTATAAAGACAGAAAGTTGATCAGTTATTGCCTAGGGATAGGGTACATAAGGGGTTAATGGAGAGTCTACTATGGATACAGAGTTTCTTTTGGAGGGTGAGGAAACTGTTCTAAAATTGATTCAATTCCGGGTGTATATTAAAAATCACTGAACTGTACACTTTAAAATGGATGCTTTACATGGCATGTGGATCATATCTTAGTAAAGCTGTTTTTAAAAAAGCATTGGTTATAATCTTTGGGTTATGAAAAAAGGAGAAAAATTCAAGAACTTTATGTGCAAGATTTTAAAAAATTAAAATAGGACAATATATTACATATATATTATGATTTCAAAAAATACTAAATAGTATGAATAATATATACTATAGAGTATAACAGTTTATGAAACATTTTTGGATCTTTATCTGATTGTGTCAACTAGTAATTACAACTTCCATTCTAGAGCATGTACTATGGACCAATCAATATGCCTGGTGGTTTGCTACAATATCTAATGACAAAAAAAAAATCTAATGACAGGACTGTCCCACAAAGTAGTAATGATTATTCCTACTTTACAAGTGAGGCAACAGGTTAAAAAAAAAGGTAAGTAGCTTGCCCATAACTAATACATTGTATAGCTCAAGTTTAATACAACTTTCCATCTCTACATCCTAAGCTATACTCTCTGAATCAATATTTTTAGAGGTATGAGCAGAAAATGTGTTGATATCAGAACTCAAGGAAAACATCTAATTTCTATCTACTTACTAAAACTAGAAATGAGACCACATTTAGTATAGGGTCTGGCATAAAATAAGTATCATAAATATCAGTTAGCAGTATTATTACTATTATTCTCCAAACTTATAAACCTGTTCACCTCATTCATCCTTTCTGAACCTTTTGCAGGCTTTAGTACTAGCGATCATCCTCCTCCTTCCTAAAAATTTTATTTTCCCTGTTTTCCTAACACTATGATTTCCTAGTTATCTTTTACTCATCTGACAGCTCCTCAGTTTCTTAGACATGACACCAAAAACATGATCCATAAAGAAAACAAGTAATAAACTGGACTTTATCAAAATTAGAAAGATTTGTTCTCCAAAAGATATTAAGAAAATGAAAACGTTGAGAAAAAATGTTTGTAAATCTTATATCTCATAAAGGAGGTATAACCAGCATCTGTCTGTTTTTATATATGTATGTACTTGTGTGTGTACATATATCCTCATATTTCAATAAGAAGACAAACAACTCAATTAACAAATGGGCAAATGATCTGAAATGACACTTCATCAGAGAGGACACATGAACAGCTAATAAGTAAAGATGCTCAACAATATTTGTCACTGAAAGTGTGAAAGTGTTAGTTGCTCAGTTGTGTCCAACTCTTTGCAACCCTGTGAACTATAGCCTGCCAGGCTCCTCTGTCCATGGAATTCTCCAGGCAAGAATACTGGAGTGGGTCACTAGGAAAATGCAAAATAAAGTGACAGTAAAATACCATTACTAATTCATTAAAACAGCTATTGATGAAGGCAATAACAACTGTTACCAAGGATGTAGAGAATGCTCCTACATTGCTGGTAGGAATGTAAATTGGTATGGCAGCTTTGGAAAGCATTTGTCAGTTTCTTACAAAGTTAAGCATAAACTTACTATATCACTCAGCCATTCCAACCCCTTCTATATACTTCAGAGAAACAAAACCATATGTCAATACATAGACTTTTATGTAAATGATCACAGCAGCTTATTCAGAGTAGCCCCAAACTGGAAATAATCCCAATTTCCATCATTGGTGACTAGATGAACATAATGTGGTACACAACAGAATCCCATTCAGCAACATAAAAGAGCAAATTTCTGATGTAGATAGATAGATATAGCTATCTGCAAAACCATAAAGGAGTTTCAGAAACATACTAAGAAAGCAGATGAGAGGTTGCCTGGAGCTGGAGGCAGGATGGGGACTGACTGTAAATGAGCACAAATGACTTCTCAAGATGATGGGCATGCTCTGAAACTGGGATATGTTGATGGTTTCACAACTGCATAGATCTACTAAATACCATCAAACTGTACATTTACAGTGGATGGATTTTACGGTGTGTAAGTTAGACCTCAACAAAACTTATTTTTTTAAAAGAAGTTAGAACTTACTTACTATTACATGAACATTATACTTCTATAAATATTTTAAGGACTAAAATGACCAGAAGACTTCATTACCTGAAAAGACATAGAAAAGACAGAATTGTCTGTGATTTCATCCAAGGGGCAGGGAAGAACTAGCCCTACAGAAGAGTGTAACTATAGTTCAGAATGAGGGGGAAGAGAGAATGGAGCAGAAGTGATATTTGAAGAGCTTATAGCTGAGAATTTTCCAAAACCAACCAAAGATTCATGACCTGCAACCAACTCCAAAATATATCTTTGGAAAACTTCTGAGAACCAAAGACAAAAAGAAAATCCTTTTAAGAGAAGTCAGAGATATAAATTCAAAAAGAGACAAAACCAAATTGTTTAGGGATGCATATCTATGGAGTATAACTTTTTAAAAAGCAAGGGATTATTTAAAAAGGTAAATATCTGCTATTTCTAAAGAGGAATATATAGATACAATGGGGCTGCAATGGGAAATAGAAACACTGGAACTTCTGTGTATCAGCAGTGTTCAATTTCTTCACCTGAATGGTGGTTACCTGAGTTGCCTCATAAATACTCATTAAGCTGTGTACGCCTGATGTGTACTTTTCTATATATATTTTATATTGCACAATAAAAGGATATAAACTTAAGTATTGCCTTTGTAAATATGTTTAA
Source organism: Odocoileus virginianus (assembly GCF_023699985.2). Classification (NCBI taxonomy): domain Eukaryota; kingdom Metazoa; phylum Chordata; class Mammalia; order Artiodactyla; family Cervidae; genus Odocoileus; species Odocoileus virginianus. The sequence goes on along the minus strand of NC_069689.1, from coordinate 33,956,157 downwards.
CAGGATACTGATGACAGAGTACCGACTGGGGAAATGTTTTTCGTGTTGGTGGTTTCATTAGCATCATCACAGTGTTATTTTGACCTCTTCAAGCTTTCTCTAAGAACTTAAAAATGTCCACTTTTTGTAAATCACACCAATTAAGATATTTGAAAAACGACAGCATTTTCAAAATTAAAAGAACAGTTGGTGAGAAAAAATCATTACCAAATATAATTGCAGAACCAATAGAAATGTACGCTATAGATAAAGGATAATATTTTGTGTGGAGTGGGTGGCTAATTTATCTTTTCTGGCACTGAAATCTGTTCATTTCAGTGTCTGTCTAAGAGCTATTTATTTTTTTAAATCAAAACAGATTTCAATGCATTATACATTTTTGTTGTTGTTATTTGAGCTTGCATAATTAGTGTCTATTTTTCTCACACCGGCAGAAAACTGTTTTGTATAATAAACCTTCAGGTTCCCCATGTAAACATTCCGTTTGAGCCTCTGCTGCACTGACTCACAATACAGTTAGTGCCTTTTTCTTTTATTTCTCCAAGCCAGCCCCAGTCCTTAAGGTGTGCCCAGTTCTGAGTTTGTTCAGTTCCTATGACTCTGGTGATGAAGTCAAGCTTCCAATACTCAGTTTTGCTTGGGGCAGGCAGACAGAAGGTAGATGATAATATTTCAGGAGCTATGTCACAGAATTATTAGGGTTGTCTTTTCATCACAAAAAGGGTTGTAGGACCTGGAGAATTATCAGAAGCCTTGATTTCCTTTGGAAACTGAATGTACCTTGAAAGCCAAGAAATAAGGAACCCATGATTTTTCTCCTAGCTATGAGTGAACATTCAACTATAATTTAATGGAGCAAAGTATTATTACTTCTACAATCCCACTCTCTCCTCAACAAGGAGAGTTGCTTTCATCAGGAAGAATATTCCCCAAGCATCCCCTGAGGGCTCAGATGGTAAAGAATCTGCCTGCAGTGTGGGGGACCTGGGTTTGATTCCTGGGTCAGGAAGATCCCTGGAAAAGAGAATAGCTACTCACTCCAGTATTCTTGCCTGGAGAATCCCATGGACAGAGGAGCCTGGTGGGCTACAGTCCATGGAATTGCAAAGAGTCAGATCAACTGAGTGACTAATATGTTCACTTTCAAGCAGCACCACTTGGTTAATTTTAATCTGCCTTCATTATGTGAATATGGATCTACTAAACTTCCTGAAATGTCCTCTTTGGTGCTTTGAGGAAACAAAAGGTGGTTTTAAAAACAGTAATATACCAGACTTAGGGGGAGTGTAAGTTACAGGAGATACCATAAATGTTGTTTCAATGGTTCCCAAATGGAAGTTCTCCGATCTGTCCCCTTTGGGGACTGACTTTGTGCCAGTTCACATCAAAACCATCCCTTACCCTACGATTATGACCTTCTAAATATATGTTAAAAGGCTTTTTCCTTTTATGAAAATGAGGTTGATAAGAGACTATGGTGTTTTTAATGATCCTGTTTAGTCCCCTTAGTTTTTGAAATATTATTGGCCTGTGAAATCTAACAGTCTGGAACCTGCACTTTTTAGATCTCTGTTTAATCCTATGTTGTTGTTGTTGTTGTTTTCCACCGAATCACAATATTACAACCATCCAGTACCAGCTGTCATTCTCTTTAACCAACACTATTGTATTAGTTGCATTCAACCACCCTCTTCTTCCTAAAACTCCCCTCAATGAACAGGCTTCAGAGGCACAGACACCAACATCCCTCCCCTCTAAAAAACTCAACAGTTTCTCTCCTCTAATTGCTCCTCTATTGCTTTCCTTGGCCATTCTATTTCACCAAACAAATAACTTTGAGAATTCCAAAAGACATTTTCTCCCCCTTCCCCCTCATTTCTCCCATTCTCTCCCCCTTTCCGTCTTTCCCTCCCTCTTTGTCCTTCTCACACTAAACTGTGGTAAGAATGCTTAACCATGAAATCTACCCTCTTAACACATTTTAAAGGGCACAAGGCCTGCTCTTCTCTTTATTTCTACCCATTCCTCTGGGAACTGCTGTCTTCAGACTTTCATCACCACCTCCATGCAGATGACTTTCAACACTTTAGATCTGAGAGCTTAAATCACCAGAGTTCCATCAGTCTATAAGCCATCTGCATCAACTCCAACTTTCCATCTTCCACAATAAACTCATTTTGTTCTCCAAGCTAGCTTAACCTCACAAATTTCCAGTTTTCATCAAGCACTTTACTGGCAACCCAAAACTCAGTTTTTTTTATCCCTCCTTCTCTCTTACCTTCTAAATTCGATCACTCCTCAAGTCCATTTTTCCAAAATTTCGACACAAACTTTGGAGTGAAAAACAACCTAGATTTTATTGCAGACTCTGCACTTACTAGCTATGAGAACTTTGGACAAATTACTTATTGTTTATAGACTGAATGTTTGTGTCTCCTCCCACCCCCACAAATTCATATGTTGAAGCCCTAACTCCTAAAGTGATAGTATTTGGGTATGGGGCCTCAGGGAGGTAATTAAGGTTAGCTAAGTTCATGAGTGCAGGGTCCTCATGATAGGACTAGTGCCCTTATAAGAAGAGACACCACAGAGCAGGCTTGCTTTCTCTTCCCCTTGAGTACACAGTGACATGGTGGCTGCCTATAAGCTATGAGAAGAGGCCTCAGAATAAAACATACCTTGCCAGCACCTTGATCATGGATTTCCCAGCTTCCAGAACCACACGAAGTAATTTTCTGTTGCTGAGCCGTCCAGTCTATGGTGCTTTTTTATGGTTGCCCAAGGCAACTAAAACACATGCTTTTGTAAACTGTGACCAGTAATGCCTAGCCTTACTGGAAAATATTAGTTTTCTTTTCTACATCCCCATTACAACCAACTCAACTGAGGCCTCTATCTGCTAAAACTAGTCCCTCAGTTCAGTTCAGTCGCTCAGCCGTGTCCAACTCTTTGCGACCCCAAGAATTGCAGCATGCCAGGCCTCCCTGTCCACCAACTCCCGGGGTTTACTCAAACTCATGTCCATCGAGCTGGTGATGCCATCCAGCCATCCCATCCTCTGTCGTCCCCTTCACCTCCTGCCTCCAATCCCTCCCAGCATCAGGGTCTTTTCCAATGAGTCAACTCTTTGCATGAGGTGGCCAATACTGGAGTTTCAGCTTCAGCATCAGTCCTTCCAGTGAACACCCAGGACTGATTTCCTTTATGATGGACTGGTTGGATCTCCTTGCAGTCCAAGGGACTCTCAAGAGTCTTCTCCAACACCACCTCAAAAGCATCAATTCTTCAGTGCTCAGCTTTCTTTACAGTCCAACTCTCACATCCATACATGACCACTGGAAAAACCATAGCCTTGACTAGATGGACTTTTGTTGGCAAAGTAATGTCTCTGCTTTTTAATATGCTATCTAGGTTGGTCACAACTTTCCTTCCAAGGAGTAAGTGTCTTTTAATTTCATGGCTGCAGTCACCATCTGCAGTGATTTTGGAGCCCCCCAAAATAAAGTCTGACACTGTTTCCACTGTTTCCCCATCTATTTCCCCATGAAACTAGCCCCTAGTCTTTCCTTACTCTACTCTATCCTGCATACCACAAACAGATTAATAGTCAAAGAATCAAATCAATGTGTCATTCCAGTTCCTCAGAGCTGTGAATGGTTCTCCACTTAACTACTGGATAAAGTTTCAACTCCTAGACCTGGCACTGAAGCATTTTGGAGTACCTTTAATACTATCTGTTCAATTTTCTCTCTAAAAACCACTTCGCTGCTACAGGATGGTTTTTATTCCTCCCTTTCAAACCTAGCTTTCTCGGACTGGAAGGTACTTAACCTCTCTTCTGTCTACCCAGATTCACTCCAAGATATCCCTCCTCCAGTAAATCTTATCTACTAATAGCTGCTCCAGAGACTGACTTCCAGGCTTCCATTCCTCATTTTGATATCTTCCCTGGCTCAACTGTTTTATGTAAGGATGTTATCACATCACATAAAAAAACAGGCTTCTGGGGAGCAAGAAGCTTGTTTTCGTGCTAAACATAACTTACAGGTCATGTCATTTTTTCTTGTCTTACATGACTTCTATAATCCTCAGCACCCAGCACAATCTCTCTCTCTCTCTCTCTCTCTTTCTCTCTCTCTCTCTCTCACACACACACACACACACACACACACACACAGAGTCAATTCTCAAGAAACACTACTGAATTAATGCAGTATGTCATCCCTTGATACAGAAACAGCTCATATTCTTTTTGTTTTTAAAGTGTTTCAAATATATAGCATATTCTAGAGAATAAAAGTAAGCACCCTGAGTTTTAGACTGTCATGTTCACTTCTAAAATTTTAAGAAAATAATACTTTGCAGATGCTGCTGAAGTCTTTTGTATCTCCAACTGATGTCATTTCCATCCTCTTTCCCTACATGTATTTATTTAGATATGTGTCTTTGCCATTAATGCTTTAATACTTTGATTACTCATATATATGGCCACCAATGCTACTTTTTGTGCTTTTTCATTTTCTATGAGTGTTTATACCATGTTTGTCTAACTACGACTGTTCTTTTCAACTCATTATTAGATTTTGAGATTTACGCTGCTAAACTGAGATCTAGTTTAGTCATTTTACCACTTGACAATGCTCCATTGTATGATTGTACCATACTGTGTTTATATATTCCCACCCTGGAGAACATTTAAGTTGTTTCCAACTGTTTGCTGTCAACTGTTTACCTGCTTGCTGTCACAGGCAACACTGCAGTGAACATTCCCAAGAATGTGAGGCAGTCTATTTTCAAAGCAACTAAACCCACACATAGAGTCTGTGACTCCTCAACAATGGACCACATGTGTTCTCTAATTTTTAAACTTTCAAATAGTCTAATCAGACCCTTGGGCTGGTTCATAATATTCCACAGCTGACACAGCACAAAAACCAGGATCTAGTCTCCCAGTCTCCAGTATAGCTGCTTATTCCGTTTCCTTGATGTTCACTCAACTTCTAAGTATCAGTAATTACTACATCCTCATTTTTGATACATTACAGCTAATACCATGAATTAAGGCAAATTGGAAGTGGTCAAACAACCACGATTGGTCAAAAAAACATGCATGATTTAAGGCGAATTGGAATTGGTCAAACAGGAGATGGTAAGCGTGAACATCAACATTTTAGGAATCAGTGAACTAAAATGGACTGGAATGTGTGAATTTAACTCATATGACCATTATATCTACTACTGTGGGCAAGAATCCCTAAGAAAAAGTGGAGTAATCACTTTTACAATTAATTGTAATCAATTTAAGAGTCCAAAATGCACTACTTGGATGCAATCTCAAAATCAACAGAATGATCTCTGCTTGTTCCCAAGGCAAACCATTCAATATCACAGGAATCCAATTCTATGCCCCAACCAGTAATTCGGAAGAAGCTGAACAGTTCTAGGAAGACCTACAAGACCTTCTAGAACTATCACCCAAAAAAGATGTCCTTTTCACTATAGGGGACTGGAATGCAAAAATAGGAAGTCAAGAAACACCTGGGGTAACAGAAAAATTTGGCCTTGGAGTACAGAATGAAGCAGGGCAAAGCCTAACAGAGTTTTGCCAAGAAATTGCACTGTTCACAGCAAACACCCTCTTGCAACAACACAAGAGAAGACTCTACACGTGGACATCACCAGATGGCCAACACCAAAATCAGACTGACTACATTCTTTGCAGTCAAAGATGGAGAAGTTCTGTACAGTCAGCAAAAACAAGACCAGGAGCTGACTGTGGCTCAGATCATGAACTCCTTATTGCCAAATTCAGACTTAAATTGAAAAAAATAGGAAAAACCACTAAACCATTCAGGTGTGACCTAAATCAAATCCCTTACAATTATACAGTGGAAGTGACAAATAGATTCAAGGGATTAAATCTGATAGACAGAGAGCCTGAAGAACTATGGATGGAGGTTCATGACATTGTACAGGAGGCAGTACCTGTACTACCATCCCCAAGAAAAAGAAATGAAAAAAGGCAAATGGTTGCCTGAGGAGGCCTTACAAATAGCTGAGAAAAGGAGAGAAGCGAAAGGCAAAGGAGGAAAGGAAAGATATACTCATTTGAATGCAGAGTTCCAAAGAATAGCAAGGAGAGATAAGAAAGCCTTCCTCAATGATCAATGCAAAGAAATAGAAGAAAACAATAGAATGGGAAAGACTAGAGATCTCCTCAAGAAAATTAGAGATACCAAGACAACATTTCATGCAAAGATGGGCACAGTAAGGACAGAAATGGTATGGACCTAACAGAAGCAGAAATTATTAAGAAGAGGTGGCAAGAATACACAGAAGAACTAAACAAAAAAGATCTTCATGACCCAGATAATCACAATGGTGTGATCACTCACCTAGAGCCAGACATCCTGGAATGTGAAGTCAAGTGAGCCTTAGGAAGCATCACTACGAACAAAGTTAGTAAAGGTGATGGAATTCTAGTTGAGCTATTTCAAATCCTGGAAGATGATGCTGTGAAAGTGCTGCACTCAATGTCAGCAAATTTGGAAAACTCAGCACTGGTCACAGGACTGGAAACGGTCAGTTTTCATTCCAATCCTAAAGAAAGGCAATGCCAAAGAATGTTCAAACTACCGCACAATTGCACTCATCTCACACACTAGTAAAGTAATGCTCAAAATTCTCCAAGCCAGGCTTCAACAGTATGTGAACCATGAACTTCAAGATGTTCAAGCTGGATTTAGAAAAGGCAGAGGAACCAGAGATCAAATTACCATTATCTGCTGGATCATCGAAAAAGCAAGAGAATTCCAGAAAAACATCTACTTCTCCTTTATTGACTATGCCAAAGCCTTTGACTCTGTGGATCACAACAAACTGTGGAAAATTCTTAAAGAGATGAGAATACTAGACCACCTGACCTGCCTCCTGAGAAATCTGTATGCAGGTCAAGAAGCAACAGTTAGAACTGGACATGGAACAACAGACTGGTTCCAAATTGGGAAAGGACTACATCAGGACTATTTACTGTCACCCTGCTTATTTAACTTATATGCAGAGTACATCATGTGAAATGCCAGGCTAGATGAAGCACAAGATGGAATCAAGATTGCCAGAAGAAATATCAATAACCTCAGATATGCAAATGACACCACCCTTAATATGGCAGAAAGCAAAGAAGAACTAAAGAGCCTCTTGATGAAAATGAAAGAGTAGAGCGAAAAAGTTGGCTTAGAAATCAACATTCAGAAAACTAAGATCACAGTATCAGGTCCCATCACTTCATGGCAAATAGATGGAGAAACAATGAAAACAGTGAGAGACTTTATTTTTTGAGGCTCCAACATCACTGCAGTTGGTGACTGCAGTCATGAAATTAAAAGACACTTGCTCCTTGGAAGAAAAGCTATAACCAACCTCGACAGCATATTAAAAAGCAGAGACATTATTTGCCAACAAAGGTCCATCTAGTCAAAGCGATTATTTTTCCAGTAGTCATATATGGATGTGAGAGTTGGACTACAAGGAAAGCTGAGCACTGAAGAATTGATGCTTTTGAACTATGTTGTTGGAGAAGACTCTTGAGAGTCCCTTGGACTGCAAGGAGATCAAACCAGTCAGTCAATCCTAAAGGAAATTAGTCTTGAATATTCATTGGAAGGACTGATGCTGAAGCTGAAACTCCAATACTTTGGCCACCTGATACAAAGAACTGATTCATTGGAAAAGACCTTGATGCTGGGAAAGACTGAAGGCGGGAGGAGAAGGGGACAACAGAGGATGAGATGGTTGGATGGTATCACCAACTCGATGGACATGAGTTTGAGTAAGCTCTGGGAGTTGGTGATGGACAAGGAAGCCTGGCATGCTGCAGTCCTTGGGGTTGCAAAGAGTCAGACATGACTGAGTGCCTGAAATGAACCGACAGCTAATACCCACCAACAATGTAAAATGAGCACACTATGTGTCAGTGAACATTTCCCAGCCCAAATCTTTTCAGTTTCTGATCAGCCATCACTGAAGAAATATTTATTGAACTCAGTAGTATCAGGCACTATTCCAGGCACTGAGAATCAAATGATGAAGCAGAACCTGTTCCCATGGAGTCTGAATTATAATAGGAAAAGACAGGCAATAAATAAACAAATAAGTGGACAAAAACTATATCAGACAGGGACAAATACTATGATAAAAATTAAAATTGTGATATGATAAAATATAATTAGAAGTGGAATCTTAGTCTCATCACAGAAAACAAACGATAATTATGTGATGTGATGAAAGTATTAGCTAATATTAAAGGGGTATATTACATAAGTATATTGAATGAACACATTGTATACCTTAAACTTATATAATGTTATATGTTAATTATATCTCATAAGGCTGGAAAAATTAAAAAATTTAATTTCCAAAAATAAATAAAAATATTTTTAAAAACTGGCTGTTCTAACATAAATGGCCAATAGGCATAAGAAAAGATGTTCAACATCACTAATTATTAGAGAAATGAAAATCAAAACCACAATGAGGTAACACCTCACACCGATCAGAACTGCTATCATCAAAATGTCTACAAACAATAAACACTAGAGAGGGTGTGGGGAAAAGGGAACCCTCCTACATTGTTGGTGGGAACGTAAATTGGTACAACCATTATAGAAAACAGTATGGAGGTTCCTTAAAAAACTAAAACTATAGAGTTACCATATGATTCAGCAATATCACCGCTGGTCATATGTCCAGAAAAGAGGAAAACTGGAAAAAAATACATGAACCCCAATGTTCATAGCAGCACTGTTTACAATAGTCAAAGCACGGAAGTAATCTAAATGTCCATCAACAGATGAATAGATAAAGATGTGGTATATATATAGTGGAATATTACTCAGCCATAAAGAAGAATGAAATAATGCCATTTGCAACAATATGGATGAACCTAGAGATTATCATACTAAATTAAGCCAGACAGAAAAAGAAAAATATCATATGATATCATGTATAAGTTGAATCTTAAAAAAGATACAAATGAACTTCTTTACAAAACAGAAATAGACTCATAGACATAGAGAACAAATTTATGGTTACCAAAGGGGAAGTGGGGAGGGTAAATTAAAGTACAGGATTAACAGATACATACCACTATATATAAAACAGATAAACAACAAGGATTTATTGTGTAGCACAGGGAACTATGCTATCATAGACTGGCATCACCAACTAAATGGACATGAGTTTGAGCACACTCTGGATAGGGAAGGATAGGGAAGCCTGGCATGCTGCAGTCCTTGGGATTGCAAAGTCAGACATGACTTAGTGACGGAACAACAGGAAGCTATATTTAATATCTTATAATAGACTAAAATGGAAATTAATCTGAAAAAGAATTAGATATATGTATGAATACATACATATATATAGATACATATATATATCTGAATCACTTTGTTAAAAACCTGAAACACTGTAAATCAACTATACTTCAATTTTTTTTAATGAAAAAAATAAAAATACTGCTATTCTAGACCAGCGGTGTATAACAGAACTTTCTGCAATAATGGAACAGTTCTACAGCTACATTGTCCAATATGGTAGCTATCAGCCACACTTGAAATGTGGCTGGTCCCTCTGAAGAAGTAAATTTTATTTTAAATTATTTACTGAATTTTAATTATTCAATAATATAAATTTAAATGCAAATAGCTACATATGGCTAGTGTCTACTGAAATGGACAGGGTTGCTTGCTCAGGGTCATAATACTAGTAAGTGTTAGAGATGAAATCTGAACCCAAGGAATCTGACCTCAGAGTTTATATTTCTAATCACCACATGACACTAGCTGAAAGCAGTGATCTCAAGAGGTTTTGCTTTTTTGTTAGTTTGACAGTTCAGCCTGTTTTTATGCTGATGAATATTAGTTAGTGGAAAGTGAAAACCTGATGATGCAGATGAGAGAGAGTGTATAAGGAGACATCTTGAAAAGATGAGAGGGGCTGAGATCCAGAACACAAGGAAGTAGCTGGCCTTTGATAGAAACAGTGAGTTTCATGCTTAGTATTAATAACAACCAGATGGGGAGTGGGGAGGAGCAGAAAATGGGACTGATGTGGTAGGTAGATTTGGAAGTTTGCTTGTTGCTCTGACTTCTCAATGAAGTGAGGCACATTATCTTCTGAGAAAAAAGAAAAAGCAACCGGAAGACATAGGTTTGACAACAGAGGGAGAGGTATGATAGAGGTAATTTTAGAGAGTGGTTAAGTGTAGCGGGATGTTAGATATTATTGAGGGTTTATTGGAAATTTGTGGTCATGAATTTTAAATGAAACCGCTCATCATAGTTATTTGTTTTTCTCCAGCAATTATAGCTGATTGGGTACAGGCACAGAGAAAGTAATTATGTGGCATAAGTACAAAGAAGGGAGAGTGGGATGAGAGAATTAAGGGTGTTTGCAAGGGAGTGATTAAACATGAAGTCCAAGTTGGGTGAGGAAGGAAATGAGGGCATGAGAGTGAGTGACAGTGAAAATAGTAAAGTCTGTAATTGCAATCAAAACATGAATGAGGAGCTGTTTGCTTTCTTTTATTTTTATGGGACCTGACAGGCTACTTCTAAAATCTGTATGAAAGCATAAAGGGTCAAGGAGATCTAGGTCGGTCCTGAAAACCAGGCTGGGGGACTTTCCATATCAGATATTAGGATTTACTTTAAAGATATATAACTAAAGCAGTGATATTGACCACAGAGGTCAATGAGGTATTGGTTACAACTAACAGGATAGAGAACTCATGAATATATAGAAACCTGATTTAACACAGAGTGGACATTGTCCATAGTGTTGAATGAGGCTGATAAAGTAGGTTATCCATATTAAAAAAATGATCCTTAACTCATATTATACTTATGGATTAATGACTTTAATATGAATATCAAAACTATAAAACTTTTCCAAGAAAATAAAAAATATATTTATGATCCTGGAGTAAAGAATTTCTTTTAAAAACAAAAAGCACAACCACAAAAGAAATAACTGACAAATTTGAATATATTAAAATTAATAACTTTTGTTCAAACAGCATAATAAAGTAAAAAGACAAGCCACAAACTAGGAAAAGGTATTTTCAACACATATCACTTCAAATGGATTCTAATCCAGATTATATAAAGAATTTCTACAAGTCCACTGGAATCAATCCAATTTAGGAAAATAAGCAAAAGACACAAATAGACATTTCACAGAATAGGAAATTATCTAGAAACATAAAAATGATGCTCAAATTCATTAATATTTATGGTAATCAGAGAAATGAAAATTAAAAACACAATGAAATATCACTTTATACCTTTAGATTATCTTTGGGTTCCCCAAACCTCTATGAGGCTGCAGGCTGAGAAAATTGCTTCACTGCAAACATGAACAGTGTTTATAGAAAAGGAAGGATGATTCAGAATTCAGAGACAAGAACCATGGAGAATCATTCCCAAGGGAGCAGGATGGGCCCATTTAAAGGAACAGGTGGGGACTTCCTTGGTGGACCAGTGGCTAAGACTCCAGGCTCCTAATGCGGGGGACTGGGCTTTGATCCTGGAATGGGAATTAGATTCCGCATGCATCAACTAAAAGATATCCTGTGCTGCAATGATGATGGAAGAACCCATGTGCCATAACTAAGACCCAGGACAGGCCAAATAAATAAATTTTTTCAAAGATTAAAAAATAAAAGAAGAGACGACATGTGCTTTAGCTAGATTTCAGAATTAGACTAGTGCCAACTATGTCCTTTTGCCAGGACTGTTAATTTATGGTAGACTTATCCTATCCTGTATCACCATAGTATCTTGGGAATGCAGAGGGAAGATACACTTGTCTCTTTAGTTCAAAGCTTTTGCATTAATAGAAACCATACTCAAGGTGTGGTACCCAAAGAACTGTACCTGTAGTTGATTAGATTAGCAGCTTCTGCCTTAGAACATGCACTCTCGGTCCCTAGAGTCCTAAGCCACCATGTAAAAAGTCCAGGCTACTCTTCTGAAAAAGAGGTGTGTGGAGGAGCACCGAGGTTACCAGACATGTGACTATGTAGCCCAGTCAAGCCTACAGAAGACCTCAGTCCCAGTCACTATCTGATTACAACTACATGTGAGATTCCCCAAGGGAAAACCACCCAGCTGAGCACAGTCAACTCTCAGAATCATGGATAAAATAATAAATAATAATAAATCCTAACACTTTAGGATATTTGTTACACAGTGATAAACCAAACAACAGGGTTTTGAGCCCCCCTCATCATTTTAACTCTCATCTATACATGTTCTAAATTTTTTTCATCTAAGTCAGTACTGTTATGGAAATGTTTTTCTTTTTCTTAATAATCTTGCCTGCTTTCCAAAGAGGGTGTATCCTGTTACTCTAGAGGGCTCCGAGTTTTGACAAATGCCATGGTGGATTTGGGTATAAAAGCATGTAGGTAAGAGATAGAAGTAGAAAGGAGGTTCAAGTTGAGTGGCTCTGATTTATAATGGAATTCAAAATGACTAGGGAAAATTGAGGAAGAGGGGAAAAACAAGAGACAGGAAAGATGCCAGAGTATCAGAAAAAATACAGAGAAAGAACTCTCAGTGGTGACACAACAGTGAAGAGACAATAAAGGTCAGAAAAGTCTGATGGAAGGAATAAGTTGTTAACTTTGGAGTATACAGTGTAAAACCTCTCCCCTGACTTATGAATCTTCAGTAAAATCCACATTTCTCACTTTCTGATGTGAGCAGATTCCTTATCATCAGCATGCAAGCATGATGGAACAGAAGAATGATGGAGCAGTCAATACCTGGGTTATATTTTAGAAAAATGTTGACTACTGCAAGTATTTAATCCTGTAACCTGGCATTAAAGAAGTCCCCTAAACAAAAATTAATCCATTAATAAACATTTTGGGATACAGTTGTTCAGTAATTTTGAGCCATTAAGCTTACTCTTATCTAGCCTATTTCTCTCCATTTTATTTGAAAGAGTATCACAGGATCCAGTTAAACATCTTGATGAAACCTACATGCTATCTATATAAAGGCCACTCCTCTTAAGTGCCAGTTTATCAACCATGTCAAAAAAGTAATTAGATCCATCTGACATCATTTGTTCTTAGAATCATGCATCTTCCCTATGTGTTCAAAAAAATCCATCCTCTTAATTCATAATTCTATAGTCTTGATAGGAACTGACATTAAGCTCACTAGTAACTGCCTCTTAGATGGTGTTCACTGCTGCCTGAAACCTGGTGTACTGATTAATCCAGCCACATTTGGAAGAGAATTTTCCCTGAATCAGGATACTATTGGACTTTGATGATGCTGGGAGAGCCCTGTGTATTGTCCAGGGGAAGCATGCACAGACATGTGGCATGAGCCTGAAACTTAGACATGTGGCCTTCTCCCAACACACTGGCTACCTCTAAGGATCCCACATCTTGGTTCTATATGCCTAAAGCAGTATCCTAAAAGTAATGCCCCTGGGAAACATCTAACTCTGAAGTTTCTAATTAGAGGGTTTGATAACTCCAGTGTCAAAGGCTAGCTACCTGCTAGTAGCTTATCCTTACAAAGTTTTAAGAAAATCAGTGACCCACCAGCAATTTTTGTTTGAGAACCAAGAAGTGAAAAGCTAAAATGACAAGGAACCAAGAATTTGTTAGTAGACTAGCAGGGTATAAATCCAAATGTGCATCTGAGAAAGAAGGGATGCTGACTGAAGTTGCTGATCTAAGGAAAAGGAATTTGACTCTGAAATAAAGCTGGAAAGGCAGAATGAGGGCAAGTGTCTGGACCTGCTGTCTGGACATGATGACAGATTTAGAAATTCAAATGAAAAGTGAATAAAGGAGCAAAAGAAAAGCTGGTATTAAGGCTAGGAATGTCACTGCATGTCTGGAACTTCCTTCCTGTCAATACACAGACCCTGGTGATCCCTTCCCTTACATCTCTTATTACTTTCTAAAGATAAACTATTTCAAACAGTTTGGCTCTGTGAGTGGTAAGACGAATAAACAAGCTTCCCTGCTTTAAAAGAGGTATGGATACAGACTGTGGGAAATAAATCACCAGTTTAATAAATGAAGATGTTGCAATATGTATAAAAATACATCATGCTCTAAAAGGGGTGCTCTGTAACCCTAGAATGATGAAATATGTTTTAGGTGCTGATCAGCTATCAAAGGATGGCTCATTTATGCCTATTCCCAGCTGCCCCCACTTTCCACCTACATCTGCTATACAGGAGGATGCATTAAGTCAGAGAATCTCTTTCCAACTCTCCCTTGCAGCAAACGTGTGTGTGCGTGCGTGCACGTGTGTGAATGTGCACAAGCACGTGCACCCACTACACAGTAAAACCTGGAACATTCCTTGGGATTTAAGTTGTTGGACAAAGTACAATAGGTGAAATAGATTCTTATTGTTCTCTCTAGTGCATTCAACACACACTTATTAAATTCTTTTTAAAACATTACTTCAAGCCAGATGGCTGAGCTAGAATGATGAGCAAGACAAAGTCCCAGGGCCAAGGAACTCTTGGTTTATTCTGAAAAACTGAGTTGTGAATGTGAGAATAAAGGCAGTAAGAGTGGTGAACTACAGAGTTCTGTGCTGGGAAGGAGAAGAAAAGTTTCACGAAAATGGAGTCAGGTAAGCTGTCTCTTAAGAAAGGAATTAGAGTTTACCAGATGGACATGAGAGGGTATGGCTTTGGGAAACACTACAGTCAAGCTCAACTTGCTCAAGAAGCAAAATAATTTTCAGTTTTTCCTATTTACTGATTCTTACAGACGAGACCAATATATCCCAGCAACTGATCACTCATTTCCCACATTACTGCTGTTGTTATCTGTTCAGTTGTGTCTGACTCTTTGTGACCCCATGGGCTGTAGCATGCCAGGGTTCCCTGTCCTTCACCTTCTCCCGGAGTTTGCTCAAACCCATGTCCATTGAGTGGGTGATGCCATCCAACCATCTCATCCTCTGTCACCCCCTTCTCCTCCTGCCTTCAATCTTTCCCAGCGTCAGTGGCCTCTTTGTTGCAGTTACTCTGATCTAAAGAAGCATGTATTCATCATCTCTTTCTCCCAGGGATATTGCTGTGGTTTGATCTTCATGTATTAAGACAACCTTTGGGATAACTGTCACGCCCTCCTTTACTCAGGATAGTACAAATTAATGACAGAAAAATCACTGGCTAGTGAAGAATAAATGTAGAAACATTCTATCATACCCTTTCTATTCCACTGGCTCTGAAAAATTCTATATCCAGCCTGGAGCTATGTTTAGACAACCATAACACAACCCACACAGAAAAGTTAAAATTCCAATTGATCAAAAGGACATTTCCCTATAATGGAAAGAAAATGCAAGCAGGCTAAGTACTCAACAATTTGGTTTAGTAAATTACGGTGCATCAACATGACAAAAAATTATTCAATTTCCAAAAATGATAATTAAAATGATTATACGTGGTATGTGGGAAAAGAAAATGCAAAACAGTTTACACACACAATTGCATTAAAATGCATCTGCTTGTGGAATGTTACTTGGGAGTAACATGAAAATATTTTAGTAATTGCAGTGGGGACTGCAATTCTGGTGTATTTTTCTTTTCAAATTTTTCTCTAATGATATCAATGGGTCATCTCATAATTGTTTAAAGTTTGGTGTTTCACAGTGCTCTGGGTGTGGTTGCTGAATTAAGTCTACCATCATCTTTGTTCTTCATACTTTGTTACAATTAACACAACCCAAGACCACAAGAGCTGTTTCATGCTACTCTCCTTGAATGTTTTCCTGCTAAGTCACTTTAGTCATGCCCTGCTCTTTGCGACCTCATGGACCCCATGGACTCCCACTGCCTGCCAGACCCTCCGTCCATTGGATTCTCCAGAATACTGCAGTGGGTTGCCATGCCCTCCTCCAGGGGGTCTTCCCAACCCAGGGATCCAACGCGTGTCTCTTGTGTCTCCTGCACTGGCAGCTGGGTTGTTTACCACTAGTGCCACCTGGGAAGCCCCAATGAACTTAGTGACATCAACAAAATATCTTACACTCTGTGATCTAAAAAACTTTAATACAGAACATTTCCTTTAACTTCACTACGTTTTTCTTCACTAGCATAGTGCCATCTCTACTACTTCTTTTATTTAATAGTTTCATTTTTCAAAAGGTATAGGGGGAGGGACCTGTTCGTGCATCTTTGCCAGTGGCTGGGGCATCTCCACCCTTGGTGTTGTAACATACTTGATCTCTGTGCTCTGAAGCCAGCTTAATAAATCCTTTACCAAGGAGCTCCTGAAAGGCTGCCCTGGCCAGAGAACTGTGAATCCTTAGTCTCTCAGAGATGACAGTGAAGCTATGAGCTTCTGGTTGGAAACTTCTTACAGAGTTTGTCAAACAAGTCTACATTATTGAGCTGGTCTCAAACTCTGTGTTTGGATCACTTCTTTTTGGCCTTGCCCCCAGATTTGTTCACTGGATCTTTGTTTTTCTGGGCCGACTTTCTGGCATCTTTCTTCTGTCTTCTGTCCTTGGGCAGCAACAGTGAAGTTCGGAGAGCAAATGCTACCACTTAGCCTCACTAAGCTGTTGGACAAAAAGTCTATCACTTCCGTTGGCATATTTTTGGCTACTGGAAAAATAGCAATGTAACAATTAAGAGTTATTACATTATTAGTAATAACTTAGTCTAGTGGTTCAGACTCCATACTCCCAATCCAGGGGGCCAGGGTTCAATTCCTAGTCAGGAAGGCAGATCCTACATGCAACAACTAAAGATCTCACATGCCACAAGGAAGATCAAAGATCCTGGGTGCCACATGTAAGACCCAGCACAAACAAATAAATAAATTAAAAAAAAAAAAGCAGGGCCTGTCTTCTTCCTTCTGGTTATGTCATCTTGGATGAGTTACTCATCCTCTCTGTATTTCACTTTCTTGTCAGTAAAGTAAGGTGACAATAATTGTGGTAATATTTCCAACTGAATATTGAATTCCAATTGTGATGACAATTCATGGGGTTGTCATAAAGATGCAACGTGATGATCCATGCCAAGTCTGACCTATGTGCTCAATCATCATTAACTATTTATTGTTCTTACGCTTGACTCATGGTGGGGTACAACTATTCCTGACACCATTTATGCAGTTCTGGGCCACTCTCTCAATTTCTCCTGGCATACGTCCTTCTTTTCATCTTTTATTCATATCTTTTTAAAATCTGAGTTTACTAGAGAGCTCTCTGGAAATGATATCTTCTTCTTTTCCCTGTTTTTTTTTTGACTGGATCATTTGTGATGACAACATCAGAATTCTATTATGTAAAGAATCCTGTCCTACTTAAACCATATTTTCCTCAAAGAGTTTCATGTCACAGAATTATGCCCATCTTTTTAATGAACTTTTCCAAACATGTATTCCTACAGGTTGAGGTTCACATGGAATGTGTCTGGCCTTCATCCTCTCTGGCTATCCTTAATTGAGGTGAGGATAGCCTTAACATATACAAGGATATCCTACATATCCTTAACATGTAGCTTTTTATTCTTCTAAACTAAAAAAAAAAAAAACAAAGAAAATGACACAAATGGTATACAAATGAATAAAAAAAATAATAAGCAAGTTACTCCCTCTTCTCCCAGAGGCAAACATTATGTGTTGTGAGTATTATCTGGAATACTCTATGCATTTTGATGCACATTATATTTGCATACATATACATGTGTGTACATACCACATTTTAAACCCCAACTGGATCAGACCATACACCCTGTCCTACAGGTCACATTGTAGTCAGAAGTATACCTTGGAGACTGTTTCTTATCAGCACAAATAACATTTCATTTTCTCTACAGCTGTGTAATTTCCAGTATATGGATGAATCCTAATTTTTTCACCAGTCCCGTATCAATGTTCATTTGGGATATTTCTATTCTTATGTTATTACAAACATTCTGGAATAAATATCTTTAATGTATTATATATACAGTTTGAAAGTGAAAGTGGCTCAGTCATGTCCAACTCTTTGCAAACCCATGGACTGCAGTCCATGGAATTCTCAAGGCCAGAATACTGATGCAGGTAGCCTTTCCCTTCTCCAGGGTATCTTCCCAAGCCAGTGATGAAACCCAGGCCTCCTGCATTGCAGGTGGATTCTTTACCAGCTGAATCACAAGGGAAGCCCAAGAATACTAGAGTGGGTAGCCTATCCCTTCTCCTCCAGATTTCCCAGGGATAGAACTGGGTCTCCCGCACTGCAGGCAGATTTGTTACCAAGTGGTAAAGAATGTGCCTACAGTGCGGGAGACTGTGTTCAGTCCCTGGGTTGGGAAGATCCCCTGGAGAAGGGAAACGCTACCCACTCCAGTATTTTGGCCTGGAGAATTCCATGGACTGTATAGTCCATGGGGTCGCAAATAGCCAGATATGACTGAGTGACTTTCACGTTCATAAATTGAACACATAATATATATACAGTTAATATAGTATATAAATAACCATACAGCATATATAATTTTGTATTCTTCCTTTTCCACATATCTTACATTTTGGAAGTTTTAGAAACACTTTCAGTTCTCCTGTTATATATAAAAAAATGAATATCATCCTTAATAATTCAGATGTCATAAGAAATGTCATTCTGATTCATTGTAATTCTAACCTTTGAGGATATAGGATATATTAGAGTTGTCTAAACAAAGCTTCCAGCAGATTACAGAATTCTGCAGAGCCAATGAGATGAGAAAAAAAAATGATATAAATATTTCTTCTCCTTAGCAAACTATTTCTGTCAGTGACAAGTAAGTTCCATATTTAGAGTTCTCAAACAAAGAAACTTAAGGTCACCATCTCCATTATAGCAAATCTGTGAATAATATTTGTTAAATTCCTGGAAATATAAAGGCTGATTCAAATAATACATGCATTAATTGAAAACTACAGTCAAACTGTGCCCAAAACAAGTTGTACAAAGTACTTGACTTCCTCAACTTTCTCATTACTCTGTCCATTACCAGCAAATTTTATCTTATGGTCAAAATTTGACCACGAGCATAAAGTTTTCTATGTGTATCCTTAACATTCTGAGAGATAAATCAAGAACTGTTCTCTGTACTCTTTTGAGCCAAACAGGTCTTTGAGAAAAATGTAGTTCCATCAGAATCCTTTTTTACCGGCATTCTGAATTGACTGTCAGATCCTGGATGGCCACCAGTGAACAACGGGAAGACCTGGGAATTTAAACTAAAGGTGGCCCTGCTATGCAGTATCATCAGTTCATTCTTCTAATGATGAACCAGCTTTATTTAACCATGTGGATCTGATTTGTTTACTGTCTCTAGGTTGTAATGCAGTTAATAAAAATGAAGAGTGAATTTTCAGATTTGTTACTAGCTTTAGCTACTCTTTAATGCCTAAGACGGTAAAGGTTCTAGGGCAGAAAATCAAAGGCTTTTGGCTCTTTCCAGACTATAGATCTTAAGTTCTGTAGCACTTCAGAGACGATGGCTATTGCCAAGAGAACTTATCACAAATCAGAGAGGCATTTCTCAGTGTGAAGAGTCTCGCTTCTCTTCAAGTGTACAGTACAGTGTCACTGCACTGAATCATCCCGCACACAGAATCCAGTGTGAGACACTATACGGTCCATCCATTAACTCAATAAAAAATAAGTATCCACTCTGCCAGACTCTGTTCCAGGTCCTAAGATGAGGATATGAACAAAACAAACAAATATTTCTACTCTCCTGGAGCTCACATTCTAGTGAGGTAGGGTAAATCAATAAACAGAATATGTAAAATATAAAATATATTGGACAGTAAGAAGTGCTGCAAAAAAATAAATTATACTTTAAAATTAATATAGGCAATCCAAACAAGGTTGGTAGATTGTTTCAATGTCTTGGTTATGATGTTGTATAGCTATCTTTGGGGGAAATGAGGTAAAAGGTACATGGGATCTCTGTTTTATTTCTTACCATTGTGTGTGAGTCTACAATTCAGTTCAGTTACTGAGTCATGTCCGACTCTTTGCGACCCCATGAACCACAGCACGCCAGGCCTCCCTGTCCATCACCAATGCCCAAAGTCCACCCAAATCCATGTCCATTGAGTCAGTGATGCCATCCAACCATCTCATCCTCTGTCATCCCCTTCTCCTCCTGCCCTCAATCTTTCCCAGCATCAGGGTCTTTTCAAATGAGTCAGCTCTTTGCATCAGGTGGCCAAACTACTGGAGTTTCAGCTTCAACATCAGTCCTACCAATGAACACCCAGGACTAATCTCCTTTAGGATGGACTGGTTGGTTCTCCTTTTGGTCCAAGGGACTCTCAAGAGTCTTCTCCAACACCACAGTTCAAAAGTATCAATTCTTCTGTGCTCAGCTTTCTTCACAGTCCAACTCTCACATCCATACATGACCACTGGAAAAACCATAGCCTTGACTAGACGGACCTTTGTTGGCAAAGTAATGTCTCTGCTTCTTAATATGCTATCTAGGTTGGTCATAACTCCTCCCAAGGAGTAAGCGTCTTTTAATTTCATGGCTGCAATCACCATCTGCAGTGATTTTGGAGCCCAGAAAAATAGTCAGCCACTGTTTCCACTGTTTCCCCATCTATCTGCCATGAAGTGATGGGACCAGATGCCATGATTTTAGTTTTCTGAATGTTGAGCTTTAAGGCAACTTTTTCACTCTCCTCTTTCACTTTTATCCAGAGGCTCTTTAAACTACCACAAAGTTGCACTCATCTCACATGCCAGTAAAGTAATGCTTAAAATTCTCCAAGCCAGACTTCAACAATATGTGAACCGTGAGTCTACAATTATCTCAGTAAAAATTTCCATTAAAATTTTTCACTGGAACGTCCACTATTTAAGAGTGATCAGATTAGGGTTTAGTGAACAGATAACAGAGAGCTAAGACCTGAAACTGGTGAAAGAGCGAGACACGGTGTAAGATTGCTCCAGTCAGAGGGACTACAGGAACCAGATAAAGCTGGCCTGTAGGGTTCAAGAAGTTGCTCAACAAGAGTGGCTAGAAACAATGAATGGAAAGAGTAAAATAAGGGGAGAGGCCACTTTATAGAATCTGGCTTTTACTCTGAATGAGGGGGAAAGCAACCAGATGGTTCTGGGCAGAGGAGTAGCATATCTGGTTTTATTAGTGTAATATTAGTTTTATTAGTGTTAATATTAGACAGTAGAAACCAAAGAATGAACTACAGTATCAAAACATGCATAGCATTCTTTCAAATCACTCAGACGCCAAAGTAAAATACCTCTGTCTATGCATTCTGAATTCACTGACTCGGGGAGTTTTCTCAGATTCACAAGAAATAGTTTCACAGAAGTTTTCCTAACCCATCAGGAGACAAAATAATTCAGTCTGACTTCTATGCATGAACTCCTCCCATGAAGCTTTGCTTAAATTTTTTATTCCATCAGTATTTAGATTCTATAAAAGGAAAGTAGCTCCAACAAGTTACCATGGGAAAATGTTCCTCTGAAAAACCAGTATGTTTCTTCTATTTCCCAAATCACTTTTATTAAATTTTTTTTTTGCTTTTCATGTTTTAGTAATATCTCCTGAACTTGACAACTGAAGAATCAGTAAGCATCTGATAGTATAGTTAAAAACAAAGTAATAGAGAGAAAACAGGGGCTTCCCTGGTGGCTCAGTGGTAAAGGATCTGCCTGCCAAGGCAGGAGATATGGGTTCAATCCTTGGTCTTAGGAAGATTCCACATGCTGTAGAGTAACTGAGCCCATGCACCCCAACTACTGAGACTGTGCTCTAAAGCACATGAACCACAACTACTGTAGCCCAAGTGCCCTATGGGTCCATGCTCCGAAACAAAAGAAGCCACTTCAATGAGAAGCCTGTGCATCGCAACTGGAGTAGTGCCCCCTCGCCACAACTGCAGAAAAGCACGTCCAGCAAGGAAGACCCAGCATAGCCAAAAATAAATAGATAAATAAATAAAATTATCTTTAAAAAATAAAGAGAAAAAATAGCCTTTTCCTTTGAGAATGATAACTTAAATGTTAAAAAGTAAGTGGTAATTGATAATTTAGATAAAGATTCTGCAAGAGGCTGGGTTTTCACAATAGCTGTTCTTCAAGATTGGTAGCATCTTGAAATTACTGAAAACAAGGAATGTACAGGGTGGTTTATACAAGATTGTAGCAGAAGTTTCTACCAATTTGTACTCCTATAAACCCAAGGTACAATAATGATTTGTGTCCCTGATGGTTCATATGAGGAGCTGTAATCCTGAAACATCTTCTGAGTTGTCTAACAAAAACTATCCAATATAGTATTTTGAATATGTTATTAACTTTGAACACTTTAGGTTTTCAAATTGTGTCTGGCATGTTTGATGATAAGCTATTAACCAGAATATTTTATTACTCAGAACTAACCATTATTCCCCATCTGTGTGAGTTTACAGCACAAAATATCAAAGGTAGAATGTCTAGACTCAAAATGTAAAATCTAGTCATTAACTATTTGTAATGAAAACTTCTTAAGACTGATCATTCTAGAGGCAAATCATTGAATTTCTGAACTGTGTTTAGTCACCAAGTCATGTCTGACTTTTGTGATCCCCGTGGACTGTAGCCCACCAGGTTCCTCTGTCCATGGGATTTCCCAGGCAAGAATATTGGAATGGGTTGCCATTTCCTTCTCCAGCTTTAGAGATTATCTAAGCTAATTCAACAATACACACATTACACATGAGAAATCAATATCAAACAAGGTTAATATATGTATAATAATTAGTGGTAGATGCCCAAATAGAGCCATTTTGCCAAGCTGACAAAAGATGGTAGAATTCAAAGCAACTAAATCTCCTAAAATCTTCAGGGCAGGATCTCAGAGAAAAGGGGCTTGAATAGAGAAGGAGTTCAGAAACTTAAACAGGATCCCTTAAGTTGGGGCCAAATAATGAGTTCATGCACATGGTGAAACCTGACAAGGCTGGGCTGAGAGGAAACACCAACGAAAGAAGAGCTTCTGGGAAAAGAACAATTACAGAGATCTGAACAAATGCTGAAGCTGAGGAAGTCTCTAGTTACGATCAGCCAGAGAGCTGTGCTCCGAAGGAGGAATTAGTGCCTGTGTAAGAAGAGGAAGAGACAGCCTAGTGTCTTCTCTGCTGTGTGAGGGTACAGCAAGAAGGCGGTCATCTGCAAGCCAGAAAGAGAGCCCTCAGCAACAACCACATTTGCTGGCATCTTGCTACTGGACTCCCCTGTCTCTAGAATGGAAAATAAATGTCTGTTGTTTAAGTCACCCAGCCCACAGCATTTTGTTACAGCAGCCCAAGCTGACTAAGACGACTCTCTGCCCACTTTCCCACGTTCTCTACAGCTTTATCCTCCTTGACTTCATCTTTAAATGCAGACCTCCCAGAGGGAGGGAATATATGTATATTTTATAAAAATATGTAAATAAAAATAAAAAAATAGAAGAAAAATGTAGATGGCCTCTCTCCGACCCCCATACTCACCAGCCCTTTCCATCCAACTCAGGGCTTTTATACACATTGTTCTCTTTTAGGAAAGTTCCCTCCTCTTTCTCACCAGCCTAAATATATATATTTCTCTCATATCTTAGTTTCATCATCACTTCTTCAGGGATTCCCTTCGCCTACTTATCTGACTAGGTCAAATCCCCTATTATATGCTTTCCTGATACACATTATTCTCATGAGTACTAAACACAGTAGCAATTTATGTCCTTAATTTTTTAATTTAGTATTTGTCTTTTATACTAGACTGTGAGCTCATGAAGGACACATCGAAAGCCCTGAGTAAATATTTATAAAATGAATGAAAGAATGAATGCTCTCACAAAATAATGATTTAATAAATTGCTTGCAACAAATTTCCCTAATGGTCAATAAGTATTTGTTGAAAGAATTTATGAATCTCCATATTCCTCACTGTTTTGCCTACAAAATAGGTGCCTGCCCTGCTTACCACATAAGGGTTGTAAACATATAATAAATAATTTAAGTATTTGAGATTAAAATTTTAAAGACATCTGTATTCGTTTGGGTAGGCTAAATAAACTGCTGAATCAAACAGATGCAAATATGTATAGCTTGAATGCAACAGAAGTTTATTTCTTGTTTATATAACAGTTCAGAACAGGTGTTCAGGTCAGCAAGCAGCTTTTCTACACGCACTGATTCAGGAACCAAAGTTCCTTCCATCCTGGGGCTTCTCTGTGGCCTTGTTATCATCTGCATCCAGCCAGTCGAACAGAGAATGGAAGAAGAATTCTTATTCTCCAAAAGGCTCCATCCAGAAGAGGCAAACATCATGTCTATTCATCAAGTAACTGACTATGATGCCGTTACTATGGAGGAAGGAAAGAACTGACTCTGCAGGCAGGTGGTAGTGGTCCCTGCCACCACCACCTCAATTCAAGACCTTATTGTTTTAGCTTCGCTGTGCTTTTTGAACAGGTGGCAAATACAAGTATTCACAACATTCTGGGTTAAAATCAGGTCAGACCTACTGGCAATGAACACTTTCTCTTATTATTTCCTATTGGCAATAGCACCCCAAGCTTGTTCCATGATAATTTCATTGTGCAAAGTCTTTTCTCACTGTGTTCCTCAAAGTAAGAAAAGAAAAAGGAAACATTGAGGGAAACATACCCAGAATACCACTTATTCACAGATAATTCACATGATCTCTTCCAGTGACAGTTTAAGTGTTATTAGGACTAAAAGCTGATTGACTCTTTCAATCTAATCAGTTATTAATTATTTATAGGCTGGATTATCACCCATTTGCCCCTCCAGATCTATCCTCCACCTTTTTCTGTGCCTCAGAAGGCTGACTGTATGGACTAAATCAAATGCCTCCCTTACCCTCTGGCACCCCTTGGGAGAAAAGAAAATCACCAACAGGGGATCAAAAAAAGAAATGTCACCACAGAATGGCCACAGCTCCTATTAGGAGGTCCTCCCCAAGAACTCTCCCTCTGCAAGGACTAATAAGGGCTTCCTGTCCTGCCCATTTAGAGCCAGAGGAAGTGTCTCCTTGTTGGCCAGCCCCAGTGTATTCCAATATCTCTCCTGATTTCTCGAGATCCTACCCATGCTTTGTAAATCATTTCTTCATTAAAATCTCCTCCCCCTCAAAAAAAATCTCCTCCAATTACTCATCTGTTTTCTGCTGGGACCATGATTTCTCAAAGTGGTCCCACAAAATCCTAATTCTGAAGTTAAAATGTATAGTAGGAGTGCTCTGTGACAACCCAGAGGGATGGGGTGGGGGGGGAGGTTTAAGAGAGGGGGGACATGTGTACACCTATGGCTGATTCATGCTGATGTATGGCAGAAACCAACATTGTAAAGCAATTATCCTTTAATTAAAATTTTTTAATTTATTTTTTAATTGAAGGATAATTTTTTTTCTTTTTTTTTCCATTTATTTTTATTAGTTGGAGGCTAATTACTTTACAACATTGCAGTGGTTTTTGTCATACATTGACATGAATTAGCCATGGATTTACATGTATCAGTCTAGAGGGATGGGATGGGGAGGGAGATGGGAGGGAAGTTCAAAAGGGAGGGGATATATGTATAACTATAGTTAACATATAGTATAACATATACATAGTTATACATATATCCCCTCCCTTTTGAACTTCCCTCCCATCTCCCTCCCCATCCCATCCCTCTAGACTGATACAGAGCCCCTCTTTGAGTTTCCTGAGCCATACAACAAATTCCCATTGGCTATCTATTTTATATATGGTAATGTAAGTTTCCATATCCTCCAATTAAAATGTTTTAAAAATATACACTTTAGGTAAAATAAATTTTTAATGCACCTAGCAAAAAGGTTTGTAAACAGTAGATGAAACAAAAAAATAGACAATTTATATATTATATGCTGCATTTCTTAGATCTTTTTGATCATGGAACTTCTCCATGATCTTTTTCAATCATGGAACTTATTTTGAGAGCATCTGAGGAAACTGGTATTCTAAAGAATGCATCTAGGAAATTCTGATTTATACCAATAGAAATGAGAGAAGAAAGACACATATATAATTGCTATACAATGACTAAGAATGCTCAAGTTGTTTACATTCTGGCTTTAAAATATAGTCAGTCACTCACTTGACGATGGCATGCTGTGTATATGTGCCTGTACACACACACACACACACATACACTCTGAGCACGTGGGATGAGTCCACTGCTAAGAGCCCAGGACTCACCTCTAAGACTTCAGAGTCAGGTGTAGGTCCTTGCAGAGAACCTACCAAGGAAGTCTGTCCTCAGAAATATGCATTCTTGAACCACTATGGCTTATAAGAGACCCAATGGATTAGGGAACAACAAACTGTAGAGAAATTTTATCACAGAGAAAGGGCACAGAATTTACAGAATTGGTGGAATAATTTCATTTAATGAACTGTAGCTGTGACACCTTTATATAGAAATTACTAATTTTCCAATTGAGGATTTCAGAAACACTCACATTGGAAAAACCCCGAAAGACGAGTTTTCTCAACTTAGACTATACTCGACTCAGCCCAGATCCTCAGTAATTTTTAAAGAGTTTAACCTCCAAGAAGATAGTGGTGACGCTTCCCCTCTTTGTTCTCTCTGATTCCATCCTGATAGTGCCTACCACTCTGCATAATTGTTAGCTTAATTCTGTCTCTTAAAGCGGTGTGGGCTCCAAGAGGAAAGAAAATGAACCCTGCAGTTTTTAAAGCCGTTACATTTGACACAGTTTGTGCTTAATAAACAGTTTTGAGCAAGTGAAAAAATACTGGCTGAATGAATGTTTCCTTGGTAACCTATTTCACCATCAACCCTGTCATAAACTTTTTTAAGATTTTTTTTTTAATGTGGGCCATTTTAAAAGCCTTTATTAAAGTTGTTACAATATTGTTTCAGCTTTATGTTTTGGTTTTTTGGACTGAAAGGCATGTGGGATCTTAGCTCCCCAACCAGGGATCAAACCCTCACCCCCTGCATTGGAAGGTCAAGTCTTAATCACTGGACCACCAGGGAGATCCCTAAAGTTTTTCTTAATACCAACTCTAATGCCATCTTGTGATTAGAAGAATTCCTAAAAGATACAAAAAAATAACCACTCTGGACAGAAGTACAATAAAAAAATAGCAAGATTTTTTTTTGCTTTTGTTCATCGTATTTCTTTTTAATTTTCACAGAAGAAAACTATACAACCATTCTTGCCAATGTATTTCAATTCCACAAACTGTAGAGTTTTAAAAAATTCCTCCTCCTAGACACAGGGCTAAGCAAGCCAAGTAAATGAGTGAAGCAAGGTATTTTGGTGTGAGACCTAAAATGAAGGCCTAGCAATATGTGCTGCCTAGATATCTGGAGAAATCAAGAGGGCTTCAAATGGCCTAGCCGAAAGTTCTCTTTCCCACTCTGCCCCATGGATAAGGTCTCCTAGACAAGCGACTGTTTTTATTAAGGCCTCCTGGTACAGGTCCTTCTCATCTCTGAGCAGGAAGTTTCAGTTCCCCACCTGCCTACAGAGTTATTCAAACTAGCCAATCACACCTTCCTATAGGAACCAGAAGTTGCCTCACCCTTTAGATATTTAAATACCTGCTTGTTCACTCTTCCTGAATGCATCCCTATGCTGCCTTGCATGGCAGGAGGGCTGATGGTATATGTGATTCAAAAATTGTTGTCATCTCATGTATCCAGACAGAAACGGTATGGATCTAACAGAAGCAGAAGAGATTAAGAAGAGGTGTCAACAAACAGATGGAGAAATATACCGTGTTCATGGATTGGAAGAATCAATATTGTGAAAACGGCTATACTACCCAAAGCAATCTATAGATTCAATGCAATCCCTATCAAGCTACCAACAGTATTTTTCACAGAACTAGAACAAATAATTTCACAATTTGTATGGAAATACAAAAAACCTCGAATAGCCAAAGTAATCTTGAGAAAGAAGAATGGAACTGGAGGAATCAACCTGCCTGACTTCAGACTATACTACAAAACCACAGTCATCAAGACAGTATGGTACTGGCACAAAGACAGAAACAGAGATCAATGGAACAGAATAGAAAGCCCAGAGATAAATCCACAAACCTATGGACACCTTATCTTCGACAAAGGAGGCAAGCATATACAGTGGAAAAAAGACAACCTCTTTAACAAGTGGTGCTGGGAAAACTGGTCAACCACCTGTAAAAGAATGAAACTAGAACATTTTCTAACACCATACACAAAAATAAACTCAAAATGGATTAAAGATCTAAATGTAAGACCAGAAACTATAAAACTCCTAGAGGAGAACATAGGCAAAACACTCTCCGACATAAATCACAGCAGGATCCTCTATGACCCACCTCCAAGAATATTGGAAATAAAAGCAAAAATAAACAAATGGGACCTAATGAAACTTAAAAGCTTTTGCACAACAAAGGAAACTATAAGCAAGGTGAAAAGACAGCCCTCAGATTGGGAGAAAATAATAGCAAACGAAGCAACAGACAAAGGATTAATCTCAAAAATATACAAGCAACTCCTGCAGCTCAATTCCAGAAAAATAAATGACCCAATCCAAAAATGGGCCAAAGAACTAAACAGAATTTCTCAAAAGAAGACATACAGATGAATAACAAACACATGAAAAGATGCTCAACATCACTCATTATCAGAGAAATGCAAATCAAAACCACAATGAGGTACCATTACACGCCAGTCAGGATGGCTGCTATCCAGAAGTCTACAAGCAATAAATGCTGGAGAGGGTGTGGAGAAAAGGGAACCCTCTTACACTGTCGGTGGGAATGCAAATTAGTACAGCTGCTATGGAGAACAGTGTGGAGATTTCTTAAATAACTGGAAATAGAACTGCCATATGACCCAGCAATCCCACTTCTGGGCATACACACCGAGGAAACCAGATCTGAAAGAGACACATGCACCCCAATGTTCATCGCAGCACTGTTTATAATAGCCAGGACATGGAAGCAACCTAGATGCCCATCAGCAGACGAATGGACAAGGAAGCTGTGGTACATATACACCATGGAATATTACTCAGCCATTAAAAAGAATTCATTTGAATCAGTTCTAATGAGATGGATGAAACTGGAGCCCATTATACAGAGTGAAGTAAGCCAGAAAGATAAAGACCATTACAGTATACTAACACATATATATGGAATTTAGAAAGATGGTAATGATAACCCTATATGCAAAACAGAAAAAGAGACACAGATGTACAGAACAGACTTTTGGACTCTGTGGGAGAAGGCGAGGGTGGGATGTTTCAAGAGAACAGCATCGAAAACATGTATATTATCTAGGGCGAAACAGATCACCAGCCCAGGTTGGATGCATGAGACAAGTGCTAGGGCCTGGTACACTGGGAAAACCCAGAGGGATGGGGTAGAGAGGGAGGTGGGAGGGGGGATTGGGATGGGGAATACATGTAAATCCATGGCTGATTCATGTCAATGTATGACAGGGGCCACTACAATATTGTGAAGTGATTGGCCTCCAACTAATGAAAATAAATGGAAAAAATAAATAAATAAAATGGGAAAATGAAAGCAAAAAATAAATAAATAAATAAAAATTAAAAAAATAAAACAAATAAAAAGAAGAGGTGTCAAGAGTACACAGAAGAACTATACCACCACCACCAACAAAATGTAATGGCCTGGATAACCACAATCGTGTGGTCACACACCTAGAGCATGACACACCTAGATTTCACACACACACCTTGGAAGTGTGAAGTCAAGTGGGTCTTAGGAAGCATTACTATGAACAAAGCTAGTGGAGATGATGGAATTGCAGCTGAGCTATTTTAAATCCTAAAAGATGATGCTATTAAAGTACTGCACTCAATATGCCAGCAGATTTGGAAAACTCAGCAGTGGCCACAGGACCAGAAAAGATCTGTTTTCACTACAATATCAAAGAAAGGCAATGCCAAAGAATGTTTAAACTACTGTACAACTGAGCTCATCTCACATGCTAGCAAGGTAATGCTCAAAATCCTTCAAGTTAGGTTTCAGCAGTACATGAACTGAGAACTTCCATATATACAAGTTGCATTTAGAAAAGGCAATTGCCAACATTCACTGGATCACAGAGAAAGCATGGGATTTCCAGAAAAACATCTACTTCTACTTCATTGACTATGCTAAAGCCTTTGACTGTGTGGATCACAACAAACTGGAAAATTCTTCAAGAAATGGGAATACCAGACCACCTTACCTGCCTCATGAGAAACCTGTATGTGGGTCAAGAAGCAACAATTAGAACCAGACATGGAACAAAGACTGGTTCAAAATTTGGAAAGGAGTACAACAAGGCTGTATGTTGTCACCCCGCTTATTTAGCCTATATGCAGAGTGCAGCATGCAAAATGCCAGGGTGGATGAATCACAAGGTAGAGTCAAGATTGCCAGGAAAGATATCAACAACCTCAGATAAGCAGATGATATCACTCTAAAGGCAGAAAATGAAGAGGAACTAAAGAATCTCTTGATGAGGGTGAAAGACGGGAGTAAAAAAGCTGGCTTAAAACTCAGCATTCAAAAAACTAAGGTCATAGCATCCAGTCCCATCACTACATAGCAAACAGATGGAGAAAAAGTTGAAACAGCGACAGATGCTATTTTGTTGGGCTCCAAAATCACTGTGGACAGTGACTGCAGGCATGAAATTAAAGACACTTGCTCCTTGGAAGAAATGATATGACAAACCTAGACAGCATATTAAAAAGCACAGACATCAGTTTGCCGACAAAGGTCCACATAGTTAAAGCTATGGTTTTTCCAGTAGTCAAGTACAGATGTGAAAGTTGTACCATAATGTAGGCTGAGCATTGAAGAATTGATGCTTTCGAATTGTGATACTGAAGAAGACCCTTGAGAGTCTCCTAGACTGCAAAAAGATCAAACCAGTCAATCCTAGAGGAAATCAGTCCTGAATATTCATTGGAAGGATTGATGCTAAAAAGTGAAAGTGAAGTTGCTCAGTCATGTCTGACTCTGCAACCCCATGGACTGTATGCAGCCTAAGCTCCTCTGTCCATGTGATTTTCCAGGCAAGAGTACTGGAGTGGGTTGCCATTTCCTTCTTCAGGGGATCTTCCCAACCCAGGGGTTGAACCCAGGTCTCCCACATTATAAGCAGATGCTTTACCATCTGAGCCACCAGGGAAACCAATATTTCTACTGAAGATCCAATATTTTGGCCACCTGATATGAAGAGCCAACTCACCTTGATGCTGAGAAAGACTGAAGGCAAAAGGAGAAGGGGACAGCAGAGGATGAGATGGTTAGATAGCATCACCAACTCAATGGACAGGAGTTTGAGAAAACTCTGGGAGACAGTGAAGGACAGGGAACCTTGACATGCTACAGTCCATGAGATCGCAAAGAGTCAGACGTAACTTAGCGACTGAACAACAACATCTGTCCACTGTCAAGCGTCACATGTTCAGCCACCAACATGACCCTAGAGTGGGAATCCTTTCCTCACCAGTGCGGTGAAATTTGTTACTGTTTAGTCATTTAGTCATGTCTGACTCTTTTGTGACCCCATGGACTGTAGTCTGCCCAGCTCCTCTCTCCACAGGATTTTCCAGGCAAGAATACTGGAGTGGGTCGCCATTTTCTTCTCCAGGGGATCTTCCCGACCCAGGGATCAAACCCTGCATCTCCTCAAGTCTTCTGCATTGCAAGTGGATTCTTTACCACTGAGCCACCAGGCTCTAGGAGGCCATTAAAACAGGCTATGGACCTGGTATAGGAAAAAAGAGCTGCCAGAGGAAGACATGTAACAATACCCCTACTGCCTTAGAGCTAGGGAGTGGGGGTGTGTGGAGGAAAGGACGGGACAAGCCCCAATTTAAATAGGCAGCTGCTAGTCAGGAAACTCTGGGAGACAGTGATGCACAGAGAAGCCTGGAGTGCTATAGTCCATGGGGTCGCAGAGAGTCAGACACAACTTAGTGATTAAACAACAATAGCAACAACAAGTCAGCACTAGTCTACTGCTTATAGGCAGGAATGAAGACCCAGAACTGCCAAATTTTCAAGTTTTCAAGAGATACAGGGAATACAGATTTGTATGTCCACATCTCTCACTTTTTAAAGGTCTTTCTTTCTCTCAAACAAAATCTATGTGAAGGGGTTTTGTGGAGTCCCAGCTTGCTGACTTTATTTTTTGGGGGCTCCAAATCACTGCAGATGGTGATTGCAGCCATGAAATTAAAAGACACTTACTCCTTGGAAGGAAAGTTATGACCAACCTAGACAGCATATTAAAAAGCAGAGACATTACTTTGCCAACAAAGTCCGTCTAGTCAAGGCTATGGTTTTTCCAGTGGTTATGTATGGATGTGAGAGTTGGACTGAAGAAAGCTGAGCACAGAAGAATTGATGCTTTTGAACTGTAGTGTTGGAGAACACTCTTGAGAGCCCCTTGGACCAAAAAGAGATCCAACCAGTCCATCCTAAAGGAGATCACTCCTGGGTGTTCACTGGAAGAACTGATGTTAAAGCTGAAACTCCAATACTTTGGCCACTGATGCAAAGAGCTGACTCGTTTGAAAAGAGCCTGATGCTGGGAAAGATTGAGGGCAGGAGGAGAAGGGGACGGTGGAGAATGAGATGGTTGGATGGCATCACTGACTCAATGGACATGAGTTTGGGTAAACTCCAGGAGTTGGTGATGGACAGGAAGGCCTGGTGTGCTGCGGTTCATGGGGTCGCAAACAGTTGGACACGACTGAGCAACTGAACTGAACTGAGCTTGTAACTTCTGTCCTAGAATTTAACTCTAGTCCCTAGTACACTACTCTGATCCCAACACTTACACAGCACTCTGCCATTGTGCCCTTTAATACCATGTACTTATCCTTCTAACACATCCCACTAACATTACTGATTCAAGTTAGGTTTACCCTACCTTAAAATTCAAAATTTCAGCCATATTTGTCTGTTGTAAGTCCCCATTACATATTAGAGTATTCTGTTTTTCCACCCAGCAGCAATTAACTGCACTGAATTTTATCTGGCCATATGCCATATTTCAAACTCTTTCAATTACTAGATCCATGTTAGAGTCTAATAATATCTTCCAGGTACTTTCCAACTGACTCAGCTTATGTTGTTCTCTCCATTATACCAATCCAAACATTAAGAAAAAGATTAAGGATCATAACTTCAAAATAAAACCTCTAAAACACTTGTTATGTTCCTCCCAAACTGACATAACACAAATAATAACTTTCTTAATTATTTCCAGGAAACATAATAGAGCAATTCCCCCCCCCCCAGGATGTCACTTTTCAAAAACTAGTAAACAGTAGTTTCAGAAGAATAAATAGAGTTTTACTATGAGGAAAACAAACAGTACTCTTTAACCATGCTACAACATTTTAATGTTTTTTATGAATTTAAACACATATTTAGAAGAAACAGTTTTGAAGCACAGTAATTCATTTATTCCCTCAACAAATTTTTTTTGAGAATCTACTATGTTTATCACCGACTTGATGGACATGAGTTTGAGTAAACTCCAGGAGTTGGTGATGGACAGGGAGGCCTAGCGTGCTGCGAATCATGGGGTCGCAAAGAGTTGGACACGACTGAGTGACTGAACTGAACTGAACTATGCTCCAGTCACTATTTGAGACACTAGGAATATATTAGTGAACAAAACAGAATAAAATTTCTATTTCCATTGAGTTCACATTTCATAGTATTAGGTAGAACATAAAATCAAATATACTTGTCAATTATAGCTAGGTAAAAATATGTAAACCAGTGGACAGAATCAGAAGAGAATGTGCAAAAAAATATAGTAGTAAGTAGATAGAGAAAGTACAGATTATTTCTTTCTCTATTCAAAATAAAATCCCTGAATCCATAAAAAAACAAAATAATGATAAAAATAAACAACTCACTGGTCATTTATGAAGGCTGCTAGTGTGCCAACTCATTCTGTAAATTGATAAATAAATAGATTGATCATTGTGTTAAGTCTGTTATGGCTGCTTTCTAACAAAATATTTTGTTAGAAATACTGCTTTTATTTCTAACAAAATACCACAGACTAGGTAGCTTATAAACAACAGACATTTATTTTTTTTTCTAATTTTGGAGGCTGGTATACCAACGAGTATAAATAAAACCAAATGAGATACATGCCTTCAACATCACAATGAAATAGAGAATGCCATGAATTTCAAATCACCTAAAAGTAGAGAAATAAATTCCACCATAGCTCCCACCAACAATGCAAGTCTATGAGTGTAGACAGCAGTGACACGGGAGCCTTAAGACACTCGGTGAAAAAGAGGAGAAGACAGAGGAGGATTTAAATGAAACACAAATAAAACTACCCCCAGAAAGAAAAAGTCCAGTGTAAGTACCAAAATACTGAACTCAAGTCCAAGATTTAGTTGCACATGGCACCTGACAGAAGAAAGGGCCTTAAGAGAAAAAAGAACCAGAAGAGAGAGAAGAGGAAATGTTAATTCTGGAAGAGAAAGAGATAAATAAAGAAGAGGTGGGGATACTTGGAAGGTGATAGCAAAGGGGAATAGGAAATAAAAAGTGAAAATAAATAAGCATTCTTCAGAAACAAAACATGCCAACCTGTCTTCCGCCCAGTACCAAGAAGAAAAAAAAAAAACAGTGAGCATAACTAATATTTAATACTGTAATTCAATAAAACTTTCTGGAAATAAGAGAAAACTTAAACCTACTGAAAGAGCCCTTCATTTGCCTGAGACTATTGACCTATAACATCAAATTTTAAAGGCTAAAAATATTCCTCAAAGTTTCAAGGCCAAAAGAACATCAAATTATTTACAGGAGTAAGAAACTTTAGATTGGGATAAAGTTTCATAAGAGTAGCATATAAAGCAAAGGGCCAGCATTTTCAGGAAACTCAAGGAAAGAAATCATAAACCAATAATTTTATAGCATAATATTCTTCAAGCATCAAATATATTTTAAAAAATGGTTATGAATGTATAGGAACTCAAGAAATACATTACTCAAAAGACCTCTCAAAAGAGTCTATTAAAGCAGGAGCTGGAAGACTACAGTCCATGGGTCTACTCTGGCCTGTGACCTATTTTGGTATGGCCTCTGAATGGAGAATGCTTTATATTTTAAAGGATTGTAGAAGATGGAGGAGGAGAAGGGGGATAAGAAAGAGGAGAAAGAAGGGTAAGAAGGAGGAAGAATAGGAAGAGGAGGAGAGGGAGAGGAAGCAGGCAAATTGCAGCAGTGAAGAGTGCATGTGATATAAAAATATTGAATCACATACCTGAAACTAATATGATAAGCCAACGCTACTTCAATTTTTAAAAAGAGTGTAAAGCCTAAAATATACATTCTTTGGTTCTTTTACAGAAAAAAGACTGTTGACCCCTGTCCCAGAGGATAACTTTATCACAGCAAGAAAGGAATGGCTAAACAGCAGTCAACAGACATGGTGAGCAGTTCTCGTATCTAACGGTAGAACTAAAGAATAAAGCAAAGGTAGGGACAGGGTTGTGAGAACAGTATGTGAACGTTATATGCTCTGACAAAGCAGAAAGTGCAACTTCCAAAAAAGGGAAGTAGAAGAGAGAGAGGTGGAAACAGCAGGATAAGGTCAATGAGTATGATAATGGTCATAGGCAGGAGTCAGGGACATCATTTAACACTGACAGACCAGCTAGCAGAAAGTAAGAAAGGGGGGATTAAGGGCACTCCTGCAGGGAAAAGTGCAAAGACAACCAAAAGGATACCAATACGAATCTTGCGAAATATCAAACGTAAAGATTTTAAAGCTAAGAAGACACATTACATAGACCAACACAATGAATATAACTGCATCCAGTAACTGTAACACT
This sequence comes from Odocoileus virginianus, assembly GCF_023699985.2. Classification (NCBI taxonomy): domain Eukaryota; kingdom Metazoa; phylum Chordata; class Mammalia; order Artiodactyla; family Cervidae; genus Odocoileus; species Odocoileus virginianus. The sequence continues at coordinate 33,920,209 of NC_069689.1, read as the reverse complement.
GGGCTTCCCAGGTGGCTCAGTGGTAAAGAATCTATCTGCCTGCCAAAGAAGAGACGCGGGTTTGATCCCTGGGTCAGGAAGATCCAGTGGAGAAGGAAATGGCAACCCACTACATTATTCTTGCCTGGGAAATCCCATGGACAGAGGCACCTGGGGGGCTACCACTCACAGGGTTGAAAAGAGTCAAACACAACTTAGCAGCAAACAGCATTTGTAACATTAAATAATATAACAAAGTTGAGATAAAACATATGTATCATAAGATATAGATATAAACTGTAATATGTCAGATGTACATTACAATATTAATAAAACATATCAATAAACTTTAATGGGCTTAGCTAGCCCATTAAAAGAAAAAGAATTTTAAATTGGCTCATAAATTGAAACACAACTCTATGCTGTATAAATTGTTGTTAAGTTGCTAAATTGTTGTCCAACTCTTTGTTGGCTATATGAAAGAGACACCCCTAAAACACCATTCAAAGAATGTTTGAACATTCTTTGGCATTGCCCTTTATGAGTCCATATTAATAACAAATAAATACACACCTACGTAGGTAAGCAAAGAAGGTGGTGGGTCTTTCCTGGAGAAGAGGGATGACTGATATATGAGGGGGCAGGGCCAGCTCCACAGGGCCCCATGCGTAGAAAGGCTCCAAGCTTGGTTTCATGCTCTGCTACTGCCACCTTGAATTTCTTAATACTTCTGTCTTGGAACTTGTATTTTTTAAGTGAGGTCCTATGAGATAGAGGATCATGTGGGCAAGCAGAGGAGATGTACTCAATATGTGTGTCTGGCCCTCCTTGCCATCCCACTCGCTTCTAACATCCCTGTGTCCCATGAGCACAGAAATTCCAGAGGACTCCATCTGTGGGAGGTCGGCGAGCCTCAGAACGAGGACAAGGTAAGCGTGGTTTGCCCACAACTCAGTGGGGGCACTGATAGTCCTAAAAGGCCGTGCTTCCTGTTTGAACTGGAACTTGCTTCAAACAGAGAGAGAAGGAAATGGCATTAAAAGCAACAAGAAGGACCTAGGATATCTATCATATCCTTTTTTGTTTGTATTACTTCCTTGTGTTTGCCAACCACTTAAACTGAAAGTGGTGACAGAGAAGGAAAGGAAAAATAGGGCAACCCATGCTGCTTTTGATTTCAGTCTTACTCATCAGTAAGCCAAAAGTAGTGTTGGTAAAATGTAAGCATACTGAGAAGCAAAACAAAAATAGCTGCCTTCATTGTGAGCAGTGTTTCCAATATTCTGTAAGAATGAAACAAATATGCATATAAAAGCTATAAAATACAGATTGTGTAATATCATATGATTCCACATATGTTCTTACATTTGTATTTTTAAACTGACATTGCACATTGTGTACAGGAAATTTTATTTTAAAATTTTAATAAAATTAAATTTTAAACTTTTCTTTAGAATGATATTACATAATACCTAAAAAAATACCAAGAGAGGAAAAGTTTTAGTAACTAGACAGTGGAGAAACCACAGACTCCCCTAACCAAGGTGATCAAAATTAACCTCACCAATTATAAGCAGGCAAATATGATACCATGAGGAAGATACAGCATTTTTATGTGAAATTCCAACTGGAAATAAATACCCTGAATCTAATCATGAGAAAAACAAACCTAAGTGAAGAACATTTGTTAAGATAATTTGCCTGCTTTCTTCAAAACCGTCAATGTCATGAAAGACAAAGAAAGGTTAAGGAACTGTACCATAAAGGAGATTAAAAAGTCATGGCAGGATGTCCCTGGCATCCAGCGGCTGGGACTCCATGCTTCCAGGGCAGGGTGAGAGGGGGAATGGGTTTGGTTCCTGGTCAGGTGTCACACACCACATGGACAAAGAAAAGAAAACAAAAAGACATGGCAGCTAAATGCACTATGTCATCCTAGATTGGATCCTCTACTAAAGAAAGGTGCAGGAAATTTGCTATATAAAGGACATTACGGAACTGACAAAACTGGAATACGGACTGATAAAAAATATTATACCAGTGCTAAACTTCCTGAATTTGATAACTGTATTGTAGCTATATAGTAATTACACATGAGTATGTTAACACTGAAATACATATGTATATCTTATATATATATGTATCTATATCTATATATATATAAAGAGAGAGAATGAGACTGCAAATGTGGCAAAAGGTAAAAAATTAGTAAATCTGAATAAAGGGCTAGGGTATTTCTTTGTACTATTCTTGAAACCTTGAAATATTTGAAAATAAAAGCTTGAAAGCGTACATCAAATCATATTCTTTCCCCTCTCAAATTCTTGTAATGATTTGCTGTCACATTTGAAATTGAATGCAAACCTTTACCCAGATCCTTATGATCTAATTGCTCTGCCTCTATTTTCCACCACTGCCCCCAGGTCACTAGGATTCAGTTACACTTGCCTTCCTGCTTTTCTTCACATACACAAGTTCCACCTTAGGGTCTTCATAACAGTTGCTCCCCCACTATAACCCTTTGCCCTGATCTCCACAAGGCTGACTCCTTTATCTTATTCAAGCATCAATTCACACATGTTCTTTCCCAAACAAATACAAAGTGCCTGATCCCCAACCCAGCCATTTTGCATCTCTTCCCTCTATTTTATTTTTATTATGACAATTATTACTACCCCGTGTCTCATGTTTTCATTTGATTATTGTCTATTCTGCTAAAATGTAAACTCTATGAAGCCTTATTTGTCTATTCTTTGCTATATTTTTAGTGCCTGGAACAGTGGAACACAGCAGACAGGTTATTATATGTTTGCTGAATGAACAGATGTTGCAAAAAAAATCCTTGTGTATACATACTCATGTATATTTTAGTGTAAATTTCTAGAAGTGAAAACTTGGACAAAAGCATGCATGTGAATTTTAAATTGCCAATATCCCTCCAAAATCACTTCACCAATTTACCTTCTCAACAACCCATCAGACTCTAATGTATTCTCACTTTTTAAATTTTTTAGTATGGTAACAAGTATATTCAACTAATAATAATTCACTATGTTTTATATTTATTTCATGCAAATTTCTGTTATCTGTTTTATTACAATAAAAACAATTTTAAAACATTTCAATATCATAGTAATAGAGAATGTGCTTGGAGAAATTCAGCAAGTAAAAGTCAAGAGTGATTACTGGATACAAAAGGTATCCAATGTTATTCATGCATAGGTGAATATATTTTTGCAATTTTTTGACCATGCCAAGGAAAGAGTTGGATGGCAGAGGCCCAAAAATATGTGAAATATTTGAAATTGCTTACATTTAATCATAAAATAGCAAAATCTTAATGCAAACTTTCTAACAGAAGTTTTAAAGGAACTGTCTTCAAAAATGTTTAATTGTTTTAATGTATTTCGTTTATGAGTTTTATGACTTTGCAATAACTTTTCCTGAAATAAAGAAATGTAAGAGTATATTTATTACCAAATTAAAAGTATTTAATTTCTAAGGACTAAAGGACTAAATTTTGTTCCAATGACCTCAACAATGTTAACAGTTCAACAATATTACAACATAATTTTAAGACCCATAAATATCAGTGAGGCTAAAACTCAGAAGCTATATTAACTTCAAGTGAAGATCAAAATGAGAATCTCAATACTTTGGGGTCTAATCATTCTTCAACTAGATGAAGGGCAACTGTCTTCTTCCACAAGGGTGGTGAAGCTTGCCTTTGTTTTTGTTTTGTGTGTTTTAGGTTCTGTACTTGATTAATTCCATGGCCACAAATGATATATTTGTTAAAAAAAAAATTACAGTGGATATTTGAACTCAACAAGCTCTCTTTAATTTTCTGCAGTTCTTATAAAATCTTCAAGAAGAAAGCAATAATTAGACTGGCACCCCTGTGACTACTCAGTGAAAAGAAAAATAAAAAGTTTTGCTAGAAGGAAACCCATGAGGGAAGAAAATTCAACCATCTGGTACCAACATTTAGGCTGCAGGATTTTGTCTTAAAAGTCAGTCAGAACCCATTGGTTCCACTCCAGAAATACAAAAAAGGAATTCAAGGATCAGTTATCAGCATCATTTCTCAGTTTGCTGGCAGTACTAGAATTCTAATAAAGTGGTTCAAAAGTTCCTTGAACAAATTCCTCAGCTAATACATCTGAATGACTCCCTCTACAGTTGCTAACAATTGCTGAACATACAAAACAACCCAAGTCCTCTGAAAAATATTTTCCCTTTAAATATTCATACATACACAAACACACAAACATGTCATATATGATGATTTAGGAAAGTCATGCTTCTGTTGTTACAAACTGCAAACTCAATTTACTGAGGGTTTACTATGTACCATGTTCTACTGATACATTGAGGGCTTTACATACTGCCTACTTCATCCACAGAAACTCTGCGAAATAAGCATTATTTTCTCCCATTTTACAGTCAAGAAATTAATGCTAAGAGACAAATATGATTCGCTCAAGGTCACATGGATAATATGTAGTTGATCTAGACCCTGACCCACTACTACAGGTTAGCTGTTCTCCCCTCATGGACACAAACCTGAACAAACAGGGAGAAGCTGTCAAGTCAGCAGAAAATGAAAGGGAAATTAGCCTTATTTCCATGGCTTCCACACAGAAAGAGGTACTTCCACCATGATACTCTTTGCCATAAACCACCCATGCTCAGCCTTGATCAGTGTGAATTAGAGGTGTGAGTCTCATAAAAAAGAGCAGATACCAAAAATCAATGAAGATACGCGTATATTTTGGAAAAGTCATCAAAGAGATTCTGATACCCTGGGATCCTGACCCAAAGCTGAGAATCGTTGAAGAAATGTTAGAAGACTAGAGAATTTTCTTCCACCTATTTTCTGCATCTTAGACAGCTAGGTATGGCTCATTTGCTGCAACTTTTCATCATTTGGGGCTTCCCTCATAGCTCAGTTGGTAAAGAATCCACCTGCAATGCAGGAGACCCCAGTTTGATTCCTGGGTCAGAAAGATCCACTGGAGAAGGGATAGGCTACCCATTACAGTATTCTCGGGTTTCCCTTGTGACTCAGCTGGTAAAGAATCTGCTACAATGCAGGAGACCTGGGTTTGATCCCTGGGTTGTGAAGATCCCCTGGAGAAGGGAAAGGCTACCCACTCCAGTATTCTGACCTGGAGAATTCCATGCACACAGCCCATGGGGTCACAAAGAGTCTGACACCACTGAGAGACTTTCACTTTGACTTCATCATTTGAGTCCAAACTCTATTTTAACTGGCTGAAATTTCCCAAACTGCATGGCTTATGCTTAGGATTAGTTTCAGACCCAATTCTGTTTTGTTCTTTTTACTTCTTTTTGGCCATTTCATTCCATTATGAGCTTATTTTTAGTGCCATCACCTTTTCATTGAAATTCATATATATGCACATATACATACACACAAAGATATACATAATTCTACATATATTCAAAAGAATATACGTAAGTTTTAAGCAAAATAAGATAAAGATCTCCCTGTATGACTGACAAAAACAGAACATGGCTAAAAACTTGTACCTACTTATTATGTGTGCTCTCGCTATGGTGGAATGTGCAGAAGTGCACAGAATATACCTAGCAGTATCTTCTGATTTCCATGCTAGTGAGTTCCATTCCTTGTTTTTACTTCCTTTAACCATTTCCTTCAGGCTTGGGTATTCATTATATTTTAATATCTATTTTTATTTATTTATCTGACTGCACTGGGTCTTAGTTGCAGCAGGCAGGATCTTCAATCTTTGTTGCAGCATGCAAACACTTCAGTTGTAGCATGTGGTTTCTAGTTCCCCAACCTGGGGTTGAACTTGGCCCCCTGCATTAGGAGTGTGGAGTCTTAGCCACTGGACCACCAGGGAAGTGCCTGAATATTCATTATTGACTGATGGATTCTATCAGTAGATATTTTAATGAGTAAGACTGACCTGTAATTTTCTTTTCCATATTGAAATTTGGCGGGATTTGATACCAAGGCCAAAGTGGCCTCATAGAATAAATTTTCCGTTCTCTGAAATAATTTGCGCAAGTTTACTTCTTGAAAATTTGGTAGGACTCACCTGTAAAACAATCTGGGTGGAGTTTTCTTCATATGAAAATACTAACTGCTGGTTGAATTTTTTAATAATTTTAGAACTATTGGGGCTTTCCATTCTTTTTGAAACAATTTGTTTCTAGGGTCTATGGAAGAAGTTAATTCTGGAAAACTTAAAACCTATATTTCTTTAAATATTATCTAAACACTCTCACTCTAATTGGGACTCCCAATTAGATATATATTAGATTTCCTCATACATCTACTTCTTTTTCATATTTTCCAATTCCTTTTCTTCCTCTGTTGGGGTTATAATGGCTGTACCATATCTAGTGTTAAACACATTTATTGAGGCTTAAAATTTTAAGCAATGATATTTTCCATTTACAGAAATTCCCTTTTATCTTCAAGTCTACATATTCATTTCTGATAGTCTTCTGTTGCTTACTCATCTTTGCAACTGCTTACATTATTTCTTTAAACATTTGTATTCTATAAGTGACAATTCTGACAGCTTTAAGACTCTCTCTCTCTCTTTAGTCACTAAGTTGTGTCTGACTCTTTTGTGACCCCATGACTGTAGCCTGCCAGGCTCCTCTGTCCATGGGATTCTCCAGGCAATAATACTGGAGTGGGTTGCCATTTCCTTCTTCAGGGGATCCTCCTGACCCAGGAATTGAACCCAGGTCTGCAGATTCTTCACTGCATTGCAGGCAGATTCTTCACTGACTGAGCTGTGACTCTGGAGAGCTAAATCTGTTCACTGTTTCTGCTGCCTCTCATTCATATTGGCTTACCTTCCAATGTGCAAAATGATCTTTAATTGTGAGATGATTGCTTTACCCGCAAACGGAATCATTGAAGATTTCCTCCAGAGACAACTGCTGCTGCTTCTGCTCATACTGTATGTCCCAGGCTCAGATATCTCACACAGCCATTAGGCCAAGGCCCGATATCTTGGTAGCACTGTGGTTTATACTTTTATCTGCCTTGTGCTTTCACTGCCCCTGATCTATTGCTTGCTATATTTGTGGAGAGAGGGTCCTTTGAGACTTCTACTACCTCTTATGAGACCAGACATGCCTTCAAGAGTGTATCCCAGAGAGTCAAACTACCAGAAGCAGAAATCTGACTGTGATGGTTCGCATGGTGTTAACTCAGTTAAGCTGGAACTCTATTACCCCCAAATCCTCTCCTTCTGTGGCTGTGAGTTGAAAGAAACTTGTGTAAGGTTCACAAGGCAGAGTGAAGCAATGGCCATTACCCTCTGAAAGGCGCTGCAGTCAGGCACTGTGACAGAAGTACACAAAGGTGCCGTGCAGGATGGAGCGTGTCCTTGCTCCCTTCTGTTCCATTTCCAGTTCTTCCCACTGCTCACACTGTTGGCCCACAGCAGCCTCACACCTATGACCAGACACATAAATAGTATCAAACAGCTTCCCACAGACCTGCCTGTGAGGGACACCATCACTGTATATGCTTGGCTCCTTTGGTGCCGGACTAGGTAAACCTTTCTCCAACCATGATTCCCCTCCCAGACCATCACCTCCCCAGCGCCTTCTCAACTGCAAAAGATCTAATTCTGATAAAAATCATTTATCCCACAGCATTCATAATGTATCTTCTCCCAAGACTGCATGCTGCCTAATATCCCCTCAAGGATTTTAATCTAGCTTAATCACTGTATAGTCAAAGCTACGGCTTTTCAGTAGTCATGTACGGATGTGAAAGTGGAACCATAAAGAAGGCTGAGTGCCAAAGAGCTGATGTCTTTGAACTGTGGTGCTGGACAAGGCTCTTGAGAGTCCCTTGGACAGCAAGGAGATCAAACCAGTCAATCCTAAGAGAAATCAACCCTGAATATTCATTGGAAGGAGCAATACTGAAGCCAAAGCTCCAATACTTTGGCCACCTGATATGAAGAACTGACTCATTGGAAAAGACTCTGATGCTGGCAAAGACTGAGGGCAGGAAGAGAAGGGGGCCTCAGAGGATGACAAGGTTGGATGGCATCACCAATTCAGTGGACATGAACTTGGGTGAACTCTGGGAGATAGTGAGGGACAGGGAGGCCTGGAGAGCTGCAGTCCACAGGGTTGCAAAGAGTCAGGCACAACTTAGCGACTGAACAACAACAAATCAATTATTTGAGGGGGGAAAAAAAGTCCAGAATATCTATTTGAAGCTTTCATTCAACCCACAAATCTTTACTGTGCCTCTACTACATGCCAGGCACCGTTCCAGTCTCTGAGGACATTAGAGAAAACTGCTTTCAGGGAAAGACAAATACATAAGAATCACTATACTCTGAAATAAATTACAGAACTCAACCCAGACTCAGGTGAGCAGCAGCCAGTTCAGCTGGTTTTGTCAGAGAAGACTTTCAAATGAAGTAACCTTTGAATGGATTCTTAAAGTAGGTTTCTCAAGCTTGAGAAAAATAAAGACTCTTCTTTAAGAGAGTTTGAACTGCTTGTGAGCTGTGTATTGACAATTCTTCACCACTTTTCCCTATCCTAACTCAAAATATCTGTGCAGTAGCACTCTGCACTATATTCAGTTTGTGATTAAGTTTTTTTTTTCAAAGCAATATCATTTGTCATATAAAATTCAAGTTGTTAATTTCAAATTAACTGGTTTGATAGATCTTTATATTAAATTTGTAAATATGTTTTGGTTTTATAAGACTAATAAGCTTATACCTGATTTATGTATATGCATATTTAAGTAACATCATTTAATTAATTCAAGTTGACACTAGTTGCTATAAGAGTTGTTTTCTTTAGCAGAAACCTCTACATTGCTCAGGCTTAAGAACCACAAGGAATCATCTTTAAGTACGTCCCCCCCTTTACCATCCTAACCCTCCTCCCCCAAGAGACAAACATTCATGGAGTCACAGTGATTTAACTTCATGAACCTTTCTTCTTCCCCACTCCATCTTCATTACCTCTACCTTTTCTGAGTCCCCGCAATGGTTTATTATCACAGGATCTATAGCATCAGATGCAAGCTCCTTCACATGGGGTCTCTGCACTGTGTTCTGATTTTCATTTGGTACAAGAGTGCCATTACATATCAACCTGCCACTGTTTTTTCTCATATATACATATGACATATATATATGTATGTATGCATACATACATAAATGTATGACAGCTTATTACAAATGCATGATCCCAACACAACCATCATAAACACACATGCCTTTGTGAGCAATTAAATATAATGGCAAGTTATAAGATGATCAACCTGATGACCTATAATATGTTTACATTTTTTAAAAATTATCAACAAAAAAAACAATGTTTAAATTGTTCTCATGCATAATCCACTCCACCCTGTTGAGTAAGGCCCACACAATGCATGGCACAGTAGCTCTCAACCTAGGCTATATCCTTGAATAAGGGATCTTCAGTTAAAAGTTTTACTAGCCAAAAATATTGCATACTAAGGTAATTATTAGATGTGACTTCACTCCAAAGTAAGAGAATTAACTCAAGAAATTATAAAGGGCAAAAAAGAGCGAGATGTTGTATTAATTTTACTAAGTTTTGACAGTAATTATAAGGAGTTCCAAAAACTCAAAGCTTTCAAAAGGTCTGCTTTCCCCCATTCTCCTCCCGAACTCAAATGGCCAGAGTACAGGAGCTCGTGCCTATCCACCCCTCCCAGCTAACCCCCCTCCCTCCTTGCTCACATACTCCAGCCTCAGTTACCCTAGCAGCACAAGTTCTTTCCTTCATCATCACAAATAATCTGCCTTTCTTTTGCTTAGAAAATTCTTATTCCCTCTGTTCCTTGTTGGTTCTTTCTCATCATCCAATAACCTATCATTTAAAGAGAAGGAAACTCAAGGACTCTTTTGTTTTATTCATTACTAAAAACCATCCCATAACAACAGGGCTATTATGCTGAGCAAATAAAATATGGTCTCAAATATTTCAAGCCATAAAACTTGAAATCTTGCCATTTGCAACGACATGGATGGACCTTGAGGGCATTATGCTAGGTGAAAAAAAGGCACAGACAAATTCTGTTTGACCTCACTTATATGTGGGATCTAAAAAATAAGCAATAAAAAGTCCAAAGTCATAGATACAGAGGTGGAGGATCAGGGGAGGAGGAAACAGTTGAAGGGGGTCAAAATGTACAAACTTACAAGAATAAGTTTATAAAATAAATAAATTCTGGGGATGTAATGTGTCCCATCACTTCATGGCAGATAGATGGGGAAACAGTGGAAACAATGGCTGACTTTATTTTTCTGTGCTCCAAAATCACTGCATATGGTGACTGCAGCCATGAAATTAAAAGATGCTTACTCCTTGGAAGGAAAGTTATGACCAACCTAGATAGTATATTAAAAAACAGAGACATTACTTTGTCAAGAAAAGTCCATCTAGTCAAGGCTATGGTTTCTCCAGTGGTCATGTATGGATATGAGAGCTGGACTATAAAGAAAGCTGAGCACAGAAGAACTGATGCTTTTCAACTGTGGTGTTAGGGAAGACTCTTGAGAGTCCTGTGGACTGCAAGGAGATCCAACCAGTCCATCCTAAAGGAGATCAGTCCTGGGTGTTCATTGGAAGGACTGATGCTGAAGCTGAAACTCCAATACTTTGGCCAACTGATGCAAAGAGCTGACTCATTGGAGAAGACCCTGATGCTGGGAAAGATTGAGGGCAGGAGGAGAAGGGGATGACAGAGGATGAGATGGTTTGATGGCATCACCGACTCAATGGACATGGGTTTGGGTAGACTCCGGGAGTTGGTGATGGACAGGGAGGCCTGGCATGCTGCAGTTCATGGGGTCACAAAGAGTCGGACATGACTGAGCGACTGAACTGAACTGAATGTGACTACAGCATGGTGACGATAGTTGATAACACTGTATTATATAATTGAAAGTTAGTCAGGGAATAGATCTTAAAAATTCTCAACACAGGAAAGAAAATGCAACTATGTGTGATTTTAACTAGACTTATTACAGTGAGCATTTTGTAATATATACATATATTAAATTATAATGCTGTACATCTGAAATTAATGTAATATGTCAGTTATATCTCAATAAAAAATAAATAAAATAAGGTCCTAACTACAGGCATACTTTGTTTTATTATGCATGGCTTTGTGCATTTTGTCGATGTTTTTTACAAGTTGAAGGTTCATGGCAACTCTGAGTTGTTGGATGATGACTAGCATTCTTTAGCAATAAAGCATTTTTTAATTAAGGTATGTATCATCAATGAAAAGACAACCTACAGACTGGGAGAAAATATTTGCAAATGATGCAACTGACAAGGGCTTAATTTCCAAAATAAACAGATAATACAACTCAATAACAAAAAAACAAAAAATCAAAAATAGGCAGAAGATCTACATAGGTATTTCTCCAAAGAAGACATACAGATTGCCAATAGGCACGTGAAAGATACTCAACATCTTTAGAAAAATGCAAATCAAACTATCATGAGGTACCACCTCACACCAGTCAGAATCATCATCGTTATCATACTCAGTTGTGTTCGACTCTTTGCAACCCCATGGACTGTAGCCCACCAGTCAGAATGGCCATCATCAAAAAGTCTACAAATAGTGAGCATTGAAGAGTTCAGGAAGAAAAGGGAACCCTCCTCTACTGTTGGTGGAAATGTAAATTGGTACAGCCACTATAGAAAACAGTAGGGAGGGTCCTTAAAAAGCTAAAGACAATTGTATGATCCTGAAATCCCACTCCTAGGCATATACCCAGACAAAACTATAATTTGAAAAGATACACGCACCCCTAAATTCACAGTAGTACTATTTACAATAGCCAGGACATGGAAACAATCCAAATATCCATCAACAGATGAATGGATAAAGAAAGAAAGACAGCGCTGTCATGTCCAACTCTTGCAATTCCATGAACTAACTGTAGCCTGCCAGGGGGATTCTCCAGGCAAGAATACTGGAGTGGGTTGCCATTTCCTTCTCCAATGGATAAAGAAGATGTGGTAAATATACACAACAGAATATTACTCAGCCATAAAAATGAATGGAATAATGCCCTTTGCAACATGGACGGACCTAGAGATTATCACACTAAGCGAAGTATGTCAGAACAGAAAGACAAATACATATGATATCACTTATATGTAAAATCTAAAATATGACACAAACAAACTTATCTATGAAACAGAAACAAACTCACAAATATAGAGAATAGACCTGTGGTTGCCAAGGAGGAGGGGGTTGGGGGAGGGATGGATTGGGATTTGGGGATCAGCACATGAAGCTATCATATACAAAATAAACAAGGTTCTACTGTATAGCACAGGGAATTATATTCAATATCCTGTGATAAGCCATAATGGAAAAGAAAGTGAAAAGAAATTAACACAACATTGTAAATCAACTATATTTCAATAAAATAAAAAAAATTTAAAGGTATATACTGTCTTTTTAGACATAATTCTATTGCACACTTATTGGACTACAGATAAACATAACTTTTACATACACTGGGAAGCCAAAAAATTAGTGTAACTTTCTTTATTGCAATACTGACTTTACTTGAGTGGCATGGAGATGAATCAGCAATATCTCTGGCTATGCCAGGAGGTCTCATCTCACCAGATTCAACCATGGTTGAGATCTGGGGATCCAGTCTGTAGGACTCGTCAAAAGAGTGTTAAGACATCCAAGTCTAACATTTCTGACCCTGGCACCTCCAGGTCCTACCAGGACACCAACAAACTCCAAAAGATACTGACAAATTCCAACAGACAGTAGATATCACATGGTCAACATAGGCTTCTGAAAGTCTTCCACTGGATTGTTCATAGGTTCAGGCAGTTTATGAACTGGTAAGAGTTCCTCTAACTTACTGTATTGTACCTTCTGGAAACCCTTATTAGGACTAATGGCTAATTGCAGGGGTCAATTAAATACAATTAGAATACTGGGACTAATATCTAATAAACTTATATCTAAAGAAATGTTTCACAAAATGTGATCCCCAACGGCATCAGCATCATCTGAGAATTTGTTAGAAATGCAAATTATGGGGTCCTACCCTCCACACAATGAATCAAAAATTACAGGGATGAGGCTCAACAATATGTATTTAATAAGACTTTCAGGTAATTCTGATGTACAACAAGGTTTAAGAACCACTGATCAAAGGCAGGACTTTCCCGATAGCTCAACTGGTAAAGAATCCACCTGCAATGCAAAAGAGCCCAGTTCGATTCCTGGGTTGGGAAGATCCCCTGGAGAAGGGAGTATTCTTGGGCCACGCCAGTATTCTTGGGCTTCCCTGGTGGTTCAGATAGTAAAGAAGCCGCCCGCAATGCAGGAGACCTGGGTTCAATCCCTGGGTGGGGAAGATCCCCTGGAGGAGGGCATGGCAACCCACTCCAGTATTCTTGCCTGAAAAATCCCCATGGAGAGGGGAGCCTGGCAGGCCCTACTCCGTGGGGTCACAAAGAGTCGGACACAACTGAGCGACCAAGCACAGCACAGATCAAAGGCATCCTGAAAAGACTTTGTCAGCATTACCAAGAAGCAGCACAGTAGTAAACAATCTGGTAGACCACACATCAAAAAATTCCAAGAATATGGCGCACTGATGGAAAAAGTGATCAATAGACACTTCTATGTTTGTTTTCTAAGAACTGGGTGCCAGGAACACATGGAACCACTTAGTTCTCTGGTCTAAGCAGTTGGCCACAATTTGGGTCCAGATCTGGACAGAAGGCAGGGGTATTAAAAAGGTCTAAGAAGCAACCACCAAAAAAAATTCCAGAACACATCAGATTTTAATATTTTATGGTAGAACTGGTCACTCTCATGCTCTGCTGCATATCATGGTACATTGAAAACATATTCATCTGCTCTAAATACATTCCTACCCTGTCTGTAAAAAAAATTTTTACCCCCTAAATAAGGTACACATTTTAAAAGACGTCATTGATGTTTATGAATCTGTGTTTTTCGTAAATGCAAGGGCCATTAACTGCATTCACAGCTGTGGTCTTCCCTCTGCTAGCGCATATTAAGCTGCCAGTAATGCATTCTCTGTGAGGGCCAAGGGGAAAGGCCTCCTTTCATCCCTCTTTATGTAGTGGCTTCCATACGTCCTCAGACTCCAGCAGCACAGGAAATCTGTTCCCTTGGAATTTTGTCAATAAATAACAAACAAAAAGCAAGAAATCACACTCTCCCAGATCACCACCAATATTAATCAAAAAAAGAATGGGTGATGTACATGGCAGAGAAATACAGAACTAACAGTCAAACACACCTAGGGCCCCGATTTTAGAATTCTACACTTAGCTACAAGAATAATCCCTTTCTAGGCTAATTCCAAAAATTATGAAGAATTGGATTCTACAGCTTCAGGCAGCTGTGTACTTAACTGGTGGGGAAAAGGGAAAAGGCAGTGAAATTCACCTTTGGTGCCCCATTACCCTCCCCACTTCTTTTTGTAACCCTCTTCCACCCCCAGGTAAACCTTCTTTGCCACCCACATTCAGTCAGTCAAACAACTCCACTTTTGCAATGTCTCACCCATCACCTTGACCCAAATGTCTAAAGCTGTATAAAAACAGCATTGTCAGATTTCATAAATGTGCAATGATGACTCAAACTGAAAAGAGACAGTGTGTCACAAGGGAAACAGAGTCTGTCAAAGAAACTCATATTAAAATTGGGTAGGTCTCAAATGATAGGTTAGAGTGTTTTATTTTTAGAGCCAACTTTTATATTTTGCACTGTTTCTCAAAAACTAAATTTTAATAAAAAGTACTTCATTATAAAAACCAGAACTAGTATTTTACTATTTTGAATCATTTAGATTTTATATTTGTCACTAATTAAGACAGCTTCTATTTTTAAAGAATTTTAGTTTTTAGACTATTCTGCTTACTCTTAAAATTAAATAGCAAATAATTTTTTGCCCCATAAAGCACTCCATTCTTTTGTCATATCTGAAATACACTAATTTATATGTTTTTTTATGTTCAAATACCAGTCACTTAACAGTTAGTAAAACTGGGTGCGCTGCCTTCATGCTCCCTTCAGCGAAATCATTCTCAACACTGTTTAAACATATATCTTTGAATCATCTAGGAGTCAAGTTTCCAAGCTTCCTTTGAATGTTCCTCTTCCTTCATCTCTTCTCTTTTTCTTTTTCTCTTTTTCTTCTCTTCTCTTTTTCTCTTTCTGTTTCTCCATTACAACAAAAGGTCTAAGGAAAATAATCTAAGGATGAAGATATTTACAGGGTGTGATTCAGAGAATCTCTATGGGGATATGGACTTGAATCTCTATCGGGATGTGGACTTGAAGAAAAGTGTGAGACTTGAGATTTTCATTCATCCTGCCAGGTGGGGAAGGCCCCTTGGTGCTCTCCTCTTTATCATCTTGCTGGCGGGGTCACAGTGCTGTGCGGAACCCTCTGGGCTCCCCCAGGAGGAAAATGATCAGCTTCTGAGAACAGGCAGGAACAGCATGCCCCCACAGTCCTGCCAGGAAAAGCAGACAGCAACCCAGGGTGCCTGAGCTCCCCCTGTCCCTCTAAGTTGTACCCTCAGACAACATTAAGAGGGAAGAGAACTCAGTTGCAATGCCCTGGCCTTTTCCCACCAAGACCTAGCAAAAGGAAGGCCTCCCACAGGAAGGTGCTCCAGCCGAGAGAAGGGGTAGGCTGGTGAGGCAGGAGGGTTGCCAGCTTCAAGCATTTTAAGTAACTGGTAGTTTTCCATCAGGCAACATGAGGCCCTCCCCAAGGCCACCCAGTGGTGTTCAGCTAAATATGCTGGAAAAGTTAACAGATTACAACTCATCGGTGCAAAAGGAGATCAGCACAGCTTTCTGGGAAGGAAAGACTCCTTCATGGAGAAAACAGAGAAAGCTACGAAGACAATAAGAAAGAAAACAGACCTAGGAAGAAAAGTTCAGGGCATTTGGAAGGAAACTATAAAACTTAGAACTTCAAATAAATAGAGACCAACCTGTACACAAGATATAACTATGACTAAAAAGAGAAGGCTACAAATATGAATGACTGTATGTAAGTCTTTGAGAACTATTTTACAATTTGCTAAAAATGGAAGAAGGCATCGGGTAAAGAATGAAAGGCTTACAGGCCTACACAAGGAAAAGAAGCTTCTGACAGTACAGACTGATAGAAATCAAAATGAGTTATTGAATAGCTGTAGATTTTAATTATCTAGAGAAGTATAAAAAGTAAATTTAAACAATTTTTATCATATATTACCTACTATTTGTCTAGCATTTTATGGTTATACATAAAACGTCCTGACTACTTCATAGGGTTGTTACAAGTATCAAATAAGATAATACACCTGGACCAGACTGGGAAAGAACTCTCTGGTTCTTTCCATTCAGTCAGATTTGTTGAATGACTACTAGCCACTCTCAAGTATGTTACAAATGGCATCTAGTTTAACCGCTACAACATTCCTGTGAGGTTAGTGGAAACATAATGTTGTTTATTTTACCCAAAGGCCCATAAAAGCCAATGGTGGAGTTCTAGGTCACAGAGGTAGCCGCTAAGATGGTGTGAAGCATCAGCTGCCTGTAAAAGCATTTTCAAAAGATATTAGCGCTGGTTCCCACCTCAGAAAATTCATTCACAATATTCTTTACTACAATCAGGGTGGGGAAGAAAAGAAACAGAAGGACTTTTTAATCTAGTTCATTTACTTGGAAGAATGAGTGTATCTTGCGACATCTTCCCAAGGTTTGAGAATCTGAGACATTTGTTATGTTTGAGAACAGCTGTCCAAGAGTTTTCATATAACCACTCTCAACCCACAGTGCTGATAAAGTAAGGCAGACTGTGTTGCATTGATTACGCTGAAACAAAAAGCTACCTTTTCACCATGACAGATAACCAAAATATTTTTTGAATAAATATCTTTGATTTGTTAAGTCACACAGTCAGCTTTCATTTTATGCATCAAAACAGTGTTTCTTGAGTGCAAAAAAAAATGACAGATATTTTGTAATAAAACATTAAGCAAACTTGTATCTCTGAAAGGTCAAGCTTTAACGACTGACTCTAAATATCTGTTATCATCAATAAAGGTAACGTCAATAACGTAACTGAAATTTCTAACTAAGAGTCAACTCTACATTATTCAGCTTTTGATTATTCAGGTAGTAAGAAACTTCTACCAAAGATAATGGGAGAGGGCAAAGAAAACAATGTTAAATACCCATTTAGGCAGACAGTTACAACAATTCTGAACAAAAAGACATGGACAGAATAGAAAGCAGCAATAAAGAGAAAGGAACAGCGCTGGTATGGGCCAGACAGATTTGCTCTATCTGCTTTAGTTTGCATGGTAGATCATTTTACGTGTAATTTAGTACAATGGAAAAGGATTCACAATGAAACGAAGTGACATATCCAAAATCGTAAATACGAGTAGAAGTCAAGACTTGAATCCAGCTATCTCAAGATTCCAGAGCTCCAGTGACCAGAGCACAGGAGCTTGTGCCTACCCACCTCTCCCCACCAATTCCCCTTCCTCCGAGCTCACAGACTCCAGCTTCAGTTACTCCAGAGGACAAGTTCGTCCCTTCATCACGACAACTAACTTACCTTTTCTTTTGCTTAGAAAACTCTTACTCCCATTCCACCTCGCTGACTCTACCTCATTTCTCAATTTTCAATATAAGTATCACTTCCTCAGAAAGTGGTACCCCAACCCAAATTATGATCCCCTGATACATGTCTCCAAGGCACCCAAGTCTTTTCCACTTCACCCATCATGTTCTGTGATGACACACTGAATTGTGTTTCCTCCTTTGGTACCTCCTTCCCCACTGAACTACAAGCAGTACAGAGATCACATTTGTTTGCTCTTTACTTTCTATCTAGTGCCCAGCACACAGCAATATACCACAAATGTTTTTAAACAAATGAGAAAGTGAGATATAGGAACTGTGTAAAATCAGCCATTATTTAAATGAAGGTGAAAGTCACTCAGTGATGTCCGACTCTTTGTGATCCCATGGACTATACAGTCCATGGAATTCTCCAGGCCAGAATACTGGAGTGGGTAGCCTTTCCCTTCTCCAGGGGATATTCCCAATTAGCCATTATTTAAATGAAAGTAAAAGTCACTCAGTGATGTCCGACTCTTTGTGATCCCATGGACTATACAATCCATGGAATTCTCCAGGCCAGAATACTGGAGTGGGTAGCCTTTCCCTTCTCCAGGGGATATTCCCAACCCAGGGATCGAACCCAGGTCTCCCACATTGCAGGCGGATTCTTTACCAGCTGAGCCACAAGGGAAGCCTGTATCTAAGATGCTAATCTATCTAATAAGGTTAAGTTGTTGTTCAGTTGCTAAGTCATGTCTGACTCTTTGCGACCCTATGGATGACAGCTCGCCAGACTTCCCTGTTCATCACTATCTCCCAGCAATTGCTCAGACTCATGTCCACTGAGTAGATGATGACATCCAACCATCTCATCCTCTGTCTTACCGTTCTCCTCTTGCCCTCAGTCTTTCCCATATCAGGGTCTTTTCCAATGAGTCAGTTCTTTGCATCAGGTGGCCAAAATATTGGAGCTTCAGCATCAGTTCTTCCAATAAATATTCATAGTTGATTTCCTTTAGGATTGACTGGTTTGATTTCCTGGCTGTCCAAGGAACTGTCAAGGTTAAGTTAGCCAAGAGCATTTAGAATTTATGGTGGTAGAGGATTTCTTAGGCTATTACGAGGGTGCCAAAGTGGGATATTAACCATGAGAAGAGACTACTATCCCCTTTATCAAAAACTCACTGATCAACATATACACAAGAAAGTCATGAAAAACCCCCTGTCCCTGCAGCCATTGGGAAATCATCATTGTCCTAAGGACTGACTGTCACTCCCTTGATTAAGAAGCCACATTTCTTCTTATTAGCATCACAGTCGTCATAGCACGAGCTGATCTGGGTTCCCAAGAGACAGTCTGATTAAACCACATGCACAGTCTCATTACCGACTCTTCAACATTAATTACTGAAAACTAATCCAGGATTAATCCTTTTAGGCTTTATACTTAAAGACACAGCCTGGCCTTCCACTAATGTTCCTGGTTTTTATTTTAGGCTTCACTCACAATAAAATTTGCTTAGGTAACTCCCTATGATTAAAAATGCATTCTAGTTAAGCAAAGATGAAACACAAAAGCAAATTACCTCAGTTTTCTATTCAGTTCTGTTATTATCCAACTACGTGTACTTGGGAGGCCAAATTATTTTAAGCCCTGTAATTTAACTACTTTAATTCTCCTATCTGTAAAATTTTAATCATCATTCTGACAGATGCATAGCTGGTCTGAGTGCTTTTGAGACTCTCAGAGGTATCTGAGTGATTGACCTTTGCTGTCACTCTGCAGCTCTAAGATCAGAAAAGATCCTAGACTCAACTGTGCTAACCTGGGGAAAGTGAATATGTTGAAAGAGTATGGTGCTCACTCCTGCAGCCCATAGACTAAAACTGGGACTATACAGAGAAGAAGATTCTTATCAAAGAAATGAACATATGAAGTCTTAACCTGATGGTTACCTGGACCACAATTATTTGGACTTTGGGGGAATAATCAATTTTTAAGTTTTAAATTTCTTAAGCAAACTTCTTTTCACCTTTCTTATAACATCCATCCCTGGACATTTCGTAATCCAAATGCTTGTGATGCTAAAATGTGAAGTTCATTTTATGGGAGGTTCATGCATTGTAATCCACCTTTGGTAGTTATTTAAGAATGTTAAATCCTCATTTAAATATCTCTCTCTCTCTCACACACACACACACACACATATATATCCTTGTGTGTCATTCTTGGCCCCTGGGCAAGGATGACACACAAATTTGTGAAGTATTCCATATTTTGAAAACTAGAAAAATAAGATGCTTGTGTACACTATATTATGCCAGTCTCTATGGCCGTATCATATAATGCCAGGATGGATGAACTGATCATAAAGATCCAGCTGGGCTTGCCGGTGGGGTGGATGTCACTTCCCATTGCTCAGTGACACTTCCCACAAGTCCCAGGGTAACCCTCACTCAGACTCAATCATATACAATGATGCTAAAGCCCTCTTTGGAAGGTCCAGAGGCTTATATATTGTGTCTGTCATTGAAGAATATTGTTGACATCTCTACTATGTATCCTGAGAGCACTTTCTTCCATTTGAATCCTTTAGATAAAAACACCTTGACTCATTTCCTAGAGAGTATCTGCATCTGGACTCTTCATCAGCCAGAACCTACTGTTGATACTTGTCAACATAGTGGTAACATAGGTTCCAATGGGCTTTGGAAAAATATTCATAAATATGGGTGATTATCGCCAGCTGCCTATAAAGCTGAATATTTTGAGCTCCAATATCTTTTCTATAAAAAAGAGATATAGTATTTGCAAGAGGCTCCGATTCAGGCTCTACTACCACTTATGATTTTGTGTCTTTAGAAAAGTCACTGGACTGGAATGCAAAGTAGGAAATCAAGAGATATTTGGAGTAATAGGCAAGTATGGTCTTGGAGTATCAAAGGAGCAGGGCAAAGGCTAACAGAGTTTTGCCAAGAGAACACACTGGTCAAAGCAAACAACCTCTTCCAACAACACAAGAGAAGACTACACATGGACATCACCAGATGGTCAATACTGAAATCAGACTGATTATATTCTTTGCAGCTGAAGATGGAGAAGCTCTTACAGTCAGCAAAAACAAGACCAGGAGCAAATTCAGACTTAATTGCAAAATTCAGACTTAAATTGAAGAAAGTATGGGAAACCTCAAGGCCACTCAGGTATGACCTAAATCAAATCTCTTACAATTATACAGTGGAAATGATAAATAGATTCAAGGGATTAGATGTGATAGACAAGAGTGCCTGAAGAACTATGGATGGAGGTTCATAACATTGTATAGAAGACAGTGACCAAAACCATCCCCAAGAAAAAGAAATGCAATGAGGCAAAATGGTTGTCTGAGGAGGCCTGACAAAAAACTGAGAAAATAAGTAAAAGGCAAAGGAGAAAAGGAAAGATACACCCAAATGAATGCAGAGTTCCAAAAAATAGCAAGGAGAGATAAGAAAGCTTTCCTAAGTGAACAATGCCAGTAAACAGAGGAAAATGATAGAATGGGAAAGACTAGATATCTCTTCAAGAAAATTACAGATACCAAGGGAACATTTCATGCAAAGATGGGCACAATAAAGGACAGAAATAATATGGACCTAAAAGAAACATAAGATACTAAGAACAGGTGGCAAGAACACACAGAAGAACTGTACGAAAAAGGTCTTAAAGACCCAGATGACCACGATGGTGTGATTACTCACCTACAGGCAGACATCCTGGAGTGTGACGTTAACTGGGCCTTAGGAAGCATTACTATGAACAAAGCTAGTGGGGCTGATGGAATTTCAGTTGAGCTATTTCAAATCCTAAAAGATGATGCTGTGAAAATGCTGCATTCAATATGCCAGTAAATATGGAAAACTCAGCAGTGGCCACAGGCTTGGAAAAGGCCAGTTTTCGTTCAATTTCAAAGAAGGGCAATACCAAAGAATGTTCAAACTACCACACAACTGTGCTCATTTCACATGCTAGCACGGTAATGCTCAAAATTCTTCAAACCAGGCTTCAACAGTACGTGAACCAAGAACTTCCAGATACATGCTGAGTTTAGAAAGGCAGAGAAACCAGAGATCAAATTGCCAACATTTGTTGGATCATAGAAAAACCAAGGGAATTTCAGACAAATGGCTACTTCTGCTTCACTGACTACACTAAAGCCTTTGACTATGTGAAAGTGAAGTGAAAGTGTAAGTCACTCAGTCATATCCGACTCTTTGTGATCCCATGGACTATATAGTCCATGGAATTCTCCGAGCCAGAATACTGGAGTAGGTAGCCTTTCCCTTCTCCAGAGGATCTTCCCAACCCAGGGATCGAACCCAGGTCTCCCACTTGCAGGCAGATTCTTTACCAGCTGAACCACAAGGGAAGCCCAAGAATACAGGAGTGGGTAGTCTATTCCTTCTCCAGGGGACCTTCCAGACCCAGGAATCAAACCGGGGTCTCCAGCCTTGCAGTTGGACTCTTTACCAACTGAGCTATGAGGGAAGCTGCATGGATCACAGCAAACTGTGGAAAATTCTTAGGTAGATGGGAATACCAGATCACCTTGCCTACCTTCTGAGAAACCTGTATGAAGGTCAAGAAGCAAGAGTTAGAACCAGACATGGAACAACAGATTGGTTCCAAATTGGGAAAGGAGTACGTCAAGACTATATATTGTCACCCTGCTTATTTAACTTATATGCAGAGTACATCATGCAAAATGCCAGGCTGGGTGACTCACAAGCTGGAATCAAGATTGCTGGGAGAAATATCAGTAACTTCAGACATGCAGATGACACCACTCTAAAGGCAGAGAGCAAAGAGGAACTAAAGATTTTCTTGATGAAGGTGAAAGAGGAGAGTGAAAAAGCTGGCTAAAACTCAACATCCAAAAAACTAAGATCATGGCATCTGAGCCCATCACTTCAGAGCAAATAGACGGGGAAAAAATGGAAGCAGTGACAGACTTTCTTTTCTTGGGCTCCAAAATCACTGTAAACAATGACTGCAGTCATGAAATTAAAAGACACTTGTTCCTTGGAAGAAAAGCTATGACAAACCTAGACGGTGTATTAAAAAGCAGAGACATCATTTTGCCGACAAAGATCCATATAGTCAAAGCTATGATTTTTCCAGTAGTCCTGTACAGATGTGACAGTTGGACCAAAAGAAGGCTGAGCACTGAAGAATTGATGTTTTCAAACTGTGGTGCTAGAGAAGACTCTTGAGAGTCCCTTGGAGAGCAAGGAGATCAAACCAGTCAATTCTAAAGGAAACCAACCCTGAAGCTGAAGCTCTAATACTTTGGCCACCTGATGTGAAGAGATGAACCACTGGAAAAGACCCTGATGCTGGGAAAGATTGAGCGTGGGAGGAGAAGTGGGCAGCAGAGGATGAGATGTTTGGATGGCTCACCATCTCAAAGGACATGAGTTTGAGCAAACTCCAGGAGATAGTGACTGACAGGGAAGCCTGGCATGCTGCAGTTCATGAGGTCACAAACAGTCGGACACGACTGAGCAGCTGAACAACAATAACATGTTCTCCCAGAACCTATCTTCACCTGAAAAGTGGAAATTCAATGACAGCAGTACCTATTTCAAAAGGTTGCTGTGAGGGCAAATGTTAATATGGGCAGTATTCCTACTGCTGTTGTCAACACAGTGAAGGTGCTAATATTTGAATCTGAAATCAGATATCCAAAAGTTTGAAAGAAGTAATTGAATTTAACAGCTCTGTACATAACAGAATATATATATATATATATATATATTTTTTTTTTTAATGAAAATAACAGAAAACTGAACTCGAACTGGTTAAATGCTACTGGGGATTCACTGGCACATGTAACTGAAAGGTCCATAGAAAACACCAGCGTCAGGCATTGTTTACGTAAGGTCCAGCTCAACTTCTCTGCAGTTCTCCTGGTTCTGCTCACCTCTACAAGAGGCCTCTCCTGCAAACTGGCTCCCCCCACTGCTGTATTATGCCTATGAGCAGCTACCAAGGCAACATACTTTCTCCTTCACATCCAGGGAAGAGAGAACGTGACTTCTCACAATGAACAAGAGTCCTCAGCTTTGGAGGCCTTGAACTAGCCATTGTGACCAGGTCAATGCCATGTCCTGTTGTGCAGGAGTGGGCAGGCTGAGTGGAGAGGCGTCACACAGTGGGGAAAGAATGTCACACAGACAACCAGGATGTCTACTACATTAACACAATACATGCTTAGTGGATGACAATGTATTTCAAGGAGTTTTGTTTTTTAAGGAAAAAAAAGTACCTATGGAGAAACATTGGATTCTGAGGTTTCTAGGATCCTAATAAGTCCAGGGCTTCCCTTGTGGCTCAGATGGTAAAGAATCTGCCCACAATGCAGGAGACCCAGGTTCGATTCCTGGGTTAGGAAGATCCCCTGGAGAAGGGAATGGGTACCTACTCCAGTATTCTTGCATGGAGAATTCCATGCACAGAGGAGCCTGGCAGGCTACACAGTTCCTGTGGTCACAAATGGCAGGGAGTACCAGTCGGTAGTGACTTCCCTGGAGGTCTAATGGGTAAGACTTGGCCTTCCAATGCAGGGGGTATAGGTTTCACCCCTGGTTAGGGAGCTAAGTCCTCACATGTCTCATGGCCAAAAAGCCAAAACATAAAACAGAAGCAATATTGTAACAAATTCAATAAAAACTTTTCGGGCTTCCATGGTGGCTGAGACAGTAAAGAATCCTCCTGCCAATGCAGATGACATGGAGATTCAATCTCCCGGGAGATCCCCAGGTCTCCCCTGGTGGGCTACAGTCCATACAGTCACAAAGAGGAGGACATCACTGAGCGACTAACACTTTCACTTTCAGGAGCAGGCAAGAAGCTGGCAGGATCTCTGATCGGCCCAACAGAAATCCCAGACTGTAACCTTCCAATTCCTACAAATCTGAAATCAAATGGAGAAACTGAAGGATAAAACTTTCCCAGAATTGGGAAGTGGTTTTTAACAATGAAAGCTCCTCTCCTTGCTCTTCCACAGGAAATCCACAAACACTCAGTCAATATCACTGGAAAGGCAGAAGCGCTGACACAAACGTGGTCTCTACTTAGAAAGAAAGTAAAAGTCCCAGAAGCAACCTCTTAAGCTGATTTCCTTTTGCCTAAATAATGCATTTGCCTGGGCCTAAGGGCTCATTTGACTGTAAGATATTGAGATCCATGCAAGGTATGTAAGTAAAAAAAGGAATTTATTGGATGAAAACCAAGTATTTCCCAGCCAGCAATTAAAGTTGGCCTCAAAAGGGACTCGATTCACTTGACCAGGAAGTGAATGTTGACTTGCTTTAGTCTCCTCTCTGTCACAACCAGCTTTCCTGGGTCATGAACCAGCTGTTCATGGGTCAGCCTTGGTTTTATGTAGTCCTTATTCAAGAGCCGCTACTGCGTTTAGGGTTGGGTATCTGTCTTTGGTGTAAGAGTGATGGCTGGGGAGGGACTGATCACCAGGTTAGAGCTGCTGAACACTTGGGAGGACTCAGCAGACTCTGAGAAGGGGAGTGAGCAGGAGCGTTAAAGTAACCGACACACGTTAGATGTGTCTGTCCTTTCCTTTTCCATAACAGTACAGTCAGCATCACGTGATTTCATAAAAAACGTCAGAAAAGTCGAAACCAGTAAAGGAACACGGACTAAGTCTAGAAAACTCACCTCTCAGCAGGGATTTCTGATGGGCAGATCAGAGTCTCTGCCATTCTCCATTTTTATGTATCCTGAATACAGCACAATTTCTTAGTTCTGCATTTTTCTTACCTGCCACTCATGCTTGTCCTTGTAACTCATAGGATTGGAGAAAGGATAAAGAAATAATTGATGTGAAAGTACTTTAAATCTTTAAAATGATGTTATTTATACTCTGCACACTATCAAGCATCTCTTCTGAATTCTAACTGAAACCCCACTGTTTCCATGGAAATACGAGTTCAAGGATTATTCATCAAAATAACCATTTGGGGTTAGTTCTCCTTGGTGGACACTCTTATGTCTACCACATAACTGTGCAGAAGAGTGTTTTACAAGTTATATAGCACCTACATAGCTATACGCACAGCGGTCATGAAAGAGGAGCACTACAAAGTTTATAGAGTTGGACCACAAAGAAGGCTGAGCGCTAAGAACTGATGCTTTTGAACCATGATGCTGGGAAAGATTAAAGGCAGGAGGGAAAGGGGACAAGAGAGAATAAGATGATTGGATGGCATCACTGACTTTATGGACATGAATTTGAGCAAACTTTGGGAGATGGTGAAGGACAAGGAAGCCTCCTTGAAGGACAGGGAGCTGACAGAGGCTTAGACGGTAAAGAATCTGCCTGAAATTCAAGAGACCCAGGTTTGATCCCTGGGTTGGACATAAGGGGATGGCAGTCTCCTCCAGTGTTCTTGCCTGGAGAATTCCACAGACAGAGGAGCCTGGCGGGTCCACAGGGCTGCAAAGAGTCAGACACGGCTGAGTGACTAAACACCCTCGTCAGTAACTGGTGATCCGGTCTTAGGTATCAGTCGGCTTCTCCTGGTCTGCTTCCTACTTTGTAAAATGAGGAAATTTTTAGGTACTAAAATTTAAGTAGTAGGTATTCTCTAATGCATCAGTTCCATCACTCTGTGTTCCAGACAGGGCTCCAGAGTCTTAAAGAGCTACTGTACCTAGAAAAAGTTACTCCTCAAAGGGGAGGTGAAAGAAAGCACAGTATTTCTCACATTTTTTAATCCCATATTTTCAGCAACTTCTGAGTACATTTAAAGTCTAAGTCTTATTTAATGTCTGAGGCAACATGTTTTCATGTCTGAGGAGATCATGTCCATCTTCTTCATCCCTATCACGAGGGAAGAAAAAGTGGAAACACCAAAACAAATTTTAAAATTTTAAATTAAGAAAAAAAAGTCAACTTTACTACCAAAATGACTGAAAAAAAGAAGACCATAAAAAAAACACAAGCAAACGCCAAACACCAAAATTCCAGTCTGTCAGATACAGTTATGTGTGATTAACACTGCACAGTTGAATTATTTAAACTCAGTAACTAGCAGGCCCAAGCAAACAAACATCATCAAGTATAGAAATCATCATCCCAATTATGCCACAATCCAAAATAAATCTCCGAACAAAGGGGAAAATGTGTTGCTTCAAAAGAACAAACAGGAACAGATCAGAAATTTCTTTAGCCTTTGTAGGAATAACTTAGGCTAACAAATGTCCCTTTAATCTTAAACAGGGCTTCACTGATGGCTCAGCGGTAAAGAATCTGTCTTCAGTGCAGGAACTTCAGGAGATACAGGTTCAATCCCTGGGTCAGGAAGATCCCTTGGAGAAGGGCATGGCAACCCACTCCAGTATTCTTGCCTGGAGAATCCCATGGACAGAGGAGCCTGGTGGGCTACAGTCTATGGGGTCACAAAGAGTCAGACTGAGTGACTTAGCACACACACAATCTTAAGCAACTTCTGCCAAGGGATTAAAATTTCCTAGAATAATCTAAAGTAGCCCTTCCCAATCCATCCCCAAGCCCTAATAACCTAAGGCATCCATTGTATTCAAAGAACTGACTTATCTCCTTTGCATCTAGACAGGAACTTCCTATGTACCATCAGTACATTTGAGAAAATCAGTACAATTTGAGAAAATAGTCAAATCGTATTTTAAAACTCCAATTCAGAAAGGCTGCCTTAACAGACTTAATACTCAGCACTCTTTGCACTTCATCTCTTTATAGTTGTTTGCGGTTCTTAACAAGCCACAGAAATATGCCATGCTAACATAAATTGAGTAGGCATCTGCTTCTATCAATTTATTAAAGACTTACTGATCTCCTTTAAACTTAATATTACATACAGCTTTATTTTTCATGTAGTTTTTTCTGGGTTTTTGTTTGTTCACAACTTATTCAAAACTTCCATAGTGCTTGGGATAATGACAGCACCAATCAAAAAAAAAAATGAGTTGTATATTTTAAGTATTTAGAAACTGCTTTCAGGTACTGTGACATATATCAAATTAGTAATTCAAGTAGTATCACTGAGAATTGAGTTTTTTAATTGAAGTATAGTTGATTTACAGTATTATATTAGTTTCAGGTGTTCAGCATAGTGATTCAGTATGTTTACAGATTACACTTCATTAAAAGTTATTACAAGATAATGGCTATAATTCCCTGTGCTATACAATATATCCTTGTTGTTTATCTATTTATGCATAGTAGTTTTGATAGTTAAAATAAAAAAACACAATAGAAAGAATGGATAGCAGACTATTACAGAAAAGCACTTAAGTGATCTAGGAGACAGAATAATGAAAACCACTCAATCACAACAGCAAATTATTTTTAAATGAGCAATCTAAGAGATCTCTGGAATAACACTAGGCATTTTAATATTCACATCATACAGGTTCCAGAATGAGAAGGAAGAAAGGGATTGAAACTATATTTTAAAAAATTATGACTGAGAATCCCCTTCATGGGTCACACCTTGTTGTGGAGAAGGGGCTTGCTAACTCAATGAAGCCCAAACAGACCCACACCCAGACATATCATAATTAAAATGGCATAAGTTGATAAAGAGAGATTTCTAAAGGCAGCAGGAGAAAAAAACAAAGAGTCTTATATAAGGGAATCCCCATAAGGCTATCAATTGATTTCTCGAGAGAACTGAGATTTTTAAGTATATTTGAAAAAAAGGAGGTAAAAATTAGCGAGTTTAAGTAAACACTCTATAGTTCTGAGTTGGAATTGGAAGCACCTATGTGAACCCATTATGTAGTTTATAGAAAAAAAAAAAATTATCTCTATCTTTGTCCACTAAAAAAGGCCTAGAAACAAAGACCAACTCAGTATCAATGAGCATGTTTAGCACCTACATTACAATCTCTAAATACCATTTCCCATTAAAACAAGTCAGAGTTCCTTGGTGAACTAGCTAATTCTATTTGTCGGGCAGGAAATTTTCATGATGAGCCAGGAACATCTTGTTATACAAAAGAGGAGGAAGCTGTTATCAAAGACTACTAGAATCAATGTCAAAAGGACTCAGGAGTAAACCAGAAAAGGTATCACAGATCACAGATGGGCCAATTTGAAAATGAACGAGGACAACCACCCTAACAGACTGAAACACATCAAATATGCCAAAATTCATGAGTTCTTAATAACACTTAAAAAAAGGCAAGAATAAACAAACGGTCACTTTTGTTAAGTGAATGAAAACCAACTTTTGTTGTTGTTGTTTTTATTATGGTAAAATACACATAGCATAAAATGTACCACTTAAACATTTTAAAATGTACAGTTCAGTGGCATTAAGCACATTCACACTCTTGAACAATCATCAGCACCATCCATCTCCAGAACTTTCTCACCTTCCCAAATTGAAACTCTGTGCCCATTAAACACTAACTCCCCATTCCTTCTTCCCCTCAGTCTCTGTCAATCCATTATTTTGAACTGAAAATAAATGTTAAAAATGAAGCATTTATCCTGCTTTTCCCATAAGATCTGCATCTCAGTGTTAGGAAAAAAAAAAAAGAAAAAGAGAGAGAGGTTACTTTTTTTTTAGAAGTACTCCAGATAATAAATAAAGAAGGAATGTTAAAACTCAGAGTGTCACCGGGACTCCCCTGGTCGGTCCAATATTTGGGAATTCACTTGCCAGTGCAGGGGACACAGGTTTAAGCCCTAGTCAGGGAAGACCTTACACGTTGCGGATCAACTAAAGCCACGCATTCCAACTATTGAGCCTGTGCTCCGCAACAAGAGAAGTCGCCTCGATGAGAAGCCCACACACCACAACAAAGAATAACCCTGCCTGCTGCAACTAGAGAAAGCCCACGTGCAGCAATGAAGACCCAGTGCAGCCAAAAATAATAAAAAATTAGTTAAAAAATAAAGTTCTTAAAAAAACATATATCATTTTGTAAGCTCCAATAAATTAATGAATTAAGACAATGGCTCCCTAATGGCTGATGACATCACAAAAGAAAACATTTTACTTCTGACACTTTCAAGTACAAACTGTGGGACTTTCCTCATCGTCTAGTGGCTAAGACTCTGCGCTCCCAATACAGGGGGCCTGAGTTCGATCCCTGGTCAATGAACTAGATTCCACATGCTGTCACTAACGTTCACATGCCATTGCCACAACTAAACGATTCTGCATGCAGCAACTAAGACCCACTGTGGCCAAATAAACAAATGAAAACAAATAAATATATTTTAAAAATAAAGTACAAAATGCCTGTCCTAGAGAACATAAATGATACTCTTGCCCATTTGACCACTGTTTATTAAATATAATCACTGAAGTCCTAAGAGATTTTGTTATTTTTTAAAGAGTTCTATGGGTAGATAAGTTTGGCAATCATTGATTTATATAAACTTAATCTGATTCCCTTGGTGTAAAGTACAAACTGAAACTGCCATGTATAAGTATCACACAAACATGTACCATAACGAGAACAACAAAATGACCTGACTGGATCAAGAACAGAGCTAACTCCTAAATGTATAAGAAACAAAGCAAAACATGTTTAATGACACCATGGAGATACAATCAGCAAAATACAAACCATGAGGAAAGCTAGGGATAATGATCTGATTTTTCAATAAAAAGCAAAGAGATAAAGAAAATTTTAAAGAAAGATAGAAAACCTAAGTATCAGAAGAGACTTAATATCAACTATAATGTATAAATCTTATTTTGACCTTCATTCAGCAAATGATCCACTTAAATATAAAACTTGTAAGAAAACTGAAGTAATATAAACCTAAGTGGTTATGATATTAAGGAATTAATTTATTTTTAGGTATGATTAAATACTAATGTTATATTTTAAAAGTTCTTAGAGATATATCTTTAGAGGTTCAAGATTCAGATGTCTTAGATTTTTTTCAAAATAATCAGGGGTAAGGACACAGAAGAAACAAAAATGGGTCATAAATTGATCATTGCTAAAACTGGGCAATAGAAAAAAGGATTCACTGTAATGTTTTATCCACTTCTTGCATGTGTTTGGAAGTTTTTGTAACAATTTTTTTTTAAGGAAGAAAACTAAAACCCCAAATGCAATTCTTGAGTCTAGTGCATAATTCAAATTAGCTTTAGGCAAGTAATAGCTTTTATTATAATTAAGAAACTATTGATCTTCAATAACTCAACCTAAAAACAACTGAAATTCATGCTTCTGCTATCCATGAAAATGATTTTCAGGACCAATTAACTTTCAAATAACTATGACTTTTCAGGGTGATATAAATCTTACTGCTATATTTGTCACACTTGGCATAGTACTCCTATTAAAGATGTTCTTATAGTGCAATGTTGATTAAACAATTTAAGTAATTTCAATTCTAAAATTTCTAAAGATATTGGACAAATCTCCACTCAAGCTTTCTTCTTTCAAAGGTTGAAAGTGAAAAAAGTATTAGTCGTTCAGTTGTGTCCAACTCTTTGTGACCCCATGGACGGTAGCCCACCAGGCTTCTCCGTCCATGGGATTCTCTAGGCAAGAATACTGGAGTGGGTTGCGATGCCCTCCTCCAGGGGATTTTCTGAACTCAGATATCCAACGTGCATCTCTATGTCTCCTACATTGGCAGGCAAGTTCTTTACCACTAACACCACCTGGTAAGCCCTTAATAAGATGTAACACGAATACGTTAGTTGCTAAGTTGTGTCCAACTCTGCAATGCCATGGAGTGCAGCATGCCAGGCTCCTCTGTCCAAGGAATTTTCTAGGCAAGAATACTGGAGTGGGTTGCCATTTCCTTCTCCATGGGATCTTCCAGACCTTGGAATTGAACCCCAGTCTCCTGCATTGCAGGAGGATGCTTTACCTTAACGACTAAATGAAAATGTTTCTGCCTTCTTTAAAATTGTTGTTGAAGACAACATCCTTTACATTTCCTGGAGCACTTTATACATGTTCCAAATCAAAAGTTTTTTTATAACTCACTTCCAGAAAAAGTTTTTCTTTTAAGGTGGTATAAATCTTTTTAATCATTCAATAAATAGTACAATGAATTTCCAGCTGTTGTTTTTTTGTTCTAGCCTTCCAGGAAACTCAAACATAAAATTAATTACTATTCTGTTTTTTTAAGTGTCCCCTACTTCCATTTTACATAATTTATAAATGTTTATATGAGTCATTTATTATAAAAATGTACCCTTCAGAATTACTAAAAACATGTCATTGATGCACAATCTCCAAAATAGGCCTGCATCTTACAGTTTTCCCAGAAGCATGTTCTTCTTGTTCATAATTACACTAATAAAGATATCTTATATCTTATTTGAGCTTAGATTTGACAAAATGTGAGTGTCTTCAACAACTGTAAATGTAATAGGAAAATACTATTGTAGAGGAACACTAAAACTGGAAAAACTAGGGATGGAGTTAAGCCTTATTAAATACTTCAACTTATCTACCATATTTCAAAGAGCAATTTCTCACATTAATATGTGTTGAAGGAATTGGCCTTTGCTATACATAATTATTTGAAAACATTTTATATCAGCTTATACTCTTTGTTCCAACAGAAAATGTTATGCAAGCTTCACATTTCAACATTATTAATAAAAAATTTCCCAGAATCATGTGTATGAACATTTTCTTTCAGATCCTAATTATTCAACAAAGCATACTGGATCAATGGCTTCAAATAACCGCTACTGTCACCATCATTTGACTACCATACCATTAATCAACCACATCTCCTGGGGAGGAGGAGAATAAACAGTCCCACAATATGTATATTATAGAAATCATTTCTAGAGTGGACCTCTGGAGCAAAGAGTTTGGGATCAGCACTAATGCCCATCTACCTTACAAGCTAATTGAATCTCATTAGGCTTTTTCTTCATAAAAATGTATTTTAGAAATTATTATTTGAGCTGAATGTTAATAATATGAGCAGAACCTTTTGTGTTGTGTTTGAAATGCATAATAATATTTTCAAACTATCTTGTTATGCTAACCTATGACTACTGTGTTTCTCTTGAGGATGTACTAATTTTATAGTGGATTTCAAGGGCCATACATTCCTGGAAGATAGTACCAGGCACTTCCCCCTGATGGATTTATTTCTTCTTTTTCCATATCCTTAGAGCCCTTGTCATTTCCCTCACTTTCTGGCATTTAATCAAACCTTCCCATGTGGCTTTACTTGGCTATTGTGAGGGAAAAGACAGTATAACCTGGTGGTTAAGGACAAGGGCTTTAGAAACCCAGATGGGTTCTGCTTTCTACCTGTGTGACTTGGTACATGGCTTCTAATAAACCTGGGCATTAGTATCTTCATTTATGAAATTAGGATGATACCCACCTTGCAGGCATGTTACAAAGATTCTACGGTAATATGTATGAAGACCTTGACACAGTGTCAGGATGACTATTATTTCAGCATTTTGGTTACACTTTTGCTGAGAACCAAATATGCAATTTTCTGGCCCAAACTGTGCAGTAGGAAAGAAGGATAAGCCATCAGCAGAAAATTCCCAGGACTGGAAGTTATGGACCATCTTTTACCCTGGTGACTGAGCATCTAGTCAGGGCTACAGAGCATTATGCAAGTAGTTGGGGACATAGAGGAGCATAAGGAAAGATCGCTGACTTTACGGAGCTTATAGCCTTTTAGACATGAAGTGCCACAAATAAAAAACAAAGCAGTATAGAAATAAAAAGGGGAGAAGAGACAAATCTCCCTTGTAGGAAAATTCCCAATAACCGATGTAGCGGCTCTGCCCTCAAGGAGGCTGATAACTCCTTACTACTTAAGGATACACATCCTCCCAAAGAGGACAATATGGAAAGGGGGAACAAAAGAGTAATTTTACCGTAGAGAAACCTGACAAACTGCCTCAGCCAGATGACCAAGGTCAACATCAACAGTAATAAGTCACGCCGATACTATGTAACCTTGATATGATGTGATGTATTACGGTACCTCTGTGGTCCTCCTTTCTGAAACACATAAACCCAGTCTAATAGTGAGATACACGTCAGACAAATCCCAATTGAGGAACACTGTACAAAATACCTGATCAGTACTTTTCAAAGATGGTGAGGTCATCGAGGTCATCAAAATAAAGAACATTGGGAAAGTGTCACAGCGTGGAGGAGTCTAAGAAGACGAGCTGACTAAATGCAAGGTGGTATCCTGGATAGGATCCTGGAAGAGAAAAAGGACATTAGATAAAAACTAAGGAAATCTGTATAAAACAGTGACTTCAATTCATGTTAATGCATTAGCATTGGTTCATGAATTGTGACAACTGAACAATACTAATGTTAGATCTTAATAATAGGGGAAACTGAGTGTGTGGCATAAAGGAATTCTACTATCTTACCAATTTTTCTATAAACCTAAAGCTGTTCAAAAGCCTAAATGTATAGGGTGTTGGTCAGGACTGACTGATGTCCCTTTAAAAAATGAAAACAAAATACCAACAAGAAGAACATAAAAACTTCAGGGTAAGAGCAGATTCATACTTAGGTAAGAACAAAACAGAGCTATAAGCTATAAGCTAGAGGTTATCTATGTAGACAATGAGCCAAATCCACTCATAGATCCATTTGATGCTCTTCTTCAGAAACTCTCCCAGGACTATCAGCAGCATCCTAAAGCCTGAAGATGCCATCTAGGATATCAGTTTCAGAGGCAACCCACTCCCTTCTCAATGCCAACCCATTTTGTGATCGGACAACATATGCAGGAAAAACTGCTTTTGAAAATGAGCTTTCAAACTTTCTGTTAAGGGTTGTTTTCAAACAACCATCAGGCCAGAAGATGCTTTCATGTTTTATTAGGGGAACACAGTAGGCACATTTAAGGTGGAATTGTAATGAGATCCAACCAGTCCACCCTAAAGGAAATCAGTCCTGAATATTCACTAGAAGGACTGATGCTGAAGCTGAAACGTCAATACTTTGGCCACCTGATGCAAAGAGCTGACTCATTAGAAAAGACCCTGATGCTGGGAAAGACTGAAGGCAGGAGGGAAAGGGGACGACAGAGGATGAGATGGTTGGATGGCATCACTGACTCAATGGACACGAGTTTGAGTAAACTCTGGGAGTAGGTGATGGACAGGGAGGCCTGGGGTGCTGCAGTCCTTGGGGTCGCAAAGAGTCAGACAGGACTGAGCAACTGAACTGAACTGTAATGAAAAGATAATGAAAGAAGAATGAAAAATTAGAACTATTAACTTAACCTCTAGCATTGACCTGAGTATTATGCCCTCTGAGCTGTACATTAGAATCACCTGGAGAACTTTAAAAACTCCTCATGCCCTGGTCCTGGCTTAAATCAGAATCTCTGGGGTGGGGCCCAGGCTTCAGTACTTTTTAAAGCTCCCCAGGTGACTGCATTGGGCAGCCCAGTTAGCAATCCTGTGCTCTACAGGGAGTTAGTCTAAACTCTGAATATCAAATACTC
This sequence comes from Odocoileus virginianus, assembly GCF_023699985.2. Taxonomy (NCBI): domain Eukaryota; kingdom Metazoa; phylum Chordata; class Mammalia; order Artiodactyla; family Cervidae; genus Odocoileus; species Odocoileus virginianus. The sequence continues at coordinate 33,885,040 of NC_069689.1, read as the reverse complement.
TTAATTAAAGTTGGATTAAACCAGGCATCCTGGGAGTACAAAACCCTGAGATATTACTCAGTTGAATATAAAAGTATAATTTTAACAGTTTGTCTTTTTAAGTCAAACGTACACAGATTTGACTTTCCCTCTTCTTCAGATGTTTCCACAGCAGAAGCAATTACCTCTTAAGTTCAGATCTTTTTTTTTTTTCCCTCAGTATACTTAAGGTGAGCGTGAGGTACAAACTAACTGAGAATAAGAAATCTCATCCCCATTCCGCCACCCTCCGCAGTTGGCCTTTCAAAATAGAAAAATAAAGACTTCTCTTAAATGTTTCAAAACAAAATGATTAAGATGTATCTTCGGGTAAATAACCCATGAAACCCAATGAGGTATTTCCTTTAGTTTTTAGTAGTCACAGACTCAGGGTCAGTCACGAAAATAGTTGCATAGTTCTGATTCTGCCAAATGGCTCAGTGAAATTACATCACAGGAGGGCTGTGCCCTGTGGGAGTTCTGAATAGCCTGCACCCTTCAGCCATGTGCCTGCCTGCTGAGCTATGGAGTGGCAACCTTTTCCCAAGATGTGAACTCTTGCTAAACAGATAAAACAGCATGATGACAATTTGCCCAGCCTAATTGGAGGTTATCCAAACCTGACAGAGGATGCTCAACAAACAACATAAAGACAGTTTTAATTGTCCTGAAGGCTTACAATTCCTCCCAAGCAAAGTATCGGTGGCAGTGGCTAGAGAGCTGGGTTTCTAAGAAAAGGGTAGCTCTTTCTACCATGAGAGAGATTAAATCTTTAAGGCAGCCTCTTTTTCTCCGAAAGGCATTTAGATAGTAAAGGGGAATGAAATTAACCCTCCCTTACCCCTCGCCTGGTCCTATACTGACTCATTTTAGATGGAAAGGACAGCTGTAAAATCAGGACAGCACTTGGCTTCCAGGTGGTGGTGATATGTTTGTTTAGGATTAGGAATACTATTCAGCAGTAAAAAAGAAGGGAATAGGTGTACATGCTACACATGAATGAAACTCAAAAAATTATGCTTAGTAAAAGAAGTCACATATTATTTCATTCCATTTATATGAAACAACCAGTAAAAGCCAAATCTTTAGAGACAGGAAGTAGCTTGGTGTTGCCTAGGGCTGAGGGTGGGAGAGACAATTGGTGGTCAACAGCGTGAAGGGGCCCTTTTGGGGATGGATGTAAACTCTGGACGTAGACTTATTAAAAATGATGAGAGTTACTGAAAAGGGATGGATTTTATGGTACAAAAGTTACTGGTTATTCTTTAGGCCTAAATAAAGTTCTGTTCTTTGGACAAACAAAAAAACTTTTAAAAAGATGAAAACGTGCCACCTCTCCTGGATCTGGGAGTCGGTTCCTCAGGGGTCATGCAAGTCACCTGTCTGTCACTTACACGCCCCATGAATTCTACTTTCTCCCGTTTCCTTACGTAAAAAGTCAGCAGGGTGAGAGAAATAGAGGGTGTTAAGCACGTTCCCAAATCTTAAATTTATGCAACCACAGCAGACACCAGGGCTGGGAATTTGAAAGGCAGTCAAACACAAACGCTTCTTAATCTGGAAAAGAAGAAAAAGCAAATGTGATGCAGAGTCCGGGCTCCACGGGACAGTAGACGGAGTCGCCGGAGAAAAACCGACTCCGGCAGAAGCCAAGTCGGTAAACCAACTCGGGAGGCTGGATCCCTAAGATCCGAAAGATAACCAGTCGGTGGATGGGGTTTCTCACGAATACGGGGCACGCGTGATCACACCCAGGTTGGCCTGACTTTAGAAGTAGACCGTGGGAACAAAGTAGGAAGTTTGCTGCCGCGGGAGCACGAAGTCGGGAAGTTTGTTTCCGAGGCCGCGTGTGTACCTGGTAGCTCTCCTTGGGGCCCAAGGCCTCCGTGTTCGCGGCGCCGCCGCTCCCGCCGCGGGGACCACTCCTCCCCAGGCCCGAGAGTCAGGCCGGCTCCCTCGAGCCCTGGACGGGTCTCCACACGTCGCGCAACCTCCCTGCCGGAGCGCGGTCCCGCCGCCGTCGCACACGCGTCCCGAAGGCCCTGACGCCTGCTCCCTCGAGGTCCCCGGGCCTCCCTCTCCCCCGGGGATGGACGCGGCGTCCAGGGGGCCGAGCCCCTCGCCGCGGGGGTGGCGCCGTGGCGCTGCTTCACCCCGGGGCGGGGCAGGGAGGAGGCGGGGGTGCGGGCGGAGCTGGACGGCCGCCACCCGGCCCCCGGGGCCCCGCTCGCACCCGCTCCCCGCGCGCCCCCCGCACAGTGCTCATGCGCGCGGCGCAGCCTTTATAGCCGCGCGGGAGCCGCGCTTTCCGCACTCGGCGCAGCCAGGCGGATCCGACTCAGGTGCAGAGCCCCCGGCGTCCGGCGTGGGCTTGAGGGTCCCTGCAGCCAGCCAGTTCTCTCTCCCCTCTGTCGCTCCCAGTGTGTCTGTTTGTCTGTCTTCATAGCGCACGCTCCTCCTGGTCCGGGGTTGCACCTTGATTCTGGGTTTGGCTCGGTTTGCAGCCCAAGAGTCGCCTCCAGCTAGAGAAGGGGGCACGAGCTCCGGGGCAGCGGCCTCTCTGGGATCCCCCTCTTCTTGGCCGTCCCTCGGTTTCCGAGGAGTGCGGGGGCTGTGGGGGACATCCCGCACGCGCGGGCGGGCGCGGTGGGGGTGGGGACGCAGGGGTCTTAGTTGCATTCTCTGTCTCTCCCAGGTCCGAGCCCCTCGACCACCAACCATGTGGGCATCCTGGATCCCGGTCCTCTGCCTCGGTGGGTACGCGCCCCTCCCCGCCCCCTTGCCCTCGCACCGAGCGCGGCGGAAGCTGGAGTCAGCCCTCGCGCTGTCCTCTCTCCGCAGGTGTCTGCCTGCTGCTGCCGCCGGAGCCCGTAGGCAGCGAGGGAGCCGGTGAGTTGCGGGTCCCGGCTCGCGGAGCAGGGCTTCGTCCGGGTGGTGGGAGGGGCTGCGAGCGGGCTCGTGGAATCGCGCTCAGATGGAGCCGCTGGGCCAAGGCCGGGTACCCGAGCATCAGGGCGCAAGGGCTGGCGCTGCTGCCTGGCTCACCCCATTCATATCTACAGCCTGACTACTCTGGCTTCCCCGTTTGTCCCTCGCGAAGGAGCGCCTGGGGTCCGATGGGGACAGTCTTCCCAAGGTGCGGAGAAGCCTCCCACATTCCCCTTCCCCCCCAGCAAGCCGAGCAGACTGTCAAGGCTAGGGGTATTCGTTGAGCCCCACCGAGGGACACACTAGTCCCCGGTGTTCCGCGGCGTTTGGGATCAGGGAGAAGCCTTCAGACTGTCAGAGGGAACAGAGAGAGAGGTTTCAGGCTTGAGAGACACTTACGTCGTTGTCCCATCTCGTTTGACCCTCTTTCTGTGTTTCCAGGAATGACCCCCTATAATAGCATCTATGGGCTCATTTAACATTCGAGAGAATCTAAAAATAGTTTGTTCCCCATCTAGAAGTCCGAGTAAGGATGTGTGATTCGGTGTATTTTATAAAATGTAAAAAGCAGACGGTCTTTTCAAAATCTATCCTGTATTTTCCTTGAAAGGAGAAACGAAGGTAAGTATTGCAGAGGACTGTATTCAGCGCCCCCTGACACACACACACACTGAAGTCAGAGCTGGCAGCTAAAGGCAGAGCCTCTCTGGTGCGTCCGAAACTGGGAGGTAGGATTGAGGCAGTTTGGTAACAGGTTTGAAGCACATAGTATGAGGCTGCTGGTTTGGGTAAGGATTTTAACTTGACCAGCAATCTAGAGTGTTTCAGAGCATTCATAGTCAGCATTGTACTTTTCGTGAAGTCCTGCCTTCCCTTCCATGGACGTATATAGTCCAGGGTACAGCTTGGCACAGAGAGCTCTTAGAAGACGCTCCTTGTTAGAGGTAGGATACTCAGTTGGGCATATGACCAGACAGCATTACTATCTTGGGGGAAAAAAAAAACATTTTTTAAAAATTATTAACATCTGTTTCAAAAAGGTTTGGACAACCACAATTTCCAGTGTTTGGAAAATGGTATTTAATAACAATATTTAATAATTCAATTTAATCAATTTAATATTCACAGCAAATTGATGAATTAACGTTTATCTTGTTACATGTTGCCAAGGGCTTGTCTCTAACAACTTTTGTAGTAATAACTGGGATTATTCATCAAGTTGATCATGTAAAATCTCAGTGTTATCGCAGGCAGATTCTTTACTCTCTGAGCCACCAGGGAAGCCCTCAGTATTAACAGTGCCTTCTAAAACTGCATTCGCTGCCTGATATATCTCCCTGCACAGATCTGAAGCAGAAATAAGCTGGTTCAATTCAGATAAAAATACTCTGTTCTGAAGGGGACTAACTTCTCTGTTTCCTGCCCTGCAGGAGAGGTAGAATTTTCCTTGAGCTGTGTGACCTTGGGCAAATTAACCTCATGGCTTTATTTATTTCAGCTAAAATGCATGGTTGAGCTAAATGGTGTTCTTTAAAGTGAAGCATCTTTTGACTGATTTGCTTAAATTAAAATATAATTTTAATGCACAGCACTTGATGAAAACTGATATAAATGGCCCTCCAAAGTAAAGGATGACTTCAATTTGTGTCTGTCATGAAAATGTTCCTCAGAGGTTCAACCCATTTTTAATAGCTTCACCTCAGGCAACTATGTACACAATTATAATCAGAGTTGAGATTCCTGTATTTTTAGAATGAATTAATAAATGGCCAATGAATAACATTATTTTCTAGTTCTCATATATTTCCAAACTAATAAGAACTGAGAAAATTCTCCCATTAGACTTTATAGGGTCTGAGGACTAGGTTAATTGGAAAACTTACTTTTGGCTTGCTAAAATCTGGAATGGTGTGGAACTGTACCTAAGTCAATATTCTTAACAAAAAGTGTAGAAATTAGGAAAGTAAAATTTTAATCTCACATCCTAGTTCCCCCACCACTACTCACCTAAAAGCCCCAAGAATGGTTATTACATTCTCTCCTTTCTCTTCAGTTCCCATCGCTATCACATGCTTTACCAGAGGCCTGGACATCAGGAAAGAAAAAGCAGATGTCCTCTGCCCAGGCGGCTGCCCTCTGGAGGAGTTTTCCGTGTTTGGGCACATAGTGTACGCGTCTGTATCAAGCATATGTGGTGCCGCTGTCCACAGGTAAGCCCGGATACACCAAGGGGAGAGAAAAACAAGTGTGATTATTTCCTTTCCCTCGTTAGCCATCTGGACACCCCCTCCCACCTATTCTTTCTTTTGGTACCAATCTTGGCCATAGAAGATGGATACATTTTTGAGATTTTCCTGGATCTCCTTGCATCACCAACCACATAAGGGAAGCTTCCTGAATAAAGGCAAATTGCATTATTATTTGATAGCTTGCTTCTTGTGATTCTAAAACACTCTTATGGTTTCCCTGGTGGCTCAGATGGTAAATGCAAGAGATCTGGGTTCGATCCTTGGGTTGGGAAGATCCCCATGGAGGAGGAAATGGCAACCCACTCCAGTATTCTTGCCTGGAGAATCCCATGGACAAAGGAGCCTGGTGGGCTACAGTTCAACTGTGACTCATGGGGTCACAAAGAGTCAGACACCACTGAGCGACTAAGCACAGGAAAGATTCCTAACCATGTACTCTATTACTGAGTTTTTACTACACAGCAGTCATTATCTTAACTTCCAAGACAACAGTACAGCTGTGCAAGGTAGATACAATTTTACCCCGTTTTACAGATGAGGAAACTGGATTCAGACAGTTGTCAAGTATCTCGCCCAAGGTTATCATTGTTAGCAAGTGCCAGAGCTGGAACTGAAAGCCCAGGTCTGCCTCCAGAGCCCATATTCATCACCACTCTGCTATCCTGCAAAAGAATGGCCAGGATGACACTTCTTTTCAATGAAGTCCAAGGACAGGTAGTTAAGTATTTTGGAAAACTAAGAAAATCATTTGACGCTCTTAAAACTCTGATCCTCTGACCTATATGTAGGGAACAGGATACTCCAAGTGTGTCCTTATTAACACTAAAGAAGTTTAACAGCACAAAACCATTTCCTTGGGCAAATTTTGTACCTCTGCAAGTTTTCAAAAAGATTGACAGTTTTTATTTTTTTTTTTTTTAAGATTGACAGTTTTTAAAAAGGTTGATGTCTTCCCTGCTGAACTGTTTTCTTGATTAGTCAGAGCAATAGATGCAACATAGCAGTATAGTCAGTCAAATGCCCCTGCAAAAGTTTGGATAGAACTCAGCTGCTATTCTTGTGTTGCAGGGGGGTAATTGGCAACTCAGGGGGACCTGTAAGAGTCTATAGCCTGCCAGGTCGAGAAAACTATTCCTCAGTAGTTGCCAATGGCATCCAGTCTCAGACGCTTTCCAGATGGTCTGCTTCTTTCACAGTGACAAGTAGGTACAATTAAATTGTTCTTACTTTTGCATAAATATTTTCTCCCTAACCCCAAAAATGTTCTCTGCTTTTCTCAGCTCAAACTCTTTGACTCTGATGGAAAAACTTGTGACCAAGCCTGGAGAAGTCAACTATAGGTTAAAGTCAGGGGACATGAAGAGTCAGGGACACACTCAAACCAAACTTGGGTGAATGGAGGGAAAAATCATCTTGCTGCCAGAAGATGGCAATAGAAACTTGAATCGCCTGCAGTCAGAATGTCCTGACATTGAACAAATAACCCTAAAAAAAAGAATGAGTGTGAATTCATTTTATGATGACCTCTTAAAAATATGACACAGTAGATTCATTTTGGTTCTTTGAAACTACATGCAGCAGCTAATCCTGTAACTGCCACTATTCTTACATTTATCATCCTATAGAACTCTAAATTATTAGTTATTCTTTGATGGTAAAGAAGGAACAGGGAAAACATAGTCTTCTTTTTATTTTAACAGAAGGCAAAAGTGGTACCCAGGAAGCCACAGGACAAGCAGTATCCACAGCACATCCAGCAACAGGTATGAAATACAGAACCTGTCTCCTAGTTGCCTGGCACAGCATTGGGAAGTTACAAATAAGTGTTATTGACAGAAGCTCTCCTTCTTTTTAAAATACTGATATTAAATAAATACAAAGCAAGTATCTTTACTGGTATATTAAGTAGGGAAACTTTCAGTATTATATTTCAAATTCCTTATCCTTTATTTTCATTGGTAAACTCTGGTACCAAATGTTCTCTTGAAGTCCTACTGTTTCTCCCTGATTTGATAAACTATACCTGGAAACTGGTCTAAGTATCTTGAACTTCTCATTCCATTTGTCATATAAAAAATAAATGAGTGCCTGTCTGTCTTAAAAATAGCCAGGGATCATCCTTTCAAAGACTGTGGCAAGTTAAAGTCAAAGAAACTAAGCACATTAGAATCTAACCCTGAGTTTCCAATCCTGCCTCAATTGTGGATTTGGGATATCAAAGTCATGGATCGGGGGCACATTAAATATGTAGGTCTGCTACAGTCCTGACTTCTTTTTGGAGGCATTACTTCCTTAGTCCAGAAAATCATGAGGAAATTGATTTTTTTCAAAGAGTTTTTTCAAGAATGCCACTCCTTATCATGAGCTTTGTCCTTGTGGGTTTCCTTCTGTGGAACTGTCTTCCTGTTGATAATGCCAAGTGCTTCTTTTGTTTTAGGTAAACGACTAAAGAAAACACCGGAGAAGAAAACTGGCAATAAGGGTAAGAGTCTGGATATTCATTTGGGAATGTAACATTTTTTCTCTCCTTTCTTCCCCTTCAAACTGCTAATGGAAAGATTTGTTTGCGTGTTCACAGACTGTAAAGCAGACATTGCGTTTCTAATCGATGGAAGTTTTAATATCGGGCAACGCCGATTTAATCTACAGAAGAATTTTGTTGGGAAAGTGGCTCTAATGTTGGGAATTGGAACCGAAGGACCACACGTGGGCCTCGTTCAAGCCAGGTACCACCCTTGAGAAAATGGAAGGAGACTTGAATGATGTCTTGAATGACAACAAATGATCCTTTTAGCGGGTACATTCATTTCAATTTGGTATAAACATACTGAGTTGCAGACAGTCTGGATTCTCAAACTGTAAAGTCAGAATCTAAGACTGCCTGAGCAGACTGGTAAATGCTTCCTCTTTTGGAATAAAAGGATTTTGAGAATTACATGCTACCATTTGAGGACCAGAAGGCAGACTAAAGTCTTATTGCTCACATAGATTATCTCTGCACATCTACTTTGCTCAATTCCTAGTTTTTATTCACTGAAGGAGGAAGCTGTGATGTTTATTTCTCTTCCCTATCCTGTTGTTACTCTTTTTAGCTCTTTCCATATTCCCTTGACTGGCAATCTGAAGCTTAATCTTTTATTTTTAATAATATATACTGATGTCTTTTAGGATTATAATATGCTTATTAGAGAAAGCTTGAACAACATATAAAACACACAAAAAACAAATTTCCTAAATACACCTCTCAGAGATAATCAATATAAAATGTTGTATTTCCTTTCAGTATTTAAAAAAAATATTTGATTATACTTATGTGCATTTCTTTTTCAAAAGCTCAGATTATAAAAATGTCTTAAAACTTGCTTTTTTTAATTTTTATTAGTTGGAGGCTAATTACAATATTGTAGTGGTTTTTGTCATACATTGACATGAATCAGCCATGGATTTACATGTATTCCCCATCCCGATCCCCCCTCCCACCTCCCTCTCTACCCGATCCCTCTGGGTCTTCCCAGTGCACCAGGCCCAAGCACTTGTCTCATGCACCCAACCTGGACTGGTGATCTGTTTCACCATAGATAATATACATGTTTCGATGCTGTTCTCTCAAATCATCCCACCCTCGCCTTCTCCCAGAGAGTCCACTAGTCTGTTCTGTACATCTGTGTCTTTTTTGCTGTCTCGAATATAGGGTCATCGTTACCATCTTTCTAAATTCTATATATATGCATTAGTGTACTGTATTGGTGTTTTTCTTTCTGGCTTACTTCACTCTGTATAATAGGCTCCAGTTTCATCCATCTCATTAGAACTGATTCAAATGAATTCTTTTTAATGGCTGAGTAATATTCCATAGTGTATATGTACCACAGCTTCCTTATCCATTCGTCTGCTGATGGGCATCTAGGTTGCTTCCATGTCCTGGCTATTATAAACAGTGCTGCGATGAGCATTGGGGTGCACGTGTCTCTTTCAGATCTGGTTTCCTCGGTGTGTATGCCCAGAAGTGGTATTGCTGGGTCATATGGTGGTTCTATTTCCAGTTTTTTAAGAAATCTCCACACTGAGAGTCTTAATTGCTGGATCGCCAGGGAGTCCTCTAAATAGAATTCTTTTGGTGTGAGAATCCACATTTGTTGTTTTTTATACATAATTTAACCACGTCCCCCCAAAAAACTGAGCTTTTTATTCCATTTGTGATATCAATTTATAACTTTAGACAAATGTTTCTTTGATCTGTATGTTAATTCTAACATCTTTTCTACAATGCTTTGATTATAGTAGCTTTAGTGTACATTTTAACATCTCATAGGGCAAATTCCTCTCAATGTTTTTCTTCTAATATTTTTTCTTTGCTGTTTTTACCCAATGGTTTTTCAAGATGAAAGTCTACACTACTTTGTAGACTCATACAAAGACTAGCTTCTCTATAAACTTCCTGCTTTATAATGTTTCTATTTTACAAAGAACATTAAATAGATAAACTATGTCAAGTTTATGTCTAAGTAGAATAAAAAAATGTCTCATTAAGGATGCACAAATAAGACTAAACCACATAAATAATTTGGATAGTTGCAAAATGACCATAAAAATGAAAAAGTTATTCATGACATCTGATTTTGTGACCCAACATTATATACTAGGTATGCAGAAATCATGCCACCAGAAATGCAGGAATACAATGAGTGGAATACTTGTCCTTCAGAAATCTTGACTTAATGGCAATTGATAATGCTAAGATCTTAAAATATTGCACTGATGAAATTTTGACTTATCTAAAAACTAAACACAATAAATTATACTGTTTTTACTCAACATGGGTTCTAATGAACAGAGTGGTTATAAAAGCTGAAATTTATACTATGTAAATAGTAAAATTTACTATTAAATCTAAAAAATCTCAAATCTGTTAAAATATATGTAATTCTAAGATTGGCAAATGTCAGTATCCTCTAAGAAAAATTCAGTATTATAATACTTTATAATTTGTTTGCTTGTAAGTTCCCTCATTTTAAAAATGTTGGCCTTGGTGTCACTGAAATTGCCTTGTCTGATCAGAGAACCGGGTTAATAGACCCAGACTGTTCAGAGCTTCCAAGGTTCCTGCCTGAAGCAGACCTAGCCTCACACCCACCTGTGATTCAACCATCTGGTGCCCAACTCTGCAGATTTTCACTGCACTCAGTGCCCTGAGCCACTTGGTCTAGGTGCTTCATATAGTTTAGGAGTCAGGCAAACCTGAATTTTAAATGTGGTGGTTTGTTTTGTTTTTTTTCTAGGTAAGTTACCTAAATGTTTTGGGCCTCCATTTTGTCATGTATTAATTGGGATAATAATTTCTACCTTATAGAGTTATGAAGTGAGATTAGACTTGTAGCAGGTATTTAACATATTACTCAGAATCCAATAAACCCTCAAGGTAGCAATTGTTTTTGTTACATTTCTGAAAGAACCCTAAAACTTCAAGATGCCATACCTTAGTTGCCTGTATGCTGTGGAATTAAGAAACTTAGCCATTGTCCAATTTACAGGCTTTTTAAGAGGTACATAATGTTCCTTGTTTATCTTTCCAATTCTCTCTGAATAACTTTTTCTCTTTTTTTTAACCTAGTGAACATCCTAAAATAGAATTTTACTTGAAAAACTTTACATCAGCCAAAGATGTTTTGTTTGCCATAAAGGAAGTAGGTTTCAGAGGGGGTAATTCCAATACAGGTAAGTAGACTTCGGTAGCTGGGGAGTGACACAGAGAAGGTTATGAATGATCAGAAACATAAGACAGTGTTATGCTATTTTATATAAGCAGATGTGAACCTCTTCCCCCTGGAGTTGATCTTGATTAGGTCTGCACTTGATCATCTATCTAATTTTTAATGCAAAACGTACCAAAGGGTTTACTGATATTGCTCATTAGAAAAACAAAAACATGACATTGTGACTCACAATCCTCATATTAGATAGGGCAGATGTCCAATTAGAGAAATACCTGTTTAGAATGTTTAAAAGAAATGAAGATCAATAGACTCATCTAATGAATGCAGATGTGACAGAAAGAACAAGAAAAGAACTCTGGACCTTCTGAGGGGAGACTTCCTTTTCTGAGTCTGTAGTGGTACTAATCAGCCACCAAGGGGCTAGATGGAGAGAACAGGTACAGAAGTGGGAGTCAGTTCTGTGTTTCTGACTGGTGATTGATGTAAAGAAAGGAAATGTGAAGCTTCTGGGAGGTGATGGGGGATGTAGTGTGGGTTGTGAAGACAAAAAAATAGGCCTGATGGATAATTAAAGTTTCCCATCCATTGCATCTGTTAAAAAAGAATTGAGCTCTTTTTAAGTTAAATTCTTAAACTTCAAAGCATGAAGTTGGTACAGGGACATAGAAATGTCAGTTGAGCAGTGGTGCTGTTCCAGTTTGCTTCTTTTTCAAACCTAGGAAAAGCCTTGAAGCATACCGCCCAGAAATTCTTCACCGCAGATACTGGAGTGAGAAAAGGGATTCCCAAAGTGGTGGTGGTATTTATTGATGGCTGGCCTTCTGATGACATCGAGGAAGCAGGCATTGTGGCCAGAGAGTTTGGCGTCAATGTATTTATAGTTTCTGTGGCTAAGCCTATCCCTGAGGAACTGGGAATGGTTCAGGATGTTGCATTTGTTGACAAGGTAAAGAGTTGAGAGATGTCTTTTGTTATAGTAGTGACTCAGTTTTGGACCTCAAGGGGTAGTGCTGACTGGCCCATATCTGGATTTACTTTGAACATTCAAGATTTAACATTTTAATAATTTTAAAGAAACAAATTGTAATTGCTTTGGATATCTTTTATGCGTCTTTCCCATTAGGCTGTCTGTCGGAATAACGGCTTCTTCTCTTACCACATGCCCAATTGGTTTGGTACCACAAAATACGTAAAGCCGCTGGTACAGAAACTCTGCACGCACGAGCAAATGATGTGCAGCAAGACCTGTTATAACTCAGTGAACATCGCCTTTCTGATTGATGGCTCCAGTAGTGTTGGAGAAAGTAATTTCCGCCTCATGCTTGAATTTGTTTCCAACATAGCTAAGACTTTTGAAATCTCAGACATTGGTGCTAAGATAGCTGCGGTACAGTTCACCTATGATCAGCGCACAGAGTTCAGTTTCACTGACTACAGCACCAAAGAGAATGTCCTAGCTGTTATCAGAAACATCCGCTACATGAGTGGTGGGACAGCTACTGGGGATGCCATTTCCTTTACTGTTAGAAATGTGTTTGGTCCCATGAGAGACAGCCCCAACAAGAACTTCCTGGTAATAGTCACAGATGGGCAGTCCTATGATGATGTTCGAGGGCCTGCTGCTGCTGCACATGATGCAGGTAAGGTCCATGTCCTTTGTGTGGGAAGGGAACTGGGAGGGTTTCAGTCAAATTCAGGGGTAAATATAAGCTTGTCTTGTTTGAACATCTACAGAATGGCAGTCATTGGTCTATGAGTTTTCCCCAGTATTAAGTGATTTCATTGTCAGAGCAACCCTACTAAATCTCATCCTGTAGATAAGGAAACATACTCAAATCTCACCTAGTAAGTGATGAGGCCAATATTAAAACCCAGGCAGAGTATTAAAACCCCAAGGGGTTGGGTGGTTAAGGCTCTGTGCTTCCACAAGGAGCACAGTTCTGATCCCTGGTTGGGGAGTTAAGATCCCACATGTTGTGTGATGTGACCCAAAAAAATTAAAGGAAAAAAATAAAAGATTTTGTAATCCTCTAAAGAAACCAAACCAAAACAAAAAAACCCAGGCAATTAGTTTTATCATAGCTTACTACGAATCTATTTGATCATTTATCCTTTTACTTTTCAATCTGACATGGATTTTCCAAGATCACTAATAAAGACTAATCCTGTTCTATTTAGATTTCCTTTTTAGAGTCTTCCTCCTCCACCCCCCACTTTGAGATAATGAAATTCTATTATAAAAGGATATAAAAAGTTTCTTTTTCTTACCCTAACCTTAACATTACTCTTGGCAAAGACCATTAGTTCATGAAAACATTAAGCATGTGTGTTGCTGAGATCAAACAGGCCAACAAAAAGCTGAGATTCCCTTTCCTGGGATAAAAACCGAGTGATTGGGAGTCCAAAAATATTTAAAATACAAAACTGCTAACTTTGGAGGAGGGAATGAAGTCTTACGTTTTCCTATACTCCTCTGTGCTTCCTTTTCTCTACTTAACTCCTAATATTTCCTACTTCCCTGCTGGCTCAGCTGGTAAAGAATCCGCCCGCAATGCCGGAGACCAGAGTCGGACACAACTGACCAACTTTCACTTCACTTTATACATTTATTAGCACCTCTGCTAACGCATTTGTGTACTTTTATAGGTATTGATGGAATAGGTTATTAAGTAGGACAGATAATGGATACATGAAATTTTATATATACATTGGCTTATTTCTATACATCTGGCTTAATGTATTCAACTAACTTACGTTGAAGATCTGTTTGCTATCATACTCCTTAAAAGTATAGCTTACTCAGTTTATGCTAACAGGATTGGATTTAGGCTAAATAAAGTGAACTAAATAAATTCAAATATATCCTCTCTATATGATTAATTGAACTTAAGGAAGTTGGGCCACACTATTTTCATGAAAGTTATTGTTTAGTGATAGTGAAGTGAGAGTTAACAAAAGTCAGAAAAATAAGATGGGTCTTTAGGGCTAGGTCACAGTTATTTTGGTTTAACTGCAATTATATACTGGGTCTGACCTAGACAATCTGAACTTGAATATAGACTGAAGAGTAAAGAAAACTGAAGGGGAAAAATTTTGACTTTTCTTGCCAGGGAGAGGGGAGGGAAGGATTAGCTGCTGCTGATAATCAGATTTGAAGTAGCTTTTACATCATCTAAAGCTGCTTTATTTATATCTTAAGTATTCACAACCCTGAGTACTTTATATAGCGAGGAGGAGGCTGAAGCTTTGGATAGGAGGGGACTAGCTATTTTAGAAACTTTATGGGGATTTCACTCAGTAGATATAGATGGTAGTCTCCATTTCATAGATCTTTCTTTGTGGATGTTTTCATGTTAATACTTTGGCCATGTTACATGGCATGCTGGTTCCCCAACCAGGAACTGAACCTTCACCTCTTGTAGTGGACGTGTAGTCTTTTTTTTTTTTTTTGGACATGTGGTCTTTAACCACTGGACTTCCAGAGAAGTCCCTGGCTGTTTTTATCAGAAACTTTTGCTTTGAGATTAAAGACTTTTTTTTTTTTTAAACTACTGGCCAGTTTGCTAATGTAACACATCCAGAACGAAACGGGAGAAAGTTATCATTCAACAGAAGACTAGTCATCATTCCCCAGAAAAGCTTTAGAAGACTTACCTTATTTGTATGCCACACCTTCTGTGTCCTTCTTTCTTGCTGTATTATACTGGCCATGACTCCAGAATGATGATTAACTGAAGTGATGACACCAGATAGTCCTTTCTCATGCCAAACTCGAGGGGAAGTTTTCACCATTTCACTAAATGTCTGTTCTTGTTTTTAGGTTATCAGGTAAAGAAAGCTTCCTTCTCTTTCTAGCTGTGTACTGTCATGAATGGATGTTGAACTTTGTTATCAAATTTTTTCCTTTCAGTGATCATGTATTTGTTAAGATGGTAAATTACACTGATGGCAAAACTTCTGGTTCTGACTAAACTGGTTAGCCAGTCTCATTACAATGACTGTTAAAAACCTACCCAAAAATTTGATACAGGGGATTTACTTGTTCAGGCATTTTAAGGCAGTTTCGTGTGCAACTGTGTACTTACGTGTGAAAAATATATACATGTAATTTTATGCTTCCCTTGGTTAGGAAGATCCCCTGGAGAAGGGAATGGCAGCCCACTCCAGGATTCTTGCCTGGAGGATCCCCATGACAGAGAGGAGCCTGGTGGCCTACAGTACACGGGGTCGCTAAGAGTTGGACACGACTGAGCAACTCATGTTGTAATTTTATGCAACTGTAACTTGGTCTTAATTCACTTAAAAATACTTCCATTGTAGGTATCACCATCTTCTCTGTTGGTGTGGCTTGGGCACCTCTGGACGACCTGAAAGATATGGCCTCTAAACCAAAGGAGTCGCATGCTTTCTTCACAAGAGAGTTCACAGGATTAGAACCAATTGTTTCTGATGTGATCAGAGGCATCTGTAGAGATTTCTTAGAATCCCAGCAATAATCGTGACATTTTGACAACTGAAAGAAAAAGTGCAAGGGGATATAATGTATAAGTTGTATTCTAGTAATCTGAGATACTACATAGCATGCTAAAATCAGAGAAAACTATTATATTAAAGATGGCAAAAATGTAAGCAAATAAGCATTCATTTAAAGATACCTTCTAATTAAATTTTAGGCTTGACTGTTCAGAACGCTTCATAATCACGATCCTTAGAAACTCAGGAAAGAGACAGTGTAGATTATTAAGAGTTCTATTTTAACATGCATATTAAATGTATAAATATGCAAATTCTATATAGCTCAATAAAAGAACTAAATATTTAGACTGACTGCAACATTCCTTCTCTAATTATTACGTATATAAGGAAAATGAAAGACAAATAAAAAAAGCTCAACTTAGTTAAAATATTTTGACCCAAGTATATGTCTTAAAGTCAATCAACAATATAGATGTTACTTAATACCCTGAAGTTGTAATTACAGATGAAATGGAAGCGATTTAGGTTATCAAGCGTCTTTTGTAGTGTATTTCCATAACTTATAGTAAATATCACACTGAACAAGATAGCAGCATTTGCCTAGTATTTTTCTATTTATATGCTTAATTTTATTGTGTATTGATGTATTTGGCTTGTACTCTAAAAGTCATCAATGTATTGAAAAAAAATTAGGTTGGTAAAGTTTTACTTACCACTTAGAAGCATTTAGCTTTAAAGAAAAGCACATCTTCCAAACAGCTGAACTGAGGAAAAACAGCTAGTGACTTAAGGTGCCTGACTTACTGTGTGTCTCTCCCTAGGGCATGGTAAAATTTAACACTAACTACTTCATGTGGAAAGACCAACTGAGTTTCTTCTTAAAATCATGCAATAAGACCTTATTTTTTTTCAATTACTTATTGAATGCCGTCTGTTCTAGGTATTATTCATAGCCAGTACCAGGTTAAAGAGTAGGAAATACTTTTGAGTACTTGGTTCAACAAAGTTGTTTTGTAATTAACAGTATCTTTACTGTTGTGAAGTTGGTTCCTAAGAACATTGATGCAAACTCCCCTAATATAACTATCATTATCCCACCAAGAACTCTCCCCAGATAGAAGTGCTGTCATATTCTATCCCATCTTCTCTAAAGACCGTGTTTTCTATTTCCTCTCATACATACACTAATCCTATCTGAAATGGTTTACAACCACCCAAACCAGTTAACCTGGAAAAGATGTTAACTGGTTGGAATATTATTCCAATAAATCTTTTGAATTTAACAATTTTAGTTTGTGTAAAACGAATGAAAGGGCTATGTATCAGAGGCAGAAGTGAAATTGTCTTTGACACTACATAAAAATTTGACAAAAGGGAGAGTGCAAAGTCAATGACTCCCCTGACCACCACCCCCTGCCCCTTATAAAGCCACAAATATGACCAATTCATGTAACAAGAACTTTCATTTAGCAACAGAAAAACAGGTTTAACATTTTTTTTCCACAATAGACAACTGTCAGCTGAGAAGACCAATCCTTAAAAAATTTAAACAAATATCCAGGCTCTAGTCATTAGCTCTTTTAAAAATTTTACCAGGAACAAAAGTTTTGAGGTAAACAGGGAAGCTTATATTTTGACTTGAAGAGCAACAAGAGAGCATAAATGAACACTTTAAGTTACTGTCAACTTTTTAGAAGTAAACATAGTCAAGATAAAGGGTTAACAACTAAAAGAGGATTTTTAAAATGATATAATTAAACTTTGCAGGTATGCCTAATATCAATTATGCTAGCCCATTTATAACCTTTAATGTATTAAATGAGACTTGGTATTCAGTGGATAACTTAGAAAATATGAAAAAAGTACATGAGTAATATGAAAATATTAAATACTGAAAAACTTAACATATGAAAGTCTGTATATAAAAATAAACTTTATGTATAAATCACCACTTAATAGTCAAATGAATCTACATAATTTCCAGTAAGTCACAAATGAAAGCACACAAAATGAAAATAAGATATTCTTTTTGCATCCTTTTAGTCTCTTCCAAATGTTTAATATTGTAGAGAAAATACAACCAAAGTAGATAAGAGAAAAACATATACTGTTTTTATGCATTTCAGTTTTAATACATTCCAAAAATGGTGAATGTTTATGCATTGCCATAATGATAATCACATTTCAGTTAAAACAGTAATCACTGCCTTGGAACAGCTGCCAGAAAATACTAAGCTTTGGAAAGCTTGCTCTTCAATTATTTTAAAAACAAAGGGGTGTGGGGGAGAGGAAGACAAAAATGCACCCCTAAGTTGGATCTTCAACTGAGAAAACCAAAACCCCAGTATTTTAAGGAAAACTTCTGAAAAGTTTTAGTGTTTCACCAGCCATGACTAAAACTGCCACTTCAATTTTTATGGTAGGTGGCAAAATATCTCAAAGTTAGTATAATGTATTATTATTTTTTGCAGTAGGCATTCAAATAGAATAAGATGTCTACTATTAGGCATATTAAAATAGAATTTGCCAAATTTTTCTAATGTTTTCAAAGTTTTCTAATGTTACCTTCTAATTCTATTTCCAATTCCCTTCAAAAAAGGATATTGCTTGTTGAAGGAAAAGTTTAAAGATACTAATACTTAACATCACTTATGAGGATGTTTTAATTAATGAATAATAGTTTATTCTCTGCTGAACTCTTCTGTGGGAAATACCCTTGACTAGATAAGAAAACACTATTAACTGAAATTCAGACAATAAGGTAGGATATCTTAGGGATATGATATAAAACTGCATCTCTGCAACTTTGTGGGGGTTCTATTTAATTATCTAAACTTCAATAGAAGATTTTTTCTTTAAATCCCCAAATGGGGTGAAATACTTTTAAAAAACATTCTTAATAGTATTAACTATTATAATCTTGTTGAAGATTATCAATAAACAGTACAAAATTTAAAAGAAGAGCATAAAAATGAAGGACTCACTGAGAAATCATCTCCATTACCTAGTTTAACGATGGAGAGTGAAGTATTGCACTTTATTATTTAACACAAAATAATGTAGCCAACAGTAACATACAGGTACACAATTTAATATTTATTATATGCATTTTATATACATTATTTTTCAACAGCGGTACGTTCGCTATGTGGTACAATCTTAAAAATTTGCTGATTCATAGTTTGTAAAACAAAAACCTTACAAAACTCATCAAAACTCGCAAACTGATCAGAAAAGTTTTTTGGAAGACTAGAAAAAATACTTTATTGTCTTAATCATGCATTACACAAACAAAATCTTTAGTTACACCATAAAATTAAGCACATCTGAAAAAATAAAACAGGGATAACTAGTCCAAACACAGCAGATTTCTGTATCCTGATTCAACTATTTTTGTATCCTATTTGTATTTCAAATTTTACTCCAAATACTTTAAAACAAGATAGTTTTGTCTGGAATCATGGTAAACCAAGATATGTATCTAGGGGGAGTCACCTTGGTTTGTAACTTAAACTATAAAATATTCCATTTTTAGTCTATTTTAGACTATCAAAGAGTTCCAAAATAGATATACAGGTTCCTTTAGCACATTAATAAAAGGATATAAAGACCAACAAAAAGTGAAATAAATAATAGGCTATTAGCAAGATGGATAATCCTTGATAAATAAACTTGTAAATACAGTAAGATGTACAAAATATCACATAGTGATAGGATGCCAAGATTAGTTTTTTTATTTTTTATTTTTTAAGAGTTCATTTGGAGTACTAAACCCCACCGTTTCATTTTAATACATTTAATAGTCCTTGGATTAAGAAGACAGTTACGTGATGATGATGGTGATTTAGCATCTTTATGGAAAGACTTAGCTGAGCTGTATTATGCAAAAGAAGGAAAGAGTGTGGTTACACGGCAGCGGGTCAGTGAGATCTCTGTGTTTCAGGGCTGTATAATGCAGAAAAACTTCGATACAATCTTGAGCACTGTTGTGACAGGCTAAATATATAAAAAGACTTATAAAAACTAGAATTTTATCCAAACATTTTGTGCAACTAATGCTAAAATATCTTAAGTTAAATTTTCTTTTTTTATTTTTTTTAAAGCAAAATAAGTTTAAAAGGGAATCTGTGGCATTCAACCGATAAACAGAAGATCACTAAGAGATGAAAAAAGCTACTCTTGGAGCTCACTTCCCCCCAACAAGAGCACCACATTCCTAACCCTAAGGCAGCACACAGAGTCCAAAACAAAAGTCTTTTTGTCAGATCAGACTCCACATTGGCTTAGAGATACCTAAAAGACAGACATACGCTCAGTTCATATCCAGTACAGGCCACAAATAATGGAGTCCTTTTTTTGTCCCACGAAATACAGTAATTACAATTAAATTAATGAGCCTGACGTTAAGATGTGATTTCCATCAATTTATGCCTGCCCAAATAGCCTTCACCAGGCAGATCATATGTAGTGTCATATCATTAACTTTTTTGATGGCAGTGATGCAGACCCTTTGTGTCCAAGCAAATCTGCTGTTATGATGAGAGTTTTTGTTGATTCACACAAATACTTTGGCAAGGGCATCAGCCCCTGCACTAGCAATATATGCTTTTGATGGATGGAAAGCAACATCATAAATTGATTCATCTAGTTTCTTCCTATGTGCTGTTATTTCCTGCACACATGTCTTGCTGTCCAAATTCCACAATCTAATAGAACAGTCATGGCCTGTAAAAGAATAAATAAAAAATGTTACTGAGTAATAATTCTATGATAAAATTTGCGGGCAGGACAGGAAGTTCAGACTTACTTCCAGACATCAAATAGATTCCATTAGGATCTACTGCTAGACTTGTAACAGCATCCAAATGAGCTACCATAGAATGAATCATTTTACCTAAATAAAACATAACAGAGAAGATTAAGTTTTCAAATAGTTACTAACTTGGGCAATCAGAAACCATAATACAACAGCAACATAAAACAATCTCAGCAACAATAAACAACATAGAATTTACCATTTAAAACATTTGAGAGGGTACAATTCGGTGGCTTTTAGAACTTTCATCATGATGTACAATCATCACCATTATCTAGTTCAGAACATTTTCATCTCTGCAAAAGGAAACCCTGTACCCACTAAGCAGTCACTCCCTATTCCTCCCTTCCAAGTCCCCACTAAGCACCAATCTCTTTTCTCTATGGACTGGCCTACTCTGAATGCTTCATACAAATGAAATCATACAATAACATGTGGCTTTCTTTTTGGGTCTGCCTTCTGTCATTTAGTTCCTCCACTACAATAATATTCTAAAGAGAATTTTAATTCTAATGCAGAACTTTTCCAACTGCTTCAAGAGACATCTGTGTAACATGAAACTGAGGGTATATGATAGTGGAAAACAATGACTATAGAAGTGCATTAAAAGCTTAAGTTCATATAAAGGGGAATTAAGAGTGAAAACGAAATCTTTCTCATTAAGAGATGCTTTATTAAGAGATTGTTTTATACACAGAGTTAATTTAAATCACCAGAGAATACGTTCCTATCTAAAGATTCTGATAGCATCATTTATCTTTTGAAATGTCAATCATCTTATATATAAGAAACAAGAAAGGGGAGAAGGGTGGGAGTACATCAGAGAAATTACTCTGGATTTCCCCAGATAGTAACAAAAGCATTATTCTAGAAAATGTAATTTAACTTCACTGAATTCTTGGCAAGCAAACAGATTCAATACTGAGTTGAAATTTAAAAACAAGTTGTGAGTATAAACTGTGTTGCATACTTTGGGACAAGGGCATCAGCCTCTGCACTGGCAATATACACTTCTGATGGTTCAAAGGCGATGTAAGTTGATTCACTCAAGAAACAATAAGATGGCAAATACTGGTATCTTAAAAAATTTCCTCCCCTTTGGAGAATGGATACATGTATACATATGGCTGAGTCCCTTTGCTGAAACTATCCCACCTAAAACTATCACAACACTGTTAAC
This sequence comes from Odocoileus virginianus, assembly GCF_023699985.2. Lineage (NCBI taxonomy): Eukaryota > Metazoa > Chordata > Mammalia > Artiodactyla > Cervidae > Odocoileus > Odocoileus virginianus. Next base: position 33,863,659 of record NC_069689.1, on the reverse strand, counting down.
CAGCTATTCTCCAATATAAAATTACAAGTTAAAAAAATTTCCTCTCCTTTCATTCAGCAATGAGTCTTTTATTACTCAAATGCCTGGGCTTCTCCTAATGAGAGATGGAGGTCTTTCTCCAGAATTCTATTTACAGTCATTTGATATGCTGCTTGTCCCCTGAAACGTTCCACACTGAGACATGAAACAGACCTACTTTTGTTATCTGCTATGGGGCTTCAGTCACTGACCTGAACACAAACCCACAACATGATCAAATGTGCAAAAAGTTACTCTGAAGAGCATAAAAAGCCTGCGACTTTCTGGCAATACTAAATGCTTATCAATTAAAGACAAAATTAGTCTCTCGTCATTTAGGCCACTTCTGTCTGTTTTTCATCAATATTAACAGAGTAACCACAAGTTTCTCTCTACTATCCTGAGAAACAGAAAAATCATTCAACATACTATTGTGCTAAGTTGCTTCGGCTGTGTCCAACTCTTTGCGACCCTATGGACAGGAGCCCACCAGGCTCCTCTGTCCATGAGATTCTCCAGGCAAGAATACTGGAGTGGGTTGCCATTTCCTACTCCAGGGAATCTTCCTGACCCAGGGAGCAAACCCATGTCACTTTCGTCTCCTGCATTGTCAGGCGGGTTCTTTACCCCTAGCGCCACGTGGGAGACATCACAACATACTATTAGTCCAACATAATTCATCTACTGGTTCTAGACTGTTATTCTTCTCAATATTAAAAAAAAAAAAAGGAAAAAATTCAGAGAATGAAGAGCTGGCCTCCAGCCCAATGATCTCAAAACATTAGGGGGACAGCTATGAAGTATCATTAGCTTCCCTTAAAACATTAATTCTGAGATGGCGACTCTTAACTCACAGATCGAGTTCTGACTTCTCTTTTGAGAATGACTGTACATCTACTATATGTATCATGTCTTAAACCAAAGAATTCTTTCATCCCTAACTATGACATATTAATTTAGAGTCAACCCTCATCTACATAGTCGTGAAGTCACTTCAAAATGTGAGTGACCCTTCAGATTGGACCAATTATAAGGAGGTGCAATTCTGAATCAAGTTGGATGCTGGGTTTCCACTAGTGACCACAGAAGTCAAAGTTTCTGGCCCTTCCTCCACCAGCATATACACGCAGCTTCTGACATTGAACCAAATCCACTTCTGCTCCACGGCGCTGCTACCATCTCTCTTCCCCCACCAAGATTCTTTCTTCCTCTAACTCAGGAAAAAGAGGACACATGCAGGCTCTGATTCGCTCTTCCCCAGCACCTTAAGCCCTTTGACTTGTGCAGTCTATAAAATGAAGAAACAGACTGATACCAATGTCTCACTTACAGAAAGCAATATACCACTTGTCTGTAAGATTGAAGAGGACAGGATACTTTGTTTTATTCACCAAAGATCAAGAAATGTGCTGAGGATATGGCAGATACTCTTAAGTTTTGCTGAATGAATGAGGCCATAACCAACTCAGGACCCTCTTCCTCCAATTCCCCCCGCACTCCTCCCAGGTTCACCCATTTGCTAAAGTCTTGGTCTCTTGGTTACAGCATACGCAATTCAAATTTGTGTCTCTACCAAAATTTCAAAAACCACGAACCCTGAAGATCTCTCTGAAACAAATACTATAAATGGAAACTTCTAAATCCTCTGTAGTCAAGGATCTACCATACAGTGTGACTTGAGTATCTTTCTAAACCAATATTGCAGATCCCTGGTCAAATATTCAAGTGGTTTTCATAGTGCATAGTGTAAACAAAAATCCATTATTCTTAGCTTGGCTCTGAAAAATCTGGCTCAGTAGTTTCTGCCATCCTTCTCCAAACTTACTTACCTCTTTGGCTTTACCTCTAAGAAACTTCTTTTTCCAGCCCAAATTCCCACTTCTGTGCTTCTACTCAAAATACACCCTTATCTGGAATTTCCTACGAACTTCTTCACTTACAAACAAACAAAAACCTTATCATCCTTGCAAGGAAAAACTCAAACCTTAACTTCACGAAGACTCCTTTATCTTACTGCATTATGCATGAACATGTGTATGTATGAGTGCGTGTGCGTACACTCACACTATATTCCCCAGGCAACAATAAGACCTCGGAAAGCAGAAATAACTTATACATGATGGTAGCCAGTGCAGTGCAAAACACTAAATGTCCTTTTATTGTTAAAATCTAAATACTCACTGAGTCCATTCATATAATCAGTTTCTATAATGTTTCAGACAAGAAATCTAATAAATTACTAATCATTTGATAGAATACTACCCTATTAAAAATTTAGCTAACCATCAACACCAGTTATAGGGATATTTGAGTGTATCGTATTTAAATGAATTGTCAGTTTTCAAGACAAATTTCGATAAAAAGAACACACATGAACTCAATTTACAGTTTAACTCAAGTGTTGTATATATGTGTATCTCAGTGTACGAGAGAGAGAAAATGAGAGTGAAATTTTCCATTGTTTAGAGTCTAGCGCTTTAATTATCTTCACATTAAAGATAAGGTACTAGCTAGTTAACAAAGAGAATTAATTGGTAGAATTTGTAAACAATCTAGGTCTACAGGCACCTTATTTCTGATTTCTGCCAGACAAAAAGCTCTAAAGAATCACTTTTTCCTTTTATTATAACTACTAAAATTCCTGAAACTTTCCTTACAAATGTAAACTTTCAATAATTAATATAAAGAATCTTTTTAGAAACAGAGTAAAGGAAATTATCTCTCTGCTCTTGCAGCAAAGGAAGATCTTTAAGCTTCATAAAAATGTTTAAAGAATTGATCTGATACAGTCTTAAATTGAGACATTCACATGAATATGAATCTTCCTTCCCGTGCAACATATAGACCTATGAGTCTCCATTCTCTTCTCAACTTGTTCTACTGAGTTCAAAGGAACCTGTCCAAGAAAAGTGTTATTTGAAGAAAGATATTTCGAAAACTCAGAAAGACTAAAATTTACAACCATGTCCTATATAAGCTACAAAGAAAAATCTGTAGTACTGATTTGTTGTCTTGCTTGATAATTTGTTGCCCTGCAAGAATGTTTCAATGAACACTTTAGTTTCTTATTTGGAAGTCTTTCAATACTTCTAATTGCTTTAGCTTATCAAAGAAACCTCTCTTTGCTATCAGACTTTTTCCGAAAGAGAGCAAACAATACTAAGTATTTGGGTAACAATTTGGGTAAACAATTTGGGTAACAACAAATGACACAGACATCCTTAAACAAACAATTCTATGGCCAAATTAAAATTTAACTTGATTTCTATATAAACTGGTATGTTTCCTTACAAACAAAAAGTACAGGAAAGGTGAAAATAAACAACTGCCACTATATCATCATTTCATCCACTGATAATTTTAAGAACATATTTAAAATGCCCAAACCAGAAAGTGATCTTCTATGTTACACTAATTCACAACAGAACATAAAGATAAAAATTTCAAACAGAAGGGTTTATAACTGTCATCACATGAAGAAATCATAATAGGTAAGCAAGATGTTTTGGGCTTTCCTGGTGGCCCAGACAGTAAAGAATCTGCCTGCAATGTAGGAGACCAGGGTTTGATCCGTGGGTCAGGAAGATCCTCTGGAGAAAGAAATGGCAACCCACTCCAGTATTCTTGCCTAGAGAGTTCCATGGACAGAGGAACCTGACAGGTACAGTCCATGGGGTTACAAACAGTCAGATATGACTGAGCAACTAACACTAACAAAGGTAAAAATTAACAAACATTATAAGTGTGCTGCATTAAGTAAAGCAAAAATCTGAGTTAAGACAGTTTAACATGGCAATTTTCAAGGTAGGGGGTCAGTACAGAAAATAAGATAACCTACTTACCCGTTTTATTGTCAAAAAATTTGATGTGTCTATCTTCATGAGCAGTTATTGTAACAGGAAGTGTGGGATGACTTACTACTCTGTTAATGTGATTACTGGATTGTAAACCTAAAAAACAGAGGAAAACACACCAAAATTCAAACCTTCAATGTAATGTGGAATCTAAAGAAAAAACATACAAATAAAACAAAACCAGATTCACAGACACAGGAAACACATAGGTCTGATAGTTGCCAGACAGGAGGGGAGGGAGCGGCAGGGCAAGAGGTGAAGAGAATTAAGAGGTACAACCTCCAGTTACACAATAAATAAGCCAAGGTGATATAATATACAGCATAAGGAATATGGTCAATAATATTTCAATAAGAAACATTATGTAGTACACCTAGTTTAATATTGCCCATTAACTATTTTCAAATAAAAAAGAAATAAAAACTTCAATTGTAAGTTAAATGATGGCCTTTGCAGTCTTACCAAAACATAAGAATCACTAAAAACTAAAGCTTTTATATATTAAACAAAAAATATGAGAAATAAAACTAAGATTCTAAAGATACACATTTTCTAAAAAAATATAGGATAAGCTAGTAAGTCTTATAATGTGGATGGATAGCACTATGCTCAAGTTTAGAAAAAAAAAAAACAACGAAGTATTTTAATGCAGACTGTCAATATAGGGTGGTTTAGAATTTTTAAATTATCCCAAATCCACAAATCATTGCTTTTAATAAATAGTCCATAAAAGAATTAAGAGTCAATTAATGAAGGAAAAAAATCATAAGTGATAATTAGGTGTTTGCAAGAACAAACCCTATCCCCTCCTACAATGACCAAAAATACTGAAAAACTGGAATTGATATTCTTAGGAATGAGACCCTTTCTTTACTACCAAGTTCTTAATTTTTATTCAGCTTAGTGATGAGGGAGAAAAGAGAGATCAAAACTAATGGGAAAATACTGTCAGCATTTATTAGACTAAGTAAATTGATCATTCTATACGTATACAAGAACTCTTCACTGAACTGAAACACATTGAAAAAAATAATCTGTGTAAGAGGAAGAAACTAGGGTTGAAAAAAGACACTGCATATATATTTGTTTTTAGATTTGATCACAGCCCATTTAAATATTTTTATAATTATAAAGTGACTTTTAAAAGAGCAATCATGAAAAATCAGAAGTAAAAACAAATGAACTTAACTGTATAGCCAATCGGTATTATAAGCACACGTGACTTTTAAAAGCACAGTAATTAGACTGTCTGTATCTAGTAAAATATACCCTCTATTAGTAATGAAATTCTTTTTGGTGGTATTGCAATTATTATTCTGAGATGACTTTATCTGTACTGTTACATAAATTAAATAAGAAATTGTGATCATTTTGCAGAGAATCAAGAGTTTTTAAATTTGTTAAAATAAGATAAAAACATAAAACCAATGAGATAAATCTGAATCAGAATTGGAAGCATCTGAATAAAATTTATCAGTCTTTTTTTTTCCAGTCTTTTTCTTGACTAAAAATGCACTCTTCAGATCTATCTACTGAAAAAGTCTAAACCAGTGGCCAACTCAAGAGCCATGAAAGCCATGAGGACTGACTCAAGAGCAGAGCTCCTATCTTGCATTCTCTAAATGTCATTGTCCACTAAAAGAAACCATGGCTCCTTAGAGAATGGACCATTTCAGATCTGGGGTGAAAAATGAACAAGATGGACCTAAAACATCTTGTCATACCAGAAAGAAAAGCATCAGCAACTAACAGGGTTATGTCATAAGGGGAGACTCAGGAGCCAACCTGAATAAGCTCCCACTGGCCAAAGATGAAATAATCTGAGTAGCAATAAAAATGATACCTGTTAACAGACTGAAACAGATAAAATGCACTTATTCCAAGAAAGATTATAATGATAAGAAAAACACCCCCTCCCCCCCAAGACTCACTTCACTGGTCACCTTTGGAGGATGCTAGGGAATCACTTCATCATTTTAAAAACTGGTAAACAAAGGGGAGGAGTGGGAAGTAATCATTTATCTTGCCTTTCCTTTATAATTACTAACTGCAGGTAACCAAATTACTGATGAGGGTTGTCCCTTCTTATAGAAGCAATCTAGCTAAGAAGTGTAAAAGAAATGATAAAATTAGAAGAAAATTTTTGAACAGTTAATGAATTAATGGATCCAAGCAATGACTAGAAACTAAAAGAAAGACAGACCAAAGAACATTTACTTCTGATAAAAATTCACAAATTATTACAAAATAGTCTTGCCAAAAACATTTAAAAACTTTAAAATGAAGACAAATAAAATTTTGACCCTGAATCTGAACAAGCCTCTAGATCTACAAACAATTTACAGGAAATAAAACGAACAGGAGAGGAGCACATTAAATGACAGCACGAGTATGCAACTGGTAAAATTCAAACTATGGGAAACTTGACCCAATTTCTTCAGTTAAAAAAAAATGCAAGGGGAATACAGGAGACAGAGGGGGAATCTACAGATCAAGACAGACGTGAGAGACCTACCAACCAACCACAGTGCATGGGCCTTATTTGGAACCTTATTTGAATAAACTGTAAAATACATATACCACATTCTATCTTACAACCTTGGCCGTTTACACAGAACTACTGGAGCTGGAAGATGGGTTCATTATATATTTCTCTACTTCCATGTGTGTTTTCATCAAAAACCTAAAATTATTTCACTTGTTTTCTTTTACCCTTACATTTTTTGCTCTACTCACTTACCTGTCCCCACATGCTTATCCAAGTTTTTAAACATAATTTGAGAAAATAGCAGAAATAAATAAGTACACATTGAAAGTTATTCTTTTTTCATTCTAAATTCAAACAGTCAAAACATAAAAAGTAACAGGTTACCCTCTATTGTAAAACAATCCTTTTTAAGGTTTCAACCTTACCAGAAAACTTACCAGAATCCATCTGTGATGAAAGCATCACCAATGACTGTGATGTTTCTAAATCATAAATTACTGTACTACCAGTGTTGAAAGAAGTCACCATATGTGCTGGATCACAGCCTATAAAGTCAACTGATGTAGGTATTCCATGTTCTGAAAGGAGCCCAAAGAGATATAAGGTAAACACAATAATTCAGAAATCTCTGCTTTTCTAATAAGAAAAAGGAACTTGAGTATTCTTGAAATAATGTTAATAATGAAAAAGCAATTGTGTTAGGATGGTGAGATATAGTAGGTAATTTATTCTCATTTATTAGAAGTTTTTGTAACATTATAAGAAAAATACATCTACAGAGCCCTTAAAGAAAGAGACAAAAAGCTATTGCTCTCCTATGCATTTTCTTCTAAGAGACAAAAATCCTAGGTGAGTTTACTGGCCCATCTGCAATTTTTTTTTTTTAATGTGGATCATTTAATAACTCTTTTATTGAATTTGTTACAATATTGCTTCTGTTGTTTTTTTATGTTTTTTTTTTTTTGCCACAAGCCATGTGGGATCTTAGGTCCCTGACTAGGGATCAAACCTGCACCCCCGACATTGGAAGGCTAAGGTTTAACCAGGGACTGCCAGGGAAGTCCTGCCATTATATTTCTGACTGTAAAATGATAAAATAGCATCTGTACACCACTACCTAGGGAGACTGTTCACGTCTCTGACACTGGTTAGCTTCAAGCAGCAAATGCAAATAATATTTTTGGATCTGTGAAAATGAAGCTTTGGACTCTGGAATTCACTGATGCAGTACTATCCTTAAGTAGCTAAAGCATCAAATTCTCTCTTTAACATGTTAATAGATTCCACTGTCCAGATCAATTCACAATACGTGAATTCTGGAGTAAGCAAGAAACAAATTATCTAAATGAATTTTCACCTCAAAAGCTTAAGTAAAAAAAAAAAAAGCTTAAGTAAATTAAAAAACTAGTAATCACTGAAGTATCCAGAGATTCAACAAAATTAAGCATAAATATTCAAACATTCATCTAAAATGTTTTAAAACATTTATTTATAGTAAAAGGTATGATTTTTAAAAATAACTTGGAAAATAATGCCAATATACAGATAATATAAACAGATGCACATAAATATTGTCATGAGGTATATTAAATCCTACTTTGACAGGAAAAGATTTGAAATCAAGCATCTAACTCAGTTTGCACCTCCCAGTTAAGGGTGCTATCTCAATGATTATAGCTAGACTTCTCAACCAGTGTGCTCATATGTGGTTTACAGATTTACCTGGGACCCTGAGCCTTTCCATCTTTGTCCTGGAGCTGTTGGAGGGCCTTCTGCTGTTCCTATGAGTAGCCTCATTTGCCTACTCTATTATTAGACACAAATAGTTCTATTCTTTAAATAGACAGTCCTGAAAAAGGTCAAAAAAGCACTGAGCTATAGGATATACTTGCAAAGCATCCCTGGTGGTCCAGTGTTAAGAATTCGCCTGCTAATGCAGGGAACATGGGTTCGATCCCTGATCTGGGAAGATCCCACATGTCTTGGGGTTAAACCCAAGCACCACAACTATTGAAGCCTATGTGCCCTAGAGGTTGTGCTCCGAAACAAGAGAAGCCACTACAATGAGAAGCCCTAGCATCGCAACTACAGTAGCCCCTGCTTGCTGCAACTTAAGAGAAAGCCCACACGCAGCAATGAAGACTCAGTGCAGCCAAAATTAAAGAAAAAATTTTTTAAAAAGGCACTCTGCTACAGGATATCCCTGCAAAGCATCTTTCTTGTTTATAAAAATATGACTAGGAATAAAAAGATTATCACAGATTTATAAAATTCTTTCAGTATCTCTTTTGAGCAGTCAGGAAGTAGTGAAACTACTTTGTTCTTTTTATCTTCTAAATTAAAAAAAAAAAAGATATTTTTCAGAGAGGCAAAATTCACTCACCTTTGTCTCCATTGTAAGTGCAAATACATGGCAATTTTTCTTGTGGACTCCATAATCTAACAGTGCCATCTGCTGAACAAGACAGTAATTGATTTTTTATGCCACTATAAGCAAGACCCCAGACAGCATCTGTATGACCAACTAAAGTGCCAGCTAGAACATTTGGCTCTGTAAGGAAAGAAACAGAACAAAAATTAGCCAGAAGAAGTTTAAAAGAACTGTTTGCTACCTTCTAATACTTTCTTGTATTTCTGCAATTTTCTAAAAAAGGAACATCCACTTTTAAATAAACAGCTTTACTGAGTGAGATATAACTCGCACGCCATAAAACTCACCAGTTTAAAGTGTCAATTCAATGATTTTTAACATATTCACCAAGTTGCACAGTCATCACCGTATCAATTTTAGGGCATCTTTATCCCTTGTTAGCTATTTCCCCCCAACTGTCCTCTTTGCCTTTCTGCAGCCCTAGGCAACCACTACATATTTTGTTTCTATAAATTTGCCTACTCCAGACATTTTATACAAATGGCCTTTTCTGCCTGCCTGCTTTGACTCAGCATAATGTGTTCAAGGTTCACCTGTGTCGCAGCATGTGTCAGTGCTCCATTTCCTTTTACCACCAAATACTATTCCAGTGCATGGATACACTACATTTTATTTATCTATTCATCATTTGATGATGGGGGCTAATAACGGTGAACATCATTTGTCCTACAATTCTGTTTCTCTACTGAATTCCCACTTTCCACATGTATTTCTCACAGTTCATAACCTCCCTTTCACATGAATAATTACCTCTCATAATAAATTCACTGTGGAAATACAGCACTGAAAGAGGAACCTTTCCTCTACCCTTCTGTCACCCAACCTATAAAACGACTAGTGTCTAAATCCATTTTCTCCAAGTTTCCAGATTTAAGTAAGCAATTACCCTCCATTCCTGAAAGGGCAATTCCACTGGGTACTCTGGATTCCATTTCCTACACTAATTTGCTTTCGTGTTTAGTTTTTCTACTATACAGGTTACCCTCCTCCTTGGGAACATTACCACAGCAAGCAAACATGCTTCAAAATTTCTAAATCTAACAAACAAAACTTACATCAACCTCCAACCAAATAGCAGAGAAGCATAATCAGTAAATATGCTTTCTTACCTTCCATTTACTTTCTAAATCATTCTGATACTATCACCACAACAACCCTTGCTAAAATCATCAATGATGAGTTCTATCAAATCTAATAAAATTTCCCTTTCTTCTTTCCTTCATCACTTTGCTTTTCATGCACATATACCATATATACCTTGGAAGGTCATCCACAGGTCCCTTTACCTTGTGGTCTCAGCCCCAACATCCGTCCAGCCAAAACCTGGGTGATCAATCACCTTTCTATACTTAATATTACTAGACTCTCAGCAACATCTGCAAGTGCAGACTGCTTCTTTCTTCTCAGAATGGCTTCTTCTTTTCGTATGCCTCATGATTTCACGTTCCTGAGCGCCCTCCCACCCCACAGGCACGCCTTGGTAGTTTTTTTGGTTAACTCTCTTGCTTCAGTCGCCACCCCCCACATGTCCGAGCCCCTCAGGAGTCTGCCCTGTCACAGCTGACGGGATCTACGTGATACCGCCTTCCCCTTAACATGCTTAAAAGCCGAACTCAACATCCTTTATCTTCTCACATTCCCATTTCAATAAGCTACCATCATAGACTCAGTTGATCATGTCAAAAATGTAGAAGTGGTGATAGAAACAAGTTCTGAATTAGTGGTAATGGTCGCATAACCCTGTGAATATGGTAAAAACTACTGCACTTAATAAATAATTAACTACACTTCAAAAGGCTGAATCTTATCATACGGGAATTATACCTCAATAAAGCTGTTTAAAAAAAAAGATGACTAATCCATTATTTTATCCCCTCAATCCAATTTATTAATAGATTCTGTTTATCCTACTCTATCTCCCCAGTATGTCTTAAATCCACTTCTCTCTAACTGTTCTATTTCCACTCTACTCCTGGCAACATCATCTTCTCACCAATCTACCAGATCACCACATTACAACTTTACAACCTTACCTCGGTATTCCTTTCTCCATTCTCATTCCCAATCTATTCTCCTTGCAAAAGTCAGAGTTATCTTTTTAAATCCTACTCTCCAGGTCACTCACTGGCTTAAAATGGTTCACTGACAGTTAACTTTTATAAAGATTTTGGCTTGAATGTGATTATTTTAGACTATATGTAAAGACGACTTTGGCTGTTACTCTCTTACATTACAGTATCTTCATATCATTTATCACAATTTGTTCCTATCCATCCCCTTGCTTATGTGTTTTAATCTGCTTTTTTTTTTTGGTATTAGACTAATTCTCATTTCTTGATGTATGCTTTAATATCTGGCAAATTAAGGTGCTCAGTGTGTGTTAAATAAAAGACCAAAGAGTTCTTCTTTTAAAATGAACCATTAAGTAGACCATTTTTAAACCATTTTCATACTAATAAACATTCATTTAAATTTTTTATAGTTATAAACAATGCCCTTATAATTATATTTAAATATATGCACAGGTATTTCTGTTGGCCAGATTCTAAAAATGGCATTCATGAATGAAAGTTTCAGTTTTTTTTAATTAAGAAATTTTTTGTCCCTCAAGCTCACTGATTTATACCCTTATGTCCTTATTTGTTTCTACGTGCATGCTCAATCATGAAGTCATGTCTAACTCTTGCACCCCATGGACTGTAGCATGCCAGGCTCCTCTGTCCATGGAATTTTCCAGGCAAGAATCTTCCCGACCCAGGGACTGAACCTGAGTCTCTTGCAATGGCAGGTGGATGCCTTACCACTGCATCACCTGAGAATTCCCATTTGTTTCTGAAGTCTTGCACTAAATATTTTTGAACTTCATAAAGTAGCTAAGTTGTAAAAATTATTCCTTACATTAAATTTCTCTTTTCTAGTACTGAAATTAATGTTTTAATTAATATAGTTTTTAAAAACGTTTTGAACACAATATAGGAAATACCAACTTACAGGTTAAAATATTTATGGCATGATATTTCTTAATTTTTCTCTTTAATAAGGCAAATTACTAGTAAATGGAAAGACTAAATGACAAGTTTAATATATATTTAAATAATCTTTAAAATCTGAGGTGATTATTTCTGTCAGCACCATTCACTTAAAAAGATACATCTTGAGCCTTCTACTTACCATATGTGTCATATGGATCCACATTAGGACTGGGCATATTCCACCACTGTATAGTTGCGTCAGTACCACCACTAAAACACTGCTCTCCATTAGAACTAATAGCTAGTGACAGAACAGGACCACTATCACAGGAAAAGAGGGAAAAGATTACTGAGAAAGCCTATAAAGAAACTTACATTTGCACCCCTCCCAACCTCTAAATGTATGTGGTATCTAAAACTGTTTAAGTTAACATGTACATTTGAACAGTACTAATTATATTCTCATTAATACAATTATTAATCAAATGTAGTATTATTCAGCTAATGTCTTTCTTAATGTAAAACAAATATTATGAAAAAATTACAAGGCTTTAGGAGCAATAAATAATAGTTAACAATAATTATGGTTGTTAATTAAGTACTAATTCAATAAAACTTACATGTGGGCCCTAAATGTGTAGATAGGCTCTACATCTAAAGAGGCACTCCTAAAAGAGGAGAGAAAAAAGGGGAGGGGAGAAGATAAATAATGGTAAATCACTGGTTGATATACAAGAGCCATTAGGAAAGATCAATTAAGTGCGTAAAAGCCACGGACCATAAAGAAGAAGAACTACTTATAATCAGCAAATCTGGAAGGAAAACACACAGGCCAACATTACGATACTTGCTTTTTGGCAGGAACAGTTTTTTGCAAGTTCCAAAGTTTCAGAGTGTGGTCCTCAGAGGCAGTGGCCAGCACAGGCTCTACAGGATGAAAGGCCAACGCCCGCACTCCGTCAAAATGGCTGCGCAGTGTGTACTTGGGGTTCCACGTCTTTCGAAAGGCATCTTTACTGGCAGGCAGCTAAAAAGAAAGAGCACGGTATTTAGTGGTAAAAGTGGTTAACCGGTAGGCATATGGAGTTTTTGTTTGTTTTGGTGTGTTTAAAATACACATTCAAAAGTGCTTTGCTAAAAATTAAAATGGCCAGTGGAAATTTAGCACACCTTAAAAACTTTATATCTTTATCATTTAATAAGAACTAAGAAGAATCATTTCATTAGCTTTCAAAGACTTAGATCAAATGAGTCCTTTAATCTGTTTTACCTAATCATCAAGGTAAACCCAAAGTCCTACTAAACATTAAAATGAAGGAAAAAACAAAACACACAAAGAAACTACCGTGTTGCAACATTTTACATGAAAACAAAAATGAAATAAATTACTACCAAAAATCCAAGGGTACAATATTAATACAGTTGTCATTTAGAAAATCAGCATTTGACATTTTTCAAGGCAGCAAGTTAAAGTACTTTTCAAAAGTCTGAACTAAAGACACTTTGTTGATACTGATAAGAGGTTAATCTTTTTACCTTCATTTCTCCATCTGTAAAGATAGGCTGTGAAACCACTTCTAAAGCAGTCAAAAGGTTATTATAGAATGTATTTGCTTACATACTTTAAAAGTATTAATGAGAATAATCCAGCCCACCAAGGCTGATGTCTCTAAAAAGCATTCTAGCAAAAGTATAAAATGTAGAAAAAAAAAGTTTATAAAAGGAAAAATTAATTTGCTGAGAATCTGCAAATTCACTAATACAAAATCAAAGTTAAGTATAGTTAACTCTCAATTGAGTGTTTATTGTCTATAAAAAATTTAATCCAAGACTAGTTTCACCTCTAACACTGTCTTTTTCCAACCCCTCTTTATCCTCTCCCCATTCCTCAAATGAAAGACTAAGTATTTAGGAAATGACAAACTAACTTTAACATTATCCTTTTAAAAAAAAGTTCAAAACTAAAATGTGTTTTAAGAATTATCCTGAAAGCAGATAAGTGATTCAGGTTACCTATTTTTCTCTTGTTAACGCAAAGTATGGCTTAATTTGAGTAGGTAATTGAGAGTTGACTACTAAAGGTAGGTATTTATCAACCAATATTTTTAGGTAATCAATCACCCCAAACTCCTAATACACCATAATACCCAAGAAAAATTTAAATACCACAAAGAAAGTAGTTGTAAGAAAAAAACTATATATCACTTCAAATAAACACAATGTCACACTTTATCTTTTCCATGCACCTTGACATTAATTCTGTTTTATAAGTGTTTCCAAAAAATAAGGAGCCTTCTATTAAATCATTAAAAAATTAAAAATAAAACTGCACTTACATCATAACTATAGTCTGCATCATTTGTTACCGTCAAGTCTGCAAGGTCTCCAAGGCCCAGTACACTTAACAAAACATCATCAGAACCCATAATAAATGACTTGCCTCCTCCAGATGGAAACGTTATTGGTTCAGCTATAAAGAACAAAACCGCTTCTTAAATGCTGAAAAATCATACAGTACAAGACAATATTGTGGGGAAATGTAAGCACTTAACAGTTATAATATTCAGTAATATAATTAATTTTTATTTTCCCACTACCCTCCTTATTTCTTCTACTCAAAAATCCTATTACTGTGTATTAATAAACAAGTGTTTTATTTATTTCAGAACTGAGCATAATTTCCCACAAATAAAATATGCACTTGATATATTATTTCAGGGTGGGCGCTTTGTCTATTTATATCCCTTTGATACAACTATAATTATAGTAATTTTTAAACATAATAGGTTGTTGCTAAGTCCTTTCACTTTCCATCATATTTCTTTGAAAGTGCTAGATATTCTCATCCCTGATAAAAATTTAATACAAGTATTCACATGTTAATAGTTTCCAGTCTCTTATATGGTGTATTAGCTTATTGAAGTAAAGCCTTAAACTGCTCAGATTTCTCAATGGTCTAGGAAAAGGGCAGTTCTACCTTTAGTGTCAGTTTCTTTTCCCTAAATGATTAATTCATGAGATCTTCAGAATGCCTTCCAGTTTTCAAACTCTGTCTATGCTTTTTAATTTTGACATTTTTACTGAATATACTCCTAAAATAAATAATCTATACTGACTATAGCACTTTAAACTTCTTATACTTTGACCCATTAAAATCAACTACTACTATGTATTGTTATTATAGTTACAGTATAAAGCAACAATTCTCCTTATCATTTCAAACATGCTTTGAAAGCAAAATTTTAAACCTAAGATACAAGGGGGAAAGTACATAAATCATTGTAATACAAAGCAACATATTGAAACACATTTAAAATCCATGAGCAACAAAAGGGAAACATAAACATTCAAGCTAACTGCTAATTCTGAAAATTTTTTCATGAAAAATGATATAAATTTAGAACACTATAGGAAACAGATGTAATGAAATATCAGTCATCACTAACACTACTGAAAACATTCTAAGAAGATACAAGTCTGTTTCTTTTAGATATATACCATGGTAAAACTAAAATTTATCCTTATTTACAGTATCTTATTTTATTATTAAAGTAATCTGTAATATCAAAGTAAACTACATAATTTGATTCAAATAGGGTCCTGAATGACATTTGTAAAATGAAGCTATGTGTCAGCAACTGACACAGAGTAAATCTGATAGAAAATATATGCAGGGATAGTAGTATTTAATTTTATAATTTAAACCTACTGAATCTAAATAATCTGTAGCACGGATCCTTCCTACCAGTATCTAGTATGCAGTTATTGGTAATATGAGAAGACGCTGAGAATTATAAAACCAATAGCTTAAAATTATGTTTAAGAACAGTTATATAAAATTCATTAATTTAATATTTTCTCAAAGCATTTTTAGCCAGTACATGTTTTTCATTTATGCACGTATTGTAAAACAAGTTAGAATAAAATGCCAAAATTCCTCCCACTCACACTCAATAAAAGAACTTTTCATAAAATCCCAATAAAATAACTTTACCATAGTAACTAATTATTCTGCATTATATATTCTTTAAGCAGAGATATTTGTAATCAGTTATTGACCAATTTAAGAGCATGTGAAGGGAAATGTCTAACCAATATTAGCTAGTTTTATTAGAGTTTTATATTAATTAAGCAAAAGTATTATACCAATTTCTAATGAATCACCTAACTACATCTATCTACATATACACATATATATTCATTTATATATAGCAAACTATCCTGCTCACTTGGCATACTGTGTATACATCTCAGTGAATAAAATCTTTTAAGCTCTATTTCTGCTTTCCACAATCACCCATCACTGTGGCATATAGTAAGCACAGTAAATACTCTGCCCTTGTTTTTCTTGCAGAAGGAATTTTTATTCTATAAGTCCATGTTATTAATGTTAACATAATTACCTACAGGATATGATCACGTAGCATTGAAATATTAGCAATTCAAAGAGAAATAAAATTACTAAAATAAGTAGTTTTTAATGATGGAAACTATGATACCTTTTATTAGAGAGCCTAAAAGATTTCATCAAGCAATTTAAGGCTATTATCATATTAGCATTTCCCTTTATGGAAATCTTAGGGTCTACATAATGAGGTCTTACAACAAGGTCCTTTTTGTACTTCTTTAATTAATTATTCTTTTTATGGACAATAATGACAAAGGAAACCTGTAGCTAATATATCAAGCTCTTCCTATCTCCTTCAATTTTTATCAAATCTAAAGTACACAGCTCAGTAACTGATTCCATTCATGCCAGTGGCAACATGGTATATATACATCTTAAGTCTTTACCAAAAATAGTCTGAAAGGTTGTAACATGTAAGTTTCTCTCCCTGAAAACAAACTTTTATCCTTTACAAAATGAAGTATGACACAGCCTTTAATAGGAATGCATAATTGGAGATGGCCCCTGAAAATAAGAGATTATGAACGCTAATGTTCCCCTCTTAGTTCTAAGTCAAAGCTGAACTTAATCTTTTGTAGTAACAAATTCTAATAGTATTTACCCTTTAAATAGTGTAATATGGCTCATGCTTATCTTTTCCACCTCTTCATCCTTCCACTATTAACACAGAGTCAGATCACTTACATTTTTTCTTTAAAAAGCACAATTAGACATATACATACAAGTTCTACATTTTTGAGTAGTACGGGTCTTAACTGGTTTTTTTTTTCCCCTATAGGTAATTGGTTTGAAACATTTAAAAGGGTCCCTAATTTCTGCTAACATGGTATTGCCTTAAGGTGTAAAATCTACAGTTTAAATGTATAGTGTTACTACAAAAATTTTAGAAAAATATCCTATGCAGTATTTGGTAAAATACATCAGAAGCTAAAGAAGCTGAGCCATTACTAAATGCATAAGATGAAGAATGGAGGTGATATGTGTATTTTAGAAAATACTCTCTAAGGTAAAACAGGAAAATAGTCTAACAGTGCTAAGAGATCTAGGGAAAATCAACAATTTTACTTGTCCTAGTGTTTTTCATGATTTAATATGTTTTGTTTTGGTTTTTATTATTTTATTGATTTTTCTTCACCCTTCCTCAAATATTCTTAGATTATGATGAGTGGTAGATAGATTCAGAGACAACTTTAAAGGAAAATGTAATATTATTTAGCTTTAAGCCATATGTGCTAGTAGAGAACTCAGAAGAGAATAAGATGTATTCAAAATTTTTTGACTGGGGCATGAAATTACCTTACAAAGCAAAGCAGAAATATCAATAAAATTCAATATATATGTCAAATTATTAGATAATGGATGATCCTTTATGTATGTATTATATGTCACAATAAACCTTAAAATTCATTCTCTTAACTTAGAATTACAACTTTCTCAACCTAGATTTATAAAGTACTCCAGTGTATCTATGTTATCTTCAGCTAAAATCAGTTATGGGAAAAAAAGCCTAAACAGTAGTTTCAATTTCTGCCCATTTCTAATTTAGGCAAAATTTAAAAAATTCATTACCATGTTGTACATGCCTGGTACCAGGTTAAAGAATAATGATGTTGCCTTAGTCTATAAAATGATTAAATTAGTCAATCATTATATACATTTTTAGAAATATATATACATAAAGTTTCAAGCACAATATTTGGCACTTAGCTTCTCCTAATAAGTGATAGTTATTATGAGTTGCTAAATTTAACCAATATGACAAATAACTAAATAATTCTTTCCCATATGTACTATTTTAAGTCTTTTTAAAAATACTAATTTCCTAATGCTAGATCTGTAAAGTAAAATCATAGTTCAGAAAGGTGCTTTGAAATCATACATAACAGAAACAATTCCACCTAACATCAAAAGCAAAAAAAATCATAAGGAAGCAAAAGTCAAAAATTTCAAAATTTCTAAGACAATTACACCAAGAACTTGCCCCAAACCTCTGAAGATCATATAAGCTGATCTTCAGCATTTTAAAACAGTAGCAAATTTATAATATTAAGGAGATGTGATTTGGAATTAATGTCATCTGCAATGTAAATAAACATGGTAGCTAAATTTTGTACCTTCCTCTGCTCTTGCACCTTCATGATCAGTCATTCTAGTAGAGGCTGACCTAGACTGATTTATGATTCCTGAAGGGATGAGGGGCAGCTCATCATCTCCCAGATCAGCTATCGTGTCGTAGAGTTTTGTCCTGTTGACCCCTGTAAATTAATGTCAGCAGTAGAGGTTCATTTAACGGCTACCGCTTGACTTGCTAGCACCCTTAAAAACCAACTTACTACCAAAACAGGTTATTTTTAAGAAGTTGCAGTTATTAAAGATCTCATCTAATCAAAGACGTCTTCAATTTTCCATATCAATTCCCCCAACAAAGTATGGAAATAATTTTAATATTTAAGATATTTCCTATTTCTGAGGAGATACATATATATAAAAGGAGATACATACACAAAATTGAGTTTTTTATCACTTAATCCAAGTTCTGTAAGCTCAGACACAGAAGATACCATTGAAACAAAAAATTTTGATGTTTAAGTTAACATTTAACAGTGTAAAGAATAAAACAGGTTTTCCAACTTAATCCATTATTTTAAAATGTTAACAAAGAAATAAGTAAAAATGATTTTTATGAGGGTGCAACAAACAATTAACTTTCCCTGTGTTTATGTGGATATTTTCCTGCTATAGTCACACAAATGTGTCATTAACAAATCAACTCCAATTTTCCGCAAATGTTTTTTCTCTTTTCCCAAATTTGAAAAACCTGATTTACCCATGAGCTCTCACTTTCTCGTCATAGTATGAAAAGTCAATCACAGGCCATAAGCTTAAGGAGAGAATTTCAACTGGTACATGGATAATTCTGGCCAAAATATGCAAAGCTCAGGACCATATAATATCATGGGATCTCTTTAACTATGAACTTCAGAAATGACAGGAGAATCATTTCTCTTATGTATTTTGAAAGAAAATAGTTTTAAAAGAAAATGCTTTATAGTCAACATATAAGTAAAACAAAACAGGCAAATCCAAGCCCACACAATAAGACTATATTTACTAACGTTAATACTGGCGGACTAATTAAGACTATATAATCACTAAATTTTACTACAGCTATTAGAATATTAGCAATTCCAAAGGAACTATCATTCATCTATGTATCCCTAACAATGCCAGGTAATGGAAACAGGTGGAATCTTACACATTTATTACTTTTATTTTTTCTTTTCATTTATTAACTATTTCACAGCAATCCTTAACTTTTTAGAAATGCTTAAGTAACTCTTTCTGGATACAATGTGTCAAGTAGTTTGAATTTCCTAAAGTATATAATGGAGAAACTCAGTTATTATCTGAGGATTTTCTCCCTGACAAAGTGACTAAATAAATTCTCTAATAAATGAAAAACTGCCAACTGGATGTCTAACCATCAGTGAAAGTCAAGATGAAAGAAGATAAACATTATCCTTTCTCACAAAATAGGTCTCCTTTATATGAGTACCAGCACCACTGATTAAATTTCTGTTTTTAAAATCCTGCAACTACATCCTAAGAATTCCTTTTCACCTTATAAGTGGAGATGAAAGAGACTTTCGGGGAAAAAAAAGAAAAAAAAAACAACCCTCCTTTTATGTGCTTTTCAGATCAATCTCTTTCTTGTTGTTGACTTTATTCTACTCAATGCTTTCATTCTTACAAATTACTACAGAGGGTTCCTAATTGGTTTTCCTATCTCCCAATTCCATTTGCCTTCCATCACATTTGAATACTTTGGCTAGATTAGTTTTCCAAAATCATCACATTGATCTTATCACTCCTTACTCTGAAACCACAAGCAGCACTTCAACACTCTTTGAATCAAAGCTAACTAAAATCCTGTACTGAACCCTGAATGTGCTTCATGCTGATCCTATCCAATCTCATCTTTTAGTGCTACATAATACAGATCTCCCTAATTTTCAAGTCAGAGCAGTTTACCTACAGTATATTCATTCACCAGGGTTTCTTCTACCGTATTTTCATATCTGTCTTTACCTATTCCCCAGAAAGGTGAGAATACTTCCTGCACCCAATTCCATCTCCTCTGTGAGGTTTCTGTTGATCTTCCTCTGCTCACTCTATTATACTTATGTAAACCATAAACTTTTACTTCATTAGATACTACTCATAAATAATTTCATCATATGATAAATATAATAAAGACAAGAAAAAGTTTTATCATTACAGATACTATCAAGTCACATCTTCTTGAACACATGGACTAGGAAATATGTAAGAAAAGGAAAGTAGGAAACAACATTAATGTTCACGTTAGAGGAAACGTTGACCACAACAGCCCACCCTAGCCAGGCACCACAGTAACCACTTGTACAGGAGGCCCCGGTAAGGAACATGGAACTAACAAGCCACCACCAACTGGAAGAACTTGGAAAAGGTCAAAAGGAGACACCAGTCCTTATGTCCTATCAACCTTCCAGAATCTTCCTTGCTGGAATCCATCTTGGCTGAGGGATGCTTAGGCCATCAGGAATGACCGTGTGTCAGAATGACTAGCCAGAGACAACCTGGAAACTAATCCCACCACTAAAAAACCTGAGACTATCAGCCATGTGGCAGAGCAGTCCTCCTGGGTTCCCACACCTTCCTGTGCTCCAGCCAGGGGCCCCTTTCCAACAAAATCTCATGCTCTGTGAGCATGTGTGTCTCCTCTGTCAATTCATTCCTAAGTATTAGACAAGAATCCACTCCTGGGCCTGGGGAAGGGATCCCCCCCTTACTGCAACATTCCAACAAAGGTTCCCAAATCATATAATTATTATTACTTTTTTTGTTTTGTATACTATAACCAAACAGTTTCTGTGTGGCACAGTGGCAAGTTTAGGAAAAAGATGGAATTGTCCCTGCTTTAATTCTAGTTTCTCAAAAGTTGCTAAAAGATGAAAGCAGATTTCTTAACCAGAAGTTAACAGTCTTATCTAGCACCTGCCATGTAGAACATCTTTCAACTAACAACACATTTAATGCTCCTTTATTCTCTTTCTAAATCTAATATTCCAAATACAGTAATTCTAATGAATGCAATTTCATAATGAATGCAATTTCAAATAAAAGTTTTGAAGTCTGATTCACAATGAGAAAACTGTAATGGTATTAGTATAATAGATCATACATAATATTATTAAAATATTCAATGGCATAACTGAAGAAAACTCACTAGGTATTAAACAAAAATTGATTCTCAATTACTGCTCTATTATCTATAGAGGAAATACTCTTCCTAATTTAAACAGCAAGAAAAGCTGTTCTTCTACCACCATGAATTATACAACAACCCATCTACCTCATAACCACAGCCATCAAGTCTATACCAATGCACAGTCCTCTGAATAGATTCTAGGAAAATGAAAAACAGTATGCTGTGTAAAAGCCAAACTATGGATGGACTGACAACTGCTGTTGCTAGCGTTTTTAAATTCATACTCACAATATACACACTCATGACATGAAATTTATCTTTCCATTACTCTATTATATAAAACAGTATTTTTTTTTTAAACTGAATCTAACACTTTCCCTTCTCAAATACGCTTCCCTTTGTTAATCAATATTCTGAAGTGAAGCAGGCAATCTGGAAAAGGTTTAAGTTTATTTTAGAATAAAAGGGTTTAGTTATATCATGTTTATTAGATTTATTATATGTTCTATCATCCTAATTGAAAGAAAGCTTTTACATGACAACTGTCATCTTAAAAAAAAAAGGCATCACGGTATTAAGGAAAAACTAGGTTAGCTGCAAAGTGATTTTGCAGCTTAAAAATGTGCACCCACTGAAAACAGCATCTAACCAATACTTTCTGCCCCTTGTCAAAATGCTACAATTATCTTCTTGGGGGAGGGAAAAAAAAAGAGAAACCGAGTTGAAGAACTGAATGGTCTGTTTTAACAGTGTGAAACAGAAGCCAGAAATAGAAAACAACTGCATCTCTTCGCTGAAAAAATAATAATCCTTTACTATGAAACAACTGTTTGTCTTTGATTTGGTGCAAGATACTGAATGGTTTTATGGACTCCTTATACTCTCTCCAAAACAGAGGCAGCTTAATCATAATAGTCACTTTATAGTATGTGTCAAGGTACTTTTATAGGCCTATTGAAAGTTACTGATACAAAATAATTTCTCTTTAAATGTTCTAAAATGCCTAATATAAAAAGTCATACTCTACAATAATTTCATTCCCTCTTGAAAGTTTGTTATCCTGAATCTGGAATAGCAAATGACAAATACTAATATGAAACAAAAAAAGAAAGGAAAACTAGAAAATTATCCAGGGATACTTATAATCTGTATTAAAAGAACTAATGAAAATGCTTTCCAATGTATGATAAGTCAGGAGATGTATAGCTATTCAGTAACAAGAATAAAGTAAAGAAGGGGAATGACAAATCTTATTCTACACATGGAAGACAGGAAAGTTAAGATAAATAAGAACAATTAAGACAAATTCATTGACCAAGACTCACATCTGTAAACACACATATTTCAGAATGTGAACCTTTGAAATGGAGATCTTTCCCTATCTTTGAAATGGGAAAAGCATGTAAATCTTTTGAAGAAAGGATATGAAATAATCTAATCTTTCATAAGCCACAATTCTATAAGTACAAAATAGTATAGGAGTAACAAAAAGCAAGAACAAGAAAGAGCATTTATCAAAGGAAAACATATTATAGTCCATAATTTAAACTTTCCACATTGAAAAAACAGAAATATTGAAGTCTTAAAAAGATTATTACCTCCTCCTCCATATTCTAAATAAAGGTTCCAAACTTCAGATGTTTTACCCTTATTTCAGTTGCTATACAGTGTGATTTGTTATTGATTTACATGTTTTTACTTAGACATGAAATACAGCAAAAAAAAGAGAGACCACAGAAAGCTAGAAAAGTCCTATCAAAGATTTAAACAAAAGATTATCTCAGAACGATCCCCTCACTTTCTTCCCCAATTACAGAAACTTAGAACATATTTAAAGATGACAGAAAACAAAGTTTTAGATTAGATAATAGTATTGTATCAGTTAATTCCCTGATTTCCAACATTGTACTGTGGTCACATAAGAGAATGCATTTGTGGTAAAGTCACACACACTAACGTACCTAACGAGCAACATGTCTACTACTTATTCAGTTTTCTGAAGCGTTCAAAATAATAAATGTACATATTTAAAGAGACAAGAGGATGAAGCAAATGTAGTAAAATTTTAACATTTAAAGAAACTGTGTGAAAGTGCATGAAATTCTCCTAACTTTCCTTAAGTTTGAAGTTATGTCAAAAGAAAATGTTACAAGGAAAAGGAAGCTTAACTCTTCTGAGGCTTGAGACCAAAATAACTGTAACAAGTCTCTTTAGTTTCACGGTCTTCATTTTTAGAAATGCTAATTGAAAAAGTGTATATCACTTAGAAAGAAATTAATTCTGAATTGTGTTTACAGTCCAAGGCAAAGCTGTTCACTTTTAAGTCATTCCTTTTGCCTAAGGTAGGAAAATAGAAGGGTGAAACGGAGTGAACAAGCTGGAAGACAGATAAACACTACCTTCCTGGCTTCTGATTTCAGAATTCTTTCCATTTAAGAGTCAAATCATAGTTGAGACCTTACAAAGTTAAAAAGTTTATAAATTTATAAACAGTTTATAAATTAGTCTAACTTATACAAGGCCACATCTGGGAAAACATGAGAAAACCCAATGAAAACAGACAATAAAAACGCTAAGTAAATTTCATGAATTCAATCTTTTCACAAAAAACTGTATCTTAGCATTAATATGGTAGTCTACCTGGATTAGGACCTAAATTTACTACCCACCAATTTAAAGAAAATTTATTTCCACGGCAGGGATTCAAAGCCAACATTTTTACAGTGAACTCTATATTTAAGAGTAAAAACTTTTTAACTAATTCACAAAGGAAGTATAAAAAGAAACAATTATTTCCTAATTATTCATTCCTGAGACACTGTTGGAAACCTCATCTTTTCATGGATAACCTTAAAAGCATTGGTGTTCATAAAAACACTAAAAATGAGAAACAATCTAATGGATTAACTAATGGAGGCTAGGTTAAATCCACAAAATGCAATACTATCTAACCAGTCAAACTGTATTTAGATTAGTCATCTAATCTAATGACAATTAAGAAAAAATGAGTTAAAAACAATGATATTCTTGCTGGAAATTGTTAAAGGAGGTTTATGTATAAAGACATTTAGAAAAAGCTGGAAGAATATATGCCAAATATAATTTCTAAGTTATCGAACTCCAAGTGATTTTTACTTTTTTCTTTCTCTCTCTAATATAGTACTTACATTAAGCATATATTACTTCTATGGCTATTTAAACAAAGTTAGCTTATTTTAAAAAATCAGACACAAAATAAAAATTAAAGGGGATTGGTTGAATAACATGGTACACATTTTGATAAGAAAACAGTACTGAGACATGAAAGCCTCAGGGCATGAATCCGAGGTCGCCAGCTCCTGATTTAATCACAGTAGT
This sequence comes from Odocoileus virginianus, assembly GCF_023699985.2. Taxonomy (NCBI): domain Eukaryota; kingdom Metazoa; phylum Chordata; class Mammalia; order Artiodactyla; family Cervidae; genus Odocoileus; species Odocoileus virginianus. The sequence goes on along the minus strand of NC_069689.1, from coordinate 33,838,880 downwards.
TAGTTCCCTTTTGCCCATTTCTCATATCAGGTTCTGAAATATTCTGTTTGACAACAGGGTAGCTTTGTTTAAAGAAATTTGAAAACGTTGTATGGCAGAATATTTATTGACATGAAAGGATATTTTCTGTGAACTGTTAGCTGAGTAGGCAAATAACAAAACTGTATACTATGATCCTACTTAATAAAATTAAAATTGTATGGGAATTTTATTTATTTATTTATTTTTGTATGGGAATTTTAGACTTTAGTTTCAGTTCATCAGTTTCCAACAGTTGTTAAGCAGATATTTTTTTCAATAAAAAAACAATTTTAGAAAAATTTAAATCTAAAACAAAAAAACCCTTAAGTTGACTTATATCTTCTTTCTAAACCTCAAAAAGGGATGGGCATACCGTGGAGATGTTGAGGGTCAGTCACAATAAAATGGGTCACACAGATTTTTTTGGTTTCCCAGTGCATATAAAAGTTATGTGCTGGGACTTCCCTGGTGGTCTAAAGGCTGAAACTCTTCGCTCCCAATGCAGAGGGCCTGGGTTTGATCCCTGATCAGGGAACTAGATCCCACATGCTGGAACTAAAAATCCCACATGCCGCAAGGAAGAATGAAGATTGCACATGTAAGACCTGGTGCAGCCAAAAATAAATAAATACTTAAAAAAAAAAGTTATGTGTACAGTATACTGTACTAAGTATGCAACAGCATTACGACTTTAAAAAACGTACGTCTTAATTAAAAATACTCATTAAAAAAAAAGCAGGGTTGTCAAAAACCTTCACTTTATGTAAAAAACAAAACAAAGCCAAAAACCCGGGTGGTTCAGTAGTAAAGAATCCTCCTGCCAAGGCAGGAGACACAGACTCGTTCCTAAGTCAGGAAGATCCCCCGGAGAAGGAAATGGCAGCCCATTCCAGCATTCTTGCCTAGGAAATCCTGTGGACAGAGGAGCCTCATGAGCTATACAGTCCATGGGGTCACAAAAGAGTTGGACACGACTTAACAACTAAACAACAGCAACAGATAAAAGATATAAACATTCTATCAGGAAAAAAATGGGGTGTCTATATTTGAAATTAAAAGTAACACTACCTAACATTTTCTAAAGAAATCTTCAGCATATAAGTCAGTTTATGAATAACATACACAAAATAAGTAACCTAATATTTAAGTAAACTACCTTTCTTTTTTTTTAAACCTCATTTCTTAAAAAAAAAAGTCTAAACCCTAAAATTCTAATGTCATTGCATCTATATTACAATGTTCAATCATGCAAAAGTACTTTTATACTCAACATGCATTAATTATATAGGGAAGAGATGTTAAAGCTGAAACACATTCCCTGCCCAGCATTAAACATCTTTAAATACACTAAGCAATTCAATATACAGTAAGAAATTTCTTACAGAATAGTTTGTACTCACATGCAACAACATAAATCAGCATAAAGTTATAAAGAAAAGTGCGTAACAGGTAAAATTTCCCAAACTCCTTATTTTCCTCTACAATACATTAAACCACTCAAAAACTGCTTTACTGGAGGAAACTTATACCCTTTTCCACTGCAACTGCCATTTCATACACTAATTTCTTGTCACCAGAGAAAGGAACATGAAAGAATGTCTATATGGTTTTTGCCATTGTCATCTACTGTTTTCTCTTAGACACAATCAAAAAAGTTAGACTAGAGGAATCAATGGCCAGCCAGTTCAAAATAAAGTAAATTTCAGTTTCTTCATTTAATACTTTTAGGTCTAAAGATGATTTTCATGTGGCTGTTCTTATGCCTGATTTACAAAATGGAAATGAATTACTTCGTTGAGAGGTGCTGTAGCTAAATATATACTTTCAAAATACACTGGACAAGATATTAATTGTGAAAAATATAGCAAGGCACCCAAAGCTACTTAACTATTAACCAAACCAACCCTACTGCCACCACTACCTTACTCCCCTGACCTTACTCTACCAGAGTAGCCAAGAAAATACTACCTAGGAGAGCTTTTTTTCTTTTGCTACTGTTACTGTTTGTGGTTGGCTTAAGAGTAGAAAGTACAAACTGTGGGAAGGGCTTTCCCATTCATTGTATTTCAGAATTCTAAGAAACTAAGAAATGTAACCTGGATAAGACCTAGTTACAGCAGTAAGTATCAAGAATAGAGAAATTTATACTTTCTTCCTTTTAAACAAATTTCTATTATTTTTCATCCAAAGGCCAATATTTCTTAGAGTTCTGCAAACTTTTTAAAGTTTAAAATATAGTCAAAACCCTTAAAATCTTTCCTTCATCCTTACCCACATATTGAAAATAATATCCCACTTGATTTTCCCATAATACCTCCTAAATTATATTCAAATAAATTTCAAATATACAACAGACAAAGTTTAAAGTTAGTTGCCCCTTGTATGAAACATACAGAAGTTAAAGACAAAAAATCAGAATTGAGGATATTTTTTTTTTCTCAAAGATTGGAACACAAAAATTATAATAGAATCTGCACTTACTCTTCACCCCTTTCTTCCCCTTTCGTTCCTTCTTGTACTGTTCCTTCAGCTTACTTATTAGTCCCTGGTCTACATCCCAAACCTCAGTAGTTGGGGAGAGGTCATCTTTATCTACATGCAGCATATTATTAAAAGAAAAAAAATCAGCAGTTGGCAATGCAAGCTGTTGGCAATAAACTGTTATAGCTTTATATAATCATAATAAAAATGTACTGACAGTATATACTCAAAGTACTTTAAAGGTGCAGTCTCAGTTTTGGTATTTCACAAGTCAAACTCTGAAAGCCCATCTCATAAGTTTCTAAACATTAACACTACAAACAATAGTTAAATGGTGCTTCATTTCTATGAACTACAAATTTGAAGGTTATTATTCTTGTGGTAACTGATATTTTTACAATGGACTAACATTAGAAATCTAATGTTACAAAAAATAGATCACTGCATCTTTATAAAAATGTTAATAAAAAATTATTCAGCCAGCATCATAAAAGCAAATGAATGAATTACATGCGAACTACTCATAAAAGTGCAAGCTGTAAAGGTCAGTGCCGTTTCATTGATGAGAATATTCATGCACCTTCTGTCACACTGATTCTGCATGCACAAGGTAACTGTACTAGTGGAGAGGCATTCTAGTCCAATATAATACATACATGGAATTCCAAAATACATCTCAGATAATCCATACAAAGCATTCAGAGAATCCCACCTCTGCCCCCACCCCATCCAAATAGTTCAACATCTCATTACCTTCTTCCATTGGTCTACAACTAAGATTAGCAAAAAAACAAAAAACAAAACAAAACAAAACTCAAATTCCACTGAAGAACTTTTAAGAGTTGGTATTTTTAGGGTAAGATAAAAGCAGTGACAAGCATGGAAAAGTGAAAACATACATTGCTATACATCTGTTACAGATGGTACTTCAGCTATTTTAGCTGAATAAACAAATCCATATTTGTTTTAAGTAAATACTTGTGCCTATAAAAAAATTTACCCTATAGAATACTACAGGAAAACAGCATTAAAAAAAAGCAAAACAAAAAAATGTCTATTTGATTTTAGGGAATAAAGGCTTTTCCATCTTTTAAGTTTTAAACTATTACTTCTTAAGTTTAAAGTTGTTATTTGGAAGTTTAACATTCTGTTAAAGATCAATGAAGAGTTAGTTTACATAAACCTATTACTAAATAAAAATTATACCAAAACACATAAGCTAAGTCAATCAAGAAGACTGATATAAAAGGGAGATTTTAGAGAAAATATACTTTCACAATTTTTGATAACTTATTATATTTCTGGCTTATAAGTCTTATAAATTCCATAGGCCTCAATGTACAGTGGACATAAAAAACATCCTTTTTCCTTACAGTTATTTGTAGCAAATATAAAAGATCCTCAGATTTAAATGGTGCACAGGGTAATTCCTTGGCGGTTCAGTGGTTAGGACTTGGCGCTTTCAGGGCCTGTAAAGTTTGATTCCTGGTCAGAATTAAGATTCTGCAAGCCTCTTAGGGGAAAAAAAAAAGGGTACAGAGAAATTCAATTTTCTGTACCTTGAGTTTTTCTTACTATAACAGCCCTCAGTTTCTACCTTGTGGTACTATGATCTTAGGAAGTCAGTGTGCAAAAAGCGAAACTCAGAACTTTAACATGCTAACTTCAATTAGGTGAAACTAGGTTAACAAAGCCTGAAATTTACACATTATCAAATCTGCAAACTGTAATACTGTTGCAATACTGATTTAAAGAGAAAATTCACTTTTCCTATACCCTACTCATGAATTTCCTGAAAACAATGTTATATCAAGCACTGTTCTGTCAATTCATCTAATATGCTAAGAAAAATGTGATCTAAAGAATTAATTGCTTTGTGCTCATCTTAATAAAGCTAGTAATTCTTATTTTTAAAAGGGACAAACTGACACATTTGGAACAAATTTTGTTAATCTCATAGAAACGACAACAAAAAACTTCAGTGGTATAAACTTTACACATGAAATTAAACAGGAGTTTTTCTAAAAGACATTTGTATAAAAAGTAAAGCTGTGAATGTTCTAACTGGAGTAGCAAAGGGTAGTGAAGTGAGAAAGCAGAGGGAATAAATAAGGATAAGCTTAAGAAAAAGAGAAATATTACTTGCAAGATAACCTTGAATCTAGAAAACAAAGGTAAACTTAAGGCAGTGCAGAGAACAGGTTGGTGAATGCATATGTGCACAAACATCCTGAAACTTGCCTGGTAAGTAACAGCTGATTTGATATTGCTTATAAGAAATAGTTAAGAGCAAAAAGGAAGAGGCAGCATAATCTTCTACATATTAATGCTGTTTTAAAAAAATCTAGGGGGAAAAAATATCAAGAAATGAGGCTGAATAAGTTACGGGAACTTTTTTTTTTCAGTAAGAAAACACAGATAGACACAAAAAAATTGATCCTTGACAACTCAAAACCACAAAAGCCTAAAATTCTACTGTGGTGATTCTAACTACCAAAGCAAAGGAATTAAATCTACTTAATGTACCATAAACTTGAAACTAATTTTATTCAAATATTTAGTACTTTATCCATTTAAACACAGTCAGTATTTATAGTCCTATAAATTCTACAGACCACAGTTTCAAAGTGTAGCAGACAATAACTAAACATCTTTAAAATGTTTAGCAAAATTAGAAATGCTTACCAATATTTCTGATTATGCCAAGAATTAAGAACTATTAAAATTAAACCAAGACTACCCTGACAGATGAAAAAGATTTAAAAGCTTTCTAAAAAGGAGTAGTTTCATAGAATAAAGGAATCCAAAATCAGAGATATTTGAGTACTATGCTAGTATCAAAATAAAAATAACACAGATTATCCGATGTGGGTGAATACAGGGATGTTTTACTATGACACACTATTAAGAAAGAAAAAAAAAAAAATCTGTTCTTTACCCAGTAACTTAAATCAGAAAATCACTTTCCCATTTGTAAGTAAACTCAAATTTTAAGTAAATAAATATAAAGGGATATTTGTATATTCAGTCTCTTTGCTTTGGGAAAAAAAACTGAGTATGACACATATTGAGTAAAAATGAAAAATTCAAAAACGCTGCATAGATCCTTTATAAAACACACTGCACAGATCCTGTGACAGTTTTCATTTCTTAGGGAAAGAAACCACTTGAATCATTTTGTTCTTAACAGAGTCCTTTCCTTCTTAAGAACTTAAAATGCTTTAAAGATACTTTAGACTTGTCTGGAAGGAAGAGACTGTTGGTTACTTCCATTACACAAAAAGATTCAGGTCACTCAATTATTAATAAGCAAAAGTAAATAAAAGTATCGAGAGTTGTCATTCACTAATTAGGTCCTCTCTTGAAACTGTTCTACAGTCAAAAATTTTTGGACAGAAGGACCAATCAACTGCACACTTTTTATGATAGAAGTAATGCCATTTTATACAAATTAAATTCCTGAAATTTTTATATATTCTTCTGATGGACAGTTAAACTTCCAGCAATTTTAGGTGAAGACAATAGGAAGGGAAATGTGCCAAGATTTAGCTATACAAATGTTTGAAAACTGCTTTCGATTTTTTTTTCTCCCTTTAGATATCTAAATGAGCATCAGTAATGCTCATATAAACAATCAAACATAATGAAAATTATGCACTTATTAAAAATGATGTCATAGAAGAATAATTAAGTGGAAGTGTGGGTTACAAATCAGCACACAGCAAAATCCTGTTAAATACAGACAGATAGATATAATTATTAATCATGGTTCTCTCTACACAGCAGTGTTATTGATGATTTTTAATTTTCTTCCATCTGTGGGTTCTAAACCTCCAAAAAAACCAAATGAATTATAAGATAATGAAATATTTATATAATTTAAATATATTTCTATAATTATTTTAAAATCTAGAAAAAAATAAATAGTACTTTAGAAACTATTGGAAAAAAATAAGGTATTTCCAACATCGATAGTTTGTACAGGCAAGTAAGAAGAAAATTAGATATTTTTACTGTCCTCTTGAGCAAGACTAATTCTTAAGAAGGGTAAACTTCTATAACTTAGCAATTTTCAAAAAGTACCAAAATGTATATTCAAAGTCTAGAAGACAATTGTGGAAATTCTTTTTTTTTTTTAATTTTTCAATTAATTGGCCTTCTCTCCCTCCACTTAGGAGAAGTTAAGATCTGAAAAATCATGTTTGACAATCATAACGATGAGAATGCTGATAACAAAATCCAAACCTTTTAAGTACTCAATTTGTATCAGGACAGTCAATAAACATTATCTCTCAGGTTCTATCTCTCCTGTTACTAGCAATATTCAGCTTAAATATATACATAAGGCATCTTTATAAACTGAAGTGTGTCTCCTTATCACTAAAGTAGTTTTTAAAAATCCAGTGATAATCCCTCTTGCTAGTAACTAAGCAATTTTGGTATTCATGTGAAATATGCATTAAAATACTTAGTACCCTTTTCCAATCAAGCCGAGTTCTCCCTACCAGGTACACGTTGGTATTAAATGTTGACTGAACTTTTTTTTTGATGTGTCTATTATTAACATGTTTTTAAAATTTATTTGTAATTGAGAACAACTGTTCAACCATGCTGTGGTTTCTGCCATACAATATGAAATCAGCCGTAAGTACAGAATGAACGTTTTTAATTGAAACATCATACTGGACCTCAGCTATTATCTTAAAATACTTTATACACTTTTCATTTTACTTTCTAATGGGCTTTTTAAACCCTGTATAAATAGAACTGTTTTAACCCTTTTAGTTATAGGTGATTATTAGCAGGAGATCACTTCCAAAGGCTAGGCTCTTAACACGTCTGTACAGTGAATATTATATGTAATAAAGTTTAAGTGTCAATAAATCTTGCTCATTATAGAGCTATTATTCAGAATTAATAGCTCTATTGTGTGTACGCGAGCTCAGTCGTGTCTGACTATTTGCAACCCAACGGATTTGGGTTTCAAGAAGATGACTCTTTTTGGTATGCCTGTATGGCATTATCTGATCAGGCATACCATACAGGCATACAGAAAAGGGACACCTTCTTGAAACCCAAATCCATTACCAAATTAAATCATGGGAATGTTTAAAACTGTGTACATTCTTTAAAAAAAAAATCTGCTGAGAAGAAAGGAACTGGATTTCTAAATTAACTGAATGTTTCCATTTTAAATCAAGACAAATTTCGAAAGTCAAAATCCACCAAAAGCCATGTATTAAACAGTTTAGCCACCAAATCTAAATAAACTGATGCAAATATTCTGAAACTACTGAATACCACTTTTCTCCTTGCTCTCAGTTTAACTGCCAGCATACATTCAGATACACACATTCCACATACAATATTTAATAAAATACATCTTTAAGGCCTAGATGTTTTCCCACCCCCATATTTCTTTATCACCTTACCCCATTCTGTGCCATCCCCTGAACTTCGTGCTTCTCCAGCTCCTTCACCATCTTCTGCAGTTACTAAAAAATCAAATTCTTTCAGTGCTTCCTCAGTATCAGGGTCATCAGTTAGGTCAGCAGCTAAACCTTCATTACCTATCTGTAAAGGGAAGAAAAGCCAAGAATTACCTTTATGCTAAACTGTAAAGGTATCCTTTATGTTTTCACACAATTATCTTTACTTTCGCACTCCCATTTTTAGGTTATTTAGAAAAAAAAATCTTAAGATTTTCCAGAAAGTTAAACAATCTCAAATTATATCCTAGATAAATGGTTGTCAACAGTGCTCCAAAGTGTGATGCAAGTAATGCGGCAGTAAGAATGGTTAAAATCTTGATCTTCAAGTATGATGATCCTCACAAAGAACATCTCTAATTACAAAAGATTTACAGGTAACTCTATTAAAGACCTGTGCAGTCACTTACATTCCAGTATGTTGTGTTGAATTGACCTCATTCACTGAGAACTGCACTTGTAGGCCATAACTCATAAGGATATGGCATAGTTAATAAGGACATTAATGCAAGTCAATAGCTGTGGTATTTATAGTAACGCTTCTCAGAACCACCACAAAAAAAAATAAATAAATAAAAATCTCTATTCATCCATGTTTCACATGAGTATGTGGCAGAAAGGCTGAAAACTGCTTTTACAGACTGGAAGCTTTTGAGGAACACTGGAATTTTCCCCACATTACTATAAAATCCCAAAGAACTACAATGGAATTCAAAACCACAGTTGAAATAATGTATACTACTATGATAATTCACACATGGATCATCTAATCTATTTTTGTTCTTATAACCAATCTGTATCAACACTAAAATACATCAATGTGTTTCCCAGGTTATAAGCAAAAGAAGACTTTCATTAATCCTTAACAAAGAGTGAAGAGTGTTGACACAAACATTCACAATTTTTAGTTTATTCCCTCACCCAGGGTAGGAGTATCAACCCACATCAGTTACAACTTATCACTTGTTTACTGTACCTCAAGAGATACTCTACAGCAGTGATTCTTAATTGTGATCCTTTTTTTTTCCCTTCAAAATAGTTCCAAAACACTGAACTAGTCCCATAAAAACAGACCCTTTTTTGCCAATTAGTTAATAATACAATAGATAATAATTTCTACTTGTATGTAGGGTAATTCAATAAGAACTATATAAAAAACTTTCAAATGACATAATAAAAAAATCATCCATAACTTCCAATGTAATTTAAGACATCTTGAAATTTTCTATTCCATACACATGACTAAATACATTGTAGTTAATAAGAAAAGAGAATTCTTACTTTGTGTTTATTTATCCTATGTTTGTCTTTTCCTTCTGGGATGCCTTCAATCATGTCATTTTCCTCTTCTTCGTCACTGTCATCAGCATTTTCTAAGAAATTGAATGTCTCAAGAACATCACCAGAAGTCCTGTAAGAGAGGAAAAAGATGAATCAAAATATTCCAGTGATAAATATTTCTTTCCGTCTCCTATTTTTAAACAGTACTTGAAGGTAGTAGACAGATTCAAATTAAAACTTACTTATAATGTATTATCTAAATATTCTACCCAAAAATGAAAGATTATTTATGTTCTACAGTTAAAAGATGTTAAGTTTCTATAACAATAATACTTTAAGTAATTACAGCATCAAAGTAAAAACCCTATAGTTACTAAGCACTCAAATGTAGTATTATTTCTCAAAATAAAAGTTACTGTAATTAAGAAACTTGAATTTGAACTCAGCATTTCTTTTAGCTCTACAACCTTTTACAATGTGGCCCAAATGTTTAAGGACTAAAACTGAAGTTTAATTTATGAGGCTACTCAGATTTAAAGTAATGGTATATCAGATATAGAACATTCCAATCCTTTTCACAGATTTTTCTTAACTACAAAATAGGATTATTAATATACTAAAGAAATACTTTCAAGTGTTTCAGAACCACTCTTACAATAGGTTAACAGTCATAATCTATTTTAATCTATTTATTAAGAAAACTTAAAACTATAATCTGAATTCCTCATCTATGTACAAAAAACAGTTTTCAAATAGTTATTTAAATATCTAAAAACAGAGGCTACAACAGAACACTGAAAGCTTCAGCTGAACATAGTCTCTCACAATGAAAGTCTCAATTCTTCCACTGACGCTGCCTGGATTTGGCCATGTCATTTAAACACTATGGCTTCAATTTCTTTACCTGTGGGAATTAAACTAGATGATCTCAAATATCCTGACTAATATGAATAGTACATGGTAACAAAAAGAATAATAGTCTAAAAGTTAGGCTTTCCCCCCTCTCCCTGACTGGTTCTATTAGTCTAAATTAAGGATATAATACAATTCAGACTAGTTTTTAATAGCACTTTGATATAGGGCCTTAATAGGTCTACTATACTGTGCCTAATCCAGTATATGGTTCAAGGACCTGTATAAAAACTGAATATAGAAAGATACTTTTTTTCCCAAATGCAAGTCAGTAAGAACAAACAAAAAACTACCATAGTAACAAAACACATACTTTTCAGATCAACATCAGTAATATGTCTCAATATTGGGGGATTAAATGAAAGGCAAAGAAAATAATTGACAAAATCAGCACATCAATGACAGAAAAATTTAAGAATCATAAATTTAAGACATGACAGTTTTTTTCTGAACTTTGATAAATTAAGTACTGTCATTTCTTGGATGAATTCCTGTCTCTAAAATGAGAACTCATGTTTTAGGTTTTTTAAATTGTATTTGATCATAGCAATACATGCACAAGACTTTAAAAAGTCAAAGAGAGCACAATCAATAAAAGAAATAACTGATGAATTGTTCCAAAATTAAAAACCCTTGCTCTTTGAAAGACACTAAGATAATTTAAAGAAAAGTTTACAGATTGGGAAAATGTACTTCCAAATCACACATTTAATGAAGGACTATATACAGAACACTTAAATCTTAATAGTATCAAAGAAACCATGAGCATGGGGATATTATTCAAAAAATTTCGGTAAAAAAAGACATGTGTATAGTATACACAGATGCTCAACATCATTAGTCTTTAGGAAAATGGAAATTAAAGCAACCAGGGAGTGTGAAGGGTCTGAGACTTTGCCCCACTTGCAAGCTAATGTGCAGTTACTCTTGACATGTTTCTTTTTAGCATTCATGAAGATGACTTTTGTACGGATTTTTTAAAATTAATTTTATAGTGTAACCAGTGAAAACCCTTTCGATGTGGAAACAAACATGCTTGGAAATACATTCTGTAAATATATTACATAAACTTTTAAAAATTACTACTTTAATAATCTTTTCAATACCATTTTACCCGTTCTCTCTTTCTGACACTCTTATTCAGATGTTAGCCCTTTGGGACCCATCTTTATATTTTCCTATCTTTTCACTCCTACTGTCTTTTTTTCCCCTTTGCTCTTTTCTGGGAGAGTCTTTTAACCTTATCATCCAAGATCTACATAAAAATTATTTAAATCACACTTTAAGATTTCTATTAGCTCTTTTTTGACTTCTCATCAAACCTTATAAAATAGCTTATAAAACATCTTATTGTTTTATGGATGTATTATTTTTCCCAGTGCTTACAGAAGAGTAAACTTTTGAAAGTCTTCTCTGAGCTCCTTTTTTGATTTGGTTCCTTCGTTCTCCAATTTTCACATCAAAGTCTCTCCTTAACTGTTAGCATTTAACAGTGAAGCAAAGAAAAGCTAACTGGATATACTGTGTACATGGGTGAGGCTTGTCAAGTAGCTAGCTTCATGTCTGTGTAAAAGGGCAGAAACCAAAACATTGCATTGGCAGATCTCAACTGTCAGTATCAGAAAGTCTTCTCTACCATTAATAGATCATATTTCTGCCTGGAAGGGATTTAAGATCAGCTGCCAACATACCAGAAGCCAAGTAGAAGAAAACAAGAGATCTCACTGCTCAGCTAGAAATTTTCAGATCAACCTCCTGTCTTCAACGTCATAGCTCACCCTACAGGTGCCTGACTCCTTAAGAAATCAGAAATCACTGGAATTTGTCAGAAATCAGAATTCACCGAAAACATACCAACATTCTTTGGGATAGGGGAGGGGTTTTCAAATGGCTACACAGGACAAAAGAGGGAGTTTGATGGGAATCTGCTGTATATCTCAGGAAACTCAAATAGGGGCTCTGTATCAACCTAAAGGGATGGGATGGGGTGGGAGATGGGAATGGGGTTCAAGAAGGAGGGAGTATATGTGTACCTATGGTGATGCATGCTGAGGTTTGACAGAAAACAAAATTCTGGAAAGCAATTATCCTTCAATTAAAATACAAATTAGTTTAAATATATATATGAAGAGGGAGTTTGAAATTCTTTCATAGATTTGAAACTTGCCTCTTACCTAAACTTGAAACTAATTGTCTATTAATAACTCCCTCTAAATCTGACTCCAGATGTACCTAATACTGCTAATTCCTTAGCTTTTATAATTTTACTTGCATTCTGGGACGTGAATTGGCTTGCTTCTTTTTTTTTCTTTCCAGATTACAAAATTATTAAGTTCTCCCTATCTGATGAACAGTATATCCTCTCATTCTTCCTATGTACTCAATTTATTGCTGTTATGTGTTAATGTATCTTTAAAAAGTCTTTAACGAACATCTTAGGGGATCCATAAGGCACAAAAGCAAAACGTCTCTTTAATTCACCATGCTTAAGTGGACATCTACATCTGGAATTTTATATCTTTTTCTTTGCCAACTATCTGTTTACTATCCTTTTTCTTTCTAAAAAGATGATCAACACAATTTTTAAAATTATAAATCCAGATGAAGGGAACATAGAGTGAAGTCAAGAGTAAGGCTGGTAAGTAAAAGGGTAAAAAGGAGTCAGTGCATTTTCTAGAAATGAAGGAATCCCACAAGTATGGCAAAATTCTGTCAGAGTAAAAAGAAAGAACAACTAATAGAGGCTGAAAGGTAAATCAGACCATACTATTTCTAACAATATAGCCTACAATTTACCATTTTTCTACTGTTGAACATGAAGACTGGTTCAAATTTTTACTGTTATATAAAGTAAGAATATGATAGATATCTATTTGTTGGTATCTCTATCAATATATTAGATCATATTTCTTATAATTTTCAAAGGCCCTGATTCTAGCTGAACTATACACACCTACATTAATACAGACTTGACATATATTATGCTGGTACAAACATAATTGCAGTTTTTGCACTACTGAAACTTGCCATCTGATACTGGAATACATCCTTAAATGAATGTGGTTACGTTTTACATCATTTTAACGTGCATTTTTGCTAATGACTTATAAAATGCTGCTTTTTATTTATTTTAGACTATGGGAATAATGTTAAAACAAAAAAGCAAATTTGAGCAATTTTCTTATTCAAACAGGCCATAAAGCAGCAGAAGACAACTCACAACAACAACAATGCATTGGCCCAGGAACTGATAACAAATGTACAGTGCAGCAGTGGTTCAAGAAGTTTTGCAAGGAGACAAGAGCCTTGAAGATGAGAGGAGTAGTGGCCAGCCATCAGAAGTTGACAATGACCAGCTGAGAGCATCAAAGCTGATCCTCTTGAACTACACAAGAATCTGCTAAAGAAATCAACGTCAACCATTCTATGGTCCTTCAGCACTTGAAGCAAACTAGAAAGGTAAAAAAAGCTTGATCAAATGGGTGCCTCATGAGCTGAAAGAAATAAAAAAAAACCGTCCTTTTGAAGTGTTGTCTTCTCTTATTCTACTCAAAAATGAACCATTTCCTAATCAGATTGTGACATGTGACAAAAGTGGATTTTCTACGACAACAGGCTCAACCAGCTCAAGCGGGTGGACTGAGAAGACGCTCTTGACCAAAGCCAAACACGCACAGAAAGGGCATGGTCACTGTCTGGCGGACTGCTACAGGTCTGATCCACTACAGCTTTCCAAATCCTGGTGAGATCATTACATCTGAGGAGTCTAATCAGCAATTGATGCGATACACAGTAAACTTCAATGTCTGCAGCTGACAGTGGTCAACAGAAAGCACCCAATTCTTCTCCACAACATCTTACTGCACACTGCACAATCAATGTTTCAAATGTTGAACAAATTGGGCTACGGAAGTTTTGCCCCATTTGCCACATTCACTTGACCTCTTGACTACCACTTCTTCAAGCATCTTGACAACTTTTTGCAGGGAAAACCCTTCCAACATGTAGAAAATTGCCTTTCAATAGTTTGTTGAATCCCAAAACACAGATTTTTAAGCTATAGGAGTAAACAACCTTATTTCTCATTGACAAAAATGTGTTGAGTATAATGGTTCCTATTTTGATTAATAAAGATGTGTTTGAGCCTAGTTACAGTAATTTAAAATTCACAGTACAAAATTACAATTATTTCTGGACCAACCTAATACAAGTATACTCACTAAGAAGGAAATTGGCCTTGATTAAAAACAATTATTACCTAAAAGTCTGTAGACAGATAAATGGATAAGAAAAATGTGGTAAATAAAGCCAACAAATTATTAGACATAAAAAACAAAATCCTTGGCAGAAATGAAACCAAGATTGCAAAACAATTATCCATCAATTACAGAAAATTTTGCAAATAAAAAAATGATTTTTAAAAATAAATAAATAAATAAAATCCTTACTGACATCAGAACAAGAAAATAAAAAAACAACAAGAAAATCTTGTTATATGCTACAACATGAGTGAACCTTTAGGACATCACGCTAAGTGAAATAAGCCAGGCACAGAAAGATAGATACTGTGTGTTTCCACTTACATACTTAAAGTAGTCACTCACAGAAAAAGTCAAACGGTGGCTCCCAGGTAGTAAGTGGGAGGAGGAAATAGGGAGTCGCTACTCAGTGAGTATGGAGTTTTAGTCATACAAGATGAAAAGCTTCTAGAGAAGTGCTCTACAATACTGTGCTTACATAGTTAACAACACTGCACTGTGCACTTAAAAATTCTTAAGGTAGATCTCATGTTATGTGCTTTTTACCACAACAGAAAACAAGAAACAATTAATCTTGTAAAGGTGAGAAGCTTTACAAGGAGAAGACATAGTCTGCTATGGATCTTTAATTCTGATTCAGGTGTGATCCGGTAAACTGCATTCCCCTCAAGTATTTATAAATCCTATTAACTACTTAGCCTGGTTAACTGACAAATTTAGTTTTTAAAACACATAGTAATATCCTTGCTTTTTCTCATATGCTATGAAAACTCTGATTCCTGAAATCCAGAGTAAAGAAAATAAGGACTCTATTAGATGTCAAATTGTTTTTATTAGAAATCTTACTTCTCAGAAATAAAATCCCAAAACTAAAGGTTTATGTTAACCTGAAAGTTACAATGGCACGATATATATCTAAGGTATGAAGTAATGCTAGTTTATAAACTGTACATATTATTTTCTTAAGCTCTACATGAACTCGTTTTATTTTTTCCATTCTCCTTTTCTTTGTCCTTCCAACCTATGAAATTCAAGGTAATACCTAATGGTAGAAAGAGAAAAAAGTTCCACTTGCTTGACTACTTGCATTTATCAAATCTGTACTATAATCAAAAGTATATTTGGTAGACATGTTGATGAGAATGCAGAGAAACCAGAATTCTTATACATTTCTGGTGGTAGTGTACAATAGTTCAGCCACTTTGGAAAAGAATTTGGAAATTCATCAAAAAGGTAAACACATAGTTATTGTATGATTTAGCAATTCAACTCCTAGGTATAAACCCAAGAAGCCTGAAAACATATGTCCACATTTCCAGACTGATGTTCAAAGCAGCATTATTCATTATTCCAAAATGTGGAATCAACGGATAAGCCCATGAGTTGGACAAAGAATAGATAGACAAAATGTGATATTATCCACAGAAAAGAGTATTACTTAGCAATGAAAGAAATGAATTACTGACACATGCTATAACATGGATTTTAAAAACACTATGCTAATGCAAAGTGGCTACTCACAAAATAACCATTTACATAAAATATCTAGAATAGGCAAATCTACAGAGATAAAGTAGGTTAACGGTTGCCTAGGACTGGTGAGTGAGGGGTACATAGGAAAGAAGTGGCAGCTAATGAGTACAAGGTTTCTGTACCAAGCAATGAAAATTTTCAAAACTTAGATTATGGTGATGGTTGAATAACTTTGTGAATACTCTAAAAACTGTTAAACTTATATCCTTTAATAGGTGAAATTTATGGCAAGTGAACTGTATCTTAATAAAGACATTAAAATTTTAAACTATATCTGGCAGCTTTCTGAGTCCAAACACAATGCAAAGCCTTGTTTCTTTCCCAACAGTGACTGAACAATCATTACACATAGTATTAAAATTTATTCAAAACACTCTAACAAAAATCTAAAAATCAAGGTGTTCAAATAACTCTAAACTACATGATATCCCTCTCAAGCTTTTTTTCCCCCCATTTACTTTGATTAGTTGGAGGCTACCCTCTCAAGTTTTAATTTTGCACCTATTTCAGAGATACTTCAGTCATTCTCTTGGCATCTAAACTTCAAGATACATAAATTTAAAAAGTGCCTAAATAAAA
Organism: Odocoileus virginianus; assembly: GCF_023699985.2. Lineage (NCBI taxonomy): Eukaryota > Metazoa > Chordata > Mammalia > Artiodactyla > Cervidae > Odocoileus > Odocoileus virginianus. The sequence continues at coordinate 33,822,325 of NC_069689.1, read as the reverse complement.
AGTTTATCGTCCATTATGCCATTTAGGAAAAACATTTTAAACCTGAACTTTACATACTTCTTTTTTACAGAATTTTTTTTTCCACATGTTTCTTTTAAAGGCATCTATTTATTTATTTGGCTGTGCCAGGTCTTAGTTGCAGCATGCAAACTCTTTGTTGTGGCATGTGGGATCTAGTTCCCTGACTAGGGATCAATCCCAAGGCTCCCTGCATTGGGATCGTGGAGATTTAGCTACTAGCCCACCAAAGATGAGCCTCTGCATGCTTTAAAAATTGTTAACAGTAGCAACAAAAAGCTAAAGAGATTCATAATACCTGTTATACAAATGTTAACCTATGCACTCAAGAACTGATGCTTTCGAATTGTGGTCCTAGAGAAGACTCTTGAGAGTCCCTTGGAGAGCAAGGAGATCAAAACAGTCTTTCCTAAAGGAAATCAACCCTGACTATTCAATGGAAGAACTGATGCTAAAGCTCCAATACTTGGGCCACCTGATGCCAAGAGTCGACTCAATGGAAAACATTCTGATGCTGGGAAAGATTGAGGGCAGGAGGAGAAGGGGGCAACAGAGGATGAGAATGTTGGATGGCATCAGTGACACAATGAACATGAGTCTGAGCAAGCTCCAGGAGACAGTGAAGGACAGGGAAGCCTGGCGTAGTGCAATCCAAGGAGTTGCAAAAGTTGGACACAACTCAGCGACTGAGCAACAACAAATAAGTATAGTTCGTACCTTTTGATTTCTTGTCCTTTTTGCTTAGGAGATTCACCTCCATTCAGGATCTGTTCTAAATTCTTTGTCTCTACTGATCCATTTGGTTCTGAATTGGACAGTCCAAGTAATGATCTTACCCGCTGAGACCGTACATCTAATATTGTATCTGTATAACCTACTTCCTGAAGGTATCTATAAGAGAAAATTAAAAATATTAAATCCCATAATTTGTTAATACCTGTGAACTTGTTAAAGGAAAATCACATCAAACGATTTTAAAAAATCTGTAACACTCCAAAATATACTCTTCCTTTCCTTAATACCTTTCTTCTCTATAGACTAGTTCCAGTTTTGTTTTTTTTTTAAAGGGCTGATTACAAACCAAAATTTAATTGAGAAAGCATATAGATAGCTAATACTAATTAAGAGCCAATCATCCTGAAGCCTAAAAAGCCCTAGAGCTTTTAGGAGCCATCATATATATTACTCAAAAAAGAAAAAAAAAAATCCAGAAAGTTGTAAAAGATGAATAGAACTAAACCTGTGAACAATGACAGGCCACCTTGAAAGCCTGACTCTTAGCGAGAGGTTAATGGGTAGCTCAGTTCTCCTTCTAAGATCTCACTGCAGTCCTATAGACCTGTGGTTTTCAAACTTTCCTTCCTGGCTAAACCAGATTACCCAACAAGGACCTACTATGAGACCTAAAATACAGATAATGGGTAATGAATGAGCTTGTGTGACAAATTTTAAAATTTCTTACCAAAGTACTGATATTTGACAGGCTAAGGGAAGATGCTAAAAAGAAGCCTTATATATTACTGACAAAATAACAAAAGATTTCTAAGTGAAAGCTAAAGACAGGGAGACTGACTGGTTAGGACATTAACACAGCAAGAAGTTAAAACTGGAGAAGAGAAAAAAATGTGAGAAAAATAAGAGAAAACCCAAGTAACTTGCTACAAAAGTAAATATAGCAGTAAATTAAGATGAGAATTTTGGAAATTTTTCAGGTTTCTAGCTGAGGTGACTGATTCTACTCAATAAAATGAATAATAAAGGGCCAGAATCTGGTTTTACAGGGTACCCATCAAATAATCATGTAGTATCTATCAAAGTGATAACATTTATTAGGTACAGTGATAAGAAAGGTCAAAAGCTCAGAAAAGAATGGACTGGGTGTACAGATTTGGGAGTCATTAGTGTTTGGTGATCTTTGAAGCCATGAATTTAAATGAAGTTACCCAGAGAAAAAGCATAAATAAAAACAGAAAGCTTGGGGACAAAAACAACTAAAGTGCTGGAAAAGAAAAACACAAAGGAAAATTAAAGGAAAGAATATGAGAAATTAGGGTTAAAAAAAGCCAGCAAAGACTGACTTCATGAAAACAAGAAAAACTGAGTTTCAAAAAGAAATGAGTTTATGTCAAGTATTTCCAAAGGATCAAATGAACAAAAGGGTCTCATTTTGTGATAGAAGCTTCAGGGAAATATGAAAATGTAAAACTAGCTGAGAAATGAATAAGGAAGACTATTCACATAAACTATTTTTAGAGAAAGGTAAAAAGAGACAGACTATAAAGCCAGACAATGGGATTAGGCATTTATGAGAGAAATTCTGTGTACCTGTTTTCCCTAGAGCCATCAAACTCTTCTAAAAAATGTGATCCTCTTTTGGGGAAAAAAAAAACAAAACTCCACATTCTAACCATGTGGTCTTAGTAGGCCATCAAAATCTTAAACAAACCAGGTAAAAACAACTGACTGGGTAGTTATTCAATCAAGTGAAGACAAATTTAATCCTCAGAAAGTAGTCTGAAAAAACAAGGGATCCTCTGTTATTTGGAGAGAAGTGGTTTTCAGGAGAAAAGAATAAAACTGATACACAGAGGAGTAGAACACCAAAGAATTTCAGATCATATCCTGGATGCTCCACTCCTTGAGAAATCCTCAAGTGATGCTCCAGCTCTTGTGGTCCCGACTCTTAATCAATCAGCACTTCCCTTAACTCAGCTACCTACCCTAGCATCCTTCCAAGTAATAATCTGTTTTTATTAAAACTTGGATTTTAGTCACCAAGAGTTCAGATTGATAAAAATTTTTCTGAATAGAACATTAGAAACTGAGATTATAAACACGAGGTTTAAATACATTTACAAAAAGAAAAGCAAGAAGTGAAGAGTTCTCACCTGACAGCCTTCGTATTTTCAGTGAAGTAGAACCTAAGGTGCTCTAATGAGTAAGGAAGAATGGGCTGAGATGCAGTCCAAGTTTAGGAGGGCAAACTGAGGGCAACAGGAGCAAGAGATGACAAGGGATATGGAAAAAGGCTCTATGAAATGTTTGGACAGGAAACCATGCATGTGTAATGGCATTCACACAATTCTATGACTTTTCTCCAAGAATTAATTAGAAACAGAAGCAACAGATAGTATGACTGAACTAGGGCTGAGATCCTCCAGGTAGGTATAGTAAAATGACTGGTGGGACGAGGAGGGGTAACGAGTGGGCAGCAAGAAAGCTAAAGCTACTGGCAAAAGGGTAAAGGGTCATGGGGTCTAAGCAGGAGCTAACGAAGTAACAAAAAGAAACAAAAAGCCCTACCACAAGAAAAAAACAAAATCAAACCAACCACTAGTAGAGGAGATATGGAAAATGAAGCAGTCAAGATCAGATCAGAGGGCAAATAACAAGGCAACCAGATTAAGAGAAGTGGAATACAAACTGTCAGGTATAATAAGACCAAGGGTCTGACCACACTTCACTGGGTTACTGAGCAAAGGTAAAGATATCTAGGTTTGAGAAGGGTGAATAACTACAAGTTACCTAAGATTTCAGGTGCATTCAAGTACCAAAGTTTTCAAAACACAAGGGAGAAGAACATATAAATCTTTGTTTTATTTATTCTAATTGACAGTAAAAAGATTTGCCACAGAAGTACTTCTAATAGAGCAAAGAATTAAAACATCAATAATGTTCCTCAAAAATTCAAGTAAATGTAGTAAGCAAGCCAGTACTGAAGTTTCTGACAACCAGTTAAATTCCTTCTCTAAACCAGTCACAATCTCACTTAAAACCAAATATGTGAATTTTGCAGTGACAGGAATGAGTGTGTATGTAAGTAAGAATCCCCTATTGTTTCTGACATTCTATTCCACAAATAAGAAAATAAGATCATTCTGAGAAATTTTAAAGATGCAAACTTTAAAAAGATTCAAAATCTAACAAAACAAAAAAGAAACAATATGAGAGCTATACACATTGTTCCACTATCATTAAATAATTTTCACTTGCCAAGTAACTGAGTAAACACTTTCATACCTAAATCCTTAAAGCTGAAAATGAACCATTACTCACTGTCTTAACAGTTGTCTGCCTTGCTTCCACGTTAACTGGCTATTCTGAGGTGCTGTGGGAGCCTCTGTGTCTTTGGTTTCTTCTAAAAATTAACAACAAAACAAGACAAGTTTCACACATGTTACTTCAACTCCTGATAATGCTGCCAAAGTTATCATAAAGTCCCACAAAAACATACCAAAATATTTTATAAAGGATATAAGAAAGTTAACTTTTATTGAGTGTTTACCATGGGTTATTCGTTTTAACTGTTTATCCTGACAGCCCAAACACTTAAGCACCATTCTCCTTGTTTTAAAATTGGGAAAAGCCAAGTGTATATTACTATTACTACAAGAAGTTAAAAAAACAAAAGCCCAGGATTTGAAATATTATTAAAATCAATTACTACCAGAATTCTGATTTGAATGCTTCTGAAATTTAAAATATTTACTATTTACATAAATCAACACTGTTAAGAAATTGGGGTGTGTGTGTGTGTGTGTGTATGAGTAAAATAAGTTTGTCTCAGTAGATGCTAAGTCTATATACAAGACTCAATAGAGTCAGTTTCATTTTTAGAACAAAAAGTTAAACCAGAAAATATTTTTACTGTATGTAAAAAGTCATATTTTATTCTCAGGTAACAGTGTATACATTCAAAAAGAGTTTAATGAACAGTATAACTTCAGATGAGTTAACTTCTCAACAAGTATCTCCAGAGTGGTTCTTATACTTTATTGGCACTAATGATATAGAAATATTTTTCTGTAATTTCCCATTATAAAAATGAAAATAAAGCAAGAATATAGGGCCACAGACTACAAGCACTCATAGTGAATGTTAAAAACTCTTACCATGGCTTACTGTCATTAGTCTCCTAGATTCCTCAGAGTCATGTGAACAAACAGTTATTGGCAGGAATTCAAATATTCTTTGAAGGCATAACTTCTCTAGCCCTAACAATCCATTATTAGTACCCTCTCATTCTTCCCCTATATGTAGAAATATCTATAATTTCTAGAATTATCTCCTTCTTATAGCCCCCATTTTTATGACTTTTTCCTATTTGTACCATTTTATTTTTAAATCACATATAACATAAAATCATTGGCCAAAAGAATACATTTTAAAAAAGAATGTAATTGACCCAAATCCCATCACTGATAGTGTTAATATTTGAGATTTTCTTATTCCATATTTTCTATCTGAAGATAACATACGTGAGCTTCTCCACTCCTTAAATTAAAAAAAAAAAAAAAGCGTGACCTAAACCACACTACAAGCTGCTTTTAACACTTAACAGATCTTAAACACTGTATCACAATAAATATAGATTAACATCACGTAATTATATAGTATTTTATAGAGAGTATATACCTATTTAACCAGTCCCTTATTGTTGAAATTTGGCTCGTTTTCACTGTTGCTAAAGGATATTCTTGAGTACACCCAAGCACATATAGTTCAATGAATTTTTGAACACACACATGTAACCAGTAGAGATTAAGAAACAAAACACCATCAGCACCCAGAAAACTGGGGTGCCCCCCAAAATGCCCTTTTCCAACTCACTAGATACTCCCTAGAAAGTATCAACACTATCCTGGTTTCTCAGTACAGGTTAACTTTTGACTTTGATCTATATGAAACCATTTATATCAATTTTCAAAATTTTATGTGACCCACTCATGTTGTCAAGTTTGCTGTTCATTTGCTAAGTCTTGTCCAACTCTTTGCAACTCCATCGACTACAGCATGCCAGGCTCCTCCATCCTCCACTATCTCCCAGAATTTGCTCAAATTCATGTCCACTAAGTCAGTGACGCTATCTAACCATCTCGTTTTCTGCTGCCCCTTTCCCCTTTTGCCTTCAATCTGTCCCAGCTTCAGGGTCTTTTCAAATGAGTTGGCTCTTTTACAATGAGTCAGATTTTCACATCAGGTGTCCAAAGTATTATAGCTTTAGCATTAGTTCTTCCAGTGAATATTTAGGGTTGATTTCCTTCAGGACTGACTGGTTTGATCTCCTTGAAACCCAAGGGAGACACTCAAGAGTCTTCTCCAGCACAAAAGCATCAATTCTTTAGTGCTCAGCCTTCTTTATGGTCCAACTCTCAAATCTGTACATGACTACTGGAAAAACCAGTCTTGACTACATGGTCTAAAGAGTCAAAGAAGAGAGGGGAAAAAACTGGCCTGAAATTCAACATTAAAAAACTAAGAGGACGGCATCTGGTCCCTTCACTCCATGGCAAACAGAAGGGGAGAAAGGGGAAGCTGTCAGGTTTGTTGTTCAGTTGCTAAGCTGTGGCCGACTCTGCGACTCCAAGGACTGCAGGACCCCAGGCTTCCCTCTCCTTTACTATCTCCCAGAGTTTGCCCAAATTCATATCCACTGAGTCAGTGATACTATTTATCCATCAGTTTGATTATAATTTATTTACTTTTCTTGCTAAATAACATTTTATTATACTAAAATACCACAAAACACTTATCTATCCTATCAATAGAGAACATATGAGTTGTTTCCAGTTTGCTACCATTGAAAGTAATAATACTTACACGTTCTTACACACAAATGTTCTTGTGATGAACATTTCAAGGAGTGGAATTAGTGTACCATAGGACATGCTTCTAATTCTCTTTAGCAATACAGTTATCTTCCACCTTTCAAAAGCTTTCTTTTTGCTGTTATTCTTTTTTTTTTCCATTTATTTTTATTAGTTGGAGGCTAATTACTTTACAACATTGCAGTGGTTTTTGTCATACATTGACATGAATTAGCCATGGATTTACATGTATTCCCCATCCCAGTCCCCCCTCCCACCTCCCTCTCCACCCCATCCCTCTGGGTCTTCCCAGTGCACCAGGCCCGAGCACTTGTCTCATGCACCCAACCTGGGCTGGTGATCTGTTTCACCCTAGATAATATACATGCTTCATGCTGTTCTCTTGAAACATCCCACCCTCGCCTTCTCCCACAGAGTCCACTAGTCTGTTCTATACATCTGAGACTCTTTTTCTGTTCTGCATAAAGGGTTATCGTTACCATCTTTCTAAATTCCATATATATGTGTTAGTATACTGTAATGATCTTTATCTTTCTGGCTTACTTCACTCTGTATAATGGGCTCCAGTTTCATCCATCTCATTAGAACTGATTCAAATGAATTCTTTTTAATGGCTGAGTAACATTCCATGGTGTATATGTACCACAGCTTCCTCATCTATTCGTCTGCTGATGGGCATCTAGGTTGCTTCCATGTCCTGGCTATTATAAACAGTGCTGCGATGAACATTGGGGTGCACGTGTCTCTTTCAGATATGGTTTCCTCGGTGTGTATACCCAGAAGTGGGATTGCTGGGTCATATGGCAGTTCTATTTCCAGCTTTTTAAGAAATCTCCACTCCGTTTTCCATAGTGGCTGTACTAATTTGCATTCCCACCAACAGTGTAAGAGGGTTCCCGTTTCTCCACACCCTCTCCAGCATTTATTGCTTGTAGACTTTTGGATAGCAGCCATCCTGACTGGAGTGTAATGGTACCTCATTGTGGTTTTGATTTGCATTTCTCTGATAATGAGTGATGTTGAGCATCTTTTCATGTGTTTTTGTGCCATCTGTATGTCTTCCTTGGAGAAATGTCTGTTCTTTGGCCCATTTTTTGATTGGGTCATTTATTTTTCTGGAGTTGAGCTGGAGGAGTTGTTTGTATATTTTTGAGATTAATCCAGACCTGTTGCTTCGTTTGCTATTATTTTCTCCCAATCTGAGGGCTGTCTTTTCACCTTGCTTATAGTTTCCTTTGTTGTGCACAAAAGCTTTCTTTATGTCACTTTTTTTCTTGTTTACAGATTTATTTCTGGTTGTGCTGGGTCTTCGTCACCATACACGGACGGGCCTTTTCTAGTTGCAGCGAGTGGGAGCTATTCTTCATTGTGGTGCTTGGGCTTCCCTTGGTGCAGAACACAGGCTCTGGGCGTGTGCGTTTCAGTAGCTGCAGGGTGGGGGCTCAGCAACTGTGGCACACAGGCTCAGCAGCTCTGCAGCATGTGGTAGTTTCCTGGACCAGGGATGGAACCCATGACCCCTGCGCACTGGCAGGCAGATTCTCAACCAACTAGACCACCAGCAAAGCTCTCACATCACTTTTTTGAAAGACCTGCATGTAATACCTATTTTCACTAGCCTAACTGAAAAAAAAATTGAGACCTTTTTCACTTTTTATGAAAAAAGGTTAGAAAGGAAAACAGCCTCTTTAGCATTTGTTTTGCAGTGAGCTGATGAAAAATGGCAGCACGCACCACAAGCAGCAGGAGAGGCACCACCAAGCTCCATACTGAGCCCCACACCTGGGCTTTATCTTCATTTATTTTGTGCACCATTCGCAAGATGTGTCCAAAGGTAAATTACACCTTTGCCTTATGTCACCTTGGCTTATGAATGGGAATGTTCTATTTTGGGATAGTGGGGGAAATTTGTATTGACATCACTTTCAGAGCAGTTTTATCAATTTAGAATTCCAATACCAGTAGGTGCAAAATTCCTGGCTGATCCACACCCTCAGCAACACTGAAAAAAAAAAAAAGACATTGTTTTCTCCTTTCACCATTGTGACAGGTAATGTATTGTGGTTTTAAGTTCCATTTCCTCAATAACTAATACATTTGAGCATCATTTCATATACTTACTGGCCATTTCTTTTACTAGTGACTTTTCAAGTCTTTTTGTCCCTATTTCTCCTGTTGTAGAATTTTCCCCAAAATGGAGGGAAATAGAGGCGTTCTTTACAGAACTGGATACATCTTCTTTTATAGGGATAAGTTTAGGATATATGTATTGGTATTACTTGGACAAGTATATAAAAACACAAACATCTTCTGCTTCTTTTAAAACAGTATTTTGTACATCTTCCTTTAACATTTTGATTTAAGCATAAAAAAGGCAATACTGATTCAGTGTTTATCTCTATCTATACTCTGACATAGATAATTTTGTCCTATTGTCGGCATGGTGTATTTCTGCCCATTCCTTTGTCTGTTTTCCACTAAACATCCTGAGTAGCTTTTCTACATTAGTAAAAATAATTTATTTTGTTATCATTGTGGCTCCTATAAATAAAATACTTGGATGTTATTTTACTCTTCAATTTAAGGAAGTTTTAATATTTAAGTTTACATTGGGAAGGTCCCCTGCAGAAGGGAAAGGCTACCCACTCTAGTATTCTGGCCTGGAGAATTCTATGGACTATATAGTCCATGGGGTTGCACGACTGAGCCCCTTTCACTTTATACAGATAAAAACAGATGTGTCTTTATCCTATTTCTGCTGTGGGCAGGAGAGATTATCTGCTAATGACTTGACTTTATACAAACTTGCACCAAAACCAGTTAGCCAACTGTGACTCTAGCTTTAGGAACAATGGGGCTGCAACTAGCCTCTTCACATTTACACAGACCAAGTAAGGAGAACATTCCTCAAGTTACAGAAAGCAGGGGATTTCCTGGCAGTCCAGGGAATTGGCCAGGACTCAGTGCTTCCAATGCCAGGGCCCAGGATCAACACCTGGTTAGGGAACTAATCCTGCAAGCCACACAACACAGCACAGGCAAAACTAAAAAAGTGACTGCTTATTTTCTGAATACTCTAGCCATATTAGAAAGAAAATGAGTTAAAGGAAAGCTATGAAGGCATCAGGTTTCCTCTGGTGAACCACTGTACTCCCTCAAACTATGGTAGGACTGCTATAGTAAAGAAAGTATTACTGAAAATATACAGGTTTCACATCTTATATCACTTACTGTTGCTTTTCCAAGGAAGACGTAATCTTGTCCCTGACTCAGCAGAGTGAGTCCTCATAACCACTTACAAGCTAGATCAAAGGAAACCCATGCCACTACTACCTTGCTCTCTTAATTTTATATATGACAACTAGGAAAATAAGTGTGTGTGTCTGTTAGTCACTCAGTTATGTCTGACTCTGTGACCCCATGAACTATATAGCCCACCAGGCTCCTCTGTCCGTGGAATTCTCCAACAATACTGGACCAGGTTGCCATTCCCTTCTCCAGGGGATCTTCCCAACCCAGGGAACCTGCACTCTAGGCAAGTTCTTTACTATCTGACCCATCAGGGAAGACAGGAAGGTACGGTGTGGTGCTAAAACTGGCAAGTGGAGAAGACCTAAAAATAAACCAACTGAAGACTGTACATATAGGGTGTTTCTGCCAAGTTTAAGTACTTAATATTAAAGTAAAAGCCAATTAGCTAAATTTTTACAAATCTATTATAACATTTAACTGTAAAAATAAAAATTCATACTTTTCTCATTTTCCCTATTAAATATGCTTTAACTTTATTATGTATGAAGGCAACTATCACTTTCCTGGTGGCTCAGTGGTAAAGAACCCACCTACAATGCAGGGGACTTGCAGAATATGCAGGTCTGACCTCTGGGCTGGGAAGGCCCTCTGGAGTAGGAAATGGTAACCCTGGGAAACCCCATGGGCAGAGGAGCCTGGCTCCATCCACGGGGTCACAAAAGACGTGGCTATGACTGAGTGACTGAACAACAAGAAAGCAACTACAGAAAAGAAAATCTGTATATTCAAATGAAGACATAGTTTTTCCTTATCTTAGTAACTAGCAGTCAAGAACAGTATAGAATTCAGTTTGCTTGCACTAGCAAAATGCATATATAAATGGGCTGTCTCTCTATATATATATCAGATAAAGAAAATTATAGTAATATACCCAAATATTATATAAATCAAAAAACTCGTTCCTTATTAAACTTTTAGTCTACTCAAATTGCAATCATATGAAACCCTAAAATTAACAGTGAACTGTTAGCCTTTTCTTATATCCAGCTTTTCTCTTCCCTGCATAATTGTTCATCACATTCTACTCTTACACTCACTATTTTAGTAAAGAGCAAGGCTAACTGGAGAAAACGTTTTCCTCCCTGTATCTTTATCTGGCTGCCTCCATAGTCCCCAAATTCAAATTTCTAATTTCTTTAGGACTAGACTGAGTTAATCACAGCTTCTCTAGGAAAAAATAGTTAACTTTTTAATAATACAAAATTAAGTTTATGTAGGGGTTTCCTAGTGGCTCAGACAGTAAAGAATCTGCCTGCAATGCAGGAGATGAGAGTTCGACTCCTGGGCTGGGACAATCCCCTGGAGAAGAGACTGGCAATCCACTCCAGTATTCTTGCCTGGAAAATTCTATGACAGAGGAATGTGGTGGGCCACAGTCCATGGGGTCTCAGAGAGTCAGACACAACTGAGCAACTAACACACACAAGCTTAAGTAGAATCAAATAAAAACTGCCTATAGGTGGTACAGAGAGTTACTCATTCCCTTTCACTTCTAATTGTGACCAAATATACACCCAGTTTTACACAGGTTTCAAAACAAGAAAAATAAGACAAATAACTTCAGGACTGATGAGGAGGTAGATGAAACTAACTTTTATTCATTTATTATTTTCCCTCAAATTCTAGAAAGCATTATAATAGTTATTTAAGTAACCAATGCTATCAAAGCAAAATGGAGGTAAAGAGAACATGTCTGTTACCAAAAGTGAGCTTAAACCAGTTTTTCTAGAACGGAGGGCAGAGATTAACAGAAGAATCAAGTTTACCTGATTCAAAGGTTGGCATTTTCAAGTCACCTTGGTTCAGTTCTGTGCCATATTTTAATTTGTGATATTTTGCCCTGAAAATTTAATAATAAATTGTTGAAAGAAAAAAAAGTTTTATTTTCCTTTCTATACAGTTTAATAACTACTGGTATATATTTCTTCAATGACAAATTAAAAAAATCATATGAATGTCAGTTTCTTTAAACTTTAGTTGCAAACAAGTTATAGGAAAAAAATACACTGCATGTACAAGGAAAAATAAAAAGATAAATTATCCAAATAAGATATATACCCAAGATAAATTTTTCCTAATTTGTTTAAAAAAAAGGGGGGGGGGTGAAAAAAGCCCGAAACTTAAGACTCTACAATAAAAAATATTACTTCAATTTAAAGATTTTAATCTTTTTTCTTTTGCCATATAACAATCGAATCAAAATATCATCCTTTATTTTGGGCAAATCTTTGTATCTCTCAGAGTTTTCAAATACGCTGTACAATAACATGTGAGAATAATATTGTTCTACTTTTATTTATGCAAGAAAATAAGGGACACCTACCTTTCTTGTTTTAATGCATACTCTAACATCTTTATTCTTCTTACTAAATCCTTCTTCAAGTTTTCTTGACCTTTTCTTTCTCCTTGCAAAAATGCTATCCGAGCCTAAAAATATAAAAAGTTCATTTATTTTTACTTTTTAACTACACACAGGAAATTGAAAAAAAGAAAACAATAAACATACAATTCTGCACTTTTATTCATGATAGCAAGATTTAAAATTCATAGAAGTAGTTGATAAAACTTTGTTAGAAAATACTCACTTTAAAATAAAGATAACTATAAATTAGCTATTTACCTATAACCCTTATGGTCTCTCTACTAACAATTTTCACATAATTTTAAAGGAAATTTTATATGCAAAAATTACACTTAATTCCTAACAAACAAGTTACAAAGAACAGAAAGTTATCATATTCATGCTTTTCCTCAAATTATATATTAGTTGTTTTAAAAAGTCATATTACCGCAAAAGCATTTCCTTCATGAAACATTTAAAAATTGATAATCTTCCCCTTTCTGACCACCACACTTCAAAATGTTTCAACTCTTGAAACAATTATCCAAAGTATCACAAGTATTAGGTTGGTGAAAAAGTAATTGCGGCATTGGACCCAGAATTTAAAATCATTATAACTATCAAACACATCTTCATTAACCAAAATAGGAACCATTACAATCAACACATTTTTGCAAATGATAGATATGTTTGTTTATTCCTGTACCATAAAACCTGAGCTCAAGATTCAACAAACTCTTGGAAAGCATTTTTGCATCCAGCTGGTTGTAGAAGCATTTTTGCTGCAAAAAGTTGTCAAGATGCTTTAAGAAGTGGTAGTTGGTTGGCAAGATATCAGCTGAATGAGCCAAAACTTCACAGCCCAGTACATTCAACTTTTGAATCGTGGGTTGTGTGACATGTGGTCAGGCATTGTTGTGGAGAAGAACTGAGTCCTTTCTGTTGACCAATGCTGGCTGTAGGTGATGCAGATTTGCAGGTATCTCATCAATTTGCTGAGCATATTTCTCCAATGTAATGGTTTCACTGGGATTCAGAAAGCTGTTGTGGACCAGACGGTCAGCAGACCACCAAACAGTGACATGATCCTTTTTTGGTGCAAGTTTGGCTTTGGGAAGTGCTTTGGAGGTTCTTCTTGATGCAACCACTGAGCTGATGTCGGCAGCTGTCGTACAAAATCACTTTTCATCACACGTCATAATCCGATTAAGAAATTGTTTGTTGTTGTTGAATGGAATAAGAGAAGATGACACTTCAAAAGGACAATTTTTAAAATTTCTGGTTAACTAATGAGGCACTCATTTATCAAGGTTTTTCACTTTTCCAATTCGCTTCAAATTTTGAATGACTGTAGAATGGCTGACACTGAGTTCTTCAGCAACAACTCGTGTAGTTGTAAGAGGATCAGCTTTGATGATCTTCTCAGTTGGTCTTGTCAGCTTTCAATGGCCAGCCATGGCACTCCTTATCTTCACGGCTCTAGTTTCCTTTGCAAAGCTTCTTGTACCACCACTACACTGTACCTTCATTAGCAGTTCCTGGGCCAAATGCATTGATGATGTTGTGAGCTGTCTCCACTGCTTTACAACTCGTTGTGAACTTGAGTAAGAAAATCAGTCAAATTTGCTTTTTGTCTAACACCAATTCCCTAGTCTAAAATACATATAAAATAAACAGCAAGTAATGAATCATTAAAAAGGAAAAACTGTGCATTAAAATGATGTATAATATAATCACATTTAAGAATGTATTCCAATATCAACGGTAAAGTTCAAGAATGCACAACAGCAATTATTTTCTGCAATTACTTCTCCCACCAATCTAACAACTGAAGTTATATGTTCAACAACACTGTTACTTTCTACTGTTATTTTTCTACAGTTAATTTTTTTTTCCTTTTAATTGCCTTATTTCCTTAGAGAGACAAGTCTCCATCTTTTTCTGGCCCTTCCCAAAATGTCAGCCTCCTTTATTTACCCACATGAAAGAGTGATACGTTTAAGAAGACTGGCATCTGTATGAGGTATTTCCTGTTATAAACATGTGTGCAATAAAATTAACTTTCATCGTTTTGCTGAGATGACCAATAGATGTATTTCTTCATTAAGAGAAAGTAAGCTACTCAATAACTTAAATTATGGTTAATTTAAAAAGTTTTTTTTTTAATTTCAGTGAACATGGAATCAGAACAAATGAATTCATCTGGATGATTTAACACATTTAAGTTTGGGAAAATTAAGTAAAATCACCCACAACTCCAGAAGACCTGGAAATGATACACAGCTGTATAACATATAACTAAATGTAAGTTTCAAAACAAAAATAAAGATCTAGGAGCAAGGATAAGATTCAAAACCTAATAATACTCTAAGATCCATCAGAGAAAAGAAGCACTTCTGACTCTCTTAAGCTATGAAGCAAAGGTAAAATATGTCAATTTCATTATACAGAATCAAGAATTTCTGATGGAGGGTTTTCTTCTGGATTGGCTTAAAAAAAAAACAAACAAAAGAATCACATACTATACGTGACTCCAAATTCCAGGTCTCAAAAGTATTTTACAATTAGCACCAGAAGATGATGAAAGAAGTTCATTTTATTCTGCTTCTTAATAAGTATTAACTAGAGATTTTAGGTTGAAAAAGGCACTAAAAACTTTAAAAAACCTTTTTTGGAATTTTGGTATTAAAAAATCATCCATACCTAGAGAATCCAATAAATGAAACAAAGAAGCCAAATTATGTAAAATAACAGGAACATGGAAGCATTTTCTGAACAGAAGCCGAAAGGGGATAATTTACAAAGATACAAGACAACAAAATGGTAAGAATGCATTAAAATGAAACCTTAAAAGGACATAGTCTAACTCAAAATACCTGAAGAGGGGGGTAAAAAAACAGATTAATGATGGAAAAGACATAACTATTGGAAATGACCTTACAATTCGTACAGACTAAAAAGGTAAAGATTATGTCTTATAGTGATAATAAGGACCAATTAAATAACAGATGTGGCATTTAGTAAAGGATCATGGAAAGATATGACAGTGTGTTAAACATACAAGTGTGACAAACTGTGTTAGACAGTGTGTTAAAAAGTATAGACATCACTTTGCCAACAAAGGTCTGTATAGTCAGTGCTATGGTCTTTCCAGTGGTCATGTATGGATGTGAGAGCTAGACAATAAAGAAGGCAGAATGCCAAACAATTAATGCTTTCGAACTGTGGTGCTAGAGAATTCTCTTGACAGTCCTTCAAAAAGCAAGGATATCAAACCAGTAAATCCTAAAGGAAATCAACCCCAAATATTCACTGGAAGGACTGATGCTGAAGCTGAAGCTCCGAAACTTTGGCCACCTGATACGAATAGTTAGCTGACTCACTGGAAAAAATCCTGATGCTGGAAAGACTGAAGGCAGAAGGAGAAGAGGGCAACAGAGGATAAGATGGTTGGATTGGCATCACTGATTCAATGGACATGAACTCGGACAAACCCCGGGAGATTATGAGGGACAGGGAAGCCTGGTGTGCTGCAGTCCATGGGGTTGGGTTGTGAAGAGTCGGACATGACTTGGCAACTGAACAACAACAGCAATAAAGGATCGAGAACAAGAGATTGTTCAATTGTTTTTACAGGTCATGATGCACCATTAATAGAATCATCTTTGCAAAGTAACTGCAAAAACCATCTTTACAATGGCATCAAAAACCAAAAGTACCTAGTAATAAACCAAAGATACACAAAATCTCTGCACAAAAAGTTTAAAACTTTAATGGAGACATAAAAGATAAGTGGACTAGCAAACTCACTACTGGAAAATATCAACATTCACACACACACATTAACCAAAACAATTAACGTAATTCAAAACAATTAATGTAATTCCAATATACTCCCAAAGTGTGTGTGCAGAACTAGAAAAGCTGATAGCAAAGTCTTTGAAAGGTTGCGAGAATTACCAAAATGTCATATTCAGAAATATAAAAGAAGCGATGCTGTTGGGAAAATGGTATCAACAGACTTGCTTGATGGAAGGGTAGCCATAAATCTTCAGTATGTAAAAAATGCAGTAACTGCAAAGTGCAATAAAATGAGGTGTGCCAGCAAATGTTTTTATGATATATCTCTTCATAATCTCAGATTAAGGAAAGATTTCTTGAATAAGATAAAGACACTAGGGCCTTCTCGGGTGGTCCAGTGGCGAAGGCTCTATGCTCCTAATGCAGAGGGCCTGGGTTCAACATCTGGTCAGAGAACTAGATCCTGCCTGTCACAACTAAAAAATCCCACATGCCTCAGTGAAGACCCTGTCTGCCACAATAAAGACCACTACAATTAAAGACCTTCTGTTCAAGATAAAGCAGGGACTGGCAGGCAACCTTTTTGACAATCCCAAGTGAAAAATGGTTTAAAAAAAAAAATTATTAGAGGCAACACAGACCCAGTGTGACTTGCAAAGCCTACTGTACTTACTATTAAGGTTTGCAAACCTTCCGATATTAGACAAAACAGACCTTAAATGATAAAAGGCTGCAAAAGACAAAGAACACTGTATACTAATAAGAGGTTCAATACAACAAGAAAACTAAGATCATGGCATCCAGTCCCATCACTTCATGGCAAATACATGGGGAAACAATGGAAACAGAGACAGACTTTATTTTCTTGGGCTCCAAAAATCACTGCATATGGTGACTGCAGCCATGAAATTAAAAGACATTTGCTCCTTGGAAGAAAAGCTATGACCAATCTAGACAACATATTAAAAAGCAGAGAAATTACTTTGCCAACAAAGGTCCATCTAGTCAAAGCTATGGTTTTTCCAGTAGTCATGTATGGATGAGAGTTGGACTATAAAGAAGGCTGAGCGCCGAAGAATTGATGCTTTTAAACTGTGGTGTTGGAGAAGACTCTTGAGAGTTCCTTGGACTGCAAGAAGATCCAACCAGTCCATCCTAAAGGTGATCAGTCCTGGGTGTTCATTGGAAGGACTGATGCTGAAACTCCAATACTCTGGCCACCTGATGCAAAGAACTGACTCCCTGGAAAAGACCGTGATGCTGGAAAAAACTGAAGGTGGGAGGAGAAGGGGATGACAGAGGATGAAATGGTTGGATGACATCATCGACACAAAGGATGTGAGTTTGAGGAAGCTTCAGGAGTTGATGATGGACAGGGAAGCCTGGCGTGCTGCAGTCCATGGGGTTGCAAGGAGTCGGACATGACTGAGCCACTGAACTGACAATAAGAAAATACAACAATTGTATTTACGCACCCAATGATATCACCAAAATATATAATGCAAAAACTGACAGAATTAAAGGGAGAAAAAGTTCGATGATAATAGCTGGAGTCTTCAATATTCCACCTCAGTAACGTGCAGAAGTACAAGACCAAAAATAAGGAAATAGAGGATCTGAACAACTCAATAAACCAACTAGATCTAACAGATATAACAGGAAACACTCTATCCAACAGCAGAATACATTCTCCTCAAATATACATGGGATATTCTCAAAGACAGACCACACGTCAGAATACCAAATCAAGCCTAATCAACTTTAAAACACAAATAACATTAAAAATACTTCCTGTGGGACTTCCTCGGTGGTCCAGTGGTTAAGAATCCACCTGTCATTGCAAGGGACACAGTTTCAATACCTGGTTCAGGATGATTCCACATGTCACACAGCAACTAAAGCCCATGTGCCACAACTACTGAAGCTCACATGCCCTAGAGCCGGTTCTCTGCAATGAGAAGCCAGTATACCACAACTAGAAAGGAGCCCCCACTCGCCATAACTAAAGTTCATGCACCAACAAAGACCTGGCAGAGCCAAATAAATAAATATATTTTTTAAAATTCTTATGGTCACAGCAGATGAAGCTAGCAATCAATAACAGAAAAAGAAACTTGGAAAACCCACAAACCCTTGGAAATTAAGCAACACACTCTTCAATAACTAATAAAACAAAGAAATCATCAGGAAAATTAAAAAATACTTAGGAAAGAAAATAAAACACACAAAACTTACGAGACACAGCAAAAGCAGTGCTAAATGAAAAACTTACAGCTATACACACCCACCTTAAGAAGCAAGAAAGAACTCAAATCAACAACCTAACTTTAAAACTTAAGAAATTTCAAAAAATGAACTAAACCCAAAGCTAGAAGGAAAGAGATAATAAAGATTAAAGCAGAGAAATAAAATGGAGAAAAGAAAAATAGAAAAAAGTCAACAAAATAAAAAGTTCGTTCTTCAAAAAGATCAACAAAATCCACAAACCGTTACCTGGCTTGACTAAGGAAAAACACACACACCCACACAACCCAGAAACGAAAGGCGGGGGGGACATTACAACCAAGTCTACAGAAAGAAAAAGGATTATACAAGTACCACAAACAACTGTACACCAACCAACAAACTGGATAATCTAGAAACACAGAATTCACCAAGAATGAATAATGAAAAAAAGAGAAAAACTGAAAAGGCCTATAATAAAAAGGTTAAATTTATATTAAAAATTTCCCTACAAAGAAAATCTCTGGACTGATTGCTTTACTAGTGAATTCTACCAAACATTTAAAAATTTAACACAAATCTTTAAAACATCTCCAAAAATTTTAAAGGGACATTCCTTAGTTCAATGAGGCCAGTATTGCCCCAAAAGGCAAAGTTAATAAACACTGCAAGAAAACCACAGATACTGATCAGTATAAATACTGATGCAAAAATTCTCAAGAAAATACCAGTGTATCAAATTCAGCAGCATGTTACAAAGATTACAAATCATGACCAAGAGAGATTTATCCCTGGAACGCATGGATGGTTCAACATAAGGAAACCAATGAATATAAAATACTACACGAAAAGAATAAAGGAGGAAAAAAAATTGACCATTTCAACTGATGCAGAAAAAGAATTTGATGCAACTGAACATCTTTTTCTTAAGAAAAAAAAAAACTGTCAATAAACTAGGAACAAAAAGGAAACTCTCACAACGTAATAAAAGCCATTTATGAAGAACTACAATGAACATGATACCAAGACTGAAAGCCTCTACTCAAAAATCAGAAAAAGAATGCCTGCTTATAACACTCTTGTTCAACTTAGTACTAGAAATCATACACAGAACAATGAAGCAAGGAAAATGAAAGGAACCTAAGTTAAAAAGGAAGAAGAAAAATTATCTCTGTACAGATGATGTTATATGTAAAACAAATCCAAAAGATTCCACAAGTCTGTTACTACAAATTAAGCAAAATACCAGGTCACAGTCAACACACAAAAATTAACAGCATTCCCATACTGAACCATGAAAGAAAATTATGAAAACAATTCCATTTACAAAAGCACCAAAAAGAACAAAATACTTAATGTAACACTTATAAAAGGTGAAAGACTGCTAAAATAAAAACTAAAAGTATCGCTGAATGAAATTAAAGACAGAAATAAGTGTAAACACATTCCACATTTGAGAGTTAGAAGACTATTACTAAAATGTCAATACTACCCAACTAATCTACAGGTTCAGTGAAATTTCTATCAAAATCCCAAGGTACTCACTGGGTCTATGTATTATCATCTGAGCTATCCAACAATCAGTATATACTGATTATCATATATCAATCTAAAAAAATTTTTTGACACTTGACAGCACAGCAATTTTTAAATTGCAAGACCACTAGAGGTCACTAGTGCAAAACATCCAGCACTGACTCAGCTAAAATACTATCAACCTTCAGTATTTCTGTTAGTGTAGTTTCCAACATTTCTAAAATAAGAGTATTTTACTTAAAATAAAAATTTAACAAAATGTTTTACTGTAAGATTTTTCTTTCTTTAAGCGACATTTAAACTGAATGCAAACACTAGATATAGGTGATTTTATCTAATGATTTTAAAACATTCTTTAGAATTCATTAAAAAACAGAAATATTTAGAAACTACAACATCTTAAGCTCAAATTAACAGATAAGGAACTGAAAAGTGTTAAATACTTTAGGTATGGAAGAAAACTGAACATAAAGTCAGGTTATAGCAACTAATAAATTCATAATATTAATATTTAAAATAGTATGCTCTCAACAAACGTTAGTACCTTCTTCCCTTAAGGGGCAACTCAAATTATCCAGGTGATTTTGTTCTAAGCACTTAAATATTTGGGGTTAAGCCGTGTTCAGCTGTAAATAATTCAAGGTACAAGTATAGAGTCAGGTGACCCATGGAATTTTATATGAATGCAAAATACATAAAAGTAATTTATAGAAGTTTCAAAAAAAACAGCTAATTAGAAATATCAAGGAGGCTAGATTTTACACACACAAACACACTTAGATTCATGTTTCAGTGTGATGAACTGGAACTTCACAGAAATTTTTGTATAACCATCCTGAAATTCAAGTACTCAGTCCCACTTAACAAGGTACAGTACACTCAAAAAGTATACTGTACAGGATACTAAAAAAGTATACTACCTTTTTAAGAAGAATGAACCAAAAAAGCGTGCCTGCGATAGCCTGTAAGATTTTTCATAAAAATAACCTTTCAATTTTATATATAGCTAACAATTAAGACTGTGTGGATCACAATAAACTGTGAAAAATTCTGAAACAGATGGGAATACCAGACCACCTGACCTGCCTCTTGAGAAACCTGTATGCAGGCCAGGAAGCAACAGTTGGAACTGGACATGGAACAACAGACTGGTTCCAAACAGGAAAAGGAGTTATGTCAAGGCTGTATATTGTCACCCTGCTTATTTAACTTATATGCAGAGTACATCATGAGAAACGCCGGGCTGGAAGAAGCAACAAGCTGGAATCAAGATTGCCAGGAGAAATATTAATAACCTCAGATATGCAGATGATATCACCCTTATGGCAGAAAGTAAAGAGGAACTAGAAAGCCTCTTGATGAAAGTGAAAGAGGAGAGTGAAAAAGTTGGCTTAAAGCTTAACATTCAGAAAACTAAGATCATGGTATCTGGTCCCATCACCTCATGGGAAATAGATGGGGAGACAGTGGAAACAGTGTCAGACTTTATTTTTTGGGCTCCAAAATCACTGCAGATGAGTGATTGCAGCCATGAAATTAAAAGACGCTTACTCCTTGGAAGGAAAGTTATGACCAACCTAGATAGCATATTAAAAACCAGAGACATTACTTTGCCAACAAAGGTCCATCTGGTCAAGGCTATGGTTTTTCCAGTGGTCATGTATGGATGTGAGAGTTGGACTGTGAAGAAAGCTGAGTGCCAAAAAATTGATGCTTTTGAAGTGTGGTGTTGAAGAAGACTTTTGAGAGTCCCTTGGACTGCAAGGAGATCCAGCCAGTCCATCCTAAAGGAGATCAGTCCTGGGTGTTCACTGGAAGGACTGATGCTGAAGCTGAAACTCCAGTGCTTTGGCCACCTCATGCAAAGAGTTGACTCACTGGAAAAGACCCTGATGCTGGGAGGGATTGGGGGCAGGAGAAAGGGACGACAGAGGATGTCATGGCTGGATAGCGTCACCGACTCGATGGGCATGAGTTTGCGTAAACTCCGGGAGTTGGTGATGGTCAGCGAGGCCTGGCGTGCTGCAATTCATGGGGTCGCAAAGAGTCGAACACGACTGAGCCACTGAACTGAACTGAAGAATTAGAAGGAAATGAGAAACAGAAAATACTAAGATTTCCAGAGACAAATAAAACTTGTACTTTTTAAATCTCTATTTATAAATAAGTCTAATACAAAATTTAACAGAAATACTACAACCATCTTCTAAAATTCCAACGTAATTTTACATGGTAAGAGTTGGTTTAAAGCATAAGAGGCTTTCAATTTTAAATAATCAAATCTGTATTTCATTAAGTTCTCATTTATCTGACATTTGAAAGCATAAATCTCCAGGTATAAGCCCATGTTCTATAAGCAGAAGAATTTACCCTTCAAGGTGTAAAACCATAAACCATTTTAATGGACTTTTAAAAAACACCTGTTTAGGGAACTCCGTGGGCTTCCCTGGTGGCTCAGTCAGTCAGTAAAGAATCTGCTCGCAGCGCAGGAGACCCGGGTTCGATCCCTGGGTCGGGAAGATCCTCTGGAGTAGGAAATAGCAACCCACTCCAGTATTCTTGCCTGGAAAATCCCATGGACAGAAAAGCCTGGCAGGCTAGAGCCCATGGGGTCGCAAGAGTCGGATATGATTTAGCCACTACACCACCACCATACTGGCAGTCCAATGGTTAAGACTATGCATTTTCACTGTCATTGCCCAGGTTCAACACCTAGCCTGGGAACTAAGATCCTGCAAGCTGTGCAGCATGGACAGATAAATAAATTCATAAATAAATAAAGTTAAAAAAATTTTTTTTAAATAGAAAAAAATAAAAGCACATGTTTAGTGACATCTTGACCAACTTAAAAACCCTTTATAAATGGGATCTACTTAAACTCAAAAGCTTTTGACAGCAAAGGAAATGATAATCCAAAGAACCACAGACTGGGAGAAAATATTTGCAAATGATGTGACCGACAAGGGATAAATCTCCCAAATCTACAAATAGCTCATGAAGCTTAATATGATCAAAACTAACAACTCAATCAAAAAATGGGTAAAAGACCTAAATAGACATTTCTCCCAGGATAGCCAAGATGCACATGAAAAGATATTCAACATCTCTATTAGAGAAAAGAAAATCAAAACTACAATGAGGTATCACCTCACACCAGTCGAAAAATCCACAAACAATAAATGCTAGAGGGTGTGGAGAGAAGGGAACCCTCCTAAACTGTTAGTGGAAATATAAATTGGTACAACAATTATGGAGAACAGTATGGAGGTTCCTTAAAAAACTAGAAATAGAGCTGCTACCAAATGAGCCTGCAAGCCCACTTCTGGGCATATATCCAAGGAAAAGACGATGTGAAAGGATACATGTGCTCCACTGTCTATTACAGCACTATTTACAATAGCCAAGACATGGAAGCAGCCTAAATGTCCACTGACAGGATAGATAAAGATGTGGTACATATGTACAATGAAGCATTTCTCAGACTTTAAAAAGAATGAAATAATGCCATTTGCAGCAACAATGGATGGACCAAGAGTGTCACACTGAGTGAAGTCAGTCAGACAGAGAAGCAGAAACATCGTATGACATCCCTTAAATGCAGAATCTACAAAGAGACTATACAAATGTACTTAATAACAAAACAGAAGCAGAGCTCGGACTTCTCTGGTGGTCCAGAGGTTAAGAATCCACCTGCCAACGCAGGGGACGTGGGTTCAGACCGTGGTCCAGGAGGATGCCACATGCCACGGGCAACTAAGCCCACGCATCACAAGCACTGAACCCCGTGTGCTCTAGAGCCCATGCTCCACAACAAGAGTCCCAGCACAGACAAAAACAAAGCCAATTAAAAAAAAAGAACTTCACAGAAACATCAAAAAAATATAAACAAAACCCAGAAACAGACTCACAGACTTAAGAGAATGAACTTAACAGCTGCTGGGGGCTGGAGGGGTGGGTTGAGGAATGGCAGGGGAAAGGAATAGTTAGGGAATTTAGGATGGGCAGGTACACAATGCTATATTCAAAATGGATAACCAAGTTGTGAGACATCAATGAAGGCAAGCACCTTCACACACTAGATGGTGGTGACATGATCAATGAATGCCCTGTGCTTCAGTCCCAACTGCTACTGGCCCTAGCATCAAGAAGTGGGACTTGGAGGGCAAAATCATTTTCGATGAACTGAAGCAAGAAGTTACCAATACCAGTAGCAAGGCAGAGCCTCCCCATGTACCTCTGGCCTGGTATGCTGATGGCCAGATTCTATTTGCTGGCTACATGTAAAACCTGTTGCGAGTTTGGCAGGTGACCACTAGTACCCACTAGAAACAAACATGGCGGAGCTTTAAAAATTTAAAAGAATGGATACATGTACACGTATGGCTGAGTTCCTTTGCTGTCCACCTGAAACTGTCACAACACTGTTAAATGGCTATACTCCAATACAAAATAAAAAGTTTAATTTGAAAAAAAAAAAAGTAAAATTAGTATCACCTTTCCAAAAAAAAGATATGTTACAAATAATATCAATACAAATTCATAGAGACTAAAATACTGCAAAAGCCAGTAACATTAATGGCAGTGATTTAGAATCTGCAGAATAACAATATATTGACACATCCCCTTAGCTGCACAGAACCATTCCTTATTAGCTTATAACCGTATCAGCTTATCCTATTTTGTACCAGGCTAGGAAGCGATAAGAATAAATGTACACTACTTGTTTAACATACTTTATTGCTACTTATGTATCTTTGAAAAGAGAATGAAATTCTTTTAAGAATACGGCTCAGTATAAATTTTTTAAAAACTCAATGGGAAAAGCTTCTATATAAGCCACTATCAGATTTTATTATTTGCTTCATATCTGTGCTGACAAGACTGATTCTTTGGGGAAACCAGTAACAAAAGAAGGTTGACTTAAAAGGAAGATTACTGTACTACTTTATTATAAAAGAGCAAAATGGCTTTTACATGACTACAATTAGGAAGGGAACATTTTTCTTGTTACTACTGGAGGGCAAACTTTTGTTCTCAAGACTGTTATGTTTCTTGAAATTTTTTTTAACCCCCTAAGAGATATATCTAACTTTTTAATGAAAATAATTACAAATAATAATTTTATAAGTGAGTTTTCAAGAATAGCTTAATTTATTATCATTCCTCTTAAGGTACTTCTAATAATCAATTATGGTTATACTAATCAGGAATGCAAATCAATAACCAGTCAGAATGGCCATGAAAAAGTCTACAAATAATAAATGCTGGAGAGGGTGTGAAGAAAAGGGAACTCTCCTACACTGCTGGTAGGAATATAAATTGGTACACAGCCACCATGGAGAACAGTATGGCGGTCCCTTAAAAAACTCAAAACAGAGGCTTCCCTGATGAAGTGGTAAAGAATCCACCAGCCAATGCAGGAGACACGGGTTTATCCCTGAACTGGGAAGATCCCACATGCCATGGAGCAACTAAGCCCATGTGCCGCAACTATTAGAGCCTGCATTCTAGAGCCCTGCGATCCGCAACTACTGAGCCCGCGTCCCTGGTTCGATTCCTGGGTCGGGAAGATCTGCTGGAGAAGGGACAGGTGCCCACTCCAGTATTCTCAGGCTTCCCCTGTGGCTCAGCTGGTAAAGCAGCCACCTGCAATGTATGTGGGAGACCTGGCTTTGATCCCTGGGTTGGGAAGATCCCCTGGAGAAGGGGAAGGCTACCCACTCCAGTATTCTGGCCTAGAGAATTTCAGGGGGTTGCAAAGAATCAGACATAACTGAGAGACTTTCACTTGCTTAAAAGGTACATCGTTGAGGATGGAAGGTAGACCCATATTGGTGTTTCTGTCACAGCTGATTATGACATGAACCGGACTGTTTACTGGGCAGTGGGTAACTTTAAAGAACAGAATTTCCAAAATAAAAACAAAAATTTCTGTATATGTATTCTTTTCGGTAAGGAGCTTGTGTCAGGGGTAGTAACAAAGACTGAAGAACCCTGTAATGAACTGAGCTTATTAAAAGACCCTGCAACTACTGAAGTCTGTGCACAGAGCCCATGCCCTACAACAAAAGAAGTAAAGGCAATGAGAAGCCCAACACAGTAACTAGAGATTATCTCCTGCTCACCAGGACTAGCAAAAAGCCCACAAAGCAACAAAGACCCAGCACAGCCAAAAATTAATTAAATTTAAATTATATTTTTAAAAAGTCTAAAAACAGAGTTACCGTATGATCCAGCAATCCCACTCCTGGTAATGTATCTGGAAAAGATGAAAACTCTTAACCTGAAAACATACGTGCATCCCGATGTTCACAGCAATACTATTAAGAGTAATTAAGTGCCCATCACCAGACTGGAGTATTTTCCTAAATGAATGTTATTTATACTTCAATTTACAAGTTCAGGCAGAAATACATTAAAAATATCACTCAACACATACCTCAATGCCAAAATATTATCTCTGGGTGCCTGGATAAGCAATTTTTGTTCTCTTTTCTAGACTTTTCTACAGTCAGTTCTCCACAATTAAAAGAAAAATATATTAAAAATCAAGAATGCCACTAGGACTTTCCTGGTGGCACAGTGAATAAGAATATGCCTGGCTGTGCAGGGGACACGGGTTTGATCCCTGGCCGGGGAAGATTCCATATGCCACAGAGCAACTAAGCATGTGCACTGCAACTACCCAGCCTGAGTGCTGCAACTAATGAAGCCGGCACGCTCTAAGGCTTACAAAATAAATATTACTTGAAAAATTACTTGAAAAAGTAATATTTCACACACACACACAGAATGTTGCTATTGGGAACTTCCAATAGTGGTTAGGACTTGGGGCTTTCACTGAGGTGGCCCAGGGTTCAATCCCTTTCCAGGAACTAAGATCATGTATGTCTCAGCACAAAAAAAAAAAAAAAAATTGCTATCAATTTTAACATTCTCTCTAAACATTCATTTATCTTCTCTCTGCTCACACTGATAAAAATATAATTTTTTTCTCCCACACAATTTGTCCTCCTGCTGAATTTCAGGTTTTGAACAGCTCTGTTACTAGTTAAAACAAATGAATATTAAAATCCAACTTTTGTTCCCTAGCTAAATAGAGTTTGTATGTGCATTTTCCATAATATGTAGTGGTCTATATGCAATATACTGGTGTATGTGGAATGCACCTAAGCATGTGAGATACAACGCACACACACACACAGTGTGAGCAGTCTTTCACAAAAATAAGTTCCTTAGCAGTGGTGTATGTGCAATGCACCTGTCTAAGCATGCAAAATACACCCCCCCACACACACAGTGTGAATAGTCCTTCACATAAATAACTCCCTTAGCAAAACTCTGCTCAAATATCATCTTCTCAATGAGACCTATCCTAACTAATCCTTTAAAAATTACAAACTGCCCCACATTTCCATATATTCTCAATTGCTCTAACCCTCCTCTACTTTTTTTCTTACCACAACACTTATTCACTTTCTAACAATAATTTATTTATTCATACATTTTTCAATTAATTTATTGACATATTATTGCTTGTCTCCTCCCTTCAGTTCTATGAGAGCAGGAATCTTTGATTGCTTAGTTCATGGTTATACCCCAAACATTTGGAAAAGTGTGGGGCAACTAGCAGGCCAGAAACAAAGGGAATGGGATGGGTGGGAAAGGATAGAAAAAAAAAAAAAAAGGCCTGTGCAAAGTTCAATGACATACTGAGATGGATGAGAATTAGAAGGAAAATTATGGTGACAAACAGCATCTTATTAAGATTATAAATTAAAATTAGTGAAATATCTTCTCAAGAGTAAGGATTCAGAACTTCTATACTCAGCTGCTTTAATTAAAATTACCTTCATACACATTTATATTTCTCTATTATACAATAATGTGAGTGAACTACAAGTTGTGCCTGACCCCAAAACAAGTATTTATCTACTAACAGATTTATATTGACTAGATCTCACCAGGTAGATCATGACCAGTCCATCACAAATACTTATACTAAACAGCAATCTGTCAAAACTGCAACTTACAAAACAAATTAGCAGGTTTTTCATTACAAGACTCACTATGGAACTTTTTTTTTAGGTTAATAAATGCATTCAAAGGAATTCAATATGACATGAAAAGCAAAGTGAAATCTTTGAAGACTGAAGTTATCAAAATTTTCTTCCAAGAGTTGATGGTATCAAACACTTTATTCACAAGAAACCTAATTCCTATCATTTAACTGATAATATTTTTCTTCTACACAAAATCTCCCCTTCCTTCCTTGCTTGCGTGCATGAGCATGCAAACACACACTATGACTGCACCTTCATTAAAATGTTCATAAAGTTTAAGTAGGTACTTTTAAGTAATCTAACATCAACCTTTTTAACTTACAACTCTGAAGCAGAGAGATTCTCAAACTACAACAATATACAGACCTCTTAAAAAAAGAGAAATGTTTCTTCAGTTTGTAAAAATTATAATTCTACTGTTATTTAAACCAACACAAACATAAACCTTTTAAAATTAGTTTTATTGGAATAGAGTTGATAAACATAAATATTTAGGTAAACCCTTTTACACATATAAATCTTACATAAATATAAAGCCAAATAAACCAAAAACTAAATACAAAGCATCTAACAAAATTCAACTGAAAACAAACACTTAAAAATAAATGGCATGGCTTTGCTGAATAAATCTCTGCTCATAACACAAAAATGGCACTAACTGCATTACCATAAGCCTCTTTTAGATTGTAATGCTTATACTAAATGTCTCGTGATAATAAGGCATGTAAAATTTTCTCAATTTCACATTATAATGAAACATTAATTCAACATGCTGAAAAAGCATTTGGTCTCCACTAAAAACTCAAAGGCATCTTACTCATTAAGGCTGGTACTTCTATTCTTTTCCTTACTATTACCACCTAACAATCAAAACAGTTAACACCTGGCACCACCAAAAACAAACACAAATGCACATTCTAACCACAGCATTAAATGAAAGCATTTAATTGTGAATCAGATGATCCAGAACACGTTTAGGACAATCTACCACAGAAAATAAAATTGGTAAATTTTAAAATTCTATAGCACTTTCAGACCTTATTTGGTAATCATATGTCCACTGTATGATCCTTGCAGCAAAAAAGTGAAGAGTTTCCACTATTTGGTAACCCAGAGCCATCATGAAGAAATTTCCAAACCTAACTGTGGAATCATCTTCCAGGAAATTTAAAAATAAATCAGATTCATTTGTCCAAAATGAATTCAGGACTGATGAAAACGATATACTCCAAAAGCTGACTTTATTATTAATGCTGTTGTCACTGAAGCATTTACAAACTATTTACCATTATTCCCAGGAGGAGCAACAAAATGACTTTTAAAGGCTATAAAAATCTCTTGCTCAGTTTCAGAATCCTGATAGCCTCTTCTTAGAAATTACTATAAGAAATTAATTAAGGTAAGGAGTACTGATAAAAGGATACTAGTTTAGGAGTTTGGAGACTTACATTCTAATCCTTACTTGTCACTAACTAGCTTCAAAACCCCTCAGGCTCACCCATTCCCAGCTTCCTCATCTGTCAAATGAGAGGGCAGAATTAGATGTCTTCTTAAGACAGAAATGGTGTGGACCTAAGAGAAGCAGAAGATATCAGAAGAAGTGGCAAGAGTACACAGAAGAACTGTACAAAAAAGATCTTTATGACCCAGAAAATAACGATGGTATGATCACTCACCTAGAGCCAGACATCCTGGAATGCCAAGTCAAGTGGGCTTAAGGAAGCATCATTATGCAACAAAGCTACTAGAGGTGATGCAATTCCAGTTGAGCTATTTCAAATCCTAAAAGACGATGCTGTCAAAGTGCTGCACTCAATATGCCAGCAAATTTGGAAAACTCAGGACTGGAAAAGGTCAGTTTTCATTCCAATCCCAAAGAAAGGCAATGCCAAAGAATGTTTAAACTACTGCAA
Organism: Odocoileus virginianus; assembly: GCF_023699985.2. Lineage (NCBI taxonomy): Eukaryota > Metazoa > Chordata > Mammalia > Artiodactyla > Cervidae > Odocoileus > Odocoileus virginianus. The sequence goes on along the minus strand of NC_069689.1, from coordinate 33,792,510 downwards.
AATTGCACTCATCTCACACGTTAGTAAAGTAATGCTCAAAGTTCCCAAGCCAGGCTTCGACAGTACGTGAACCATGAACTTCCAGATGTTTAAGTTGGTTTTAGAAAAGGCAGAGGAAATAGACATCAAATTGCCAACATCCACTGGATCATGGAAAAAGCAGGCGAATTCCAGAAAAACATCTACTTCAGTTTTATTGACTATGCCAAAGCCTTTGACTGTGTGATCACAACAAACTGTGGAAAATTCTTAAAGAGATGGGAATACCATACCACTTGACCTGCCTCTTGAGAAATCTGTATGCAGGTCAAGAAGCAACAGTTAGAACTGAACATGGAACAACAGACTGGTTCCAAAGTGGGAAAGGAGTACATCAAGGATGTATATTGTCACACTGATTATTTAACTTATATGCAGAGTATGTCATGAGAAATGCTGGGCTGGATGAAGCACAAGCTGGAATCAAGATTGCCCAGAGAAATATTAGTAACCTCAGATATGCAGATGACACCAGCCTTATAGCAGAAAGTGAAGAAGAAGTAAAGAGCCTCTTGATGAAAGTGAAAGAGGAGAGTGAAAAAATTGGCTTAAAAATCAACATTCAGAAAACAAAGAAAATGGCATCTGGACCCATCACTTCATGGCAAATAAATGGGGAAAAAATGGAAACAGTGACAGACTTTATTTTTAGGGGCTCCAAAATCACTGCAGATGGTGATTGCAGATATGAAACTAAAAGACATTTGCTCCTTGGAAGAAAACTTATGACCAACCTAGACAGCATATTAAAAAGCAGAGACATTACTTTGCCAACAAAAGTCCATCTAGTCAAAACTATGGTTTTTCCAGTAGTCATGTATGGATGTGACAGTGGGACTATAAAGAAAGCTGAACGCTGAAGAATTGATGCTTTTGAACTGTGGTGTTGGAGAAGACTCTTCAGAGTCCGTCGAACTGCAAGGGGATTCAACCAGTCCATCCTAAAGGAAATCAGTCCTGAGTATTCATTGGAAGGACTGATGCTAAAGCTGAAACTCCAATACTCTGGCCATCTGATGTGAAGAACTGACTCCCTGGAAAAGACCCTGATGCTGGGAAAGATTGAAGGTGGGAGAAGGGGATGACACCAGATGAGATGGTTCAATGGCATCACAACTCAGTGGACATGAGTTTGAGTAAACTCTGGGAGTTGGTGATGGACAGGGAGGCCTGGTGTGCTGAAGTCCATGGGATTGCAGAGTCAGACACGACTGAGTGAGTGAACTGAACTAAGACCCGCTAGTTGTAAATTTCAATTTCCAATATTAGCATTTCAGGATTCTATGATGACATTCTAGTTATTAAAATGGTAAATAATTATACAAATCAAAGGTTAACTAGCTCAGTTTTTCAAAAATGCCTTAGGAAAAATTGTCCATCTTACTATGAATAAAAATGTATATAGTTCTTGAATTATATTTCACAGCTCTCTCATAAAAAACTTATTAAAATAACAATTTTAAAATATTTTATAAAAAAATTTATAATCAGAAGAACTCACATGAAGCTATATGTAGCAGATACTGAAGTGCTATGCAGATCTCCTTTCAGAAGTGAAGGATTTCTTGTCCAGCTGCTGGAAAACAGCCTTCACCTGTCAGGTCTTTTCAGGAAGTGCCTCAGCTAAAGACAGCTGCATGCCTGAGCAGCCTTCATGGAGTAGCTGATCAAACAGGGGTTTAAGGGCCCAGCACCTTGTTACAATTTTGGACAACTCAGCAGGTTATCCCAGCTTCAGAGTCTCAAGGGGGTAACAGTGACTTTTGTTGATAATACAATTCAGCACAATTTATCCTTTCTGCTTCCTTTCTACTCCTTCTACAGATGTTGATGTTAAGAACATTCCTTAATAAACTTCTGCATTTTAATCATAGTTAACATACTTAGGAACCCAACTTGCACCCACTGGTGAGGAGAATGATAGAATAGGCTAAAATAAAGCTTTGGAGTTGGGTCACCATACACATAGCACCCAGCTGGCAAAGGACACTATCACTGGTGATGAATATACAGAACCCTAGCACAAAGTGGCAGTGCAAAGCTTCCTCCCAGGAAGCTTCAACTGTTGGTAAACTGGGTATTTTCCTGTGGAGAGAATGCAGATATTGGCAAACGTTTCTTTTTTTTTAAATAGGACCAGATAGTATTTCATATTCTTTTTTGTTGTTTCTGTTTTACAACTCTTTAAAAATAGGGCATGACAAAAATAGGCAGGCCCCAGAGTGGGTTTGGCCTGCAAGTCAGTTTGCCAATCCCTGAACTTAGAAAGTGCAATGTATCAAATATTTGAGAAATATAAAGAAAGCAGTAATTATCAAGACCATGAAAACGGGTTGTTGCTGCTAAAGGCAACTGACTCTTCAGAAAAACAGCAGGAGGTAAAAATGAGTAACAGGGAATTAAAAACTAAATGTCAAAAAGCCAGAAGGTTCTTTCGTAGCATAAAATCTCTAAAAAAGGCTAAGGATCAAGACTTATTGTAAAAGTAGCAGGGCTTCAAAGAAAGTTAAAGTCTATGTCTGCTATGCCAAGGATAAGGCCTGCATACGAAACAAGAACAAATTGGAACCCTGAAAAAACGATACAGAGACATGGACTGATTAACCAGAAAGTTCTCAATCCTCAGGTTCTTCGAGTCCTCTGAGCTTGGAGAAGGAATCCACACATTCGTAAATGCAGTTGATATTCCCATCAGCAAGAATTACCAAGTAAAGACATATACAATTATCTTCTTCATAAAAGCAGTGAGAATAGTGGCAAAAGCCGGAAGAATCATCTTTTTCAAACTATGAAAATTACAAAAAATTGAAGCAATCTGGGGAATGTGTATTCAGCAATATGGCTAAATCTTGGTAAGAAGAGCAAGCTTTGTGGCTGTTTCCATTCTAACCGCTTCACAGTTTCGTAAAAACCTGCAATCATAGTGAATATCAACAAACACTAGAGGCAGCACAACAGAACTGGAGCTTCTTCAAAGTCCTACTCCCAGAGAATTGTCATTATTTGACATGTCTGGTAGTTCCTAGAAGACTCTACTATCAAAGCTATCTTTATGTGACCTGACTCGGAGCTCATCCAGAGTAAACAGCCTTCTTTCTGTTCAAAAACAATCAATTAGAAGCAACAGTCAAACACTGCAGCTGAGATTATGGACAATTTTTGAGGCAAACAACAGCATGGGGCTTTGGAAAGCTCCAGCATATTCTTGGGACTCTAGAAGGCCATACTCACACATAACCTGTGCACATTCTCAGGAAAGAGCTGTGAAAGCCCTTAAACGCTCACCGCTGGTGAACACTTAGGCTCTGTAGAAGCAGGAAAAGACAAACCTATAAATTGCTTAGCTGAGTGTTGAAGGCATGTCTCACCATACACATTGAGGCCTTTAGAAAAGACCAGAAGATTTACATCATTCAGGCATCCAAGGAAACCTATGCCTGTTCATTACTTTAACTACTAAGCTAACTATGCAGACGCTTCAGTGACCACATAGAACAGACTTTATAGTATTAATACCAAAAAGTCACTCACGTACATAAACAATCACAGGGAGAGAATATGATTTCTACAGCTGCCACATTATTTAAATGTCTAGTTTTGACAAAAAATTAAAAGCATGCAAAGAAACAAGAAAGTATATTCTACACACACACACACACACACACACACACACACAATGGGGGGGGGGCGGGGAGTGGGCACACGTGGCAATATACACTATTCTTGAGGAAGCCCAGACACTGAACTTAACTAGAATAAGACTTTAAATCATTTATTTTAAATATGTTAAAACAACTAAAGGAGTATGAGAACAATGTCTCAAACAAATTGACAATCTTAATATACAAAAAATATCAAATAGAAATTATAGGTCTGAGTAATATATAATAAAATTAAGAGGTCGACACAGCAGCTCAATAGTAGATATAAGCTGGCAGAAGAAAGAAACCAGCAAACTTGAAAACAGATCAACTGACATCAGTCAGTCTGAGAAACAGAATAGAAAAGAGAAAAAAAAAAAAAAACAAATCAGAGACTCAGAAACCTGTGAGACACCATTAAGAATACTGACTTACATATAATAGACAGGAGACAAACAAAAGGACAGAGTATTTGAAGAAATTAAGGCCAAAAATTTCTCAAATTTGAAAAAAAAACATATACATTCAAGAGGCTCAAAAAGTTTCAAACAGGTTAAACTCAAAAGAGATCCACACCAACACGTACAAACTGTTGAAAGAGAAAAAAGCAACTTATCACAAATAAAGGCTCCTCCCAAGACTAACAGCTGATTTATCAGAAATCATGGAGACAGTGGGATGATATATTCAAAGTGGTGTGGAAAAAAGTCAATCAATAATTCTATATCCAACAAGACTTCCCTTAGAATCACAGAAGGCATTCCTAATCAATTAAAACTGAATAAGCTGTTACCAGTAGACTTGCCCTAAAAGAAATGCTATTAGGAGCACTTTAGCTGAAATGAGATGACACTAAACAGTAACTCAAACCCATTATGAAAATACAAAGCACCAGTACAAATAACTTCACACATAACTCCTTTTAACTCCTTTTTCCTATCTAACTTAAAAGACAAAAACATCAAGTGGTAATTAGAAAGACGGTTTATGACGATGCAACGGGTGAAGATGTAACTTGTAGGACGGTGACAACACAATAGAGGGGGAGGAAATGGAGCTCTATGAGGAAGAAAGTCTTTATAAGCTCTTGTAACTGAACCAGCATTCCAACTAGATGAAATGGTAATGATAAGCCCCAGAACCACTATAAAATTAACAACAGTACAGTAAAAGAACAAGGAAGTCACAGTAGTACACTAAAAGATTTCTGTGCTTAGTCGATCAGGCATCTCCAACTCTTTACAGCCCCATGGGCTGTAGCCTGACAGGCTCCTCAGTGCCTCACACACATCTGCTGAGTAAGGTAAACAGCCCACAAATAAACAAACAAATGAACAGTCAGTACAGCTAAGCCTTCTAAGAAATGTCTCCCATTAAGAGTAGCCTAAGAGAAAGGAAATATGTGCACATGTGCAATTTGTAGATCGAGAAGGAGGAAAAAACAACTGCGGAATCACAGGGGGAAGACAGTAGGGTTGAAGATTTAAGGAGAGTAGCTAGTTGCCTTGCACATTTCTGTTGAAATTAAAATAGAAATCAGATTCAAACTCTGAGCACTACACCTTAAAAGAGCAGTCATGTGATTCCACATAAACTGTACACCAAAACTTCATGCATCCTTATAACTTAAAAAGTGCTCAGTAAAAAGATTCAGAAGGATCAGTAAAATGAAATGAAGGCCTTGAATAGAGTTTAAAAAAAGCATCACACCAGTCTATAACCTTGAAATACTGATTGTACCAGTTTTATTAGTCAGTTATATCCATAGATGTGAAAGCAAAGTCTTGAAGAGATATCTGTACACCCATGTTTTAGCAGTGTTATCATAATAGCTAAAAAGTGGAAACAACCCACATTTCCACCAGCTGACAAATGGATAAGCAAATTGTGGTAATGTGGTAATGTATTTAATAGAATATTATTCACCCTTAAAAACGGAGGAAATTTTGACACAAGCTACAATATGGATGAACCTTGAGGACCTAATGGTGAGTGAAATAAACCAGTCAGAAAAAGACAAATACTGATGTATTCAACTTATATGATGTACCTAGAATAATTAAATTTACAGAGACAGAAAATAGAATGATGGCTGCCAGGAGCAGGGGGACAGGGGAATGAATAGTTACCATTAAACAGATATAGGATTTCAGTTTTACAGGATGAAAAGGGTTCTACGGATGAACTACGGTGACGGTTGCACAATATGAACGTACTTAATACCACTGACGTACCTAAAAATGATTGAGACAGTAAACTGTTGTTTTTTGTTGTGTTGTTCAGTCACGAAGCCATGTCCCACTCTTTGCAACCCCATCAACTGTAGCACAACAGGTTTCCCTGTCTTTCACTATCTCCCTGAGTTTGCTCAAAATCATGTACATTGAGTCAGTGATGCTATCCAAACTCTTATCTTCTGTCGCCCCCTTCTCTTCTCGCCCTCAGATCTTTCCCAGCATCAGGGTCTTTTCCAATGAGTTGGTTCTTCGCAACAGGTAGCTAAAGTATCAGAGCTTCAGCTTCAGCATCAGTCCTTCCAGCGAATATTCAGGGTTGATTTCCTTTAGGATTGACTGGTTTGATCTCCCTGCTGTTCATGGGACTCTCAAGAACGTTCTGCAGCACCACAGTTTGAGCATCAGTTCTTTCATGCTGAGCTTTCTTTACAGTTCAGCTCCTACATCCATACATGACTATTGGAAAAACCACAGCTTTGACTATATGGACCTTTGTTGGCCAAGTGATGTTGTGTATTTTACCACAATAAAAAATGGGGGGGGGAGTCAGTTATTTTAATATGTATTAAAGTGAAAGTTGCTCAGTCGTGTCTAACTCTTTGTGTCCCCATGGACTGACTACACAGCCCATGGAATTCTCCAGGCCAGAATACTGGAGGGGGTAGCCTTTACCTTCTCCGGGGATCGAACCCAGGTCTCCTGCATTGCAGGTGGACTCTTTACCAGTTGAGCCACAAGGGAAGACCGTGTATTAAAGGGCAGCATAGATAACATAGTTATTTTAAAAGAAAAAAAAATTTATTCAGAGACCGATTTAAATAAAACAAATTTATACCAGATGTCATGTATTTGTTTATATCAGATAGCACAACAGACACTAAAGGTTTGAGATACCGACTTAAAGAAGGGGATTAAAAAAAAAAAAAACCTAGTTTAGAAAAACTAATATTTACAAACACCAGAAACAATGAAAAGAGCAGCAAAGAACACAAGGGCACTACAACCAGAAAGAAATAGCATGGCTACAGGAGTAACTAAAGAAGTCGAGCACCTGAAGTTTATTTAAGGCTGGTAAACTCGAAAATGGTAAGAATCTGGGGAGAGAGACTTTTCTGGTGGTCCAGGCTTAAGAATCTGCCTTCTAATGCAGGGGATGTGGATTCAATCCCTTTTACAGGAAATAAGATCCCACATGTCATGGAGCAACTAAATCTGTGTGCAACACAACTAAGGAGAAGCTTGCGCACTGCAACTAAGATTCAGCACAGCGAAAAAAAGAATCTAGGGATGACCATAACAGAAGACATAAGTAAGAAGGATTCTGGAAAGAACAAGAAGACTTGCAGAAAACTAGAGTCCAAAAAGTTCAGAGATAGAATACTATCCTGCAGGTAGGCTTTAAGCAAAATGCAACACAAGAACAGTAAATTATTTCCATATAGAGGAAATTTGAAAAAATGACAATGATGGACATTTGAGACTGACAGCAGTCTATATAGAAAGTTATCTGAATAACTCAAAGAACAACTGAGAGACCAATTACAAACAATTAAAAGATTTAAGAAAACAAACTTATGGAAAGGCCAAAGATTAAAATTATAATCAATGACTTGTAAAAACCAGTATTAGGAAGGCCATTCTGGGAAAAAATGGAAATGAAAATGAATTTTAAGAAAAGGGCCAAGACTTCCCTGGTGGTCTGACAGATAAGAATCCTGTCAACGTGGGGGACACATTCAATCCCTGGCTTGAGAAAATCCCACATGATGCCGCAGGGCAACGAGACTCACGGGCCACAACCACTGAGACTGCTTTCTAGAGCCCACAAGCCACAACTACTGAGCCTGCACACTCTGGAGCTCGTTCTTCCCAAGAAGAAGTCATCGTTATGGGAAGTTCTCACACCACAACTAGAGAAAGTCTATGCAACAATGAAGACCCAGCACAGACAAAAATAAGTAAGAAAATGCCTTTCCAATTTCAAAATATTAGACTGAAAAATATTAGTTGAAGAAAATATCTCAGAAAAAAGACCAAAATGAGAAATTCAGGAAAACAGAAGAAAAACTTTAAATCAGTAGGTCCATCATCAATTGAACAAAAAAATCATCCTAAGGACTGGACTGAAATAACCCTTCTCAAAAAGAGTACTAAGTACTACCTCCCCTAAGGGGGTGTTTGGAAACATCTGGGGTCATTTCTAGTTGTCCTCAAAACTAGTGGGTTATTTTGGCATTTAGGTCCTGGGAGCCAGAGTGCTCAACGCCCCCCACAGCCCAAAATGGTACTACCTAAATGCCCATGAGAAATACTGGACTATGGAGAAAAAAAAAATTCTCTCAATGCCTGACGTGGTATCTATTTTCATAAAATTTATCACCACCAGTACAAACAAAAAGATACCTAGAAAAATTCAAATAACACATACAAGAAGAAAAAGGATCAAGAATCGGAACAGAGACTTCTCTGGTGGTCCAGTGGCTTAGACTCCATACTCCCAATGCACAGGGCCCAGGCTCCATCCCTGGTCAGGAAACCAGATCCCACGTGATGCAACTAAAGATTCCACGTGCGCCAACTAAAAGATCATTCATGCCACAATGGAGATTGAAGATTCTGTATGCCACAACTAAGACCTGGAGCAACCAAGTAAACGAATGCTTCCAAAAAAAATAAGCAAACAAAAAGCCAGAATCTGAACAGCATCAGACTCTTCAAAAGCTATACTGAAAAGTTCAAAGACAAGAGAAATGTCTTCGAAATGTTGATGGAAACTTCTTTCCAGTCAAACTACCAATCAAGTATGAAAATGAAAGATTTTTTTTTTCTTTAAAAAGATATAAATCCCTAAAATTTACCTCCTGTGCAACTTTTCTCAAGAAACAACCAGATAACATATTTCAGCCAAATAAAGGACTAAATAAGCCAAACAGGAGGCAGAAAGGGAGCCAATATAAAAAGGGGTGGGTGGGAAGGGTGGTGGTGGTGCAGGGGATTCCTGTTTATGAAGTGGGCAGAAGTTTCAGAATAGTAACTATACACAAAAGTCTAGATCAGAGCAAGGAGAATGACAGTTCTGAAGTAAGTTCTCCCCACTCCAATTCCTCCACAAAAAGAGGCAGAACTAACAGACAATGGGATGTGCTAGAGTCTGAAAACCCTGACAGATCAGTAAAAGCTTTTAGAAAAATAGCAATAGGTACATAGGAAACTAAGCAAATTTAAAAAAAGGGGTGGAGGGCAAGTAACTCCAAGAAAAACAGAAACTTTACAGAAAAGAAACAGGACTCATAGTACACTTTTTTATCCACAAATTACACATAAATTATTATACTTGACTCATTAATTGTATGGTCATAACAACCTGAATTAATGCTTTTGAACTGTGCTGTTGGAGAAGACTCTTGAGAGTCCCTTGGACTGCAAGGAGATCCAACCAGTTCATCCTAAAGGAGATCAGTCCTGGGTGTTCATTGGAAAGGACTGATGTTGAAGCTGAAACTCCAGTACTTTGGCCACGTCATGCACTTTGGCCACGTCATGCGAAGAGTTGACTCACTGGAAAAGACCCTGATGCTGGGAGGGATTGGGGGCAGGAGGAGAAGGGGACGACAGAGGATGAGATGGCTGGATGGCATCACCGACTCAATGGACATGAGTTTGGGTAAACTCCAGGAGCTGGTGATAGACAGGGAGGCCTGGCGTTGCTGCATTCCATGGGTCGCAAAGAGTCGGACATGACTGAGCAACTGAACTGAACTGAATAACATAAAAGTTAATGATTTAACTACCTTTATTACCTATATTGAAATATGATAAAAGGAGGCGTGAGAAGTGTGATAAACCCTCACAGCATACATAGGGTTAGGTCCTTTATCCATGGACTCAGGTATCCACTGGGGGTCTTGGAATGTACCTTCTGCTGATAAAAGGGGACTACTACAGAGAAAAAGTTCTGAGAAGACATACACCCCAAAGCAGTGTTGTTCCTAGAAAACTAAGATTACAAAAAAAGTCACTATATTTGACATTTCTGTAGCCTCACTTTCATGTATTACTTTAGCAATAACTAAGAATTAAAAACTAATGTAAAAAATTTACAAAATAAAAGCAACTATGTCCAACCACACAACAAAAATTCAAAACATCATAAAATAAGATCTTCATGAATAAATAATGGTATTTGTTAAGCTTTTAAAGCAATCAATCAAAATAGGAAAAAGATAACTCATTGTAAGTACCAAGTTCAACTCGCTGTTTCATGATAAAAGTACCCTTCAACAGTGTCTGTGTCTCCCTTTCTTCCTCTCCTCTCTTTACACATATGCATAAATAAACAATTCATTTCTGAAATATTTGTTTCAATAAAAGAAAACACCTACTTTATAATGTTTGCTGGGCCTTTTTTGTTTTTAAATAAGGAAAACAGAAAAGTTGCCAATAATCCTATGACCCAAAGATCACAAAGGTTATTTTAAAACATTTGTACTGGGTTGTTCAAAATATTTTTTAACATAGCTGATTTCACACATAACATGGACCTCTGCTTTTTAGCTTATCATAAACACTGTCTAGTCATTAAACATTCTTCATAAAAATCATTCACTATTTTTAAGAGAAAATAGTAACCCCCACTCCCATGAATTAATCCCAAGCACAGATTAATTTTAACTGAAGTTGTGATCTCTCTTACACTCTATTTCCCACAAGGGGGAGACAGAATTTTAAAAAAAAAAATACCATATATAAAGGTATTTTGAATACCTTATAATAAAAAACAAAGTTTGGTTTCATTCCAATATCAAATGAGGAGATAAGGGAAGAGCAGTCATTTACTACTGGTGTTATCTCTATCTGGTGGGCTTTTTTTCCCTATTACGTACTACAAAAATTACAATTCAGTTTCTCATATCTAACAACTTAAGTGGAATGTCCTCAGCAACTCCACTCATTTAACAAATATTTAGCAAACACCTATTATGAGGCTTCCCTGGTGGCTCAGTGGTAAGGAATCCCTCTGCAATGCAGAAGACACAGGTTCAGTCCCTGGGTCTGGAAGATCCCCTGGAGAAGGAAATGGCAACCCCCTTGGATCCAGTATTCTTGCCTGGGAAATCCCATGAACAGAGGAGCCTGATGGGGTATAGTCCATGGTGTTGCAAGAGTTAGACACAACTTAGCAACGAAACCACAACCACTACCACCATTATGTGCCAGACCCTCTACTGTCACATTAGGTATACATGAGTTTTTTAAAAAAAGATAGAGCCCTCCTTTCAAAAAGTTTACAATCAATCTTAAAGAGGAAGAGGAGTATTTTTAAAATTACAAGTTACAGTAATATTAAGAACAAAATGACCAGGGTATGGTGATATATGCAAAGTATAAAGATGTGTAATTATATACTTTTTAGAATCTCAACTGCACCCCACCCTCTCTTTTTTAATAAAAGCTTACAGAAGTCTGATCTACTTTTTAAAACTCTGGGGAAAAAACCAACAAACATTAATTTAGGCCACTCTGAAATAGTTTTATTGTCTGAGACAACTGTTGGTGGCATATTATCACACCCATCCCTTGTTTCTCTATCACTGTGTTTATTTCTCTTCTCATCCACCCATCCCCTTTTTCCTATTTCATCTTTCTTTGTTTTGTCTTTCTCACCCCTTATTTCCTCAGGACTTCAGTAACAGACAGCTTAAATAGAACTGGTTAATTAATAGCTTTCACAGCTAAAACATTTGTGATCCCTAACTTAAAATTCAGACTTAAATGCAAGCCATGAAACAACAAAGCATCATACAAAATTTAATTTAAATATTACAAAACAAAAAAGGAACATTATTAGAGTTTATTTTGAGGCAGAAGGCTGGTTGCTCACACATTTAAGAACACAGTGCAGGGACCTCCCTGGTGGCCTGGGGGACGGTGCTCAATCCTTGGGGAACTAGATCCCACACGACGCAACTAAGACCCACACAGCCAAATAAATAAATAAATAAATATTAAAAACAAACCAACAACAAAAAAAACCCAGATACAAATGTTTTCTGAAATTTCAACACAACCATTCAACAATAGTAGGGTAGTTAAATCAACTATGGCATGTACACAATGTAGACCACTATGCAGCTGCTATTAAAAAAAAAAATTGAGAATGTTCTCCACTAACAGACTTCAAATTCCAGATGTTAAATGAAAATGCAAAGTGAAAAATAGGTATATAGTTTATGAACTGTTGTATCAGAAACAGAAGAAAATCAGTATACCTATTTGTTTACATCTATCTGACACAGAAACTGGAGGCAGGACTTCCCTGGTGGGCTAGAGGTTAAGAAGTGGCCTGACAATGCAGGAGACATGAGTTCGACTCCCGATCTAGGAAGATTCCATATGCTGTGGAGCAACGAGGCCTTTTCAACACAACTGAGTCCACCATCCAGAGCCCACAAGCTGCAGCTACTGAGACCAGGAGCACCAACTACTGAAGCCCACGTGCCTAGAACCCGCGCGCTGCAACGAGAAGCCACTGCAATGAGAAGCGTGCATACCACAATGAAGAGCAGCCCCCACTCACAGCTAGAGAAAGCCCTCACAGCAACAAAGACCCAGCACAGCCAAAAATAAGTAAATAAAAAAATTTTTTTAAGAAAAAATACACTGGAAGGATACATACAGTACTAATAAAAGTGGTTACGAATGCAGAACTAAGGGTGGACAGGCTCATGGTACACACAAGATTTAATTTTTGAACCATGTACTAACTATTGAAAAAAAAAGAGTCCGAAAACGTTTTAAAAACTTTTACAAAGTCTAAAGATGATCCCAAATTTCACTACGCATTTATAATTGCTCAGTTACATACAGCCTTTTAAGTCTTGTGACATTGAGCCTATTCATTTAGTCATTTGTTTACAATTCTTTACTGCTGAGGTAGCCCCAGAGTACCTTAAGTTGGTACTTAAGATGGTACCTTAGTACCTTAAGATGGCAAACATATTGGTCAAAAGCAACTCAGCAGCACCTGGATTCATTACCTGTTTACTGTTTTTATGTTGAACAAGTCATTTAAACCCTTGCCCAAGTTTCCTTCTAAAACAGAAATACTTGTTACCTATGATTTAGGGAGGGCATAAAAATTAGAATGATTCCCAACGTACAGAAAACACTCTTTAAATGTTAACAGGTATGGGACTTCCCTGGTTGTCCTGTGGCTAAGCCTCCATCCTCCCAATGCAGAGAACCCAAGTTCTATCTCTGGTCAGGGAACTAGACTCCATACACTGAAACTAAGAGTTTGCACTCACAACTAAGACTTGGTGCAGCCAAATAAAAATAAATAAATAATTCAAAAAACGTTAACAGGTATTATTCTTAAACAGTTCTTTTATGGACACAAACTGCTTTCATCTATGTAATCAACCACCACAGTATTTCAAATGAATCCAACAAAAACTTGAGGCATACTCAAAACCCAGTAAGTTCTTGTTAACAAGTAGTTTCAATGTACTGGAAAGCAGGAAGTGAAAATTAAAAAAAATACAACAATGTAAACACACAGTGCAAGCCACTGTGAGTGCAGAGAAGGGGTGATAAACTGCTCGCTTAACCTATCAGTAGAAAGAATGACAATCTTAAAGGGAAAGAGGTTAGAGAATGAGTTGTACCAAATCCTTAAGTGACTTTTATCATGCAGGTTCCCAGGTCTGGCTGAGTATCACAATCACCAGCTATACATTTTAAAAACATAGGTTCCACCTCCAGACTGCTGAATCACAATGACCAGCGAACGACTGTGAGAATCTGTATCATGATTATTAACTAGGTGTTGGAAACACCACAGATCTTACTCACTTACAATTAGAGACTCCTATTTTATCTTCAGATAAAATAAATTTAATCATTGCCTTTGGTAGCTTCACTGGAGCGACAAGTAAAGGGAAGGTGATATTATAATTACTCATTCCTTTAAATTATGTCATTAAAGCACCTTTTAAGATAAATACATGTTGTAAGTAATGACGACCCCTTACTGAACAATTACTCATAAATGACTGGAAACAATGCCCAACACCACTCCATCCCATGAATGTCAAGAGGAAGAGATACAGACAATTCAAGTTTTAAAAAGGCAAAGCTCTGAACAGATACCTCACCAAAGACAACATACAAATGGCAAATTAGGTGCTCAACACCATACACCATTAGGGGAATTTCAAATTAAAACAAGGTATCACTACACACCTATTAGAATAGCTAAAATTCAAAACACTGAAATCAAACGCTGACGAAATATGGAGCAACAAAAACTGTCCATCAGTGATGGCAGATATACAAAACAGGTACAGCCACTTTGGAAAACTGGCAGTTTCTTAAAAAAACTAAACATACACTTACGATACACTGGAGCAATCAAGCTCCTTGCTATATATCTAAATTATGAGCAAATGTCAATGTGCAATTACTCATAATTGCCAAAACTTAGAAGGAATGAAGATGTCCTTCACTAAGGTGAGGAGACAAATAATCTGTGGTACAAATGTACAATGAAATATTAATTCAGCACTAAAAAGATCAGGCCACAAAAACACAATTATGGAGGAACCTTAAATGCACACCACCAAGTCAAAGAAGTCCATGTGAAAAAACTACACAGTGTATGATTCTGATTATATGATCTTTTGGAAAAAGCAAAACTACGGAAGACAGCTAAAAAGAGCACCAGTTACAACTTCCCCAGCAGTTCAGTGGTCGACGCTCCACACTTCTACTGCGGGGGGCACAGGTTCAATGCCCAGTTGGGGAACTGAGAATCCACATGTTGTGCGGTGCAACCAAAACCAAACAACAAAGCAACAAAAAAAGAGCAGTATTTGTCACGCATGTGGGTTAGGGAGGAAGGAATAGGTAGAGCATAGGGGATTTTTAGGGCACTGAAAAATCACAGTTTACCATAAAAGTGGATGCATGTGATTATATATTTGTCAAATCCCAAAGAATACACAGGACAGAAAATGAACCCTAATGTAAACTACGGACTTTAGTTGATAATGCTGGGTCAGCGTTGGTTCATCAATTTTAACAAATGTACCACACCAGTGGAGCTTCTAATGTAAGGGGACGTTTTGCTGGGCAAGGCGTTATATGGAAACTGTACTTTCAGCTAAAGTTTGCTATAAAGCCAAAATTGCCCTAAAGTCTAAACAAAAAAACAAAAGTCTAAACAACTAAACAAAATTGCTCTAAAAACTATAAGAGAAAGAAAGCACAACTTGCAAAAAAACAATTAAAAGACATTTTGTAAAAAAAAAATTTTTTTTAATAACAGAAATATATTTCAAAGTTGAAAAAAAGTAACAGGGGCCCTGGAATCCTCCTGCATTGCTGGTGGGAAAGTAAAATGAGGCAGTCACATTGGAAAACATTTTGGCAGGTTCCTCAAAAAAGTTGAACATGACCTAGCAATTCCATTCCTAGGTATATAATAGGACTGAAAACATACACTCACACAAAAACTTGTGCATATATGTTAGTAAAAAGTGTAACAGAAACACTCAAATATCCACCAACTGATAGACAAAATGTAGTATATATCCATACAATAGAATATTATTCAGCCATAATAAGAAATAAAGTACTGTACTGTTATCTGCTACACATGGTTGAACCTTGAAAACATTTCCTTAAGTGAAAGAATCTATTCACAAGCTATATATTGTGTGATTCCCTTTATATACATCCAAAACAGGCAAATCCTTGAGATATAAAGATGACTCTTATAGAGACAGAAATCAGTGACTGCCAAGGGAAAGGGGGTATTGGGACCAATTGCTAACAGGGACTAACCGCTAAACTAGGTTCATTTGCACGTGAGAAAAATGTGAGATTACAGAGTAATGATGAAGACACAACATAGTCACAGACTAAAAACCACAGAACGGAGTCAATCTTCTGTAGCCACAGGTTCTGCATCCATAGTAGATTCAACCAACTGTGCATGGAATATAGTCAGAAAAAAGAAAACACCTTCAGAAGTTCCAAAAATCAAAACTTAAATTTGCAACAAGAGGCAACTATTTACATCGTATTTACAACTACTTACATTGTATTAGGTATTATAAGTAATTTAGAAATAATTTAAAGTATAGGAAGCATATGCAAATACACTATTTTTTATAAAGGACTTCAGAATCCAGAGATAAGAGGGGCAAGGTGGGTGGGGGAGTCCTAGAACCAATCACTTCACAGATCCTGAGGGACAAGTGTGAATTTTATCACAATTTTGTTATTTAAGAAAAACTTAGGGTGGCTCTAATGAATGAATGTTCCCAAGTTACTTAACATCAACAGCTGACATCAGGAAAGATGTTTTGTGCTTTCTGAGAGAAGACCTCATCACCACCTGTGAAGTATTCTCATCCTCCAACACCACCCCAAAGAAGAAAATAAGCCAGTTTGGATCAAGCCCCTATATCCAACTAACTAAATTACAGGGGAAAACAAACAGGACAATGGAATGTGTTAAACTGTATTAGGGAAGCATGCAGCAAAACACAGACTCTGGCAATCTTTACAGGACCAAAGACTGATTTTTCTTCCACAGGAAGTAGCAAGGAAAAGGAAGAAAGATGGAGGGGGTAGCTCCAATCACAATGTGTTATTTGGACACTGATTCAAACAAACTGTTCAAAGATAAGTGTGAAAACCAGGATTCAAACAGCAGGTATTTGATAACATTAAGAAATTACTCATTTTTCTTAATAATTTGGTGATGCAACTACAACAATTCTCTTTTAAAGTCCTTCTTTTAGATATATACTGAAATATGCATGGATGAAATTGCGTATTTCTGGGATTTGCTTTGAAATCATTTGGGATAGGGTAGTGGACAAAAGTAAAATAAGACTCGTCCTGAGTTGTTACTGAGTGATGAGTGACAAGTTTATGGGGGGTCACAGATCACTACACATGTTTTTTGGTATTTGTTTTTCACCGTGCTGGGTCTTCGTTGCCTTGCTCCGGCCTTCCCCAGTGGTGAACGGGGGCACCTCTTCGCTGCAGAGCTTCTGGGCTGCTTACTGCGGTGGTTTCTCTTGCTCCAGCGCCTGGGCTCTAGGAGCGAGGGCCTCAGCGGTTGCGGTGCACGGGCTCGACTGCTCTGCAGAACGCGGAATCTTCCCAGATCAGGGACTGCACCCGCGTTCGTTGCACTGGCAGGCAGAGTCTTATCCACTGCACCACTAGGGAAGTCCTGATAACTAGGATATTTTTGAATATGTTTAAAACTCTCCATCATCTTTAAAAATTAAAGCGAGAGTATATATAATACAATCATACTTACAATATAAAGGATAAACTCTTGAGAGAGGAGCATATATGGAGGAAAATTGCTAGATTTCTCCACAGAAATCACGCAGGAGGAACACCCTAAACTAAAACAACGGTAGTGAAGGAATTATAAGCATGGATTAAATCAGGGTTATTTCCTCAGGTCAGTAGTTAGGCGTCAAAGATATTAAAACCCAAAAAAATTTGTTTTTTAACTAGAAAAGGCTCCAAAGCTTTCAGTCTATATGCAAAGGAGACTACTTCCAAAAAATTAACAATCACTAAATTAAAATATATGTATTAGGCTATTGAGACTATCTATATTAGATAGTCCCTTGAATCACTATGGTCAAGTTCACACATCCAATGAAGATCTTTCCTGTTTCAGAGCGTCTTCTAATGCTGCTGCTTTCCTCTGAAATACCTATGGTTAGGTAACCATACTTGAGATCTAAAAGTATCCATATTCCCACAGAAGCTTCACAAAAATTAAACGAGTTATGGGTACATCATACAACATGCTGGGCTGGATGACTCACAAGCTGGAGTCAAGATTGCTGGGAGAAATATCAACAACCTCAAATATGCAGATGAGCAGATGATACCATTTTAATGGCATAAAGTGAAGAACTAAAGAGTCTCTTGATAAAAGTGAAAGAGGAGAGTGAAAAAGTTGGCTTAAAACTCAACATTCAAAAAATGGAGATCATGGCATCTGGCCACATCACTTCATGGCAAATACATGGGGAAAAAGTGGAAATAGTGACAAATTTCATATTGCTGGGCTCCAAAATCATTGTGGACAGTGACTGCAGCCATGAAATTAAAAGACGCTTGCTCCCTGAAGAAAAGCTATGACAAACCTGGACTGCGTATTAAAAAGCAGAGATATCACGCTGCCAACAAAGGTCCACACAGTGAAAGCTATGGTTTTTCCAGTAGTCATGTATGGATGTGAGAGTTGGACCACAGGAAGGCTGAGCACTGAAGAATTGATGCTTTGCAACTGTGGTGCCGGAGAAAACTTCAGAGTCCCTTGGACAGCAAGGAGATCAAACCAGGCAATCCTAAAGGGAATCAACACTGAATATTCACTGTAAGAAACTAATGCTGAAGCTGAAGCTCTGATACTTCAGCCACCTGATACAAAGAGCTGACTCACTGGAAAAGACGCTGATACTGGGAAAGATTGAGGGCAAGAGAAGCGGGTAACAGGGAATGAAATGGCTGGATGGCATCACTGACTCAATGGACCTGAGTTTGAGCAAACCCTGGGAGATAGTG
Organism: Odocoileus virginianus; assembly: GCF_023699985.2. NCBI lineage: Eukaryota > Metazoa > Chordata > Mammalia > Artiodactyla > Cervidae > Odocoileus > Odocoileus virginianus. The sequence continues at coordinate 33,773,981 of NC_069689.1, read as the reverse complement.
AAGGACAGAGAAGCCTGGCATGCTGCAGTCCATGGGGTTGCAGAGAGTCAGACACGACTTAGTGACTAAACAACAATAAGGTGTGTATTAACTTAAAATAATTCTTGGCATATAAAAACTGCTCAATAATTGCTTAGTGAAACCTCACTATCTACAGAGGTTTCCCATTACTATTTATTTTCTCAACATCCTGTTAATTTCTGATTTATCACATTTTATTATATCGAGAGTACAATCTCCAACAACAGCAAGTTCCCTGCTTCATACATCACTATATATCCAGTCCACAGCACAAAGTAACACTCAAATGTATTCACTGAATAATCCTACTAGGATCAATAAACCCAAAGACTAAACGTTTTTAGAAGAACCTACTTATCTCTTTAGCATCTACCAATGAGAAGGATGATAATAAACATTAACAAAAACAGAGAATAAAGGAGAATGATCAAGTTAAGTGCGCCTCGGTGGGGGAAGAGGCAGGCATTTGAGATGAAATGAATGGATGTATTGAATCTGAAGCAGAAAACTTAAACAGAAAGTTAAGAAATATTTCTGAGACATCTGAAAGTCAAAGATACAGTAGTGACTAACAACATGGCTTCCAGAGGCAGCCTGCCTAGGTTTAAATTCTAGCTCTGCTACTCGTAGATTACTTAACCTCTGGGCCCAATAGCCTAGCATCAAACTAAACAAAATACCAACAACAAAAGAAACCAACTGTGCCAAACTCATTGGGTTTTTAGGATTTAAGGACTAAATACTGAAGCACTGGAATAACACTTAGCAAAAACAAGCAAGCAAACAACAACAACAACAAAAACCCACTGTGTATTTCAGAATTTACAGTAAAAATAAAAAGAACCAGAAACCCAGGTAACAATAACTGAAACTAAAGTAGAAGAAACATATGAAGAAAGATAAGTAGATCAAAAGGAAAATAAGGGATTACAGAGTAGAGGCCAAAGAAAAGGATTTTGAGGAAGAACTGTCAACAGCAGAAAGTGCTGGTGAAGTACTTATAATCTGTAAGAAGGCAGCAAGATTTGGCAATTTGAAGGTCAAGCACAAACAGAAAAAAGTGTCCTATTAAGCTCAGGAGTAATGAGACAACAGAGCAAAAAAATTATACAGGATTAAAAAGTAAATGGAGAAAAGAATTACATATTAATGGCCCCCAGACTTTTTGTTTCCAAGATTTAAAAAACAGGGAGAATATGACAGAAGATTATGGACTCTTAATTCTATCAAATAATTTTTTTTCTGTCACCATCATTTGAAATAGAAAACTGCATAACAGCAAGACTTTATGAAGGCTAAAACTCTCAATATAAGGAGTACTTTAATGAAAAATCTCTATATTGTTATTTTTTTGTAATTTTATAGTAGATTCACAAAAATCTTGTAATAAAAAAGGAACAGGATTTGCAAATCATTATTCTAGACTATCTGAAGGAAACTCTGACAATAATAGATTAGAAGGGAAACATTACTGACCCCAATTCAAAAGGAAGAAATCAAGTTATGACTGACAGAAATATCTCCTATTAACTTAGGATCTTTAGGTGGCAATATGTCTAGTCACGACAAATCTGTATGCCAGAGTATGCAAACACAAATGCTAAAAGTTTACATTTGCTGGAGAATGAGTAATTTTAGACTACAAACACCAGGACTATATTTTCTACCTATCACTTGTGTCATATATTTATAAGTTAGCAAACAAGCATTTTATACATAATTAGTGCATTTACAACACTAACTACAGAAAAAAAATCAGGACATATTTGCCATGTATATAAACTAGACCTACCCATGTCACAGGGACTCAATAAAACTTTTTTGAAACATACTGAAACAGTGGTGTATGTTGTTGTTTAGTTGCTTAGTCATGTGTGACCCTTTGTAACCCCATGGACAGTTTCCCACCAGGCTCCTCTGTCCATGGGATTTCCCAGGCAAGAATACTGGAGTAGGTTGCTATTTCCTTCTCCAGATGATCTTCCCCACCCAGGGATTGAACCCACATCTCTATAATAAACTGTAAGCCAGATTCTATTTCTACAAAAAATATCAAGACAATAACAGCGGTTTCAAGAGTCGTGCGAAGACCAAAGGCTTTGGATTCAGATGAACCCAGGTTCAAATCTGAGCTGCAATACTTATAGCTGGCAAACAGTTACTTAGATTGTTGAAGTGTGTCTCCTTATCTGTAAAACAGGAATGATATCGACCTCATCAGTTTAAATTACTGATGAAAGGGCAGTTCCATTCTACATAATGCAACTGGCTAAATCCTACAAATAGTCCATTTTTTTCCAAGTCCTAGGCCAATTCAATCCAAATCTCTGGAAGATGAAACAGAGGCCTGTATATAAGGGCGTTGGGCGGCGGGGGGTGGAATTACCAGTGATTATCAGTAGCACTCTCACCTAGAAATCACTGTCCTGGAGCCTTGTTAACATAACAAAGTTTTTACCTGAATCCCAGGTAAGGAACCCTCACAAAAATAAGAGTTTTAAGACATTCTTTGGTTTAGTTCCAATCTTCTAAAAAGGAGCTTTATCCAAAATTCCTTTTACAGAAAAGAGAACCATACTGCAAAGTTCTGGTTTAAAAACCTTTCCAATAAATAAATAAATAAATAAAAACCTTTCCAAAGCCAAGAAAAATATAATCCACATTGAAATTTTACATCAAAAGTAGGTATACCTTAGCCTCTTTGCAGTCATTACTGAATAGTTTTAGTACTAAACACTTTAAGTAATGTATAGCTGAACAGTATACTCAAGGCTGTATACCAAATGATATGCAAGTTATCTTACTTCTATGTTATCTTTCTCAGAATTAAGTCTAAGTTTACAGTTTAAATCTATTCATGCTTCACTTAAACTCTCCCAATAGATTTTTCATACATGTTAAAATGTACATCTCACAAGCATTCTTACTAAAGACTTTAGACATGTAAAACAAACTCAATATTCTAAATTAACTAAGTAGCCCAATAAAACATTATAGAGAAATATATAGAACAAAAACACACAGCCATGAACATTTTGTTCCAAAAGAATCAATGTGAAATAATAAAAATTCCTAGGGGGGGAAAAATCAAGAGTCTAGATAAACACCGTAGAACTTCTTCAAAGTAAGTAAACAAAAAGAATGGCTATATCCGAACTAACGTGCCAACAGTAGATAGACTGAAAGCAAGCAAGCAAAACGAATTTTCCTTAAAAGACTTCTGTCAAGAGAATTAGAAGGCAAACCAAAAGCTAAGGTAAACAATATAGATCTCAAGTTGCATAGATTTTACTAATTCAGACACAAGTAAGACATTTTGTGAAGCTTACCAATGACTAATGCATTTACTAACTTAGAAAGTGTTTAAAGTTTTTGCACAACGGTACAAAGATTATAAATACTGTATTAGGGACTGGTGAAGTATTATTTAGTGAGCCTAGGCCTCAATGCATTTGTAAATGCAGTTTTCAAAAATAAATACTTCACACTGAATATTAAGTTTGCACATGGTGTAATAAAAAGCTGTTCATCAACAGAACTCTGTATGTCCCACATATTTTAAAGCAGAGCACACACAAAAGAAACAGCACTTTTGACGTTATATTTTTAAAAGCCCAATAGTATATCAAAGCACCAAAACACTGAATTGCCAACCTGATAAAGTGAATTCACTTTTTTTAAATTCACTTTCTGGTAAAGTGTCAAAATATTTGCTTTTTTACTTTTTAAAAGTTTGACTTTTCCCACTTTGTAAAGACAAAAAGTCGACTGGTTCAGTATCAAATTGAAGATGTATTTGTTTGAGGACAACTCTCTTAAGCTAATCCAATCTTCTTTCAACACTATATTTCCCTAATCATTCACCCCAGACATATACAACATGTGTATTAGCGAACAATACCACATACACTCTAAATATATAGCAGTCTGAAGAACAGGTGCAGCACTATTTAGATGCATGCTTTTTTCCTTCTAAGCCTAAATCTGCCTTGGAAAGTGATTTTAAAATAAACACAAACATCCGAAAGAGTTGAACAATCCTTGTAAAAAGATGTAACTCTTCTGAAATCCAAGACATAAGTCCTTAAACTACCAGCATCTTCCAAAAGTTAGGTGAACCAAGTTTCACCTTAAGACCGAGTCCGGCTCAATTACGAAGGATCCTAAGGATATTTAACTCGGCTTCCCGTGTGCGAGCTGGTAATATGAAACAAATACGTTTTACTCCAAGCTAACATTAAATCTTTTCTCAATCGTTTCCTGAAGACGGCACAGATAGTCTGGTTTGGCTTTTTGTGTGTAAAGACGGGAATGGAGGAGGGGAAGGCCTGGTGAAGAGTACTCTAAAAGAAAAAATCAGTCTAGGGCAGCGTTGATGAGTCAGTTACTAAGGACGAACTCAAAGGGAATCGAAGTGAATAAGGCAGCATCCCAGGTAAAAAGGTACTTAAAAGTTGGCGGTAGGAAATGAAAACTTCACAGGTCAGCCGCAAGCCATTGTAGGCGGCAGCAGCCCTGGAAAGAAGCGTGGCTGTCAAAGAGTAAGGGTTCCCAACTCCAGGGGAGGGGGGGCAGTCACGCCAAATCGGAAACAGGGGGGTGATCCGGGGCAAGGTGGCAAAATCCCCAACCCAGTCCCTCTCCTCGGGTTCTCCATCTTAAAGAGGCACAAATAGGAGCCAGCGCAGTGCCCGATAGCCCCACGCCGGATTCTCCCACAGAGAGGAACTCGGCCCCAAGCCCCGGAGGCCCGCGCAGAACGCCTCCGGAGGAGCCCCCGCAGACGCCATACTAAAAGCCAAAATGGCTGCCCCAAGGAAGCCCGCACCGCGCAGCCAGTGAGGTCTGGGTAACAAGCTTCTGCGGGAAAGGGGGCGGGGGGGTCTAGGAAAAGCCGTCTCCAGGACCATCGCCCCCCGAGCCGCAAAGGTAGGTTCCTCTCGGTCTCCCAAGGCCTAGAGCTCCGAATAAGGGGAGTCCCGGCCCCACCCCCCCACCCCCGGCCGGGAACCCCGCCGCCGCAGCCGTCCCGCATACCGAGCCCAGCGAGGTACCTGTAGTTCGGCCCGCTCCACCTCCCAGTGCGCCCGTTCCATCTCGAAACGAGCCCACTCGTGCTGGATGTAGTGCAGGATCCCTGGGATAGTGTACTGCTGCGGCCGGGACAGCTCGGGGCCTGCCGCGGGACCCGCTCCCTCGGCGGCCGGAGGACCCCCGCCGCCCGCCGCTCCATTCCCCCCTGGCGAAAGGCTCATGTTCCCCCCGGGTCCTTGCTGCTGCCGTGGAGGGGCCGCCATCGCCGGGCCGCTACCACCGCCTCCGGCGAGCTCGTCCATTGTGTGTGGGGCCCCGGCCGGGGCGCAGGGCGAGACGCCGACGGCTGGGGGAAGGGCCGGAGAGGGTGGCCCCGCGCTAGCGGCGGGGCGGACGCCGGCAGAGAGAGGGGCAGGGAGGGGGTCGTTGCTGTATGCCTGCCGTGGGTCAGAGCAGGGAGCTGCCGGCCGCCGCCATTACAGTCCCTCCTCCATCTGCCCGTCTCACTCACTCACTTTAGGGGAAGGGGGGGCCGCGGCGGGAGTGGGAAGCGGGGGCAGGGTTGGGAAGGGGATAGACGTAGGGCCGCCGCTCCCGCGCAGCATGCTGGGTAGAGAACGCCGATGCCGCCGCTCGCCTAGTAGCCAAATAGAGTCCGGCCTCACCCTACGCAGGCGTACTGAGGATGCAGTCGGCCTGCCGTTAGAGGAGGGGAAAGAGCTCGGCCCCGCCCCTAGGCCCGCCCCCAGGCTCGCTGGAGGTGTCTGGTGGCCGGGACCGGATTGTGGCCCACCGACTCCGACATTTGGGAGTGGATCGATTTCTGCCTTCCCAGGAGTGGGTTCCCCTCGCTCAGTCAACCCACTCAGCGCCGTTTCCCACTCAAGAGTCTCAGCGGCGCTCCTGCCTTTGGAGTTGGGTTTTAACCTGAGTGGTCCCTCTAGCCGGCCGCAGCCGGTCCCGGATTCCTGACGTTTCTTTTGCATTCCTTGCGTGCTTCTGGCAGTCCCAGAGGATCGGGCCTCTTTCTCTGCTTGTCACCCGCTCTTTCTCTGGTTTCCTAGCACCAGTCAGGTCCCGGGGCTTTGGGGACGTTCTCTTTTGACAAGTAGCACAGATCCTCCCGGAAGTGAAGACTGATTCCTTGTCTCCGGGCTCTGGTTGCAAAGTCTCTGCTCCCAGTCGCAAGTTGCAACCTGTACCACTTTGCCTCCCTGTTTTCCAATTCTGGGGTGGCTTGTGTTTGGGGCGTTTGAGAGAGGAGCAGGAGGGATTGTTTTCATTTTTCTCTTGGGAGAAGGGAAGGTGAAAAACTTGGGGTCTTGATAGTGGGTAGAGGAAAAAAAAACTTCAAGGAGGCTGATTAACAGACGTTTTAGAAGTGGATGGGCTCACAGATACTGCCATTCATAGCAGAATCTTTTGATGGAAATAGAAAATAAGAGCATTGTGAAGACGAAATCCTAGATGAGCGGCTAAAAATGTTTTTCTCGGTTGTTTGCGTGAATATAACATACACATAAAAGACAAGGTTAACCTTTTTAAGTACCATAGTATGTGTTTTTAATGTACTTAGGTTGCCAGAAAACATCCTTAATGAACTAGTAAGCTTCTAAAAGTTAACGTAGCTAATAATCATTTGGTTAAAAATAGGACAAAAATATTTAACAGCTTATGAGAAAAGATTCATTAATTACAGCTGTGCCAGGAAATCACGTCTAAAACTCACTGCATTAACTTTTTTCTTCTCTACTACCAATAAAATTTTCACGACCATTTAGACTGTAATTTCAGAGAGATAAAGTGATACATCTTGTTTTGTCATGTCTGCTTTACTGCTATTATTGTTTAATGGAAAGCAGATTGGACTTCTTACCCTTGTTGCCATATTTTATTTATATGTGAAATAAGGTCTGAGATCACAGGGTTAAGAACTATCTCTCCATTTTATAGCAACCAACATACAACCTGCTTATTCAATCTTGTTCTTTTTCAAGGGGCCTCATAGCAGGTAAAAAGTTTACAAACACTATACTGCCTCAAGACCTAATATACACCAAGAGGAATTTGTGAGAAGGTGTGCTGACCTCTCTTAAATTGGCATCAAAAGAAGAGGAATATACCCACTAACATTTCCTGAGTGTACATCAAGCTCAAAGACTGGGTCTGTATTTTTCCTCCTCACTCACCTTCAAAACAACAGACTCTCTTCTATTACCCATCATGTTAAATGGCACTGCTTTCAAACCTGAGGCCTGGTAGTCATTCATTCTAGTACCTTCCAATCCCTTTCTCAGTAATATCTTATATCTATCCCATTATCTTCATACATGTCTTAATTTAAACTTTTCCACCTCTACTCTTTACCCACCTTCCACTACCACCGATGTCTGAGTGATCTTCAAAAGGTAGTTCTGATCCTGTCATAACCTGGTTACACTGTATTAATGATCACCAGATTTAGAATAAAGCCCAAATTTTAGCATAACATATAAAAGTCTTATCTTATTGCCTAATCTACCATCACACCATCATGGTACCCCATTCTTCTCTCCAGCTAAACTGCACCATTTTGAGTTAGGAAAATGTATTATGCTGTTTCATTTCCAAGAATTTAATACATGCTGTACCCAGCTGGCTTTCCTTCCTGTCTTCCTTCAAAACTCAAATATTTCCTCCTCCAAGAAGCTTATTATTTAGAGACCCTATCTTAATAATAGTATCCCATGCTGAGCTCCTAATACTCACTACATTTATTTATTTATTTTATTTTTTAAATTAATTTATTTTAATTGGAATCTAATTACTTTACAATATTGTGGTGGTTTTTGCTATACATTGATGTGAATCAGCGTGGGTATACATGTGTCCCTCATCCCACACATCCCTCCCATCTCCCTCCTCATCCCGTTCCTCTGGGTTGTCCCAATGCACTGGCTTTGAGTGCCCTGTTTCATGCATTGAACTTGGACACTGGTCATCTGTTTTACATATGGTAATAAACATGTTTCTATGCTATTCTCTCAAATCATCCCACCCTCGCCTTCTCCCTCAGAGTCCAAAAGTCTGTTCTTTGTGTCTATTTTGCAGTCTTGTATATAGGGTCACTGTTACCATCTTTCTAAATTCCATATATATGTATTAACATACTGTATTGATGTTTTTCTTTTTTACTTACTTCACTCTGTATAATAGGCTCCAGTTTCATCCACCTGATTAGAACTGATTCAAATATGTTCTTTTTAATAGTTGAGTAATATTCCATTGTGTATATGTTCCACAGCTTTCTTATCCATTCATCTGCTGATGGACATCTAGGTTGTTTCCATGTCCTGGCTATTGTAAACAGTGCTGCGATGAACATTGGAGTACACATGTCTCTTTCAAGTCTGGTTTCCTCAGCGTGTATGCCCAGCAGTGGGATTACTGGGTCACATGGCAATTCTATTTCCAGTTTTTTAAGGAATCTCCCCACTGTTCTCCATAGTAGCTATACTAGTTTGCATTCCCACCAACAGTGTAAGAGGGTTCCCTTTTCTCCATACCCTCTCCAGCATTTATTGTTTGTAGACTTTTTGATAGCAGCCATTCTGACCAGTGTGAGATGGTACCTCATTGTGGTTTTGATTTGCATTTCTCTGATAATGAATGATGTTGAGCATCTTTTCATGTGTTAGTTAGCTATCTGTATATCTTCTTTGGAGAAATGTCTGTTTAGTTCTTTGGCCCATTTTTTGATTGGATCGTTTATTTTTCTGGTATTGAGTTGCATGAGCTGCTTGTATATTTTTGAGTTTAATTCTTTGTCAGTTGCTTCGTTTGCTATTATTTTCTCCCACTCTGAAGGTTGTCTTTTCACCTTGCTTATAGTTTCCTTCGTAGTGCAAAAGCTTTCAAGTTTAATTAGGTCCCATTTGTTTATTTTTTGCTTTTATTTCCATTACTCTGGGAGGTGGGTCATAGAGGATCTTGCTGTGATTTATGTCAAAGAGTGTTTTGCCTATGTTTTCCTCTAGGAGTTTTATAGTTTCTGGTCTTACCTTTAAATTTTTAATCCATTTTGAGTTTATTTTTGTGTATGATATTAGAAAGTGTTCTAGTTTTATTCTTTTATATATGGTTGACCAGTTTTCCCAGCACCACTTGTTAAAGAGATTGTCTTTTCTCCATTGTATATTCTTGCCTCCTTTGTCAAAGATAAGGTGTCCATGGGTGCATGGATTTATATCTGGGCTTTCTATTTTGTTCCATTGATCTATACTTCTGTTGTTGTGCCAGTACCATACTGTCTTGATGACTATAGCTTTGTAGTAGAGCCTGAAGTCAGGCAGGTTGATTCCTCCAGTTCCATTCTTCTTTCTCAAGATTACTTTGGCTATTCGAGATTTTTTGCATTTGCATACAAATTGTGAAGGTATTTGTTCCAGTTCTGTGAAAAATACCATTGGTAGCTTGATAGGGATTGCATTGAATCTATAGATTGTTTTGGGTAGTATACTCATTTTCGCTGTATTGATTCTTCCAATCCATGAACCCGGTATATTTCTCCATCTATTTGTGTGCTCTTTGATTTCTTTCATCAGTGTTTTATAGTTTTCTATATATAGGTCTTTTGTTTCTTTAGGTAGACTTATCCCTAAGTATTTTATTCTTTTCATCGCAATGGTGAATGGGATTGTTTCCTTAATTTCTGTTTTCTCATTGTTAGTGTATAGGAATGCAAGGAATTTCTGTATTAATTTTATCCTGCAACTTTACCATATTCATTGACTATCTCTAGTAATTTTCTGGTGGTGTCTTTAGGGTTTTCTTTGTAGAGGATCATGTCATCTGCAGACAGTGAGAATTTTACTTCTTCTTTTCCAATCTGAATCCTTTTATTCTTTTTCTTCTTTGATTGCTGTGGCTAAAACTTTGAAAACTATGTTGAATAGTAGTGGTGAGAGTGGGCACCCTTGTCTTGTTCCTGACTTTAGGGGAAATGCTTTCAATTTTTTGCTATTGAGGATAATGTTTGCTGTGGGTTTATCACATATGGCTTTTATTATGTTGAGATATGTTCCTTCTATGCCTGCTTTCTGGGGAGTTTTTATCATAAATGGGTGTTGAATTTTGTCAAAGGCTTTTTCTGCGTCTATTGAGATAATGATATGGTTTTTATCCTTCAATTTGTTAATATACATTGTATTTAAATTGTCTATATATGTATTCCTCAGTAACACTCATACTAAACACTGTGAAAGCAAGACCTGTGCATACCAGTTACTATAAATCTTTGCTCTTTTTTTTTTTTTTTTTTAATTTCTGAATTGGCTGCTATTTTTCAGATACTCCTGTTAGTTCTTGGTGATCCACTGAGAATCATACAGACATAATCTCTGCCTTCACAGACTTTCCAGTCTAGTTTTAGGTAAATTACTTAGCACCAAGCTCTCTTACTTTCTCAAAATCTTGTCCAGATCTGTCTTAAAACTGTCTCTTGAGCTCTCTATTTGAAGAATTCCAGTTGAACTTCTCTACATTCACTTTGTCTATGGTTTCATAAGTGTCCAACAATGCAATCCTAAACCATATTCTTCCCAGATCATAGTCATTTATCTGCAGATTGTAGCCTCCTGGAGGGGCAGGACCTATCCCTCTATGCCTCTGTTGTTAGAAATGGTACCCCCAGTACCTGGCACAGTGAAATCCCCAATAAATGTTTGATGAATAACATAAATTCAGACTGGACTTATATAAATATTTTTTCTTCACCTCAATCATTTTTATCAGTTTTTGCTACCATTATACCAATTGTCTCTTGAGGTTCAATGACCAGAACTGTCCCGAGTACTAAAAGACACCAAAATCATCTCCTCTTTTGGGGAAATATATTTTACACCTTTGATATTGTGCTTTGTATATCTGACTCCTATGGACACTCTGCAGCAAGCTCCTAGAATCTTGGCCTCTGTAGCTAATAAGCTTTCCCAAGTTCACCTACAACTCACCTGACTGGAATGTCCTCCCTAAACTGTGTCTGAGTCATTTCCTGTCTTCAATATCAACCTTTGAAACTTGGTATTTGTTGTATCATTTTGTCAGTCTTGATCATCTCTCCTCCACTCCCATTGATTTTCCCAGTTTCAGTATACTGCTGCTGATGTTCAAGAATGCCTGCATATTTATATCTTTAATCAATTTTGAATTTTAAGGGTCTTCTATCCCCATTAGCTAATATTAAGACACCTGTGTGCTTATTATATCTGACCAAAAGAGACTTGTCATATTAATATTTCATGTGCATATATCAGCAAAAGTATGTTAAAGAATTCTGGCTTTTAAATAAGTCAGAGTGGCTTACACTCAGATACCTTCTCCCTAATTACTGCAATACCTGATGTACAAAGTGTTTTGACCCTGACTTGGAGAACTGTATGACCTCCTGTAATTACTCACCTGAACATCCAGTTTCATGCCTTGCTGACTGTGTACCTGACATCCTTGTAACAAAGAGCTCAGACTGGTTCACAGTCACTGGTCTAGTCATCTTTTTCCGTCATCTGTAAAGATTGTGACAATATTCTTATCTCCATGAATAGAGGAAGCTGAAATAAGAGTTCTGGGTCACTTCCACAGCCCTTAGTACAATAGGAAGTGTTTCTACTCTCACATCAGTGAGTGTACATGTTTATTTGAAAACAAAAAATAAGGTTTTCTTTCACAATTCTGCCTCCTCCTGTCTTGTCAGTGGATTCAGTATTTACTAACTCTGGCTCACAAATTATTTGCACTTTTGAAATCACTTTTAAGGTAGTTTGGGGGTGATTCAGTCACTTGGGAAAATTGTGTAGTATTTACATCTATAAATATAGACAACAAACAATATTAGATCCAGAGAAAGATCTTTGAGAAAAAAGTTGACATGTGTTCCAAAACCAAAGGAGCAAACTGTGCAATGCAGAAGGAACAGAAAAGGAGGCAGGCAGCTTTGACCTGAACTGTAGTTTAACCTGCATAATAAGATCAGATACCTACTTCTCATTAAAGCTGCTGCCTGTGGCTAGGAAAAGTATAAAAATATATGCACAATACTTAACTATTCAAATAGTGTATTGTGTGGGAAAGAAAAGGCAAAGCACTTTCGCAGATTTTAGAAAGATAGGCACCAAAACCTTTAGGAAATTCAGCATGCTATATAAAATTTCAATCCAAGTTCATTCCTGAATTGTCTCCTGGGTAATATGAGTCAGAAGGCAGTAGGCTGTGATGATACTGTATAATAGCTAACTCATAGAGATGTCAAAACTGAAGGGGACAAAAAGGATTGTCAAGAACCCAGTCCCTCCTGAATGTTGGCTTAAAATGAACGACCAGGTCTGTAAACATGAGAACCAAATGACTGGAAAATGTGACAATGGGACATTGCCAAAACTTTCCTCGGTAATAATTTAACAATCTTGGAAATGTGATTTGTCTCCTGTGGCAGCAGCAGGGAGAAGGTTCAGAAGAATGGTACCAGACATGGACACCTTGCCTGGGCAATCTCTACTGAAGATAGTGTTTTCTTTGGAAAATATTTTAAATTTGGCAAACATTCACAGAAACTTATTTTTTTTTTATAACAACACATTTTTAAAGATGGTAACCTCTAGTTTTGTCTATTAATAGGCCAACAACCTAAAGTACATGACAATTATCCTACCAAAAAAGATTCAAGAATTCCTTTGAGCATATTTAAATCTTATTCCTCCTTTTGTATTATAGCTTTCAATATAGTAATTGGATACTATAAATTGTATTATGTGTAGACTTTTTTACTTAACTTTTTTATTTTTGATTCAGTCCTGCAAAAATAGAAAAAAGTCTAATTAACTGCCATTTTCAACAGTTATCAATATTTTGCCATTCTTATTTCACCTATTCCACTTTTTTTTTCTGAGTGAGAAATTTTTTTGTCTATTACAAAAGTTTAACAAAAAAGTTTACTATGAAAATATACACTGCTTGATTTTTATATGGTAGTAAATCCAGCCCTTTAGAGATGGGACATGTGGAAGCAGTTGATCTCTTTGATGCACACAACCTCTGTTTATACTCATTCCAAGGTTTCTAAAAATGATGAGACAGTTTTCTCATATTACTGCCATTCCAGTTTTGTTCTGTCACCCACCATTTGCCATCTCCACACATGCATATATTGCATGATTCATAAAGGAATCAAATCCCCAAAGACTTCTTGGACATGTCCATCATCATCTGATTTCTGTGATAACTTCTTGTCCATAAATTTTTTTCAACTCAAGAAGGTGAGCCTTGCTTATGGTGTATACTCAGCAAGCTCAAAGATACCCTGAAATGGAATTCACGGCCTCCCTCACACTCCCTCCAATGCCCAGCCCTGGGAACATTTTAAAGTAAATGCCAGGCATCATATTATTTCATTGGCATATACTTCTCTTAAGTGTTTTTTAACACGGTAGGACCTTTTGTTTTTTTGCAACATGCCACAATACCATTATCACATCTATAAAATTAATGGTGATTCAGTTATACGGTCTAATCCCTAGTCCATAGTTTCCCCAATTATCTTAAAAAAAATTGTTTTTCAAAGTTGGTGATTTCAAACTAGGATCCAAACAAAATCTACATATTTCCTTTATTTGCTGTATCTTTAGGTTCTTTTTTGGATTTGTCTTCCTCTCAGCCGCACATCCTCATGTTGTTTATTTGTTGAAGAGATGAAATTATTTATCCTGTAGAATTTCCCTCATTTGGCTGATTGCATTTTTTTGGGATACTATTTAGCATATTCCTTTCTCCTCCATATTGTCTATAAACTGGAAGTTAGGTTGAGAGACTGGGTTTGGTTCAGGTTTTAATATTTGGGGATGAAAATACTTCTCCATTGGGGCAGCAGTGTACTTTCTGTTGCACCATAGCAGGCAGTGCAGAATGCCCAGTTGTCTCAATTTTACTACTGTAATGTACTAAACTTGATCAGCCTGATCTAGCTATTGTCAGTGTTAGCTGAGCTAGCTGTCTTTTGAAACACATTATCATGTTCTACTCCAACGGTTTCTGCTTGGTTTGGTGCCTGTCTTTCTATAAAGGAGCTTCCACTGGATGTTGCGGAGCTTCCAGGATCCTGGATGGGACCTTTCCTGGAACTCAGGCAAAAGAGGGGCTTCCCTGGTGGCTGAGTGATAGTCTGCCTGCAATGCAGGAGATGTAGGTTTGATCCCTGGGTCAAGAAGATCCCCTGGAAAAGGGAATGCAGCCCTCTTCAGTATTCTTGCCTGGGAAATCCCATAGAGAGAGGAGCCTGGCGGGCTACAGTCCACGGGGTTGCAAAGAGTTGGACTTGACTTAGCACTAAGCCACCACCACCGTTGGCAAAAGAGATCCTGCCAGGCCTCCTCCGAGTCCTCGGTGTGGTACTCAGATTCTGTCCTGGGGTTCCCACTTCAAGCAGGGGAGGGGAGGGGGTCACCCTTCCTTTCAATGATGACTTGGTACTGGGTTCCTTGGCTATTTTGACTGTTGTTATTGTTTAGTTGCTAAGTTGTGTCTGACTCCTTTGCGACCCCATGGACTTGTAGCCCCACCAGGGTCCTCTGTCCATGGAAAAAATGTCCAGGTTCCTCTGTCCAGGCAAAAATACTAGAGTGGGTTGCCATTTCCTTGATCTTCCCCATCCAGGAATCGAAACTCCATCTCCTGCATTGGCAGATGGATTCTTTACCACCTAGCCACCTGGGAAGCCTCTTTTGACCCTTGAGACCACATTTTCAGACCTCCACTTCTGCCATTAAAATAGCACAGCTGTGGTTCCCTCATTCTGGTGTTAAGAGTAGATTGTGTTCTAGAGTTCCAGGGGATGTTTTTTACTTGGTCTTTGGTAAAGAGGTTACTGTACAGTTTCTTCTTTTTCTGCATTCCTCTTGAACGTTCCTACTGTCTTCTGTGAGAGGATCCTGGGAACTTCCAAAACTGCTCTGTTACTGTTTCCTCTCCCTCAGTTCTCTGCACTCTTGGTGTTTCAAAGTTTAAGTTACCTGCTAGTTGACCTACATTTATTTATCAGATTCCTGCTATTGAAATAGCTCATTTGACTTCTATTAAAGTAATTGTGACTTTTTCTAGTCTGAGCTGTGTGATATAAGCCAGTATAAATTTAAGTATGACTATCCTCTGGAAAGAGTTGGGCAGGCTGTCATCTGACAGTTTTAATCTCTTGTTTACATTTTTAGCCAGGAGCTGTACCATGTTGCTGTACTTTGTTGTGAAATTCAGAAAAGCGAAAAGTGACTCTGGGTTAAGGGCCGCCAAGCAGGCCGCCTGAAAGGCTCTGTGTTTACCCTGACACCAGATCTGAACAAGAATGATACTAAAGTCAAATACATGTCTGCAAACTTATCCTGGACAGCATTTGTTGGTATGTTTTATTTATTGGAAATAGAAAGGGAGATTAGCTGAACTCACTAAGAGAGTAAGTCAGACAGAAGAATTTTGGAAGTTGAGGTCTGATCACAAATGTTAAACACACTGTTACAAATGCAGCAGTAGGAGCTTTACTGTCTTAAAGTTGCACATTATCTGATTGAGCCACTTCTCAGACTTTAGGCTCCATGTTGAGATCATCAAGAACAAATTGTTAGAATTACACCTTTTGTGATATACTCTGGAGTCAAGATGAAAACTGCCAAAATATGCATATTAGCCAGTGAAAGCTTTTGAATCAAGGATACAACCGGGTAGAACTTGATTTACAGTAGTGAATGGGGACTGAAATTGTGTGTCCATGGTCATAATAACAGCTGTCACTGAATCACTGGAGTCTTGAGGCAAACCTGGAAATAAAGAGCAGTGAGTGAGAGCACAGATGCTGGAGCCCAGCTAACCTGATTGGGTCCTTCCTCAGCCATTTCACTTGGTGACCTTTGGTGAGTGACTAAGTTTTCATATCTGTGAAGTGGAGATAAAAACAGTCCCTAACTCATAAAGCTATTATGCGATTTAAATGAATATAGGTAAAGTATTCAAAATAGCACTTGTATGATTGGTAAACACTGGGTAAGTATTTTCTATTGTTATTATCTGTCTTCAAGAGTAGTTTTATTGGGTTTTTAGCACATCTCATGAGAAAGGGTGAATAATGCCTCTCAGGTTATAGCCATGGAGTTCTTTCATGACCACCATCAAATATTAGGAGCATTAATTACTTATTTGGATTAGAGTTAGTTGTGGCCATGTAACTAACAAAAAACATGGATCCCCAAAATAAAGTTTAATACCGACATTTTTATGTTTCATTGTTTCTCTTAAAGTGCATATCTGCAAAATGGAGCCTTAATTCTCTAGTGATATCCTTAGGACTAAAAAATGTTCACGTAACTTTTAATAGTGCTTCATTTTAACTTAGGACACACTTTAATTAAGATCTTAATAATGTGAGTGTATAAATGTAGTTTTATAGGATTGTTTGCTTACATATTTTAAAGGAAAATATCCACATCGTTACTAATTTGCCCTCCCCACACACAGGTAATGTGAACATTAGAGTAAAAGACTTTATAATGTTGAAACAAATTAATTGCAGATAAATTAACAGAGTGATGGCTTTATAGAAACATTTTCCATAATTTGAGTTTTGTGCTTTAATTTATAATTGTCTTTTCTATAAACTTAATAGTTCTATAAACATTTTTCTTTTTCTTTCCCTTTTTTTTGGCTGCATGGCATGTAGGATCCTATTTCCCTAATCAGGGATTGAACCTGGGTCCCTTGTAGGGGACATTGAACATAAGACTGCCAGAAAAGTCAATAGACATTTGTATAAAGTAAGATTCCTCTGTGTTCCAGGGGGGTTTTGTTTATTTGTTTGTTTCTTCTTTGTTTGACATAAAACTGTAGGTGAAAAGTGAAAGTTAAGTCTCTCAGTCGTGTCCGGCTTTTTGCGACCCGGTGGACTGTAGCCCACCAGGCTCCTCTGTCCATGGGATTCTCCAGGCAAGAATACTGGAGTGGGTTGCCAGTTCCTCCTCCAGGGGATCTTCCTGACCCAGGGATCGAACTCAGGTCTCCCGCATTGCAGGCACACACTTTAACCTCTGAGCCACCAGGGAAACCCAAAACTGTAGGAGCCATCAGCAAATCAAAATTTAATTCTCAATTCCTTTAGTTTGATTTCAATTTAAAATCTGTAACATTGTATTTGACCTTTTAAGAGTACCTACTTGCTTATCACTTGAACCCTAACAGAGAACTACTATTTGAGAGAGGGGAAAATGTGTAAGAATAATCTTTCTCTGTATGTCTTTCACAGTTTTCATTGGGAATCAGATGTCTAACAATGTTTAACAAACTTAATTTAAGAAATGCATAGTTAAGTTTATCAAAATCCAGAACATCTTGTTAGAAGTATTTCCAATCTGAGAAATAACTTGATACACGATTTTATGGGAGTGGAAAGTAATACATAGTGATCCTACTTCAGCCTACTGGAGTTCCTCCTTACTGACACATTGTAACATTATAGTATCAAATCCTCGGAGGAGCCCATCTATAGGACCAGGCCTCTGCCCCCCACTGCCTCCTCTCTAAAATTAAGACATTAAGTGTCTTTATTAATGAAAAAATTCCATGAAGATTTTTAGTTGCTAAGCACAGATACTTAATTTGCGTGGCTGATTTTTGGCTGATTTTAACCAAACAATTTGAAATAAGGTTAACTACCAGAAGTATCTCTTCACTATTTCTAGCCCATGCCCATGGTTTTTTTTTTTTGTTATTGTTGTTGCAAATGGTAGAATTTTATTTCTTTTTATAAACTGTGGCTGAGTAGTATTCCACTGTATGTACATACAATATCTTCTTTTTCCATTCATCTGTTAATGGCATGCCCATGTTTTGTCGAAGTAAACATTTAGTTCCCTTTTATAATGTTATTTTTAATTTCAGAATAAGTTACCCTCAACATTGAAACCAAAAAGAATATAATTTTAGAAGACAAATTTTGATTTTGATTTTGAAAGATGCCTGTTGTTATCTCCATTTTGTGTAGTAATGGGAAGGTTGAGTCTGGTTACTTACCTGAAAGCAACTTTTCTATTCTAAGAAGAGTGGAAGGTAAGATAACAACCATAAGAACAGACTATGGTCTCCAGCCTTTAACATTTTGTTTCCTTAAACTTCACAGCTCCCCCACCACCAGATCTCACAGCACCTCTCTGGCAAATGACTAACAGTCCGTTCTCAATTCCTCCATCCCCCACTCCACACACACACACATGACTAATGAATAAAAATAAAACAAGTACTTTCAAACGGACAATGTAATGGTCTATTTATAGTATATAAGGTCTTCATCCTTAGTTTTTGAAATGGCTTTTCTCCCCTGCTTCAATCACATTGCTGTAAAGATACCCCTTGATTTAGCATAGAAAGTCTGATACTTGAACATCTTCAAAAATACAACATCTGTCCTTTTCACTGAAACTTTCAGCTTGTCTCGGCTTTTATTTATGTATGTGTTTTAAATGCGTGGGAAGTAGTATCTTGTGGTTTTAATTTGCATTTTCCTAAGGATTAATGATGTTGATGTAAAAATAACCATGCTTATTTGGATTTTAAATTCTTAAACCAGAATTCAATGAGGCTTTTTTTTTCGGTTGTTTTTTTTTTTTGACCATGGTGTAGGGCATGCAGGATCTTAGTTCCCTGAACAGGGATCGAGCCTGTGCCCACTGCAGTGGAAGTGCAGAGTCTTAACCACTGGACCACCAGGGAAATTCTGATAAGACTTTTTGATCAATTTACCAAAATGGCTTTAGATCAAGATTTGAGGGTCACCTGAAGCTTTAGAAAATTTTCAGATATACTACCAGAAAAATGGTAGTAGTATTAAGGTTTATTCTCAAAGTACTTTCATAATTTTTTCTGCAAAATTGTCAGCTTCAGGGTTCCCACAAATCCTGAATTTGATTGGAATTTAACACTTTAAAATGTTTTAATGATTTTAAAACTACTTAAGTAAAATAGCAGCCTGCAAGCAAGATAAGTCAAATGTGATTGAAATATTTCTTGAGTGACCCATGGATTTAGCAGAACGTGAAAGTTTCAGCAGAAGCTGCTGCAGCATGCATTCTAAATCATAAAGGAGAGGTTTAGAGAGAGAGAGGGAACAAGGAGAATGGATGGAAAGAAATGCAGATGGTGATGGATTTCTTGAGGGCAGCCTACACTGGGGAAGAAGTCTTGAGGAGGGAAAAGGGGGACTGTGTGCTTTACGTTTCCTTCATCTCTTTAAGTCCTCACAGAAAGTCTGTGAAGCAGCTGTCGTTATTC
This sequence comes from Odocoileus virginianus, assembly GCF_023699985.2. Taxonomy (NCBI): domain Eukaryota; kingdom Metazoa; phylum Chordata; class Mammalia; order Artiodactyla; family Cervidae; genus Odocoileus; species Odocoileus virginianus. Next base: position 33,754,598 of record NC_069689.1, on the reverse strand, counting down.
CCCAGTTGGTAGATGAAGAAAACTGAATTATCATAGAATTCCAGTAAGCAAAGAAGCCGTTTCAGTATATAAAAAAAGAATATTTAACATGAATTCCAAGGGAGGTACTCCAAATTAGATGCAAATCTTCCACTGACCAGTATTGTTTCCTCTCATTTATGGATGGAGAAATTCAGAAACAGCTAAATAACTTGGAGGCCTGTGGAATGAAACAACACGGTGTGGCAAATAGTATCTAGCACTTGTTATTTATGTTTTTCCTGGGTTAGGCCATACTGATTAGATGCTCTCAGCACATCGATTTTGAAAAACAGTATGTGTTTTAAAGAAGTATGGCATTTAGAAATGCCACAGTAATTGAAACAATAGCTTCATTATTAAACATTTAGTTTTGAGTTGGCTAATTTTGTAAAATTATATAATGCAGTGCAACATTTTTTAAACAAACTTTTTTTTATGTATAACACATTAAGTAAGACATGTCTTAAAACTTAGGGAAGAAAGCAAAGTAAGGATGGAAAACTAAAATTGCCCCTAATTCTACCATCCAGATTTAAGCAAATACATTTGGTATAACTGTTTCCTTTCATGCTTATTAGCTCTGAACTTCATATAATATACATGTGCATATATAATTTTAGTAAATTGACAAAGCTGTGTAGATATTACCATGCAATTAAATCCAGATTTTGAAGATTTTCATCATCCTGAAGAGGAACCCCAACCTTGTTTTCCCCCAAAACTTTCTCTCCTGGCCCTAGGTTAACTACTAATATTCTTTCTATCTCTATAGATTAGCCTTTTCTGGGCATTTCATATTAAAAGACTTTATGCAATAGTATTTTGCATATGGCTTCTTTCATTTAATGGAATGTTTTAAAGGTTCATCCATTTTGTATTAATAGTACAGCAGTATTTTCTTATTTGTTATTGAATAGTTTTCCCCTGTCTGTAGATATACCACATTTCTTTTAATCCATTTATTAGCTGGTGGACATTAGGTTTGTTTCTATTTTTTGTCTATTAAGACTAATGCTTTTATGAACATTTATGTATAAGTTATTTTTATGGATATATGTTTTCATTTCTCTTCAGTATATATTTAGAAGTAGAATTTCTGGATAATATGGTAAGTTCATCTTTAACTTTTTTAAAGAAACTGCCAGGTTGTTTTCCATAGGAGCTATAACATTTATGCATAATATAAAATTAACATACAGAAATCTGTTACATTTCTAAACACTGGCAGTGAACTATAAGAAGGAGAAATTAAGGAAACAACCCCATTAATCATCACATCAAAATTTCCTGTCAGTCCACTGCCCTGGGGATGAATGTGGGTTCCATCCTTGGTTGGGGAACTAAGATCTCACAAGTCACATGGCACAAAAAGAATAAAATACCTAGGAATAAACCTACCTAAGAGGTAAAAGATTTGTACTTGGAAAACCAGCAGACACTGATGAAAGGAACTGAAGATGACACAAAGAGATAGAAAGATATATTGTGTTCTTGGGTAGGAGTAATTGATATTGTTAAAATGACCATACTACCCAAGGCAATCTACAGATTCAGTGCAATTCCTATCAAAATACCTGTGTCATTTTTCACAGAACTGGAACAAATAATTTAAAAATGTGTATAGAAACACAGAAGACCCTGGATAGCCTAACCACTAGGCTACAAGGGAACCTCCTATATTTATAATAATTTTTGATTCATGAAAGAGTTGCAAAAATAGTACAGATAACTTCTGTATAGCCTCACCTATCTTCCCCAGTGTTATATTCTTGTGTTACTGTGGTACATTTGTCATTAAAAAAAATAGGTAGCATTATTATTAACCAGACTCAGGCTGTTCAGTTTTTCATCAATGTCCTTTTCTGTTCTGTGAGTCCCTGCAGGATACCACATTGCATGTAGTCATTATCCCCTTAGTCTTCTCTGACCTGTGACAGGTTCTCCTGCCTTCTTTGTTCTTCATGATCTTGACTGTTTGGAGGAGTACAACTCAGATATGTTTTTAGAATGTCCTTTAATGTGGGTTTGTTATATTTTCTCATCATTAGAATGGGTTATGGCTTTAGGAAAGAATATCACAGAGGTGAAGCATTCTCACCATGTCAAATGGTGGAGGGATATGGCATCATTGATGATTTAGTCTTCATTGATGATTACTTGGCTAAGGTGGTGTGTGCCAGGTTTTCAACTGTAAAGGTACTATTTTTTTTTTTTTAAGTCTTTTAGTGAATTTGTTACAATATAGCTTCTGTTTTATGTTTTGGTGTTTTGACTGCAAGCCATGTGGGATCTTAGCTCCCCGACCAGGGATCGGACCCACACCCCCTGCATTGGAAGGCAAAGTCTTAACCACTGGACTGCCAGGGAAGTTCCTAAAGTTACTAGGTTGCATTCCCATCCTCTGTTTTTTGAAAGTGAATCACTCGGTTCAGCTCACTCTCAAAGGGATGGGGGAGTGGGTGTGAAATTAAGCTCCACCTCCTGCAGTAGAGAGTATCAAAATGTATGTTTGGGATTCTTCTGTCCTATTTATTTATTTAAATCAGTATGTACTCATGTATGGGGCTTCCCAGGTGGCACAGTGGTAAAGAATGCACCCTCCAATGCAGGAGTTGTGGGTTCAGTTCCTAGGTCAGAAAGATCCCCTGAAGAAGGAAATGGCAACCCACTTGAGTATTCTTGCCTGGAAAATTCCATGGTCAGGAGGGCCTGGCAGGCTACAGTCCATAGGGTCACAAAGAGTTGGATGGATACGACTAAGAGAGTGAACTTGCACGCAGGCACTCATGTATACTTATTTTATACTTTGAATTATAATCCAGTACTATGTTATTTGCTATTCACATCTTTCTAGTTTTGGCTATTGGAAGCTCTTCCACATTGTCTGATGTATCAGTCTGTCTCTTCTTAGCACCTTTATTGTGATATAATTCACATAGCATAAAGATCATCCATTTAAAGTATATTATCCAATTCTTTTAATGTACTCATATTGGTGCAACCATCACCATGACCCCACACTTCTCAGAACTCACCCTTCAAGCCTGCATCCCCTGGCAACCCTTTATCTACTTTATGTCTCTGCAGATTTGCCTCTTCTGGACATTTCATATAAATAGACTGTGTCCTCTTTGTGATAGCTTCTATCAGTTTAGCAAAATGTTTTTAAGGTTTGTCTGTTTGGTATCTTTTTCTTTTTTTTTTTTTTTTGTTGTAGTTGTTTGTTTTATTTCTTATTGGTTTTGCATGGTTTCTGTCTGGTCTTTTAATCTTTATTCAGCTGTTCCTCTACATAGTTTTAATCATATGGGTATAAATTTGGTGTTCTGCTTTTGTGACTTAACATTATGTTGTCTATATTTTCCCATTCACCTCATAATCTGCATATTTATTTTAATGGTAAAAGGACACCAAGTTAGTATTCATTTAACTTGATTATTAGTTTGTAGTATCTGGGCTCGTTTTATTTTTTACTACTGTAAATGATATTGCTTTAAACTTTTTCATGCATGTGGATTTTTAATTATACCTTAGGATAGATCCCCAAGACTAAAATGCTTGAGTCGAAAAGTAGAATCATTTTCATGATTGTTTTTGTTGCATTCTACCCGGTTACATAATAGAAAACTTACAACAAATTAATTGTGTTGTTGTTCAGTTGCCAAGTCATGGCCAACTGTTTGCAACCCCACGGACTGCAGCAGACCAGGCTTCCTTGTCCTTCAGTACTCCTGGAGTTTGCCCAAACTCATGTCCATGGAGTCGGTGATGCTATCCAACCATCTCATCCTCTATTGTCCCCTTCTCCTCCTTCCTGTAATCTTTCCCAGCATCAGGGTCTTTTCCAATTAATAACAATTAAGAGGTCAGTAATAATATATACATAACATATCTGTCTCCTTATATAACCTTATCAGCACTTTTTTCTAATTTAACACACATAAAAGAAGGAAATGAAAGAAGTCAGTATGCTAAATATTTTACAAGAACTGTAGTATTACTTCATTTAATCCTTGCCACCACTTTGTAAGTTAGTTATTATTCTCAGTTGACAGTGCAAGGACTGAGTGCCAAAGGCCCTTGGAGTTATAGCCAAAGGGCAGATACCAAAGATCAAGTGGTAGAAGATTATAGAAATTCAAACCATTTCATTAAGAACTGAGCCCAGAGCAGGAATGGGAGCCAAGGCACTGGACCAATGGGATAAAGACCCAGGAAGGCCTAAGCTAGATTGGTTCAACAGGAAGTCTCTCTTGCTTTTTTTGGCTGTGCTGGGTCTTCCTTGCTGTGCACAGGCTGTCTGCTTGCAGTGACCGAGGGCTACTCTCTGTTGCAGTGCACCAGTTTCTCATTGCAGTGTCTTCTCTTGTTGTGGAGCATGGGCTCTAGATGCGTGGGCTCCACCGGTTGCAGCTGGTGGGCTCTGGAGCATGGACTCAGTAGTTGTGGCACAAAGGCCTAGTTGCTCCGTGGCATGTGGGATCTTCATGGACCTGGGATCCAACCCATGTTCCTTCCATTGATGGGCAGATTCTTATCCACTGTACCAACAGGAAAGTTCAACAGGAAGTCCTTTTGCTGCATTCAAAAATATATCTCTTGGACTTCCCTGTGGTCCAGTAGTTAAGAATCTGCCTGCCAATGCAGGGGACATGGGTTCAATCCTTGATCCGGGAACATCCTACATGCCATGGGGAGATCTGAATAAAGTATAGACTTCAGTTAATAATAATGTATCAGTTTCATTAGTTGTAACATAAGAAAGTTATGACCAACCTAGACAACATATTAAAAAGCTGAGACATTACTTTGCCAACAAAGGTCCGTCTCATCAAGGCTATCGGTTTTCCAGTAGTCATGTATGGATGTCAGAGTTGGACTATAAAGAAAGCTGAGTGCCGAAGAATTGATGCTTTTGAACTGTGGTGTTGGAGAAGACTCTTGAGAGTCCCTTGGACTGCAAGGAGATCCAACCAGTCCATCCTAAAGGAGATCAGTCCTGGGTGTTCATTGGAAGGACTGATGTTGAAGCTGAAACTCCAATACTTTGGCCACCTGATGTGAGGAGCTGACTCATTTGAAAAGACCCTGATGCTGGGAAAGATTGAAGGCAGGAGGAGAAGGGGACGACAGAGCATGAGATGGTTGGATGGCATCACTGACTCAATGGAGATGAGTTTGAGTAAACTCCAGGAGTTGGTGATGGACAGGGAGGTCTGGCGTGCTGTGGTCCATGGAGTCACAAAGAGTTGTACACGACTGAGTGACTGAACTGAACTGATGTACCATGCTAACTAAAATGTTGATAATAGGGGGAACTCTTTATGGAGTATATGAGAACACTCTATGTCCTTGAAATTTTTTCTGTGACTCTAAAACTGTTCTAAAAAGTAAAATCTATGGAACTGAAAGACATCAGTGGGTCACAGCTTGCATTTTTTCCTCAATATTTTGTTATGACAATTTTCAAATATACTGCAAAGTTGAAAAGAATTTCACAGTGATTTCTCATATCCTTGCCACTCCACTCTACCATTAATCTTTTACTATTTCATCCATCCCTCAGTATCCACAGGGGATTGGTTCCAGGGCTCCCACACATACCAAAATCTGTGAATGCTCAAGTTCCTTATATAAAATGGTGTCATGTTTGCATACAACCTACACACATCCTTTGTATACTTTAAAATAATTTAATCTAGAAATAACTCTAAATTACTTATAATACCTGGTACAATGTAAATGCTACATAAATAGTTGCCATTGCACAGCATATTCAAGTTTTGCATTTGTAACTTACTGGAATTTTTTTCCCAAGTATTTTCAATCTGTGGTTGGTTGAATATGTGTATATAGAACCCGCAGATCTAGAGGGCTGACTGTACTTACTTTATCATACACCTAACTGTCTGCCCCATCTATCTAACCATCCATTAATTTATCTTAGTTTTTTGGTGTAAATTATAAGGAGTTTCCTGTTGGCCTCATGGTTAGGATTGTGGGCTTTCCCTGCAGTGGCCCTGAGTTCAATCCCTGGTCAGGGAACTGAGATCCCTCAAGCCACACAGCATGCCCCCCTCAAGTAAAACAAAGTAAATTATAGACATCAGTACATTTCCCCCAAATACTTCACCATATGTATCATTAACTAGAGTATTAGTTTCTTTTTATGTAAAATTTGCATATAATAAAAGGGTAAATCTTTACATTTGGTGAGTTTTGAAGAAAATCCATGTCTATGTAATCCAAGCTCCCCACAACTACATTTTTTTACACAATGAAATGTCATAGAAGATACTAGAGTACAGTCCACAAAGTGTAAGTATTGTTTTATGAACTTCTGCTCAGATATGTATGTACCCATATATGTAAAATATGTCACAATGTAAAATATATCATAAGAAAGTGAAATTCATTGGTCTGGTAGGGGAACTCAGAATGTATTTGAATAGTGATAATTTAGGGTGACAGATTTTGTAAAATGCAGTGATGGTTTAAAAGAAAAGATAGCCAACATTTTGTGGTTAGAGAGAGAGATTGGGCTAGCCAGGAAGGCTTGTCTCAGGAAAAGGTGATATATTATCATAATGATGTGGGCCAACACTTACGTAGCACTTACTTGATGCCAACTGCCAAACACTGTTCCAAGAATGTTACATATACTAACTACTGCTCACAGCCTAGAAGGTCTAACAGTACTAATATTATTCCCATTGTACTTCAGACTGAGTACAGGAAAATTAAGTAATTTGCCCAGAATCACAAGGCTAATAAGTAGTAGAGCCAGTCAAGTTCTGTCTAGTTAGTTCGTACTTCTGACTATTACATTCTATGAATACTATATAATTTTTTTTGGTGGAAATTGGCTTTTTAACTTGGGAGATTGTATTTCAGTCACTTTCATGGGGCCAGAAAAAAAGTATTTGTCTGATATTACCTGAGTGTACGTGTGTGTGTGTTTTACAATATTGTGGTTCTGAGGTACATAGAAAGCATTTAGAGCTTGAAAGGATGTTGTTCAGTTGTGAAGTTTCATGTCTGACTCTTTGCAACCCCATGGGCTGTAGCATGCCAACCTCCTCTGTCCTTGGGGTTCTCCAGGCAAGAATACTGGAATGGTTGCCGTTTCCTTCTCCAGGAGAGCCATCATCCAATATCATCTTTGTTTCTAGAAACTTCCTGCTCTGCCATTTTAAGTAGTGAATTGTTTGGTATTTTCCAAAGCAGCTTTAGAAAAGATAATGTTGAGTTGATCAATCCCACAGCTACCTGAAGTTGATGCTTATTAAGCTTAAATGAACATTTAATGACACTAATACACCGAGTGAGGCAGAGGCAACGTGATAAATTAAAGGCAGTATTATATTATGAGTCAAGAGAGCAGAATTCAGGACTTTACTGTACATCTCAGGTTACTGGTTTTCCCATAAGGGAGTGCACATTAGAGATGACAGATACAAGGTACATATGTTGCCACACCCTGCTTCCTAACCCACAGCTGACATTACTAATTATTCATGACATCGTTTTGTTCAGAACCTGAAAACAGCTTCAGAATCCTTCCCAACACAGTGCTCGAAGCACTTAGTATAGTTAATCACAGTTGGCACCCAAGTTGAAATATGTTTATCATCTTTGGATATGACAACTATAAAGATTCTTCCAGTTTTAACTCCCAGAAATATATCATCAGAAATATAAAAAACTGTGCTCAATTCAATATTTACTTCCATCTTTCCAGTCTCTCTTCTAAGCATTAAGTTTACATCATGTAGGGGGCTTGTATTCTGCTGTGACTCTACCAACCTCCCCTAACCTTGGCCTGTAGGCATCCTAGCACCCTCTGTATAATGTCTTTCCCAGTAAAGTTTCCTTTCTTTATTCTTCCTTGATTTTTCATGTATATTCACACAAGTTCCTGGGTGTAGAATCTTATAACTTCTTGGCAGTCAGAACATCTTCCCCAGCCTGTGTGTTGTTGAATGCAAAGCTTATTAAGGGAGGAAGTTCATACCTGCTCCCTGACCACTCCCAACACTTGTCTAAGCATATTCCTTCTTATTGCCCTACCCTGGTTTCATAGTTATTTAATCTCCCTCCTCCCTCATAATTAGTAACCAGGATAGGTGCTTAAGTCGTTCATCTTCAGTTCTCAAACACGTACCTGTCTCCAAGTCTCTGCAATGTTTATTTTGGTGTTATATATTTTATAGTACAAATAGTTTACAGTTTTGCTTGTCCACTTTATTACCACTGTGTAATCCTACAGTTATAAATTGTGTAATTGTTTATGAGCATGCAAAAAAAAAAAAGATGATGCGTTCAAGTCTTTAGATGCCTTCGGCTACTATTTTCAAAACGTGCGTCTTAATGAGTATCAGTTCAGCGCGTCCTTGTTTGTCATCCTTCCTCTTGAAGTCAGTGGGAAGGAATGCTGTGCTTACAAGGTAGAAACGAATTTGATCCCTTGGTGTAGCATCTTAGTGGGGTCATTTTACATCTCATTTTACCACTTAATGCAGCTAGGGCATTTAAAGGCAAAGGTTGGGTCAGGAGTACCTTTGAGACATTTTTTTTTTTTTTTTTTTTTTTTTGTCATTTACCCGGCAGTTGGAATCCAGGGTATATTTCTAACTTTCGTAAAGATGGTTTTAAAATAACTTTGCTGAAAGGGAGTAAAAGAAAGGATGGTAATCTTAATTTATTAGTCATCTGCCATAATTTACTGGCAGTCATTTGTAAGGAGAATAAAAGCAGCACTTACTGCCAGATGATTAAATAACACAGAGGATGTTGCAATCCCACCTACAGTAGTGAGTTTATCTTCCTGGAAAAGAGAGTGAATGACCGCAGGCCTCCCCCGTGGCCCTGCTGTCAAGTCCCCAGCTGAGCTGGTCTAGATGGCATCCTGTTCTTCGTGAATGCAGCAGCCCCAAGCTTTGCCAGCCTGGATCCGGTTCTAACCCGTTCTTAATGTTTGGAATTGTTTTGAGATAACCACCTGTGTGACAGGGTTTAGGATACGAGAGATGAGCTGGGAGGGCAGAAATATAATATAAACCTTAGTTCAAGTATTATAATCTGTTGCAACTCTTCTGTAAAATTATTCCAACTTTTAAAATTTCACTTAAGTACTAACTATGCTTAACCTTAGTATTTTGCACTGATTTTCAAAGATATTGCAAAATGTGAATATGATACTATAGTATTGGTTTTAGATGAGACAGCTCTAATGCTCATGATGAAAGAACTGGCCATTGGTCAATATTGTGTGCTTCTGCACTGATTATTTGGAAAGCTAATTAAGTATAAGAATAATGAACATGAGCTACAATACAGCTAAGCTGGAAATAAAACCGTGAGCGTGAACCCCTAGGAGTAGGAGTGTTAGGGGTCTGTCTTGTCCTCCGAGCTGTGTCTCATCCCTGATACGCAGGCATCCAGGGACGCTGGGCACCATAACATCCATAGAACTCAATTTGCTTGTCCTTGAAATGGGAATAACAGAAGTCCCTGCAGTAGAAAATTGTGAGAACTAAATAATGTATGTAAACAGCTCAGTACCAGACCTTGTAGGGTCTTGTTTGAGGACTTAGACAAATAATTGATGTTACTGTGGCTCCCAGCACTAACGAAAGAACTTCAGTACAGATCCTGTCTCCACTGTCCATAGAATAAAGTTCATATTCCTTAGCATCACTTCTAAAGCAAATTTTGTCTTATGTGAGCAGATCAGCTTCCTATGACCATTCTTTCTGCCCCTTGACCTGCAGCCAAGGTGAGCTTTCCCAGAGCTTTCGTTCCCCTAATTTCTGTGCCTCAGAGTCACTCCCTCTGGGCCATTCTTCAATGTCTTGCTTAAATGCCCCTCCTCTGGGAAGCCGTTCCCAACTCTCGGGTGAGGCTTCCTGCACCTCCCTTTTATGCACCACAGAAGTTTGCCCATCCCAGTAAAACTTACCGCTTTGTAATGCTGTTACTTACCTACCTGCCCAGCACCCTTGCTAGGTGTCATGATCGGAAGATCAGAAATCGTTACTTCTTCATCTCCATAATCTCTTTCTGGTGCTTGACACGTAGTTGGCACCCAAGAAGATTGATGAAACAATGGAATGAATATGAGTAGAAGCCCTGTGGCTACTCAAAAATGTTTTTGGAGGATAACTAGTGAAAATTTATCTTTATTTATTAAAACCTCATTTAGTTCACAGGAGGGAAGACCAATGTTAGCAGAAGACATTTTACTTCTGGTTTATCTATGGAACACATTTATTATGATTCTTGAGAAATTTGATCTTGTCTTTCTGTTGTTCTTTTTGTTCTTCAGGTTCTAGTTACAGCCACCCCTTGCCATATCTTTTGAATTATACTTGGAAAAACAGTAGCCAGAGGAAAAAAAAAATGATAAAATTTTTCCTCATGGTGAATAAACAAGGTCAGACCCGACTTTCTAAGTACTATGAACATGTGGAGATTAATAAGCGTACGCTTCTGGAAACAGAAGTCATAAAGAGCTGTCTCTCTCGATCCAATGAACAGGTAAGTCTGATTCTCTTTTTCATCTCTGCATCCAACTTAGTGTGGCATACTTGTTATTACTGAGTCTCAAGGGCCATCGTTTTCTTTGAACCCCATTCTTTCAATAGCTATTAGAGAAAATAACAAATGAAGTGAAATGAAGACTGGCGCACAGCTCTCTTTACATCCCCTCAAGGAAAATAAAAGCAAAGAAAACCAGGGAAAGTCTTGGGTTCGTATTTAGGTCAGCGCATTTGTCTCATTGCACTATGGAAGTGGCAAATTTACTCCTGCAAATAAACATACCTCCTTTTTTTGTTCGTGAGAACTGAGCCCTTGGAACTCTCAGGAGTGCCTGTAGCAGATGGCTTTCTTTAAGCCAAAAGATGAGGTCAAATGACCAGGATAGAGGGAGACACTCAAGACCCACTTTGTGCCAGAAGATGATAATATGATTCTCATGTGGAATAGGGTGTTTTTTATTCTGCTTATCATTTTTATAAATTTACCACCAACATAAAACTGGAACAAGTAATTTAAAAACAAAACAAACTTGATTTGAACTTGTCTTATTATATAGATGAGGGAAATGAAAGTTAGCAAGTGCATGTGAAACAACTAATCTATCCATTCTGCCAAAATTGAGTTTAAGTTGAATCATTAAAATAATACTAAATGGGAATTTAAAAAACTGAGCCTACTTTTACAAGGGATTTTAATTGGAGAATTACTTAGTCCCGCCCCTAAACTTGGAATCCTTTGGCAATCATGGAGCAAACTAAGGCAAAATCAGAAAGCCTATATAAATCACCCATTAATTTGCCATTTCTCCATTTCACTGACTATGTAGAAAGGCTGCTTGTAGGAACCACTGGTAAGTCATAAAATATTAAGGTACATCAGTGCTCAGAAGTGACGCATCGACACTGTGTTTCCCTTGGCATATAAATTGATTTTCCAGTCGGAACATCTCAGAGTCCTCTTTGAATTACTACTTTGCCCTGCCATGGCACACACTGCTTTATGTAGTTGTCAAAAGGAAATTGAAACTATTAAAGTACTGTATTAATAGCCATAGACTTTACGTAAGGGTAAACAGACTGCAGAAGCATTTCTGTTTGAATCTTTCTATAGAATGCAGGCACTCCACAATTTCAAACATCATTTTCACTGATAGGTTACCCTCTGAAATATATGCTTTGGAATGAGTATACTGTTAGATATTTTTGAAGCATTCTAAATTATCTTAGATCCTAGAGGGAACCCAAAAGTAACACAGTCTCAGCTACATTTTTATTTTATCCACAAAGGTACTTTGATACTTTTTTTTGAATGTAGGAAACTCCTGAGAGGCTTTGAAAAATGTTCCTCAGTTCTTTCAAATAGGAAATGATTCCTTGAAGATCTGACTGAGCAGAAATTATACTGGCTTTGCAGTGAACCTAAAGCTGTAGAATGGTCCTGGATTTAATGGTTTTTATCCTAATTTCAAATAAAAACCTCAAACCCTTCCATCAAATAGATTGTCGAATGGCTTCCCATGGAAAAAATGCCATAATCAAAGCTCGCAGCTTCAGGAATTCCCTGGCGGTGCAGTGGTTAGGCAGAGAAGGCGATGGCACCCCACTCCAGTACTCTTGCCTGGAAAATCCCATGGACGGAGGAGCCTGGTAGGCTGCAGTCCCTCGAGTTGCTGAGTCAGACATGACTGAGCAACTTCACTTTTACTTTTCACTTTCATGCATCGGAGAAGGAAATGGCAACCCACTCTAGTGTTCTTGCCTGGAGAATCCCAGGGACGGCGGAGCCTGGTAGGCTGCCATCTATGGGGTCGCACAGAGTCGGACACGACTGACATGACTTAGCAGCAGCAGCAGTGGTTAGGACTCTTCCCTTTTACTGCCATGCCCATGGTTTTGATCATGGTCACAGAGCTGAGATCCTGCATGCCACACAGTGCGGTCAAAAAAAAAACCTTGAAGCTTCATTCCCAGGTATATCTGAATGTCATAGAGCAACTTATCCCAGTGCAAAAAGTGATACAGTTCTTAATCATGTTTGGTCAAGCAAACCCAAAAGTCTAAAGGAAGGGCAACACTGTATCTTCATCCTGCTGATTGAAGTCCTATCCACCCAGGGTCTTCCTCTCCCTTTTTATATAATGGCATTAGGGGAGAGATGAATGGGAAGTGAGTTGTTTTCTCCACTAGTCAATAGTGGTAAGCTATTTATTAAATTCTTATAAAGCACTATTTACAATGGATGATTTTTATCTAGTATCTGTCACATAAAAACCATCTTTAAATAATTTTTAAAAAGAGCCTGTGCTGTGCTGTGCTTAGTCGCTCAGCCATGTTCTGACTCTTTGCAACCCCATGGACTGTAGGCCATTAGGCTTCTCTGTCCGTGGAGATTATCCAGACAAGATTCCTGGAATGGGTTGCCATGCCCTCCTCCAGGGGATATTTCCAACCCAGGGACCTAACTCCTGTCACTTATGTCTCTTGCATTAGCAGGCGGGTTCTTTACCACGGGCGCCACCTGGGAAGCCCTGTGTAACATCTTAGTGTTGTATGTGTAGACAGATACTCAGATCAGAACCTAGAATTATGCATGCCATTTTGAAGAAATCCCTGCCAGCCTTAGGAATTAATATCTAATTGTGTTTTGTCTAGTGCTCTTTCATTGAATATAAGGACTTTAAGCTGATATACCGGCAGTACGCAGCTCTCTTCATTGTGGTTGGAGTTAATGACACAGAGGTAAGATAATAGAAGAGCTTATGGAAAATATAAGAAAATTAGGAATAACAGTCTGCTTTTTATTCCTCTTTAAATTGACATTTTCTTCCCCACTTACCTCCACGAGCATTATCTTGACTCTGGAAGGATATTGTTTTGTTTGTTTGTGTTTTGTTTTAAGGGTATTGGGTTTTTGTCAAGGCTGGGGAAAACTATGTGGAAGAGATAAACTAGGATTTTTCTTGGATTAGATGAGCAGCTTGTGAAGAAGCTTGAGACCACAGAATGCCTTCCTTGACCCTAAGCAATGCCAGTTTCCTGCCCTCGTTCTGTGTGGCACAGGGTGGCCCTAAGCCAAGGGTAGAGGCCAGATAATTGTGGTGTTAAACCTCGGCTGACTTGACAGAAGCCAGAGCAAACTGTGAATGTGAATGTGCTGTGATTACGTCTCATCAGATATAGTTCGCCTTTTCAGAAATGTCAGTCTCAGATCAATAGCCCCTTTGGCCATGGCATCCCAGAAAAGGGTGTTTAAGATCTAAAATACTTTGAAATCTCAGTTGATTGTTTTTCACCCATGCACCAAACTTTGAAACAGTTTCCCCATCTTCTACAGATAGAAAAGTAACAACACAAAGACCCTGAAGGAAAAAAACAACTGGCTTTAGCCGTTGGTCATGAAGTCGGGGAGTAAACCTCAAAACTCTAATCACTAGACTCAATCTTAGTTTCAGTTCAGCTAGATTCATCACGAACTTTTCAAAAAACCTTAGAGGTTAAGGTTTTCTACATTTCTCCTGTTGATAAGCTTCCTTTAAACAAATAAGTCCTAGAATTATTCTGAATATTTGTCAATAGGAAGCTACTTTGCTCACGTTATCTGCTTACCAAGCCAAATGCTCTAAAACCTGGCTGCTGACGGGGCAGCTCCATGTCTGATTTCCCCATATGTCACACTGAAACAATTTACACCATTCTTTTTTTATTTCAGAACGAGATGGCAATTTATGAATTCATCCATAACTTTGTGGAAGTTTTAGATGACTACTTCAGCCGAGTGGTAAGTCTCATGACTTAAAAATTCATCCTTCGCCCAATTTTCAAGAAATAGGTCTATATTAAAAAAATGTGTTAATATAGAGCTTTAATATTTAAAAGTTAAAAATCAAATAATGCCAGATTTTCTTTACCTTTCCTTCTGGCTCATCCAAAGTGTTTGAAACTATGCTATGTCTAGATCTCTGTACAGAGCCAGTTCTATAAGACTAAGAACCTCTTGTGTCTTTTTCTCAGTTAAGATATTTTGCTATATAAATCGATCCCTTCTTCTTTCTTCTGCTTCCCCTCCTAGGACGCCAAGACCCTTTCAGTTTAAGATTCGTTTCCATGCAAACCCTTGCTGTGAGGATCAGAACCAACTCCCCTTAAGGAAGACATGAGTTCCTTTCCAACAGTCCTTTATTTTAACAGTTGTACTGAAATGTAACTTACTGACATATAATTCCCATTTAAAGTATATAGTTTTTAGTATGTACTCAGAGTTGTGAAACCATCACCACAAAGTTTAAAAATATTTCACCATCCCAAAAAGAAACACCGTACTCATTAGCATTTCTCTCCCACTTATCTACTCCACTTGCTCCAAGATAATCTCTAATCTACTTTCTGTCTCTATAGGTTTGCCTGTTCTAGACATTTTATATAAATAGAATTATATAAAGTTCAATAATATGTGGTCTTTTGTGACTGAATTTTTTTACCTTAGCATAATGTTTTCAAGACATTGGTCACATTGTAGTGTCTGTCAGTACTTCTTTTCTTTTTATTGCTGAATAATATTCTATTCTGTGGATATACAATATTTTGTTAATTCATTCTTCAGTTGATGGACATTTGGGTTATTTAGACTTTTTGTCTATTATGAGTAATACCACTATGAACGCTTGTATACACATTCTTGTGTGGAATCATGTTTTCAGTTCTCTTGGGTATATACCTAGGAGTAGAATTGGGGGGGTGATATGGTAATGCTATGTTTATTATTTTAATGAACTGCCAAACTGTTTTCAAAAATGGCTCCATGATTTAAATTCTCACCATCAGTGTATGAGAGTTCTAATTCTCCACATCCTCACCAAACCTTGTTATTATCTGTGTTTTTGATTATAGCCATCCCAGTGGGTATGAAATGGTATAAATAAGTTGTGAGTTTTATTTGCTTTTCACTAATGGATAACAGTGTTGAGCATCTTTTCATGTGTTTGTTGGCCATCTGTATATCTTCTTTGGAGAAATGTTTGTTCACACCCTTTGCCCATTTTTGAATTTCATTATTTGTCTTTTTTATTGTTGAGTTGTAAAAGTTCTTGATGTAGTCTGAGTATAAATCTCTTATCAGACGTGACTTGAAAATGCTGTCTCCATTCAGTGGTTTTCTTTTCACTTTCTTGATGCTGTCTTTTGAAACACAATAGTTCTTAATTTTGAAGAGGTTAAATTATTCTACTGCTTATGTTTTGGTGTCATGTCTAAAAAGGCTTTTGCCTAACCTAAGGTCATAAAGATTTACTCTTTACGTGTTCTTTTCTTTTTTTCCCAACTCAGACCTTATTGATTCCAATGTTATATTTGTTTCATTTATATAATAGTTTTAGCTCCTGCTTTTAGGTCTTTGAGCCATTTTGAGTAATTTTTGTATATGGTTTGAAGTAGGGGGTCTCACTTCATGTTATATCCAGTTGTCCATGTGCCATTTGTTGAGAAGACTATTCTCCCTGCCCCACCCCCATTTAATTGTGTTGGCACCCTTGTCAAAAAAATCACTTGACCATAAATGTAACAGCCTTTATTTCTGGATTTTCAGGTCTGGTCTTCTGTATGTCTTTCTGCATACAGATATGTATGTTTATCCTTCTGCCAGTACCACTATATCTTGATGACTTTAGCTTTGTGGTTAGTTTATAATCCAACAGTCTTTTAAAAAAGAATCAGTGAAGATGTTTTATTCTGCTACCATAGGCTTTCCTGAGACTTGGTTAGACATTTTTAAGAAGCAGTAGTGACACAGGCTTATTTTTCAAACTTGTTTTGTTTATTTCATTTTGCTCTTAAATAAAGAGATTAGGAAGGAACTGTTTCCAAGCTGCTTCCTCTTGAGGCAGTGAGTGGAATCTGCTCCATAATTAGTAATCTTGAGTTCACTATAGGGCAAAACTCATGTTGAAAGTTGTATCTTCAGCCTAACTCCTAATGCCAGAAGTAAAGTTTGGCAAACTCCTTCTTTGTGGGACAGTCAACTAGCCAGTTTTCATTGCCTTCATGCAGTTTGTTTTCAGTTTGAAAAGTATGGTTCCTAGACCAGTAACTTAAGTATTACGTGGGAATTTGTTAGAAAGATAAACTCTTGGCCTACCCCAGACTATTGAATCAGTCTGGGTTGAGGTGCTGCAAATTGTGTTTTAACAAGCCTTCCAGGTGATTCTGATGCCTGCTTCAGTTTGAGAGCCGCTGTCCTAATGCATGAGGCTTGCTGTCAGCCATTTCCTAATTCAACAGCTGGAGCTGGGAAGCAGCTGAGTGGCCTGTGACATGGTGGTGCATCCAGCTAGGAAGGCATTGGTGCCCTCCAGAGCTGAAAGAGATGCTTATCTCTTGACGACCACTCTGTTAAGACAGACTGGTTCCAAGTCAGGGTCTGTGATTCAGAGCTGGCCATGGTTAGCCACTTTAAGAGAACACCTATCAAGTAGAATATAATTTCCCAAAATAGCAATGTTTTAAACCTGGGAGAATGAAGAGTGGGTCCAAGCACTATCATTGCTAAGGTTTGTAAAATTATGATATTCAGTAACTGAGAATAAATAGCAGGTGGCTGAATGATAGCTGTTATTTTTGGGAGAGAGTCAGTGACCACATAAACCACAGAAGTGAAGATTAGAATTTAATTTAAGCCAGTTGATTATACAGGACTTGGATAGTACTAAGGGATGACCCGGTTTAGGATGACAGTAGCAAAAAGAAGAGAAGGAGGAGAGAGAAGAGTACCATGGGAAATAAAAGAAAATCCATCCCACTCCTGGAGAATGCCTTGTCATCTAAGATTTATTTTTAGGTTTGTGAGTTTTAAACTTTCTTTCTTGGTCTATTTTTAATCTTCGGAGTTTCCAGATCTTAAATTTGGAGATCAGTCTCATGCTGTCTGGGTTGAAAGAAGCATCTTAGCATCACGTTTCACTACAGAGCCAGCCCAGTTAGCTTCAAAAGAGGCAGGACTTATGTATTTGTGTCATCATTTGTGGATTTGCCATAGTTTATTAACTAGTCCTTCCTTTGATAGACACCTAGCTTGTTTTCAGTAATTTGCTACAATAAATAACATTACCCTGAATATCCTAGCACACGTCACGGTGCCATTATCTAATTGTTTCCTTAGGATAAACTTCTAGAAGTAAGACTGATGGATTCAAACTGGTGTGCAACATTATTACATTTTTTGATATACATATCAAATTATCTATGTTCTATAAAGGTTGAATTAGTTTATTCCCTCTACACTCTAAAAGTGAATTGTTCTGGCCTATAAATGTCCTCCAAATGGCAGCCTATTTCTTTTTTCAAATCACCATCCCAAACTCAGGGCCTCCACGTGCTCCAGCTCCTGCTTATAGAGCAGCCTCTCCCCGCTGCTTCCAGGCTGGCGGCCAGAGCAGGCACTGTCTCTGCTAAGTGACAGGTCTCTGCATTGTGTCCCGGTGTCTCTTTCTCATCCTTGGACTCTTTTCTCTTTTCCAGAGTGAACTAGATGTATCCTTTTTCAGTGCTGTGAGCCAAGTTTTCCACACTAGTTGGCAAAGGACAGGCTAGTCCCAATCAGGTAAGTGCCAAGCGCTGGGAATCCAGTATCCGGAAGGCTCACCATCAATAGCTCTGACAAGACATAGAGGTATGGGTGATTTGCAGAAACTCTCTACCCTTTTTCACAACAATTCTTGTATTTTTCATACAGGGCAATGTGGTGATGGTGTTTAATGATCACTGTTATATATTAATCTAACTTACATATATGGAATAGACTTTTTCAGAATTCAAATAAAACAGCCAGAAAGGGCTTGATCCTCCTACAGAGAATGGATTTTCATGGCTCCAGGTATAAATCTCCAGAAATTCCCCACATGATCAAGAAGGCTTCCAGGAATGATAAACTGGAAGGTTAAAGAAATTGCCTGGCTTGTGTTCATTTCCTTTTATAGCAGAGGAAGTTCTCCTTTTCTTCTCTTCTCCCTTTTAAATCAAAGTATCCAAGGGGCCCAAGAGCAGCATGATTTGCTTAGAGTACTGCTGATTTTGGCAGGAGCCCACCGAGCTCTGTGTGAGTGCTCTGGAAGCAAGTTGTCTTTTAATTTTTACTTAAGAAATCCACTAACCACTTGAAAGCAATAAATAGAATAGTTCTTTGAGAGAACATTAGGCTTGAATCTAAAATAGTAACATTAATTATAATAAATATATATTAATTATAGCAGTTGTGTATGTATATATACACATGTGCTGTGCTTAGTCACTCAGTTGTGTCCAACTCTACATAGACTGTAGCCCGCCAGGCTCCTCTGTCCATGCGGTTTTCCAGGAAAGAATACTGGAGTGGGTTGCCATGCCATCTTCCAGGGGATCTTCCCCACTCAGGGACTGAACTCAGGTCTCCCCCATTGCAGGTAGATTCTTTATCGTCTAAGCCACCAGGGAAGCCCATATATACATATATACACACACATATATACATACCTGTATTTGTGTGTGTGTATACACACAGACACACACACACAGATTAGAAACCTATGTCCAGCACCAGTATGTCAGTATATTTGGGGAAATGGCCATTTACCTTTTATTCTTGATAGAAATTGGCATGTTGATCAAGTTCATTTGCAGGCTGTGTTTGGAAGCCTCTGTAAGTTAACCACTAGAGTGCCCTCTAGTGGTGAGTGACCTCAATCTGTGGTCCTTTTGACCTAGGAGACCCAAGACCAGGCTGCATACTAGGGTGTATTTTTATTCAGCATGTAATATTCCATTTTAACAAAATCTTTTAAAGCAATTCAAAATAAATCTCAATTCAAAATAAAAATGCCTTTTGATTTAAGAAGTCATGGCACTGGTGGTAAAGAATTCACCCGCCAATGCAGGAGACTTGAGAGACACAGGTTTGATCCCTGGCTTGGGAAGATCCCCTGGAGGAGGGCATGGCAGTGCACACCAGTATTCTTGCCTGGAGAATCCCATGGACAGAGGAGCCTAGTGGGCTACAGTTCATAGCATCACAAAGAGTCAGACATGACTGAAGCAACTTAGCATGCACGCACATTAAGTTAGCAAAAGCATTTAATAGATATTTTGCCAGAAATACAGACACTCAGGTTCTGCTTTCAGTCCTGCCACCAATTGGGTGTGTGTATCAGACAAAACACATAAACTCCTCATCTCAGAATGATGGGATTATACTGGAAGAGCTTTAACACCCTCTCAGCTTTAGTGTTTGATGTTGCCATGACTCTGGTAACTGAGCTGCGTTGCCTTACACCTAGAGCAGGATGGGAGAGTCTTTCAAGTCTAGATACTAAGAACTCAAGTGAGTCAGATGTAGTAGGGTGTGTACTCTAGTTGGACTCATTGTGTTGATGTGTCTTATATATTGACTGGGTGTTTATTAGAAGTAGAGATGGGTTTGTCTTTGTATCTGTCTAGTGTATAGTATAGGTCAGTGTAATGAGCTCCAGCATTCTTGTTTGCATTTAATTTTCACACTAAAGCACACAATTTCTGTCTCTTCCCATCATTTTAGTTCGCTTCATTTTTGCCTTCTCTTCCGCTCTGACCTACTTAACCTATTTACTCTCCCTCAGCAGTTACTTAGGCACATCCATTTGACAGATTAGGAATTTTTCCTCACTTAGAGAAGGGAACTAAGTCTGCAGATCTGGAAGTGTATGTCTGTACTTGAGGTGAAGTTCACATGGTCCCTCCCATGGTCTAAAAGCATGACAGCTGGCAAGGGCAGGGGCACCAGTCTTCTATTGACCTTCTTAAAGGGTTTCTACCCTCAGCCATCTGAAAAAAAGTCACATTACAAACCCACAACTCTACTCTGCCTCATACATAGTTCTCTTTAAACTGTCACATCAAAGACCTCCAGGGAAGACTTCTCCACACAAGTGTTTAACGGGAAGACAAGGGAGCCCTTTAGAGGTGCTGCCCAGAGACAGCCTGCATTGTACCTGGGAACCTGCCAGAGCAACCAACATTGTGCCCGGAAAGTAGCTTCCTTGGGCCTTGAGACGTTGAACCAGCAGGTAACCCAGTTGCAACCTGGAGCCAGCTACCCGGAACAGGTCATGACCTTTGTGTTTGCTTAGATTAGGAAAGCCCTTCGTGTCAGTCCCTACGGGTACAGACATGATTTAACCTCACAGAATTCCCAAGAAGCTCTTTACTCACAGTCTCTCTCCAGAGACATTACCACCCTGTAGCTTTTAAAGGACGGGGTGGTTTTCCAGAGCCTGCAGGGTTAGACACTGGGAAATTCAGAGTACCATTTACATATCTCCCTAGTACAGGCTTGTTCTACTTCTGGTAAGACTAACGTCATAGAACAAGGCAGATGGAATGTTAAAAAGAAATGACCTAAGCTCCAGAAATCAGGACAGAGATTCTGGCTTGGTGAAAACCCTTCTACTGAGTGGGAACTCTCTGTTGCAGAGTAGTGTCGGGTAGGACAGCCTGCACCCCAGGGGCCAGGCACGGACAGTGACCTAAATCCTTCGTGTCGCACCGCAGCAGCTCCTGGACCCTCTTCACATTCCACTCCACCTGTGGGGCTGGTTGGTGCCTGAGGGCTTCTCTCAGGAAAGTTTGCCCTACCTGATACTTTGGTAGACTGATTAAAGACTTCAAATTCCACGAATCAAGATAGTTCTTAGGAACCAACTGAGGAGCCTCTTAAAATGTGTTCAGCTCCAGAGGCCCAGGTTTGCTGAACTCTCCAGACAAGTCATAATTCAAAGGAGCAGTTCGAGCCCCCTTCTGCTAAATAGTCAGAGGGTGGCACCAATGAACTGCGCTGTGTGGGAGAAGTCTGGTTCCTCCCCAGCTCGGGGCACACCTGCCGTGTATGAAGGCACCGAAAACCTTGACACCCCTTTTGGTATATGGGGCCTTTGAAGAGGCTTAAACACTTTGTTTATTTGGGCTAGAGTGGAATGCAGCAGTGCCGTCTTTGGACCTGGACAGCCAGGGTCCCCTTCCTGGGCCGTGTGCTTTAGGGGACCCCCCTCTAGCTCTCCTCAGCAGCATTCCTCACTGTGGGATAAGGGTACTCACCGAGAGCCTGCGGGGTCCCCCATCCACTCCTTGACCACCCTTGAGCTACCTGGATCCTCAGAATTTAGTGGGTACCTGGACATCCCAGTGCCTGCCGCCCAGGCCTCCACAGGCCTCTCCCCCGTTCATAACCCAGGACTGAGGGCAGGAATGATGGAGAGGCTGGGGTGGGGACAGGGGTATTCCACACACACGCATGAGAGGAAAAGTCAGGAATAGGCTGGGGTCCCTATTTATATTCTTGTGCCCACAAATACAGGCTAGGTCTAGAATCCAGAAACGTGTTCTTCATTCAAAAATATCTTAAAAAAAAATCTTAAGAACACTTATGTTTTTATTTCACAAGTGCTTAAAGCCCAAAAACCTGAAAAATTAATTCCAGAACCTTAAAGCTAATATGGGTGATATAGAACATGCCTTCTTTACTGCAACTGAGGGTGGGGAGTAGGGAAGGCCTCCATCCTGTCTGCACTGTGACTCAGCTAGTTGCAGGGTGTACCCCAGGAGGAACAAAGGGACCCTGTCAACAGTAAGCAACACTATCAAGATTTGCCCTCAGGCCCTGTCAGGTCCCAGTGGGGAGTGTGTCTGTCGTTCCTTCATTACTTTCCTAAAATCCCAAATACCTTTAGAGGTCCAGAAACCAGAATAGGGCTTCTCCAAATAGGAGATAACTCCAGCCTGACTTAATGAGAAATCACAAAAGTACTTGTTCAACTTGGGGCTTCAGAAATATTGGCAAGAAGACCAAAGAAATTCTCCAGGCAAGTCATCCAACACTGAAGCGGCAGCTTCTAAAGGAACTGAAATGGTCTCTCAGAAGTTTATAGTAATTAATTGTTATTACAAAAGAATTTCTTTTGAGGTATGGTGAAGCATGTGATTACATCAGGAATGGCTTGAAACTATCAGAAAGGAGAAACTAGCCTTCTTGTCCCTGAAGGTTACTTTTAGAGTCAGAGGGTTTGCCTACTTTGGAGCTGGAAGAAAACGATATAATCATCAGTTTAAGTCTCACTTTTTAGACGAGGACGCTGAGGCTCAGGGATGGGTACCGGCTCTGCCCCAAAGCTGCTCTGTGGATTGCTAACCCATAGTGCTGCTTTGCGACAGGGCTGGTGTTGGTCTCTGGGCTTCCAGGGCCTTTGATTCTAGGGCTATAAATTTGATAGATTAAATTTGACACAGTTTTTGAAAATTCATAATCATCTGGAGTAGACAGTAGCAATTTAGTCTCTAAGAAAACTTGCATAAAGTGTCACCATTTGTTGTCTTGGTGTTTTCTGAATTAGAGGAGAAGTTTTAGATGAACACTGGGCTTTGTTTGGTTGGAGGAGTTGGAAACCATGAAACATTTTGAAGAGAGTACCTGAATGTCTTAATAAGAGCTTGCTTTCCAAAAGTGAAATTCACCTCAGAGACTTCTAAACATCTTTTTCCCCCCACTTTAAAACTATGTCCACTGGAGGCAGAGCTGCAAGAGAAGAGAGCTGGCCCATGAGCCCAAGGGCATTTGTGCAGCTAATCCAGTCTTCGAGAAGGGCAGGCCTGGAGGGGTGAGGGGGCCATGGGTCTCTCCAGCATGAGTTCCAGTCAGGTTAGGAGTAGCTAGTCTCAGAATTAGCAACAGCCCCCAAGGGACTGTTCCAAGCCATTCACCTGGGAAAGGGATATGAAAGTTCCAAATTAAACAGCTCTGCCTTCGAGACTGTTTTGGCTCTCCCTAGCTTTCACCGTCTCTGTTTCCTTTACATGTGTTCCTGAGTCCTATAGATACCATATTCACCCCTACTATTCCCCCTCTCCCTCCTCACCAGGTCCCTCTGCCTCACCCCCACTCCTTTGGTTCCACGCTGCTGGTTCTGTTTACTTAGGGACAGTGGAAAGCAAGTTATGAGAAGCTGTTAACAGAGAGTTGGGCAGGGGCAGGGGGGAACCACAAGAAATGACAGGTTCATTGACCCCAATTCTGAGTTTGATCTATGTATTCTTTTACATAAGCCTATGTAAACTAAAAAAAAAAAAATTATACAAATGTCTTTGTTGCTCTCAGAATAGGAGTGGGTCTTTATGGAAAACCTACTTAACAAAAAAAGACAACACCCCTTTTCAGTGACCTAATTAACAAAAGACCATACAAAGCGTAGAAGTGAACAGAAGACTATTACAGGGAGAATATATCCAAAACTATGCAGAATCTTCAAGATGATAATCTTGTTTACAGTAGTATTTGATTTTCTGTGGGAAATGTGAACAACTTAGCCCTTTGCAACTTAATATAATTATATGAGAAATTGAGTTGAAGTATAAAAAAATGAGTACTTTTTTCCCCCACCCTACTTAAAGAACTTTGCTTAGCTATGATCTTTAAAAAAAAGAGAAGAAAGAAAGAAAAATAAGAAGACAAGGGATCTGAGAGCAAAATATAGACTCAGAAAGTTTAGTTTCTAGGCGAGGTTCTTTACTGAAATTGCTTTTGAGGTCCTCTTTGAATGTATGCTGCTCGGTTTTTCTCTTCCTAAAGGAGAACTAGACCACCAGGGTGGTATTAAAATACTCTGTTCAAGAAGTGTTTTATGATCCAGAGACAAAAATTCCAATATATAAACTGGAAACATTTCAATCACTTTAGTTAAAAAATTGATTTCAAGTGGCACAAATATTACTGGGGCCCTACAGTATTCAAATCCAATCCACATTACCCAGCATTCAGAAAGGCTCTTAGATTTCTGGGTTGAGAAAAGATGCGGCTTTATGAATCTGTTCTCTGAGAAGCTATTTTTAGTTCCTGTCAGCCCCAACCTTAGGGTGCCCATGAGAGGAAACAAATTTCCTCAAGGATTTTTTAAGTCCGATAATTTCAGTATAACCTGAAAGTTGGACCCTCTTAAAATAGTCATTATAGCTCATCACATTAATAGAGCTTCAGCCTATGCCTTTCTTGCTTCCTCCTATTCCAAATGTCAGGGCTGAGGTGTGTTTGCCTGTTTATTGCCATGGGCCTTGGCATATAGGGCATTTTTTTGGTCCCTGCTCACCTGGCTAGTAGCCCAAATGCCATTACTCTTGGCTTTGCCAGTGTGTACAAGTTGCTTATGAACCAAATCAAGATATGAAAAACAGCTGGATTCTTATTTTAAAGGTGTCACATGATTCCAAGAGGAAATCAGCTTTCAGGCTTTTGCCTCACATTGGATTTGGTCTGTGGTTTCCCTGTAGCGTGCCAGAAACTTGCATGATTATTAGGGGTTTGAGCCAGATAGTCAGATAGACAGGCCATCACATGCCCACAGTACAGAATGACCTCATTAAGCAACTCATGTTTCCAGCATGTTGGGAAATGCAGAACTTACCGGAGGATCTTGACCTTGTAATGTAAAGATGTCGGTGGTTTATAAGATTCAGCAGTATATTCTAATCTGAATTTCAAAACATTGGGCTAATTGTTCAAGGGGATATCTGAATTGCTGAACATCTTCTTGCCAGAGATGGCGCAGTCTTTCAGAGTAGTTTGCATCAATTCAAATAGACTACATTAAAATGAGATCTCTTTCTATCTGAGCATCACCCTGGATGGACTGACATTTTCAAAGGCACTAGGCCTTAAAATAACAAGGTCCTACTATATAGCAGAGAACTATATTGAGTGTCCTATGATAAAACATTATGGAAAAGAACATTTAAAAAAGAATATTGGTGTTACATACATATGTATGAATGTGTATGTATAACTGAATCACTTTGCTGTACAGCTGTAATTAACACATCATCAGTAAACTATAATTAAAAAAACAACACCTTGCCACCAAAAAAATACAACAGGGGATTCTATAGGGCATTTTTTCATGCAGCCACCTGTGCTTCTGCCTTTTTTTATACTTCACTGTCATTCCTGCCTTCCTGTTCTTCCTGGCTTCTAAGTTCTGGCTTCTGGGTCCAGCGAACAGGATTAAGTCAAAGGCCTAATATTCCAATCCCAAGTTGGCCATGGTAAAGCAATCATCCATCTAATTGGAAGACATTATTAATAGGTATAACAGAGTAAAGCTTTTTTTTTTCTTTTCTGGGTCACTTAAGGACAGTTCCCATGGGCTCCTGAAAAACAGTTTATTCTGCGGAAGGACTATTTTCACAGAGCTTAATGAGGTATTAACACAGAACCTAATAGAAACTTAAAAGTCATTCACAGGATTGTCTCATTCTCTGTAGATGTACTTCACTAAACAAGTACAATAGCCTTGAACATCTGGAATTACTAGTGACTCATTTTACAAAGATTTACTAATTATGAACTCTCCTTGTACATTTAATCACTCCCTGTTGAATGAAGTTTGTCTATTTGAAATAATCCATCAGTTTTTTTTTTTAAACAGACCAAGATCCTGCTCTTTGGTAATGGAAACCTAAGATAGTAAAGTGTAGACTTTAGAAATGTTCAACCACTGCCGTCATCACCCTCAGAGTTTAATTCTCTCTTCCAGTTCAATTTCACAAAGGAAAAGTTAGGTACTCAAATGAAGGAGCTCCTGGGGGAAGAATTTGGCTCTCTTTAAATTAGCTAGATATCATAGTCTAACAATATTTTCTTCTTCCCCTATGCCCTGTCCTGACTTTCTACCAGGAACATCAGGAAGCTAAAGTGGCTCCATAATTCTCAAATGAGTATTTTTAGAACACTCCATTTACAAGTACTCCCTTGAAAATTGGAATTTTTTTTCTCCTTGGGAATTAAGTCAGCATTGCCTTGCTTTTCTTCATTCATTTCTCCTACTGATTGTTTTTTTTCTTTAGCCTGTCTCATGCTAAGGGTGCTGTGTTGAAAAGGCATTTTTTGGGGTGGAAGTTTGAGGGTGGAGTGAGGCTGTATACAGCCTTGGGCCTCTCCTGAGAAGTCTGGAAGCAGAGCAGCTGAGCCAAAACTTTGGGTGTAAATTCCAAAGTTACAATTACTAGCCATGTGACCATGGACAATGGCTAAACCTGTTTGTTCCTGTGTAAAATGAGAATAATGTTAGCACATACATCACAGAAACAAAGAGAAGACTGAAATAATATATGTAAAACACTCAACACAATGCCTGGAACATAATGAGTATTCAGTAAGTCATGGCTATCTACTGTTGTTATTACTGCCTGGGAAGATATTGTTCTTGAGGTCAGTTCACACACTCTTACCAAAATTTACTTGCTTTATTCTCCAGCTCTTAGTACATTTTCTCTCCCTCTGGCTAAAAGGTTAAAAGCTAAAGCTGCTCCATTTCTATGTCTACTGTCCAGTTAGCCTAACCAAGGTGAAACTAGGTGTACCTGTGTACATGAAGGTAATAATTTCTAGTATAAACACCAATTTTAATTTTAGGAAATTTGTTAAAAAAAAACTTCATGCTTAGACTAACTTACACTAGAAAAATTCCAAGTCATAAATTGTTATTTACTGAATGTTAACATTTCTATAACTAATTTCCTTAATAATAACCCTAGATAATGTTTAATTTGGATAAAGTACACATCATTTTGGATGAGATGGTATTAAATGGCTGCATTGTGGAAACAAATCGGGCAAGAATTCTTGCCCCTCTGCTAATTCTTGATAAGATGTCAGACAGCTGAAAACAGAGAGGCTCTGCCAGACAACATCGACTCAAAGGAAATGAGAATACCATGGAGTACCTCTAAACATCGCTAGCCCACAAGAACCTGGAAGACCAAACATCTCAAAACAGGCTATCCTTCCAAAGACTTTTAAACAGGGGTTTTCCACAGTTCCTAAATGGAAAACAAAAGTGTATTTTAAAATATGATGTACAAAGAAAAATTTTCTCTAAACAGAGACAAGTTTTATTTTCTAACCATAAGCATTTTTTTTTCCTCACTTGTTTACATTTTGAGTAGTACTAAGGGAAACTTTTTGGCTTCTGCTTGACTTTGAAAAGAGATAAA
Source organism: Odocoileus virginianus (assembly GCF_023699985.2). Lineage (NCBI taxonomy): Eukaryota > Metazoa > Chordata > Mammalia > Artiodactyla > Cervidae > Odocoileus > Odocoileus virginianus. Next base: position 33,727,005 of record NC_069689.1, on the reverse strand, counting down.
TTCAGGAATAGCACCACCGGGTGGGAAGAAAATGTGAGAGCTCTCCGTTGGCCAATAAACTGTTAAAATTAACTTGAACGTGAATAGCACTTTGAATAATAGTTTTCTGAATGCTCTCTTTTTCTTTAAAAAGTCAAAAGTTTACCTAATGTGTGTACCTAGTGAAAAATTCTTTCCGGTTTCTAAAAGCCTAATACATATTTTATAGGTACTTAACAATTACAACGCCATCATGTAATTAACCCTATAAAGAATGTTACTATAACGAGTGGCCAAACATTAAGACAGCCCTTACTGCTATCCTGAAGGCTTCCCAGGTGGTTCAGTGGTAAAGAATTCTGCCAATGCAGGAAGACACAGGTTCAATCCCTAGGTCAGAAGATCCCCTGGAGGAGGAAATAGCAACCTGCTCCAGTATTCTTGCCTGGATAATTCCATGGACAGAGGAGCCTGGTGGGCTACAGTCCTTGGAGCTGCAAAGAGTCAGATACAACTGAGCGATTGAGCACACACAGAACTGACTATCCTGTGTGCCACACTGTAAAGGGTTTATCTTATTAGTAAATTTATTGGTAAATGAAATTTAGTTCAAAGCCTAAAACTGGAATGCAAGAGAATCTCTGTTCAGGTTACTGTGAATCTACCCCTCTCTCTCTTATTCCTTCAACCCCTTCTCCTTCTCCTAAAGCAAAGAAAACTGCTAAGCCACTATAGGAAGAGCAATACCCCGATCCTCCCAAATCTTTCTATATTATGCTTTTGCTGCTTCATCAACAGTAGAAGATGCAGAACTGCCTTAGGTAAAAGCATGTTCATGTGCACGTTAGGGGTAGGAGGGCAGGTACAATGGAGGAAATAGAAATACAGTCTTGATACATGAAGATATCGTGCCATCCTATGGAATTCAAGAGTTACTTTACCTACAACACTCTACCCTCCAAAAGAGGACATAAATGGACACTCTAGGTACTAATTCATTCACTATTAATTTATCTCTCACTCTCTCATGTATGTGTAGGAGGAATTTTGTTAAAATTCTTTGTTTATAAAAGTTCACTTATATACTTCAAAAGTTTGTGTCCATGAAGACCAAGGCAATCAGTCAATAATGAATTCCAAAAGATCTTGTTCTGGATTCAGTTCAGGAAGGCAGAGGAAAGGCTTCTGACCTGCCAGAACAGTTAATGGTATGCATCGAGAAACCAAGGTTTGGGGAAAGCCCAGTCTAAATCAAAGTGCTTTGGAGGTCTTTCTGAGACATTAGTTGGAAAACACTGTCCTAGTTGATCGGCACTTAATCAGTAGCACATTCAGGTAACTGCTGAAACTGGTACACCAGAAGTAACGAGGGAGTGCATAAAATTAATTTTTGGGTCATACCAAAATAGCATTTAAATAACACGTTGGCACAGATTTTAGTACCTTGAGAGAACAACAACAAAAAAAAATACTAGGTAGATACCACTGGAAAAAATACTCCATGTGGAGACCCAAGTAGATGTCTCATAATACTTGACTCATACAAAGTGAACTGTAATGTGACTCTCCATCTGTGACAGCCTGTGTCATCTCATTTCAGGTTTCTTGCTCAACTGTGACTACCAGCTTAATGATTTTCACACATGAAATTTATGTCTCAGACTGGGCAGCTTTACCTTGTCCTTGGACTTTTCATTCTACAGAAATCCTGGCATTTCAGAGTTACTCAATGTATAACAAGACTCATCAATTTTACCTGCTGTAGCAATGTGCTAGACCAGGATTCAGCAAACCTTTTCTGCAAAGGGCCAGACAGTGAGTATTTAAGGCTTTGTGGGCCATATGGTCTCTACTGTAACCACTCAGTTCTGCCATTGTAATGCAGAAAGATCCCCAGATAATATAAAAATAAATCAGCATGGCTATGTTCTAATAAAACCGTTTATTTATGGACACTGAAATCTGGATTTCATAAAATTTTCACATCATATTATTAGTCTTTTGATTTTTTTCCAACCACTTAAAGAATTCAAAACCATATTTAGTTCATGGCCCACACAAAACCAAATGGCAGGCCAGAGTTTGCTGACCCCTGTGCTAGACTAGGGGCTTCCTAGGTGGCTAGTGGTAAAGAATCCACCTGCCAATGCAGAAGCCACAGAAGACACGGGCTCAATTCCTGGGTTGGGAAGATCCCGTAAAGCAGGAAATGGCAACCATCTCCAGTATTCTTGCCTGGAGAATCCCATGCACAGAGGGGCAGGGATGCAGGGGGAGGTGGGACGGGGGCTACAGTCCATGGGGTTGCAAAGAGTTAAGATATGACTGAGCCACTGAGCACGTATGTACTTACTAGACTTAGTCTTGATAAAAGTTGGCTACTGACAGATATTTTAGAGACTTAAATAATGGCAATACTACACACATAAACTGGATCTTAATTCTACCGCTAATGTAAAGTTCTAGTCATGCATCCATGACTTTTTTTGAGACAATCACCACTACTGCTTTTGGACTAAAACATAGGTCATACATTTAAATATTGCTATTATGCTTTATTAATTTTTATTCTCACAGAGAACTGTGAAGATAACAATAAGGTGAATTATTTAAATGCTGCCTCTGATTACACAGTCACAATATTCTCATGCAGAGAACAGAAACATTACTCAAATGATTGACTGCATTGGGAGAAATCTCTAATGTAGAAAGGGACCATACCTTTTAAACAGGTAAATAATGGATGATTCCCAAAAATGCTTTTTACTCCTATAAAAGCCATCTGGCTAAATCAGGCCTAGTGACTTTACTTTTACCTAAATGCATAGATATGATAAATCAAAACAATTTGGAAATGGAAATAGAGCCCCTCTTTTAAAAAGGAGGAAACAGCATTATCCCAGTGGTTTCTTTTCACACCAACACAACATTCAAAAATTATTCTTGGATCTTAGACTTACACATCACTGAAAATACAATGGTAAGTAGCAGATTTGGTGTCTAAAAAGTTAACACAAAAACATGGCTATTTTTAGCTGAAGAATACTTTAAGACAGAACGTAAGAGTTGGATCACAAGCAAGTGGATGTGTGTTTTCTGCTAGCTTTCCAGTCTCAGTAAAGTTTATTTACATAGAAAAAACATTTCTTCCTGTAGTAATTTCAAAAAATGAAATGTCAGTGATTCAAAATGACAAGTATTTAAGCTCTTAGTCTGATGGCTGCAGTGAAACAGTCACATGACACAGTTTTGTACGCTGCAAACATTTTAATGATTATTGTTGAGCATACATTTTGGAAATTTTTTTTTACTTCAAACTGCAACAAGTTAAATAAATGTTTATAATATACAAAGAAAATACAACCAAAAGTAAAACTTGCTTTAAGTGTGCCTTGCATCTAAACCAGTGTTTTTTCCTCCCCCCCTTAATATATCTTTTATTTTTGAACTGCACAAACACACTTAAGAATTTGATCTTTATAGTATGGCATTTAGGAAATAAAAATATACTCCCACCTCAAAGAAATAAAAAGGTTGTGTATGATTATATGCCAAACAAAAGAGAGAACACTAGATATACTCTGAGTGCAGGCATCATTAAAGAGGAAAAGAAAAAGCTTGAGATGCTCATTAACTCTCTATGTTTTAAGGAAGCAGGATTTTTGACCAAGTAGCTTAAAAGCCAGCAAAACAGGTTTCAGTGATGGCAACTGTCAACTGTAGTGTATGAAGTATGAAATGACAAACTTTACACAAATACACTGTTAGAAATTTACCAGTGAACACTGAAGATCTGAGAAGCTGCTCTTTGGAACAGTCAAGTAGAACCACCTTATTCCAGTCACATGAGCCCTTGGAGCAACACACAGTGTTCTGTGCTATGTACTTGCTGGCTGGATAGTTAAAGGATTTGTTTTGTCATTAGCAGCTAACAAACTTATTCCACATGTTCTTAAAGCCTTAATGGTGGAAAAAAAGGCAAGTGTCATTAGCATGGAGGATCATATACTTCTCTGCAAACAAACACAAGAGGCTTCACTAGAATTTTAAGTCTCTGATGTCTCACATTGCACTTCAAAGCTCAATTGAGATGAAAGCCTTTCTCCATTGTAGCAGCTAGCAGACGCTCTCTCATGATCTCCTCCGAAGAGTATTCCGGCAACTTTAGATAATGCACACATGTATTCACTGATGGGTAGCTTGCATCAGTAGCATCAACCTACACAGAAACAGAATTGAAAATAATAGAAGACCATGACTTTAAATATGCATTGCTTTCAACCCTCAGGTAACTGAATTTGGTTTACATTGCCTAGTAGCTAGAGTTTGTACCTTGCGTACAACTGTGAGCCTGGGATGCAAGTTAGCCAGTCCCCCTGGGGGCAGAGTTGAACAACCGGTGGTAAACTGCAGAAACGCTTTCCTCTCGTCTGAAGACATACCGCACAAAACCCGCACAAACCTAAGGAAGCCAGGGCTACAAGAAGAAAAACAGAGTGACAGTGATTTGATAGCTGATGTAAATGAAAAATACTCCCACTACTTTATAAGCCCAGTGATAACCCCTCAAAACGAATATCCACATGTCAAGAAGAACCACACTGCCTGGAGACTTTGGGTTAAGTATGAAATGAGCTGATACAAACTACTTAAAAATTATCCTTCAAAGGCTGTCTTATAAAGGTAAGAAATACCAATGACATGTAGGAATCAAATATGCAACAAAGCTAGCAAATCAGAAAAGCTCAGGATGAGCATGCTTAGTTGGTCCAAGTATGGCTACACTAGCAACGGGATCTGAAATAATCCCTGTTTGTAACTGTTACAGTGAAATAAAGGATCACTATATGCCACAAATGAATTTCATAATGATAAAGAAACCAGACCTCAGAGAACACATACTGCATAATTTCATTTATTAAAGTTCAAAAAGCAAGCAAACCTAATCAGTGGAAATAGTGATTTAATGACTAGGAAATAGTAAATGGGGACAGGGACTTTCAGAGTTTTTTCTCATTCTGGGTACCAATTATGCAGTTGTGTCCATTCTGTGAAAATTCTTCAGGCTCTACATGCAATTTGTGTACTTTTCTGTTATACTTCAATAAAAAGTTTACTTTAAAAAAGCTATATGTACAATGTTACTTAATTTTAAAATAATAATACTTTTTCATTTAATTACTTTGAAAACTTATAAATCAAAACTAAATATAATTTCCTGATATGAGGCAAATAGGAGTGAATTGAGTGCTATTAGACATCACTGGAATAATCAACAAAGCTAGAATGTACACCATGGATTAGCTAATAATATGGAATCACGAATTTGCTAACAAGTTATGGGTATGTGAGAGAAATCTCACAATGTACATTAATACATTGCAGAGTAAATGTAGATGGTATATGCATCATATCCTCAAATGGTTCAGAAAAAAAAGTATGTGTGTGTGTAGAGAGAGAAATAATATAAAAGTACAGCAAAATGTTAAGTACTGGTGATGCTGGGTAAAGAATACATAAGAATTCTTAACTATTCTTCAACTTTTCTGTAAGTTTTAAAACATTTAAAAATAAAGGTTACTATAAAAGCAACAAAGCCTAAGGGTTTATAAATGACCCAACTGTTAAGATGATGAACAGTTAAAATACAGTGAGTAAAGGAATCTTAACATCAGCCAAGATTCAGGTGACTTTCTATATAAACTCAGGCTTATCAATGAATATGCATCTTGATAATGGTAAGACTTAACAGCTTTCTCATTTTATGCATATAATTCACTGAGCCATTTAGAGAACCTGCCTTTCTAAGACAAACATAAACAATCTGTTTATCTTAGGAAATAACCCACACATACCTGTCACGTGTATAACCCAACTTAGGTTCAGTATAATTGATAATATCCTCTGCCGCCCAGGATGGCGACTGATTTCCACAAAGAATCATTTGGACCTCTTCATGGCTGAAGGAACTTAATTTCTCCATTGGAAAAACTTTATTAAACCCATCTACATGTTACACACACCAAAAAAACAAAACACAACTGAGTTTCCAAGTTACAATTTCAAAATCACAAATTTCAAATCATAATGCTCAACTAAATGGACAGAAGACAAATATAAATATTTGAAAAAGCAAATACAAATTAAAGTAGCTTGAAATAAAAACTGTGCTAGGGTTTTAAGCACAGAAATCTTTGCTTAGTATCACAGATGTATATATAGAGAGAATATTCAAACACTATGGTCAGTAGCCAAATTCTGATAATTTCCCAACCCGTTCTTTATGTCATACAAGCCAGCCAAAGCTAAGTTCTCCTTTTTAAAACTAGTAAGTGATAAGCAGTTCACTATAGTTTACCTCACTCTTTACCTGAAGACTTTAGGTTCTAATATGGTTTAATTCATCCTGATCATGTATGCAACCTTATATCCACTTACAAAGGAAAAAAACAGAAGGCAAAGTAGGCCCCTCATCACTCATGAAGGGAAGCTTAGGGAATGCTACAGCGTGAAAATGCTTCAATCTGTTCTGGGTACCCTGCAGGACCTAACTGTTGGGAAGACAAAAAACTAGATGGCAAATCTAGAGATTACTAGCATAGTCTAATTTTTGAGCATAGCAGAACCTTAATTTCAGTGTCTCAAAGTACAAGGAGTGGGATTAAGCTAAAGACGCTTAAAAATTACCTCTGAAGGCTTCCATCTGTTTCTGAATACCCGTATGCATGCAAAAGTCAAACATCAAATCCACATATTCTTCTGCATTATCCATTGTTATCATCTGCAAAGGAAAATTTGTCAAGGTAGTTGTTAATATCTAGGAATATTTTAAGAGGATTTTTCTGAATTTACAAACATTTTAAAAGCAAAATTTATACCTCATCTTCACCACTTGGCTTGAGATCCACAGCTGTAAAACCATATATTCTTGAGGAAGGGCAAAACTGGAAATTTAAACTGGGAGGGCAGAAAAAAAAGAATTAGATTAACATTCAACTAACAGTGGTGTTTAATTTTAAAACACTGCTGCCAAAACCACGATCCCTTCCCTACACTCAACAATAGCAAAATCACTCTACCAGATTAGATGTTAAATATGGGACCTTTTAAAATGCAAACCCCTGTGCAGGAAAATTATCTGGACAACTGTTACCAAACCTTTGCAGAGGTCGCATGAAACATCACCTTTCATGTTTCCATGTTTCACTTCCTCTTTACGGCACAAAATTAATGAACTAAAGATTTCTGCAATGAATTATGGCAGCAACATGTTTATAAGATTTTTTAAAAAAAAAACAGGAACTGTTGCTTTACTTAAGTTATTAATGCTCTGTTGTGATTCTCACCTCAAATCAAACCTTGAATATATTAAACATAACTTCTCAATATTATCAAAAGAAGGAAGGGAAAAAAGGAAAGCAAAGCCTTGCAATCAATCCAAAATCACAGTTAAACGTAACAAGGATATAATAATTACATGGATACAAATTAATAGAATTTTATGAAAAATCTGCAGTATCCGAGTTAGTTAATGCAGTCACTGGGGACCAGGCTTATTGCAAATTACTGAAGACAAAGGGACAAAAGTTTTAGACCTTACTCATCCGTTAGGCTGAAGTAGGCTTATATATATGTATAAGTGAATTAATATATATATAAAACTTACCCTAAATCCTCTATGCTAAGTGGAGGCCCAGAACCTGATGGATTCTTCAGCACTAGTTCTTGTAATTTTGTGTTCTTCTCGTCTTCAGAAAGACCTTTGTTGCTTAAAATCTGGCGCCTCTTGATGGCAAGGTCTTTAATTTCTTTTAAAAATCTGGCTCTGTGTGGGTTTACTAGTTCAAAGTCTTCCCAAGTTAAAATTCCATTAAACCAAGCCGGCGGTTTTGGTTTGGGGGGATCTAGAATGAATTCTGATTTTGAATCCTCCTCAAAGCTTCCTACTGAGAGTGAGTCATGCCCTTCTTCTGTAGAAGCTTCAGACTGGCTTTCAGTGCAGTGTAAGTCTCTGTCACCTCGTGACTCATAAATCAGTTTGCTCATATTACTTTTAATGTCCCCCATACACATAAGTTTAAAGAAAGGTTTGGAAATAGGTAAGTCCACAAGTCTATTGTCTTGAATGCATTTGGCCAAGAAAATTCCAAGGAAATGAAAGAGTTTTGTGATCCTTTCAAGCTCATCACTGTCTTGTGGAAATGGAGCCGTAAACAGTCCACATGATCTCTGCACGTAGTATCCGGGAGGTTTCAATCCACCTCCAAGATCGACCTGATTTTTTTAGAAGGAGAAATGCAAATAAAATCAAAAGAACCATAAACAATAAACATATTAACTGTGCTAGATAGTATCTATAATCACAGTTTATTAAATACGTTTTATTGACTAAATTTTATCTTTTAATAATATCAAGGTTATTCAGTAATAAAAGCAGAGTCAGAAAACCTGGCTTATATTCTGAAAACATATCTGATTTTTAACTTTCTAAAAGCTTAATCACAAATCAAATCATGAAATAGGAAATAAATCTTACGTGGCGAGATTCATCATCTGGAAAGTTGTCATCACAAAGCCAAGCTCCCAAGTCAGTTCTCTGGAACTCTGCTGCTACCAGAGCATAGAACTCTAACGTGGGCCCCAAACCAGTTCCTTCTTCTCCTAAAAATTCAACCTAAACACGAACAAATAAATTACGAGGGAAAGCAAGCTTTAAAAAAATCATTTCTGTAATGATCCCATTCTTGCCAAAATCCAGTCCTACTGTAATATGTATTTTTTAAATAGCAGTAATATAAGCCACACAACAGTTTTTTAGTTTTTCTAAAGAGAAAGTTGATTTGTTGTACACTATTCCATATTCAAACACTGTGGTTAGCATTGTTCATACATCAATTTACTTCTCACAACAAGCCTACAAAATATACCATCATCTCCTTTTCACATCAGAGCAAACCAAATTTTAGATAAAGAGGTTATATCATTTGCTTGAGGGAAATGATGGTATACAGATCTGTGTGTTTGTGTGTCTGTCTATGTGACACTAAAACCTAAACACTTTCACTTATTTCTGACTTCCAGCAATCACTTTAAGGATTTTTATACACAGTCTATGTATTCCAAAAATTTGAGGCAGCTTACAGAAATATATAGTACATAGTAAAATAATAATTAAAAATTATCTACATTAGAGGAATATATGGGTAAAAGAACAGATGAAGGCACAGAAATTTCTTTCTTCTTTTTCACTGAGCTGCATGGCGATTGAACCTGTGTCCCCTGCAATGGAAGTGTGGACTCCTAACCACTGGACTGCCAGGGAATTCCCAGGCATAGAAATTTTAAAGTGAAAGTCATAAGCCTTATAAATTTTCTAGAGATATATCATATTTACCACAGTCTGTGATCCAAAAAATAAATCAGGTGATTGACATCTGTGACAGGAGAGGTATTTCTTTGTCTCTCATATAAAAGGAATATAATCAACAATGCCCACAATAACATCTCTGCAGTAAATATACTCAATTTCCTACTGCCGATTGCTATAAAATTTCTCAATACAGAAATAAAAACCCATGATACAATACCAAGCACAATTTAAGTTAAACAATTATACAAAACACATGTGCTCCAAAAAAGCAGGTATCTTGTGGCACAGCTTAATATAAAGGTAAAATTTGGAGTATCAGAATCCTTTTTGAATACGATTACCTGGTTCAGGTTTTGCTAAGAAATGAGCAGTGTCCTTCAAACGGACCAAGCACTCTCCCACTTCATGAGTGAAGATATTCTTTGCTGCTCATTAAGCCATGAGATCCTGACCCTGAGGAGGTGAGCTGACATCCTCTCATGAAAGATACCCTGCCAGAGGAGGAGGCGTTTGCCCAGAAGGCAGAGGAATCCCTCTATAGTTCTATCTAATGCAGTTTGTTTTTTTTTCCCTAATGTAGTATTTTTATGCGGTGGAAGAATAGAGATTGACTCTCTAGTTGTCATTCCTGCACACTAACAGAAATTTATATAGTGGTACCTCAAGAACTGATTTCCGATCTGCGTGTATTTGCATGACATTCTCAGCCCACTCCATCAGTGATTCACCACGTGGAACTTTTACTCTTTCATGCTTGAGACGACCAACACGGAACTCTCCAGGATCATCTCGCCTCACACTACTTGTGGTCCTTGTTCTTTCCACAGTGGCCTCACGTCGGTTTTGTAGCCACACAATTGCTCTGAAATTGAAAAACATCTCTGTAGCTGTAGCCTACAGCAACAGTTGATTGTACTACTACATAAGCAACAAATTGTACTACTACACAAGCAACAATTCTTAAATTCAAAAGATTTAAGAATATTTTAAAAATAGTATTTTATCAGGTGATCAATACACTAATCTTTTTTTTATTTCCTTAAATAGAGAAATACTGAGTCTGTATTTTCTTTTTATTTTAGCGATTAACAGATAAAGGTCTGACATTGTGTGCTCCAATCCCACACAACACATGAAAATACTGACAAACTCATAATACCTAATAATATAAGCAAACATTTCCTAAATCAGAGAAGGTAAAAAATGGTTAAGCTATCTTTATTAAATAACTGAATCCACCACTGAAACAGTATTGTGAGTTTGAAACGTTTTCTTTGTAACAATGCAGAGTTAACCCATCTAGGATGAAATAAAGACTCCTGAACTAAGAATAACAAGATAAAAGATCTACAATATGTGCTATAACTTTTGGGGTACCCTGAGACTAATCAGCTATATACTTTGAGAATCAATTTCCTCCCTTATAAAAATCAGGGAGTTCCCTTGTGGTCTAATGATTAGCATTCAGTGTTCTTCACTGCCTACAGTGTTATGCGAACAAATGCTTGGTAAAGGATATAAAATGATACAACAAATGTAATTTATCAGGGAAACATGCAGATCCATTTAAATTATAACTTTTTTATATCTACTTTGAAATTACTCTGGGTATTCACTCATTCAACAAATATTTACAGAGCAACTACAATGACAGCAGTACAATATACATATATTACATACAGTACAACATACAGTACAATGACAGCAGTGAACAAAACTGCCAGAAATTCCTGCCCTCATGAAACTTTCATCTAATGAAGGAGACAGAAAAACAAAAAGTAAAATTTATAGTATGTTATATGGTAGCTGGATAAAAATAGTGGCCAAAAGATATATTTTAACGTTATGTCAAAGCTATTTTCAAGCATTAAATTTTATATTCTTGGGAATTTCAGCAACTAAAAATTTATGTAAACCACTTAAAATACTGTACAATAAATGTGAGCTGATGGAAAACACAGTACTTAAACCCACACTGTTCTAAGAGTGCTTATATCCAACCAGAAAGCAAAAAATGTTTAAATGTTGCCAACTCTTTTTTTTTTTAATTTGGCCATGCCACAGAGCTTGAAAGATCATAGTTCCCCCACTTCAGGAACTGAACCTTCACCCTTGGCAGTGAAAGCGTGGAGTCCAAACCATTGGACCATCAGGGAATTCCCAAATATTGACAATTCTTTACAAGAAACCAATATATTCTCTGCATCAGTCTTGATACAAAGTATAAGTACATTTTAAGCTTATATAAAACATTAAAAAAGACATTTATTCCAAAAATATAAAAAGACACACTTCCTACCTTGATGCACCAAACGCTGTACATGTGAAATAAAGCTGCCTAGTTTCAAATGGTATTAGAAAAGGACACTTGCTGGTTAACTGTTCACACCAGTCTGGCAGAGCTCCACTTGCCAATGCCAATGGTTCCTACAAATTAACAAATAACAAAGTCCTATTGTTAAAAAAGACAAAAGAGAGTCGATTCTTAACAGGCGAAATGGTGGGAGGAAGAAAAGGAAGGAGAGGTAAGTCCAACAGATTCAAGAGTTCAACTATCTGGTTTTATTACCTCAATTTGCTGCAAAATTTTTGTTGTGATTTTTTTGCTAGTGAATTCATCTGGTGGAAAAGTAAACTGAGGCTGCTCATCACCTTCTGTAAAAGTAATAGAATTAATAAAAATATAACCTGACTTATTTGCTTAAATGCCACAGAAATGAAACAAGGATTCTTACAGACCTTCCTGGGATATTCTTGAGTAAGGGTCACTTGCAACTATATACAGAATACGCAGGAGCTGAAGGACGTCTTCCACGCCACAAGAATTCTGCCCATTGCCTGCCTTGGCCTGAGGTTGTTCTTTTGTCAAATTAAGAATATCACTACTTTGAAGAGTAGAAATGGCCCCCTGGTTTAACCCAGACTTTGTTCCATGCTCACAAAAATCCTAGAGAAACAGGAAAACCAGCCATTAATCATTTTTAAGAAAAACAATATATCATCCTGTTAGTATTAATGTGAAAAAGCTCGAATTCTTACAAAAAAAAAAACTGCTTTCTTTTAAAATAAAAACAGTATCACCCAAGTCAAGGCTTAAAGTGTTCTAAACCAATAAAATTCTCAAAATATAACTACTGAAAGCCACAGTTAAAACTATGTATTTAGATCCTATGCCACAAACCAAATTTGAAATTTTAACATTGGCATATTAACAATGTTAATTCAACCTCATTTTTTAGTATGTCCCAACGAACTGCTCTTCTGCAAGAATACTTAAAAAGCTGCAAACAAAGCACAAAGCCATTCCCAATCAAAACAGTGTCTTGATGCCAATATATACCTTATATGCAGCTATGAGCTGAGAACAATTTCTGTTTTTCCTAATACTTTTATTAGTGCCAGTTAATTTCCAGTGGCGCAGGAAAGCGGCGTCTGCATTCTTCTGCAGGTAGGTTATCAAGTCATTCTTTGGTAATTCATCAGTGCCAAGGTACTGTTCCACATGCTCTATAGACCAACAACCCTACAATAGGAAAAACCAAATGTTGGCCTTTCCTGATTATAAAGTCTATGCTATTTCACATGCATTTCATAAGGTGGCTTCAAGATCATGCATTTAAGCTAATCTGAAGAATCCCATGTTGATGATTTCTCCCTCAATTGTTCAACTGAAACACAGTGTTAGTTTTTGTTTGCTTTTCTTTTACTAAGTAGACAAGAATAAAGATCCATTTCCTAAAAATACTTACCATTTTTCCATTTTCCTTTTCTTTGTCAGAATCCTTCATTTCTCTGTACATAATTCTAAACATGAAAATATTATTCAAGTTAATTCATAAATCAAATGATTTGTGTTATTTCCAATAAGGCTTCAATTCTTTAAAAACATATGATGAGGTCACTATATGCTTAAACACTGAACTCGGAGAATTTATTAAGAAAAAATGTATTACTTCTCTGCCTTTTGACTAAGATCAAGCATATTAAGAAAAAATATTAGTCTGTTAAATTGGGAAAATAGCAGAAATCATATTCCTGAAAAAGTTGTGGCTTATAAATTTAGCATTATTGAGAAGAAAACATATATCAAGCATGGAACTTTTAAAGAAATGAATATGCTATATCTTGTATTATAGCTTTCACATATTATAAAAATGAGATGTGTTTGTATCTAGATGGATAAGAGTAAAAAGGACCAAGAGCCCTTATGTTCATGTAAGGTAGTTGAGATCAAATTTTAAACTTTAATTATTCCAATTAAAACTGAAGGAAGAGTATGCCATGATGACCTTCTGTTCTGTCTCTGTTCTGTTCTGACCTTCTGTTTCTGTCTAGAAAGACCTAGATTACTTTATTGAACATTATGTAAGATTATCAATGATGTTAACAGAACTTCAGATATAGAAACTAAGAAAAATAAAGTCATGCAGGATGATTATAATAGTTTAATATTAAGCTATAAAAATTTATATTACTACATAATAAATATTATGATAAGTAATACTTACTGAGCACCCTCTGCATCCCAGAGAGTACTGAATCTACTTTATATATATTATTTATGGATTCTTCACAACTACTCTCATTTTACAGATTAGAAAACAAAGTACTAAAATGTTACATAAATTTTACCCAAAGTCATTGACAATTATTTGTTGAACAGATAAATGAATTAACAAAGAGAGGTATGCTTAACTAAGAGACTCCAAATACAGAAAATATTTACTATTTCATACACAATCCCAGTCAAAGAGTTCAACAATCATTACATAAGGAATAAGTCTAAAGTTCCTTCCAGTTGTAAGCTTTAACCTTTATATACCAGGAGTCAGAAATATTCTTATCTATTCTTATAAACTCAGAGAACTTAATCTTTTCTGTTCTTAAATTACAAAATACAGAAAATACAATACTTGGCTTATGTACTATGAAAACATCTACTTAAAATATTAAGTTAAAATTTCTTACGTGTATGTTGGCTCCCAAATACGCCTAAGTTTATCTGATTTCACATTGCCATTACATGACAACTGAAGCAATTTCTGTACATAGTAAAAGATGGTTGATCTGAAATTAGTGAGTGGTAATTCAACTTCACGAGTTGTTCCAAGACCTGTTACTTTTAAAGTGAGGGCCAATCGAGGTGATGGAGTACATTCAACTTCTTCCAAAAGCTCTGAATGAGGTGTTCCTAAAAATACAGAAGATGTGAAAAACATTAAAACAAGCAGTCCAGAAAAAGTACTGTGCCATCAGGAGACAGGTCACATGAAATCTAAGCCCTTCTTACATAAATAAGTTAAAGAGATCAGCTACTTAAGATTCTCTTGCTTTCAATTTTTTTTTTTTAATTTAAAACAATGAGAAGAATATACCCATGCTACTTAAAGGGTACTAGAGTAGAATTTATGCATATGATATGAATCTCTTGTTTTTATTATGATATACATGACAACTAAATGAGTATTTCAGAAAATTTTATTTTTATAAATGAGAAAACTCTAAAATTATTAATAATCTTACATCCAGAGAAAATCACATACTCAGTTAAAGACCTGTCAACTTTTTATGTATACTGAACGTGTTATGAAGTACACACAAAGACAATTAGGTTCATAATTATTTAGTGATGTACTCTCTTTTTAAATCTCAGGAATCTTTTCCTCATATCATGATACAGTGTTATAAGGTATTGTTTTATTCACTGCATGATATTCCATTGTACTTTAACTGAAACAATTCCATTCTCAAAACATAATGAAGGTCATCTCCAAGTTTTTAAAAATACTTCTATAATCATCTCTGTATACAGTGAATACTTCTATGATACCAATTTGTAGCAGTAAAAATACAAAATACATTGCTAAAGAGCTCTATCAAAAATCTGTTCCTATTTGTACTCCCTAGAATAGATTTTCCTATTTGAGACATCTTTATTCATACTCTTTCTCACCATACTACTACATCACATACCACACGTTATACTATAAAGTGTACATACTTTCACATTTAACATAAGTATCTTTCTATCAAGTAAAAAGTACATTCCACACTAACATTTAAGTCTTCTTGAAGGATAATATATTGATTGCAATAGCTGACATTTATTGAGACACACGTCAGGTACCATGCTAGGCACTTTCTATATTTTACCTCATTTAATCCTTTTAACTACATGGTCAAACTAGGACTACTATTTTCCCCATATAACAGATGAGGAAAGTCAGGCTTGTACAGGGTAGGGCTTTGCCCAGTATGTTAGTTTCCTATTGCTGCTGTAACAAATGACCACAAACTGAGTGGTTTAAAACAACACAAATGTATTATCTTACAATTCTAGAGGTAAGAAATCTAAAATGGGCTGGTAAGGCTTTGATTCTTTTGGAGGCTCCAGCGAAGAATCCATTTCCTTGCTTTTTCTAGCATCCAGAGGCCTCCCATCTTCCTTGGCTCATGTCCCCTCAACACTATGATTGCTGCTTGCTGACTTTGACCCTCTTGTCTCTCTCATGAGGACACTTGTGATTACATCGGGCCCATCCGAAAATCGATAATTTCCCCATCTCAAGATTCTTAATCACATCTCCCAAGTCTTTTCTCACGTTAAGGTGACAGTCACAGATTCTAGAGGTCAGGACCTATACAGCCTTCGGGGTGCGGGAGGGCAGTGGAGTGCACGGGGCCTACCACATCCAGACAGAGCTGTAAGAGATGGAGCTTCCACTCAGGCTGACTGACTCCAGAGGCCGTAACTGAAGCCACTACATGGCGTTTCAAAGAAAAGCCGAATGGGAGTAATGGTTAACAATTTTAATCTAGTAGAAAACAGAATACAAACTATCTACCTTTAAATGAGGTCTTACTTTAAACATGTATTTTCAAAACACTGTAATTTAATAGTTGAGACACGGAAGCAACCTAAATGTCTAACAACAGATGAAATGGATAAAGAAGAGGTGGTGTGTGTGTGTGTGTGTATATATAAAATGAACTAGACTTAAATACATAAAAATTATTAATAAATCAATATTTATTAATCATTAATGTTTATTAAGTTATATTTATAAATATTTATTAATAATATAGATATTTTATTATCAATAAAAAGAGTTAAATAACACCATTTACAGCAACATGGATGAATCTAGATATGAACATACTAAATACAGTATGTTAGAGAAAGACAAATAAGTGAAATAAGTCAGAGAAAGACAAATACCATATGATATCACTTAAATGTGTAACCTAAAAGATGATACAAATGAACTTATTTATGAAACAGAAACAGATTCACAGATACAGAAAACAAACTTATAATTATCAAACGGGAAAGGCAGTGGGGAAGGGATAATTTAGGAGATTGGGGTTAGCAGATATAAACTACTATATATAAAATAAACAAGATCCTACTGCATAGCACAGGGAACTATACTCAATATCCTGTAAATAGCCATAATGCAGAGAATATGAGAAAGAATACATATATGTATAACTGAATCACTTTCCTATACAACAGAAAATAGCACAACATTGTAAATCAACTACACTTCAATAAAATATAAACTATATTCAATGCTATGTGGTGCTCTAAGTGGGAAGGAAATCCTAAAACAAGAGGACATGTGTATATGTGCAGCTGATTCACTTCACTGTACAGCAGAAACTAACACAGCACTGAAAAGCAACTGTATTCCAATAAAAATTGAAAAAACACAATAAAATAACTGTATTTTGTTCCTTTAAAAAAAAAATCTGTATTTTTTAAGGATTTGTGGCTGATATATAGTTTTTCCTAAAACCTGTTATTTATAATCTGTATATACAAGTAGTATCTTACCTTTTAAACTATATAGTACTTGCTACTTAATCTGGAATCTATTAAAATTAAATCACAAAAGATAAAATATCTTATACCTGGGGGTGGAATTTCTAGATCAGTTGTCTGCTGGACGTTAGTTCGACCAGGTCTAGGATCAAAAGCAGGAACCAAAGCTGAAAACTGCCGCTTGAGTACGTAATCATCATCCCATGTTCTCCGGCGTCCCCCTTTAGTTTCGTACTCTTCCTCTTCCTATTAAGATAAAATTGCACGTACAGATGAACATTATAAAACTCTTCATTATTGCAACAGTGGTATGCTATTTATAAAATAAGGTATATGTTGAATACTTATCTCTATAGGTATTTTATGTCCTTATTCAGCTATATTTCTTAAGCACAAAATAAGCCAACACAAACATGTATAGATATATACACATTTCTTAATGATTTATCAAAAGTAAGTAGGTTTTGGAAAAAATGTTTATAAACAAAGGTTTTATGAATTGGGTTTAACAGCTTCTTCTAAAAAGTTCTCAAAAATATTGGAAAAGACAAAGGAAATTGTAAGAAGCCTTACGCTTTTGTAAATCAGACCTTATTCACACTTTTGATAGTACACATGAATATTTTCTTAAAAAACAAAAAGCAGCTTTACTGGTTGCACAGATTTACGTATGTGATAATATGATAAAGAACCATACACACACACTGGGTCAACTTCCTGGTTTTGATACTGTAATTATGTAAGATGTAACCACTGGAACAAACTGGACAAAGGGCACACAAAACTTTTAAGTCTCTGCAACTCATTCTGAACATATAATTATTTTTAAATACGCTTTAAAAAAAAGTGTAAACCAAATTACATACAAAACAGATACAGCACTTGAAGCTGATTTAAATTACTTTGGGGCAAGTAGTTCAAGTTCGACAAAGTGTTGACTTGTCAAATGATGAGTTCTTGGGGATTCACTGCAATATTCTTTCTACCTCTAGCATGTTTAAAAAATTCCATAATAAAAGTTTTTTTAAGGACCATTTTTCTACTCTTCTTTGCTTTTATTAATTTTATCAAGAAAAAATTCAATGAATTATAAATATTATAAATGTCTGATGTAATAATTTTTAAAGAATAATTATGTAAATACTTATATGTACACATTTAGCCCCCTAATAACACTTAATTGAGATGAACCTTTACAGCAGATCAAACTGACATTTGATAGGTCTAAAACCAGTTTTATCTGGGATCTAAAACTTCTACGTGTGATCTTTAGTAATCATTTCATCTGAAAACTGGGACTGATAATAACTTAAAAGGGTTGTTGAAAGCACTGAATTAGTTAATATACATAAGCAGTGCCTAGTACATAATTAAAGATAAATGTTAGCTAATAGGCTAATACTTCTATTACTCTACTGTGAAAACTACAAATCTTAGAAAATAGCTATTAACCATGCTGTCAAGAGCAATACTGCATAGGAACCTGGAATGTTAGGTCCATGAATCAAGGCAAATTGAAAGTAATCAAACAGGAGATGGCAAGAATGAACTTCGAAATTATAGGCATCAGCAAACTAAAATGGACTGGGATGGGTGAATTTAACTCAGATGACCATTATATCTACTACTGTGGGCAAGAATCCCTTAGAAGAAATGGAGTAGCCATCACAGTCAACAAAAGGGTCCAAAATGCAGTACTTGGATGCAATCTCAAAAATGACCGAATGATCTCTGTTCGTTTCCAAGGCAAACTATTCAATATCACTGTAATCCAAGTCTATGCCCCAACCAGTAATGCTGAAGAAACTGAAGTTGAACAGTTCTATGAAGGCCTACAAGACCTTCTAGAATTAACACCCAAAAAAGATGTCCTTTTCATTATAGGGGACTGGAATGCAAAAGTAGAAAGTCAAGAAACACCTGGAGTAACAGGCAAATTTGGCCTTGGAGTACAGAATAAAGCAGGGCAAAGGTTAATAGAATGGGAAAGACTAGAGAGCTCTTCAAGAAAATTAGAGATATCAAGGGAACATTTCATGCAAAGATAGGCTCAATAAAGGATAGAAATGGTATGGACCTAACAGAAGCAGAAGATATTAAGAAGAGGTGGCAAGAATTCACAGAAGAACTATACAAAAAAGATCTTCACGACCCAGAAAATCATGATGGTGTGATCACTCACCTAGACCCAGACATCCTGGAATGTGAAGTCAAGTGGGCCTTAGAAAGCATCACTATGAACAAAGCTAGTGGAGGTAATGGAATTCCAGTTGAGCTATTTCAAATCCTGAAAGATGATGCCGTGAAAGTGCTGCACTCAAATGTCAGCGAATTTGGAAAACTCAGCAGTGGCCACAGGACTGGAAAAGGTCAGTTTTCATTCTAATCCCTAAGAAAGGCAAAGCCAAAGAATGCTCAAACTACCACATAATTGCACTCATCTCACACGCTAGCAAAGTAACGCTCAAAATTCTCCAAGCCAGGTTTCAACGATACATGAACCGTGAACTTCCAGATGTTCAAGCTGGTTTTAGAAAAGGCAGAGGAACCAGACATCAAATTGCTAATATCTGCTGGATCATGGAAAAAGCAGGAGAATTCCAGAAAAACATCTACTTCAGCTTTCTTGACTACATCAAAATCTTTGACTGTGTGGATCACAACCAATTGTGGAAAATTCTTCAAGAGATGGGAATACCAGATGACCTGACCTGCCTCTTGAGAAACCTGTATGCAGGTCAGGAAGCAACAGTTAGAACTGGACATGGAACAACAGACTGGTTCCAAATAGGAAAAGGAGTACGTCAAGGCTGTATACTGTCACCCTGCTTATTTAACTTAAACGCAGAGTACATCATGAGAAATGCTGGGCTGGATGAAGCACAAGCTAGAATCAAAATTGCTGGGAGAAATATCAATAACCTCAGATATGCAGATGACACCAGCCTTATGGCAAAAAGTGAAGAACTAAAGAGGCTTTTGATGAAAGTGAAAGAGTAGAGTGAAAAGGTTGGCTTATCAACATTCAGAAAACTAAGATCATGTCATCTGGTCCCATCACTTCATGGCAAATAGATGGGAGAAACAGGGGAAACAGTGGCAGACTTTCTTTGCGGGGAGGCTCCAAAATCACTGCAGATGGTGACTGCAGCCATGAAATTAAAAGATGCTTGCTCCTTGGAAGAAAAGTTATGACCAACTAGACAGCACATTAAAAAGCAGAGATATTACTTTGCCAACAAAGGTCCATCTAGTCAAGGCTATGGTTTTTCCAGTAGTCAGGATGTGAGAGTTGGACTATAAAGAAAGCTGAGTGCCGAAGAATTGATGCTTTGAACTGTGGTGTTGGAGAAGGTTCTTCAGAGTCCCTTGGACTGCAAGGAGATCCAACCAGTCCATCCAAAGGAAATCAGTCCTGAGTGTTCATTGGAACGACTGATGTTGAAGCTGAAACTCCAATACTTTGGCCACCTGATGGGAAGAGCTGACTCATTTGAAAAGACCCTGATTCTGGGAAAGATTGAAGGCAGGAGGAGAAGGGGACGAGAGAGGATGAGATGGTTGGATGGCATCACCAACTCAATGGACATGAGTCTGAGTAAACTCCAGGAGTTGGTGATGCACAGGGAGGCCTGGCGTGCTGCAGTCCATGAGGTTGCAAAGAGTTGGACATGACTAAGTGACTGAACTGAACTGATTTTAATATATGTTTACTACCAAAAAAATGCCAAGGCGGGGTGTTTCAAGTAAGAAAACCCTGTCTGCATTACGGGAGAGCAATCATGGACTTTACCTGGTATATGGAACCCAAGTAGTTGGGCAAGTGTCCTTCTGTTAACTCTGGTTGCTTCCTGCCCTCACCCTGCCCGCTCTGTAGATTTTCCTAGACATTTCAGCCAGTGCTTTACTGTGAAAGGGAAAAACACTGCAGGAAGGCAGACATGAAGACATTACCTGCTCCCCAATAGGTCGGCTCCCCGCCCCAGCTGGGACCTGTGGTAGCTGTGAGGTGACAGCATGGTGTGTTACATCAGAGCGGGAGCCAGCGCGGCGCTGTAGGGACGGGCGTCTCAGGATCTGATGCAGAAAATGGAAAGAGACATGTTGAATTACGTGACTCATATATATCCCTCTTCAGCCTTCACCTGAACTATGTTATCAAAACTGTCATTAGAAAACTTCATTAGCCATTTATAGAAAAGCTTTTAATTCATCATACATCATATACTAACATTCAGAAGAAACGTGCCCATGCTCTATATATTTTCCAAGAAAGGTAAACAAAAGCATTTCTTGGGAGTTCTCCACCCCACTAAAACCCAACTTAGGAAAAAATGCTTTAATATTCTAACATTTTATAAAAGGAAATTAAAATTATACATGAGTTTAAAATAAAAGGCATTTTCAGGCAAAAGTTCAATTTTAAGACAATCATAGTTAACAAACACTAGCGGTTCTGGATCATACTGCCCAAGCTTGGGTCCTACTTTCCTACTCAACTCTGATTAATTAGAGCAAATTATGTTTTCTATGTCTCTATCTCATAGGTCTGTGTAAGGACTCATGAGATAATACAGATACTGTCTGCAAAACAGCAGATACCAGAAAATTCTAAGCATAGCTTTTTTTTGGTCCATGCCACATGGCATGTAGGATCTTAGTTCTCCAACCAGGGATCAAACCTGGGCCCTGTATCCTAACTGCTGAATTGCCGGAAGTCCTGAAAATTGTATTATTTAGGATTACTCCAGTTCTTCACATTTTTAAACCTATAAAAACATCAGCACATCTTTCACACTGGTGCTCTATTTTCTTGCTTCAAAGTTTAACTAGAACATTGCTTTTCTTTTCTTCATTTCAATTATCAACATCATATCTTAGTTAAGAAAATGGGGGACTCTCTCACTACCATAACCTCCTCGTATTCTTGGTCCTCCTGATTGTCATCTTCATTTTCATCATCTTCCTCGTCTGGCTCTGGCAAGTCCTCATCATCATCTAGCTCAGCTAACAGAGTACTGGCACGGCAGCTATCAAGGAAATCTAGAAAACAAAACCAACAATCTTCCTCTTAACACAATTAACAAAGCATACCAGAGTACCTTTGTGGATCCGTTTTATAACACACAGGTAAAATTCAAAAGGTTCAGGCATAAAGGCCACATTCAGTGATGTCACTCTTCTCCTACCACCACACACAAAGGACTAGTAACAACAGTAAATAGTCCCAAGCATGGCAGAAAATGACATGGGATAAAGGATGGTAATAAACTAAATCCATATCCACAAAATCATTTTTTAAAAAGGTCAACAATATGCGGTATGTTAAAAAATAAAAGGAGCCCTATTACATTCTCTGTATAAGTCAGTGGAAACACAATGGTTGAAAGAGAACACTTTGGAATCATTTGCTGTGTCAAGCCGTATCTGTCTGAGTGCCTACTATGTGCCAAGAAATGCATTAGGCACTAGGTACACATAGTTGTAAACAAGATAGACATGGTTTGAGCCCCCATGAAGCTTACAGGGGAGAGTCATTTAAAAAGTAAACAAATGAATACATAAACTGTGAAAGGGGAAAGAAGAGAATTTAAGTTGATCAGAGAGAATTAATTTACCTATGTGACTGGAGAAACTGCTTCATGATAATGACCGCTTAAAGATAACGCCTATTTACTAGGGAATGATGTTAGGTACAGCTTTATATATTGTCTAAATTATCTAGCACATAAAAATAAACTTTAATCCCTTTTGCCTCCCTCCTTGTTAGGCTCTCTCCCCTCCATCCTTCAGTGAAGATTTACACTGCCCCACATAATGAAGATGGTGAGAAGCTGTTCTCCACAGGAACTGAAAATAAGAAGAGGAATAATGGGACTAAAACAAGAGTTTTTTTATTGCATCTGGAATTAAAAAAACAAAAAACTTCTATGGATAAGAAGGCAGTACATATATTACAAAAGAATATCCAAAAAACAATTTATAATTATTTAGTAGGAACTTGCATTTACGGGTTGATGAACCAAATACAATTTTTTATGTCTAACAATTATACAAGACTAAAAATTCAATGCCTTTTACTATGACGTGCCACTGCTTATAAGATACATGCTGATTTCAGAATATTCACAGCTAAATTGGCAACATTTTTTCCTTAATGACATAAAATAATCTTATAATTAATAGCATCTTAAAGTTGATGAAATATATTACCCATAACCTGTTGGCTTAGCAGTAAAAGAATCCGCCTGCAATGCAGGAGACACGGGTTCAACTCTTGGGTCGGAAAGATCCCCCAGGGAAGGAAATGGCAACCTACTCTAGTATTCTACACTAGGAATTCCCATGGACAGAGGAGCTTGAAAGGCTACAGTCCATGGAGGTGGCAAGAGTCAGACACAACTTAGTGACTAAACAACAACAAACATGGAAAGTGCCATCCTGCATTTTAGGTAATGGTTCTCATGAATGTGATGTGGCAGTACACAAAATAAATCAATTCCACTTTAGGTTTATTTCTTAAAGGAAAAAATATGTAGGTACATAAAGTCCATTTTTCATGTGTCACAATTCACTGAATCAGTGGTTTTACTCATCTTCCCTTTTTTATCCTAGTATAAGGATATTATATAAGGCTTCACTGGTGGCTCAGATGGTAAAGAATCTGCCTGCAATGTAGGAGACATGAGTTTGATCCCTGGGTTGGGATGATCCCCTGAAGTAGGGAATGGCTACCGACTCCAGTATTCTTGCCTAGAGAATTCCATGGACAGAGGAGCCTGGTGGGCTACAGTCCATAGGGTCGCAAAGAGGCGAACACAACTAAGCGACTAACATTTTCACTTCACAAGGATAATAAATACATTAAAAAAAACTCCGTATTTCATACATTTGATTATATTACACAATCAAATCATGTCCCTCAAAACATAACACAGTGAAAGTTTGCATATTTAGAAATAATTTTATAATGCAGATGTCACTCTGATCCTTCATACAACAGCACTGTCAAAGAATCCTCCAGTTTTAGAAATGCAGAAAAAGAAATTTTAATCACCAAAGAATAGTTTTTAAAAGGCAGTCAGTAGCCCTGACTCCTTAATATTCTTTCCCATTAGTATACCTACAACTTTCTTAACCTTCACATGATTTATTAACAGACCTAAAGCTTAAAGTTAACATAGTAATAGGGAGAAGCAGAAGCCCTCCATGAGGAAAACCAAAGTAGAAATGCTTCTGGTGAATTTATGACACTTTGGTGTAATTATCATCGTCATTCTGCTACATACATATGTAACAGATAAAGTGGTTAACAGAAATATAATGCTTTTCCTAAAATCATAGATCATCGGATCCAATTCTTAGCTTGGAATATGAGAGACCACATTCTTAAAAAAAAATGAAAACATATTAAAATGATGCATACACAAGATAGTACTTAAATAAAATATATCCTCATATAACTTTTTATATTTGAAATTAACAAAAGTAATTTTGAAAAAAGAACAGGTGATCAAGGATTGTGATAAAGGGTAATCTAAAACAATAATGATGGGAGTACAACCTTTTTGGAAGGAAATTCAACAATTACTCTTTTAGGAATTTACCCTAAAGAAATACACAAAATACAAAGGATGCTTACTCATAACAATGCTGATGGTAATGAAAAACTGTAACTTAAATATCCAATCAATATTAAATAATGATCATACAGTCAGAGGAATATCTGGCAGCCATTCTGTGTTGTAGAAACTCACTGAAGTATATTAAAATATTTTTACAGTGAAAAGAGCTGTCCAGAAAGGATAGAATTTCTTTTTTCTTAAAGAACAGACACATCAAATGATATGTATCAAATGACAACAATGGTAGGGACTAGATGATTTTTATTTGCCTCAACATTTCCCTTCTATAAAAAATTTTACCATTCTAATATGATGATTAGAAACATTTTAATTGAATCACTGACTACATACCACAGGACCTTCAATAATATAACTATAAAACCTTCTAAGCAAGAACTAATTCATCTGAATATTTCAAATATTTCCTAAATAAAGAATAATTTCCAGAAGACTCTGATAACTGTTGTGATAAGGTGGTTTATAATAAGGAAAATTCAGTCTTCATCTCTGTTCCATATACTGAGTTTCTTAAACTCTTGGAATTTCCTGAGATAAGAGCAATAGTGGTGTCGTTTGTTATCTATAACTGGAGTTGTTTTAATGAGGAGGCTTTTAGAAAGCCCTTAGGTAACCTAAGGATGGGGCTGCTTGTTAGTGGAACCAACCATAATCAGAGGACTGGAACTTTGATCTCGCCCCTTAGACCTCCGGGGAGAGGAGCTGGAGACTGGGTCACCAATGGCTGGTAATTGAATCATTGGTGCCTAAATCATGGCGTCTGCAAAAAATAAAAGCCCTGAAAGGTTGGGGGTTCAGAAAGCTTCCAGGCTGGTAGACATGAACACAATGACAGGCCAGGATGGCTCCTAAACTCCACGGGGACGAAAGGTCCTGTGCTTGGGACCTCCCAGATTTTGCCGTGTGCATCTCTTCCATCTGCCTGTTCCTGAGTTATATATTCTTCTCCTCTTCTTTTTTTGGCCAGATCGAGCATCTTATGGGATCTTGTTCCCAATCCAGGGATGGAACTCCGGCCCCACAGCAGTGGAAGCATAGAGTCCTAACCACTGGACTATCAGAGTATCCCCTAAATATCCTTTTTATGAAAAACCAGTAACCCAGCACATAAAATGTTTCTCTGAGTCCTGTGAGCCACTCCAGCAAATTAATCTAACCCAAAGAGGGGGTTGTGGAAACTTCCAGTTTACAGACAGCCAGTGATGAGCACAGATAACGATCTGGATTTGTGATTAGTGACTAAAGGGGCAAAGGTGAGGGGTGGGCAGTGTTGGAGAACTGAGACTAACCTGGGGGATCTCATACTATCTCCAGGTAGGCAGGGAGTGTCAGAACTGGGGGAGAACTTTACACACACTTGGAGGACAGAGCTGCAAAGTGAAGCAGGAGGTACTGAAAGAATGCGAGACACACAGGAGTATTTCTCCTCTTAACGTTAGAGTGTACAAAGAATTATCAATTTACAATTCACACGTCTTTTCTAATAAAGATGTCAAATTATTACGGTTCTTCTAATAAAACTTCACTAGTAACAAAAGGCCAAGAAAAGGATGACACAGAAGTTCCTAGATGTCTATTTACAACCAGATAACTTAACAGTTCTTCATATCACTTTGAGTTTTTTCATCACATATAAAGCTGCCATATTTATGAGAGAATAATCCTTTTCTAATCGAAAATGTAAAACACTCCAGGAGAAAAATGTGATTAAAAACATCATCATATAAATATCTAAGTATTTTATACTGTAACTTACCATATAAGGAATATTCTGCTTCCTGACCTGTGTCACTCTCACTGGAGGTTGATGTGAGGCTGGTGGTTAAAGTATTACTTAAAGACTGACCAACTGATAAAACTGTTGTTGCCGTAGCTACATTGCTGCTGCTAGTAACACTGGATGTTGACATAGTCACTGTCGATGTAGTACCGGGTGTGGTCAAATTAGGGAAACTCTGAGCACCCATAAGAGGAGAAGCTAAGGATAAAAAGGAAGCAAATTAGTACAAAAAAGGGAGGACTGTGTAAACCTTAGAAAAACTACATTGTATATTTAGAAAAAAGAATGCGGTCATGAAACACTGATTATTAAAAGGCTGAAAAGCAACAACTTTGGGAACCCAACTGAAATCCAACTAGAAATTGTTTTTATAGCATTATTATTTTTTAGAATGTTAAGCCTAGCTTTTAAAATAAGTGAAACAGGCACTGAAATTACTCCCAATGGTATTTTCCAAGGGAATTACTTTGACCCATTGGTAGCTTTAATTAGAATTAAAAATTTTCATAAGCTAATATCAATTCAGGACCTAAGTAAAAGTTATGCCAGTATTATGTTCTGATTTCGACTGACTCTGATGATAGTTAATAGCCATCTATTTCCTCTTGTAATTATACTTGACAATCAGAGGAGTGAAAAACAGAAATGTGTTATTTTCTTCTTCAGAATTAGAATAAGAGGTTCTTTATCAGGTCCTGATCAGAATTCTTAAAATGTCACAATTCTATAGAACTTAATCTTATATTCCTGAAGTGCTAAACGTGACACAGTTGTACATAAGAGGGTTTAATGATCTGGTTAAAGACTAGAGCCAGAATCCACTGAACAAATCCTGCTTTGCATCCCTCAGAGTGGAAAAAGCATTGGGTTCTATAATGAAAAGCTCACTTACTTGCTGTGCTCATCACATTCCTCCCCAAAGTATTAGTGTTGTTATCACTGCTGCTTCGGCTTAGATTCATGTTGTTGGTGGCATTAGTCCGTGCTATGTTTGCCACTCTCCTTACAAAACTCTCCAAGCTAGATGTTTCTCTTGAGGACAGGTTAGGTACGCTTGCACTAGAGCTCATGGGGGCCCCGGCAGCCAACAAAGAACTCACGGACAGTCTGTTACTTGCTGAAGAGCTAAGGGGCCGTTGTGAAGCGGCTTCTTTATTAGTTAACTCAGAGACTGAACTAACATCAGGAGAGCTAACACTAACAATTCCCATGGATATTGCACTAGACTCCCCAGGAGCACGAGCAGAACTATCAGGGCCTAACTTTCTTTCAGCATTTTCACTTCCCGTCTCCGCTGTTAAGGTGCTGGTACTTGCACTGGAAGATGACCCTACTTCTGTTTGAGGGACGTTTTCAGCAGATGAAAGAACAACAATTGGTTCATGGACATCAGCTCCTGAAACTATACTGTGTTCCATTACAATTTCTGATCTCCGTTCCGTTTTGGTCGAACCCAAGCTGATGTCGCTGCTACTGGCCACGCTACACACAGAACTGCTGCTTCCTTTTCTACTTGAGGAGCCTGCAGCAGCAGATGTCTTGTCTGGACAGTTGTTTTTCACCAAGCTGCTCCATGATTGCGTTGTGCCTGAAACAGTGGATGAAACAGGTTTGGGTGATGCCACTGTATCAGGGTCGTACCCTGGTGCAAGCTTGAGGTCAAATTTTCCTTCTGCGCCCATACGGTAAGAGTTTGAGCCACCAGCATCCCAGGTGACATCAATCCAGCCTGGAAAGGGACAGGAGTTTGTGAGACCCAGCAGAAAGCAGATAGGAGCGTGTCAGACAGTAGCTCCACAATATGGGATCAGCTTTTCATCAGTGCTGTACTTCTCTGAATTTCTAGTCATCTAAGGTCTGCCAATTAAACTTGAATCCTTCTGTTTCTCTTATTTCTGAACTGTTTGTTAATATTTAAAAACAATATAAGGGTCATGTTTATAACTACTGGAGTATCTTTCAAGGGGAAGAACTGTTAAAAACTGTAAAAAGATGGATAAAAATGGTAAACTATTGCAACTTCAGCAAGTATACATGAAATCTAAGTAAAAGCTTTTTTAGTTACTAAATATGATCATGTGGTCAAATGTTTATAGAAAAAAGTGCTGGCTTAACCATTAATTTCTAAGTTTGGGCTAAATCCTATAATTGACGGACAAAATATTCATTTATCACTGTAGAAATTCTAAGCCACTAGCTCAAATAACACTAAGTTAGCATTTCGGTTGTGTTCTCAAAGTTCAGTGGTTACTTGGTTCTCTTATGATTAAAATTAATAAATTTGAATAAGCACAAAATTCTAAAACCAAAATTTTAGAAGTATGCTAAGCTCTTTTATGAGATAGAACCTATATGATAAAGCTAACAACATGAAAAAAACTAGTGAGCATAATATTAAATCTATATTTACTTATACTTGGAAAACAATACTTCTTTTTAAAAAATGGTAATTAACTTCCAAAAACAAAATAAATTGCCTATTAGAAATAAAATTAATATAAATTTTACCATCTTATTTTAGTGTTATAAGCTAATTACTTCAGGGGGAAAAAAAGCACATAAATATAGTTTTTAAAAACGTTAAAAGTACTTCACCCACACACACACACACTCTCTCACGCATACATGCACACACACACACACGCCAAGTTCATACATGTTTACAATGAAACTCAGAGGGGT
Source organism: Odocoileus virginianus (assembly GCF_023699985.2). Classification (NCBI taxonomy): domain Eukaryota; kingdom Metazoa; phylum Chordata; class Mammalia; order Artiodactyla; family Cervidae; genus Odocoileus; species Odocoileus virginianus. The sequence goes on along the minus strand of NC_069689.1, from coordinate 33,697,726 downwards.
TTAAGTAATATTAAATTACCTGTGGGAATTATCTGCACACAAGTTGTTTGAGAGGAAACTGACTGCCCCAAATCTACATAATCTAGTTTAGATGAGATTTCAATTGCCTCAATTTATTCTGTATGCTGAATTAACCTCTGAAGAATCACTTTTAACTATCTCTTCTGTAATATGGAAAAGTGTGAGAAAAGGAAAAGTTCAAAAACATACCCCAATCCCGAATAAAATTACACTGCATCATATTAACTGGTCCCAAAATATACTGATAACTTATTTCATAGCACATATCAAAATCTGTAACTGTATGTTTTATCTGTTTTACCAGAAAGCATGGGATCATACTTTTTTGTTGACCAATGTGTATCTGAAGTCTAATAGAGTACCTTTAGGTAACAGGCACTCATATTTGTCTGATAAACTACAAAATGGATATTCCTACCAACACAAAGGTTCTTTAGAAAGGGAAGAGATTTGACACAGAATAGAAAAATAACTAATAAATGTAAACCATTCAATTACGCTTCAGAATGTGTTTCAACTGATCACTGACAAGAACTCAGAAAGGGTACATATCCAGAAGTGGACATTTACAAAACTCCGAAGTCTTCTTTAGATAAAGAGAGTTAGTAACAACTAGCCATTATTAAAAATGGTTAGCTTAAGTATTTGAAAGCTAAGAACTCTGTACAACGTGATGGTTTTAAGGTATGACTTTTCTACATTTGTCAGATCAGCAAAAATAAGCCTTTCTTATATGCTAAATTCTGAAATTAAGATTCTAATTTTCCTAAGCAGTTGCTTCACTTGACTCCAAACCAAGAAAACACACAGTACTTACATATCCCTAACTACCTTACACTTAAAAGTCAAACAATGTAGGGGAAATAAGACTATTAACTAAGTATCATTAAGATTTGCAAAAACAAGAACACTGGAAATTTCTGAACTATTATTATTCAAGTATTATTGTTTTTTTATGAATTTTAGCAGCTGCATACATGCTCACTCACTATAAACCTGCTATGATGATAATCTGAAATTAGGGTACAACTAAACAGAAATGCATTTCGCATGGTAATTTCAGGGACAGAATCTTAAACGTAGTAAGAGCAAAAAGAGTTTAAGTAAACAGATGATTTTATCACATAATTAAGATATCAAATGCTAGTCATTCTCTTAAGCATTGTCACTCTTATTATCTCTTTCAATATTTGGTGTAAATTGACAATAAGAACATTTTACTTTTTTAAATGGTAGGCAAAATTAATCAGAACCACCATTGGTTAGGCAAATTATCCACTAATAAATGAGTCTTTTTAAGTTATAAGAAAAAAAATCTAGCCACTACAGTTGCTTCTGGGAATAGATAGCATAAAGTGGGTATGAACCTCCTTAAAATCTACAGAATCAAAAGTTGAAATGAACTAGATTTTAAAAAATAATGCTTATGAAACACGAAAGTTTAATATCCCAAAGAAAAACTGGTAGACTGAGAAACATTTTGAAATATAATTAACTAATAAATGAAAACGCTACAATTTTTGTTCTGTCCTTTACTGAAAAATGTTCAACTTAAAAACACTAATGCTTTTTCTTATATATGACTTATAATTGAACAAAAAAATTTTGCCTGATTCTTGTGAGGCTAACAAGATAAAGAAAAGCATAAGAAATTAAGATCAATGGAACTTATGAATAATAAACTTAAAAAAAAGACACAAAAGGAGCAGAAAAATATGTCTTTTAGGGTATTCACCTCATACTAACTTATTAATAAAAATTACTTCAAATTATTAGCAATAAGTTTTGAGTCAAAAACCTAAAATTAAAAAATTTTCCAGTATTTAAGTAAATGATTTTTCCATTTTAACATAAAACCAATAGATGGGTTCTTCTTCTTATTCCTGGAACATTTATTCAACTTATATACTACCACAAAATAGCAAAAGAAAAATGTTTTGTTATGTAAATACTCGATTCCTACACGACAAACGCTAAGCACCTACTCACCATTGTGCAGTTCCCCTGTGACCGTGCCTTCTCCCTGCGGGCTGCCATCCTGATCACGCCACTTCCAGTCAAGGCCTCTGATCACACGAGCCCCTGGGACCATGTACTTCAGCACCTGGGAGCGAACCAGACGCCTCTGTCGTCTAAGGTTAGCTTCTGCTTCCTTAGCTGCTTTTCCTGTTACGCAGAAATTAGAGAAATACAGTCAAAGTCACTTTCTGTAAGTGCAATTGTTTTAGTAAGTTAGAAAAACCTACTGTTCTCTCTTTACCTAGCTGATCTTCACATACTCCATTTACAGTGCCATAAAGTTCAAACCCAGATAGTGAGAGATAGTGGGTCTGTCCACTCGCATTCTTTCCCATCTGTTTAATTCTGACATGTCGCCATCCTTGTTTCTCATCCTTTGGTGGATCAAGAGGCCAGGTGGCTGTTGACCTGTGAATGTTAGGGAAAATATTACGTAATATTTTAAATATATGAAAAATACATTTAAGGTAGCAAAGATCTTTTTTACGTAATAGAAAATTATGTGAAAAATAAAGTAACTTTCATGTTCAGCCACCAGTTTGTTACACAAAAATCAAGAAATCAAAGAAGAAAAATAGAAGAAAATGAAAAATGAAATGTTAAATGTATATGATTAATTTGACTCATAACTCTAAAAGATTTATAATTAATAAAATCCAAAGAAATAAGAAATTTTATGAGTAACAATATCTTTATGATAAAAAAGATTTTAATTTTTTGAAAAATTTTAAATGAAATATTAAAACAGCAACTTTAAAGCTTGAAAATATTACCTATTAATCATGTTAAGAAGCTACCTCCATACATCAAATACAAAAACAATGTAATCTACACTCTACCTACTCCTCAAAATGTGCCACAATATACAATTAAACTGTATTAGAACTAAATTTTTTAGAAACATAATGTTGACTTTCTGCCTTTAAAAAGCACATAGATGATCAATATATAAAATTTAGGAAAACAGATACAGAAAATAAGAAAAATCAATAGTCACTGTTGTCATTCACATACATTGTGTGAATAAATGGGTACTTTAGTTTAAAAGTTACTTCTTTTTTTGCTTTTATCAGTGTGCTATATACATACATATATAGCTATGTATCAACGTCTTTTAAAATAAGTTCAGCTTCTACTAAAGTTTAAAGCATTTGATGATTTTCATAAAGTCATTTTTCAAAGTTTTAACACCTAAATTACAGTATCAAGTGATATTTTTAGCAAGAAAATCTTGTTTCAGTATCTTATAGAGAGCTCTAGAGGATATAGTTATAAAAGTAAACAAAACTCTTTACTGAGTTTTCCAATTTACAAAGACTCCTCAACTAACCCTGGTTCATTGAGACTGCAGTCATCAACATGGGTATACAAAGAAGTCCAGTTCTGTCCATCTTTGGATACCTGGAAAACCCAATTTCTCAGTGCAGACCTTCCATAACCACGAGCATGACGAAGTGTATATGCTGATGGTATCACCCAGAGACCCAGATCTATGGCAAACCAGGCATTCTTATCATCGTTGCTATGACAATTTAAAGCTGAATTGTCACGACTCAATATGTCTTCTAAGCGGCCATAAGGTAGATTTCGTCCTTCTGATGATGTTACTACTACAAGTCCATAAGCAGCTGGATTAACCCATTCATATGCAGTTCTACATAAAAACAAAGAAAATGCTCTTAGGCAGTGTTAACAGTTAACACTTTTAAAATAATTGCATTTGTTCAGATTACCTTTTTCCAACATAAAATTATATTAAGAAAAATTCTATAGTAATTTAAGCAACTTTTCTTCATAAAAAGAAAAATTTGGATGGGGGTCTTAAATTTAACCTAAAAGATGAAATTCCTAGAACGACAGAATATTCAGAGTGGTTTCTACTACCTAGATTTCTTTTCTGGGTGAATATTTTCAATCTACATTAAATAGAGTGACTTACTTAGCATTTGTTCCAATCCAGTAAATGATTCCATTTTCATCAAAATCATGCTGGTGTCGAAATATAAAATTTTGGCCTTCTCTTAATTTTCGAACAAAAACAAATGAAGATCGGTCAAAATCGTACCACTGCTTTGCTACCTACCCAAAGAAAAAAATGGAAGACACCTTAACGATGATATTTTGAAGTTCAATGCCCACTTTGTTCCTAACCCTTTAATGTGATTTTTTAAAATAATCACTATTCATTAAAAATATTTGAAAAAGAAAAATAACTAGAAAATTCCCTAACCACAGTACCCCACTATTAATATCAGAGTACTTCTTTAGTCTATTATTTCAACATACAGAATAAAACAAAGTCTCAATCATACTGTACAAAAACATTTTTCCCTTATCAGTCTGTATATTATGATAGCCAAATAACAGTCAAACTAATTGAAATAATTACCAAACTGATAACTCCTTTACTTATTAGCATTAAGGTTTTGCTGTTTTAGTAGTACAAATAACTATAATAGACATCTTTATGAAGAAACCCTTTATAGTCTAAACATTATTTTCTAAAATGGAATTCCCAAACCACTTTTCTAAAGGGCTAAACCAAAAAGCTTATTTCACACCATGTCCTTGCCAGAAACTCACCATTTTTAAGAGATACTGTTCCAGAGATTCAACTGTAGCTAAGGGTTCCATCTTCAACATTCTGCCAGTCCTGTCTATTAATGAAGTTTCACCAGGTGCACGTTCCAACCGAAATCTTAATCTTCTTGTAAGTATCTACACAGAAATGATTAAATGCTTCAGGGAACGCTGTGCTTTTATCTTAGCATTTTGAAAATGAGAAATGTTACATAACACAGCAGTTGAGATTAATAAAGTATAACCATAAAGGAGTATCAGTATCTGTTTCCTACTAAATGTTTTAAAGAGGTTCACTGAATAAGTAATATTTTGAAGAAAGAAACAAATTACATATCTCTAAAAAACTTCAAACATACATGGTTTAAATAAAATTATTATAAAACACTTAACAGATTAACAGAAATATCACAGCCTTAACTGGTAACTTGCAATTTTCCAGATAAGTTATAAAAAGCAGCTAATTAACTTATGCTTTTAAATGAGAATTATTAAATAATCCATGGCTAGTAAACTGAAAAAATACAAGACATTTTAATAGCTTCCAATCCAGTATGTCAGTAAATAAAACACGTATGTGCTTCATTTCTGTATAAATTTTAACCTTTCTATAGCCACAGAATTAAACATTTATATGTACATTTGGGAAGCATTTTAGACTACAAAATTACCAGAGGGCACATCCCTAGCTTTCCTGTCCTTGTATCTTGCACAGTCTCATGAAATGATATACAAACAATAAAAGATGTTGGTGCTCCTATAAGTATAACCTGGGATATCTCCAGTCTTTGAGACTATTTCTATCTCATTCACCTATCAGAGATAAAACCTTTAAAATAATAGGCAAAAATCCCCTTGTTCCTCTATAACGTTCTGTTGGAGTAAAGCAAAAAAGTAGACCTCTACAACTTATTTAACCATGTCAGATACAGTAACAATACCGTAACTCCCTGAACAAGCTTTCTAGTCTGGAAATCTAGTGCCTTTGGTAACACTAATGGGTTCTTGGGGGAATGCTAAGTTTTTTTGTATTGAGTAGGCATTGTTAGCGCAAATATAGTTTTTTTAGTCACTTATTAAAGGCTGTATTTAAAAGAAACCATTTGATGCAGAGAAATGCAGAAAAGGTCAAATAAAAGCAAGACTCAAGCCCAAATAACCTGCAAGTAAATGCTAAAGTAACCTACAGAGAAGGAAAAGATCTGTTTGGGGACATTAGCAGGAAGAATTTTGTTCATGTTGGGATACTAGATGCTAACGTAAGGATAATTTAATGAATTAATAAGAAACACAACCAAATAATATTTAGGAAGAAAACAGGCTTTTTATAAAACCATGTTTGCATATTTCCAAAAGGATCAATAGAAATAGCTGAGGAAGGCCATCTCTACTCAATGACATACAGAAAACAAGAAAAAAAAATCGTGCCTGAAACATTTTCACATTTTCTTACATGCTGAGTTACACACAGAGACAAAGGGACTTAATTCATAAACAGATGGGACTTAACTCTAGAACAAAAGGGTTTTCTTTTCTGTTTTCCAACTGAGAGTGTCATTTTCCACTTATGATCTACTAAATATGATTTACCACTAAAAATAAATATTAAAATACTAATACATTCAAGAGTCATTAAAAAGAACAATCAAAAGGCACTAAGGGTTAAAGAATTTAACTATTAAGCAATCATTAAACAATGATTTGTCACAATTTGCTTCAACAATCACAATCATTCTTTAATAAAATATAAAATGTTTTTTTGTTTTCTTTTTTTAAGAAAAATAAGACTGCTTCTAAATGCATTGAGCAATAACAGCAATTGCATTTTCATGGTTACCTGGAGGTTATAAGTGGATCCTGGTGTATCATACAAATGGAGAGGTAGACGTTCAATAGACTCTAATACAGCTATTAACTTTCGGATTAATGCAACAGCTGGTCGGCTAGGAAAACAAGTAATTGTTAAGAACTTCCATATAAGTTCAAACAGGATCTGCAATAGCCAATTCATACAGACCCCTACTTTCTGTATTAATGCAAAGTGAAGTTTCTCATTAGGCTACTACTGAGTAAGCAAAGATAATCTCATAACTCAATTTCTTTACTTACTAAAATATTTCATTTTTCATATGAAACTTTCACAGCTGCATTCAAAGTAATGTATAATTTAACATGTATTTTATTTTTTAAAGCTTAAACAATTTTACTATATAATATTTGATACATATAACAGACTATATAAAGCAGTGAAGTTTGGAAAATGATAGTATTGTTAGCGAGGCAACACTGGTAAAATATTTCTGGAAAATAACATGACAAGTTACATCAGGAAGTTTTAAAAAATCATCAACTCACTAAAACTATTTAAAGCAATTTATATAAAAAGACATTCCCACCAAGACAAGTATATTTTAGTATTAGTAATAATTTGCAAAGAGTTAATATGTTTATAGACTAATGTTTCAATAAATGATTATATATCTATATAATATAATACACACTCATTTAAAATGGTATTTAAAATTAATGGAGTTGAATTTCATTTATTATTTAAAAAATTCAATCATATTCAAAAGTAAATAAAATCATAAAATGAAACTTTATCAACGCATGACCCAGCTTCAACAGTTACCTATTAATGGCCAATTGATTTCTAGCTATATCCCCAATTATTTCTCCCCTTTCCACGTATTTTCAAGAAAATGCCAAAGCATTTCACCCAGAAATACTCTTGAGTATGTAGCTCTACAGAAGAAGTTTTAAAAAATAAAATCATATCATCACCACAACTAAAAGGGAATGAATACTTACTACTTAATATCATCAAATATATAATCAGTGTTAAGATATCCAGTTGTATCTTAAAGATTATCTAATTTAAATAAGTGGTCAGCTGCATTCACAGCAGACATGGATTTTTTCCTTTTATTCTATTAGATTAAAAATACTTAAAAAAAATCTTTCCTTTTTTATATATTTATAAGCTACTCTTTTACTGAATTAAAAAGTTCCTATTCTGTATATGAACACTGTATTAGACTATTTCAAAAGAAACCTATCAACTTACAAACACTTCAAACATGAAATTAGAAGAAATTTGGGGATTTACCTTTCGTCATCTTCATTTTCACTAAAGGCTGTTTTAAAAACATTTATTCTTTCTACCAGTTGACTACAATCTTGTTTCATATCTAAATCCATGCTCTTAAAAAAAAAAAAAATTTTATGACTGATATTGAAATTAATTAAAAATATTAATATTAATATACATTACAAAATTATCAATACAATCTAAGGGAAATCATTATTTTCTTTCAATTAACATTTTTTATTATATGACCAGTAGATTGTGGCTAATATCTTCAATGTTATAATGGAGAGCAATTACACTCCTTTCCTCAGTGTATATAAGCTACTTTCAGATTATTTATGAACATTTTGCATTTTAACAGTACTACTTAATTAGTATTATAAAAAATATGACTGGTATATCAAAGCAATGATTTCATACACATTAAGTGATACAGAGTGATGATATATCAAGATAATTTTAATAAAGGAAAGCAATTTTATCATAATAAAGAGATATTAACACAGACTAAACTGAAGGGAAATATAAGGCTACTGGTAAATATTGATATCTGTCAAATATTCACATAAACTTCCTAAACTGTCATTGCTCATAACTTAATCTTATCCAAATATTTTAGGTATTTTAAAAGGCCTACTAGCTGTATTTTACAAAAGTTATGAGGAAATCAGAGCAGTCAACAATGTTAAAGCATTTTTTTCAAACAAATCTTGAATAAGTTATAATCAGGTAACTAAAAAAAAAAAAACCTAAACTCAATTGTTTAATTCAACTGGCTCAAATTACTGGTAAAACTTAATGGCTGGAGAAATTATGGATGTTAACATTTACTACAGTTTTTAATACTCCTTGACAAAATAAAGTAAACCTTGCTCTGTCAAAAGTGTAGCTACAAATAATTTTCTAACTATACACTTCATTCTGTACTACTTACATTGTTTAAAACAGTAAGAAGCGCTTGCACCAAGCCACTGCTGCACATCTCATATGGTGAAATTGTGTTTTCATCCTTCAGAAGTACAATCAGATTTTCTAAAGCTGTCTTCATTAAATCTCTCCAAGTGTTCTCACTCTCAATACACTAAAAGCAACAAAAATTTTTTAAATAAGGATGATGAAAATAACCAACAGGTCTTAATATACTTAATTTATCAGAACATCAATTACCATGAAATTAGACATTAAACATGATTAAGAAATTCAAATTATTAATGCAAATTTTCTCTACCAGACTTGGCAACCTCATTTGTAAAAGGCTGATTATAATTATCTTAGGCTTCACAGGCCACATATCTCGGTCACACCTGTTTAACTCTGTCATTGTAGCCACTATAGCAGTTACACACAACATAGAAATAAATGAGTGTGGCTGTGTGCAATAAAACTACTACAGAACAACAATTTTACACATTCATATAATTTTCAGAAATCATGAAATATTGTTCTTATTTCTGATATGTGTTCAACCATTTAGAAACAAAACCAAACAAAATTTAACCCATGGGTGATAATTTGCTGACTCCCTAATCAATATCTGGAATAGTAAAGATAAAGAAGAAAAATTAAATTAAGATCACTGCGTGTCATAAAATCGAGAGGCTAACATACTTGTCTGTTTGTATGAAGTTCCCAAGATGACTCTAACTGAGTTGCTATGTTTCTGAGCGTTACCACTACTCCACGAGGCATGCTTTCAACAGCTTTAAAGTGGTCGTCATATAAATCTCGAGCCATAGTTCGTACCTACCAAAATAAAAATAGTAAATGTGAATTTTTACTACAATGAATAATTTTACCAAATCTTCCTTTTAAATATATAACCTTTAAAGTTAAGATGTTTGGCCAGTTTCAAGATCCAAAAAATGTTACTACTTCTATGCATGTACATCAAAAAGATTTAACAGTTAAAAAACCACCAGCAGATTTTAGGCAACTCAAAGAACGTATAATTTTAACTTTTGGTTATTCAAGCTTTATGTTCATATACTAAATATAAGCTTACTTTATTTAAATAAAATTAAAGCTATAAAGGGTAACTTTGCTCTTTTTTGACAATGTTTTATAGCGAACCAATTAGAAAATACAAATAAGCAAAAATAAAAGGAGAGAAAAAGGAAAAGAAAATTATGCCATCTATAATTCCATCAACTGAAGCTGAACCTTTTAACATTCCAGGGTATACTTTAACTTATATGTCTTTCTTCTATTTACATTATATTATTTACACAAAGCATGATGCTCATGTATTTATATACTACATCAAGAGCAAGAATGACTATTGTCAGTTTGGGCACTAATTACCTCTCATTTAAATTAAAGTAATATTATTTGAGAGAGGAACCCACACATGTCCCAGGCTTGAGTCTGATGAAATTTTGTATGTAACACTGTTTTTATGATTTATTACAATTTCATTTATATCACAAACTAACCCAGCATAGCTCTAATGTTAATAGAAAAAATTTTGCTCTCTACATGAATTAATAATATGTTACTATTCTATTTTGGTATGCCTCTCAGAATTAAAAGGTAAGTAAGTTTTAAATATCAGGCAACAGTGAAGAAGCTTTATAAGCAGTATTAAGAAATAAAAACAGGTTAAAACTGAGTGTATACAAAATTATTTTTTAAAATAGATAAAATGATTTTATCTATTACTTTACAATAGATAAAATTATTTTTACCTAAAGTTAGTATATTTTGATACATACAGCTTTCACATACACAAGAATAACCACATGATCACTGAGTTACTACTGATTTCAAGAAACTGAATGAATAATTGTATTTTTTTAAGAAAATTAAATTAAGAGGACTGAGATTATGCTCTCTTTGATTTACTTTTCTTTTGTATAATAAAGCTCACTTCCCTGTGGGTTAATCTAGATTTGGGTGGTTAATACAATTTCCTACTGGCTCAGATGGTAAAGAATCTGCCTGCAATGCAGGAGACCCAGGTTCAATCCCTGGATTGAGAAGATCCCATGGAGACAGGAATGGCAACACACTCCAATATTTTTGCTTGGAAAATTCCATGTACAAAGGAGCCTGGCAGGCTAGAGTTCATAAGTTGCAAAGAGATAGACACAACTGAGCAACTAACACTTTCACATTTTATTCCAAAAAAAACTCCTGAAATAGCTGAGTGGTAGTTTATAAAGAATTTAAGAGTTGAGCTTCATCATTTGAGAATTTCATACCTGTGAAATCAGCTAGTCACTCAAATTTATGTGTAATCCACAAATCAATACTTGTAGCACTTTTCACAGTCATTTGTGGGCATGTGTATGCTGTGCAGCAAAAACTTAAAAAACGTGACCACAGCCTCACAGGAACCTACACCTGTATTTCTCCAAGAAGCAATTCATGGAAACTTTACAGAACATAACTACTATGAAAAAAGTAAATTGTATTTAGTCCAAGTTCCTTTTACCATATAATGGCTACCTTCAATTGAGATATTTCCTCCTCAAATGCCCTTAAGATATCCTGAATCGGAAGGAATCTCTAGCTTAACAGTCTACATTTACAACTGGAAATTATTATATGTAATAATTAATGTCTTCATATATTATATATAGTGCTTCTAGTAAAATTCCTTACTATTATTTCTATGGCCAAAGCCATGCAAACACAAGTACTCTCCCATCTTAATCACTCAAAGGCATTCTTTACATACTGTATGAAAAAAACTGTATCATTATTATATGTAAAATAAAAATGTGTCATCAGAAGATAATGAATCTGAGATTTTACTTTCTTTTTTAAAAATAAAACAATTCAATAATTGATATGGTAGATGGAAAAATAATGGATTATTAAAAAATGTATACTAAATGGACAGAATTTAAAAACTAGTAATATGAGTCAATAACATTTGCTTCTGTATCTTTTTGAGATGGTGACTTCATCTAAGATGGCCAGTAAACTAAGTATCAAATTATCTGGGTCTAGATCCAGGAATTCAAACTTCTTCATCACAAAATATTTAATCAGGATTACAAAATAAAATAATGCATATTAAATCCCCCGTATCAGACTCTGTGGGAGAAGGCAAGGGTGGGATGTTCTGAGAGAATAGCACTGAAACAATTATACTACCAAGGGTGAAACAGATCACCAGCCCAGGTTGGATGATGAGACAAGTGCTTGGGGCTGGTGCACTGGGAAGACCCAGAGGGATGGGATGGGGAGGGAGGTGGGAGGGGGGATCAGGATGGGGAACACATGTAAATCCACAGCTGATTCATGTCAATGTATGGCAAAAACCACTACAATATTGTAAAGTAATTAGCCTCCAACTAATAAAAATAAATGAAAAAATAAAATAAATTCCCTGTATCACTAAAAATACTTCTATCATTAATTAAAACATAAGTTTAAAGCTTTGGTGACATTAAAAACTCAAGATGATTTTAAAATAATTTAAATTTTCTTCTTTGTCTCATCAATTTTATTTCTATTTTAATATTGGTGTTTAGTATATACACAGAAAATAACTAAATGTATACATATTATGAAAAGTGAGGTAATGAACACCAAAAAAGGAAAACTAAAAATATATTAGACGAGGGTAGCCTATGTTATATGCCTCAGTTTTTGAACTGCCAATAATCTATCTCTAAAACCCTATGTCAGTGTAAAAGACAAAACAAACCAAATCCCACAAATTTACCTTTTGCTTAGTTTTTTCTAATTTAGACTTTAGTTTTCTTCCTCTTTTGCCAGTCCAGCCAGTCACAAATTCTGAACCTTAAAAAGAAAAAAAAAGACATTTCACAGAATCTATTTCGTGAAATTTAACAATTTATGTGCAATTTAACATATTCATTCATTCTTATTCTGCTAAACTGACATACCTACATACTTACCCAGAGAAGTTTCTGCAGTAAATGAATGCCTGGTTCCTCTATTAGATTCAAACACAAATCCAGGTAAATCTTCTTTCAATACTGTTGCCTGCTGGCCATCTGAGTTATGAATAGCAATTTCTCCTTCTTTCAAACATGTTAGTGACCAATTCCCTACAGTGAGTTTAGTAGGTCCTGGTGCTGAGAGTATAGGTTGACTCGAAGTAGATGGCTTTACTTGGCCTCGTGCTCTTTGTAACTTCTCTAAGAATTCACTTCTACTTTCTATAAAGAGAAAATGTTTGTTTTAAAACTTCATTCCTTTCAAATATACCATTAAAAAAAAATGAAACTACCTACTGGAATATCAGTTTTATTAAAAAAAAAATTCACTGAAGTTTTGTTCTTTGATATACTCTCACTATTTTGCTATTATTTATTTCGGTTCAGGCATAAAAACAATCCTCTGGCCAAAAATTTTCTGAAGTAGAAGGCTTTTGGGAAAATACACAATTTGAGACAGCATCAAACATGTGCAAGTCATTACCGCATGATAAGAGGCACCTTTACCTAAAAGCATGGTGAGAGTAATCCCTGTCTCAGACAGCAGAAAGACATGAAATGCTTTCACAGCACAATCACTTTCTCTGGTGATATTAAAGAAAGGGCCATGTGATCAAGGATATGCTACTGCTTCGACAGTGGTGGCAAAAAGGAGCAGAAAAACAAATTATCAAAACTAGAAAATTATAGAAACTAGTAAGACGATTCTGTAGAAACAGAGTATTACCTGAACTATCCGATCCACCTTCGGGACTACCACTTGAATACATGGTGGCAAGTTTTCCATCCAAGATAAATCTGAACCATCCATTACTGCCATTAGACAACTCCAAGGCTGCTGCATCACTCCATATATACAAGCAGTCCCTTCCCCTAATGATGGACCAATCTCTCCAATGGTACGGTTTACCTTGCTGCAATTCTTTAGCATCTTCCTGTGGTTCATCTTCCTGAATGTGTAAAATTATTCAATGAAATGTGGAAAATAATTTATATTTCAAATATTTTTAAGTATTTATAAAAACAAATTTGACCATGAATCAAATTTAGAATTAAAACATCCTGAATATAATATTCATCTGCCTATAGTTTAACATGTATTATGATTCAACTAATTATCTATAATCTTACAAGTCCATCTTAAAAATGGTTAAGAAATTCACATGACCTAAGTTATGACATTTCCAGGTATATGGGTAAAAAAAACAAATGGATTAGCTCTAAACACAATTACCAAACTATCTATGATTTGATAAACTCACCGTGTCCCTGGGCCTAAGAGATTATTTGTAAAAAAAAAAAAAATGCATGTTTACACTAAATCAATGGTATCCAAACCTAGCAGTATAAAAAAACCACCAGAGATGTGTTTTATCAATAAACTATAAGGCCCCACCCTTAGCCAAGTGAATCAAAGGTACTGGATCATTCCTATAATGATAAAAATGTTAGTTATAACACATTTTAAAAAATATAATAATTTGTAAACATTGTTTGACTAGCCTGGCATCCTAAAAGTTTTGATTTTGTTGATAACAATTAAGAATATTCATCATTAACATATGATCTTGGCAAGTGTGTACATATATGCATGTATAGGTAAAGTATTTTTAAAGTTTTATAGACTTACTATACTTAAAAAGACTTTAAGGGACTTCCCTGATGGTCCAGTGGTTAAGAATCTGCCTTCCAATGCAGGGAATTTGGTTCCATCCTAGTTCTGCAATCAGGGAACCCACATGCCATCAGGATCCCACATGCCATGGAGCAACTAAGCCCATGCCATAGCTACTGAGCCTCCATGCTACAGAGTGTGAGAACCTCAACTAAAGTACGTGCACCTCAATGAAAGATCCTGCATGATGCAACAAAGAGCCAGTGTGCCATAATGAAGACCCGACACAGCCAAATAAACAAATAAATATCAAAAAAAAAAATTCTTAATGCATCTTTCACATGTTTCTTCCCTGAAGTAGCAGTAGTTTATAACACTGAAATAAGATTGCAAAATATGGATTATAAATTTCTCTAATATAAGTACTTGTGCTCCAGCACATGGTAGATTAATAAGGATTAAGACTTGACTATCCATTGTAAACAAATTAAAAACCAGACAAAATATATGAAAAAGTGTTTTCAGATACTGGACAACAAGCAACACAGGATTGCGTGATCTCCTAGAAAACAGTAACAAATAAGGTAAGCCCCTTAGGCTCAGACAGTTTTCTGGTTAAGGTTTTAAGAAAAGGGAACAGAGAGTTCAGCAGTATAAGGAAATCTGTCTTTGAAGAGTTTAAGGCAAATGGAATACTCATGGTAGATGAGTTCAGGATCAGGGAGTCAAGCAAAAAAGACCTCTAGAAATGTGAAAAGTGGTCTCCAGGACATCTCTACCGAGTATCAGACCACCTGTGTACAGGTGATGTTACACATAAGGCTGGGCAAATAACGATTTGAAAACAGTAAGCTGGAAAATTCAGAGGTCACACAGGGTGATCATACGTTTGCATTCCAAACAGCCAGAGTGGAAAATACTCATACCAATAGTTGACACTTTTTCCAAATCTGGTAACTGTAAGCCCACAGAGCAGAGAAAATTAAATAATCCTGAGCCGGGGCAGACTCCCACATGTGCATGCACACATACAAGCTAAACACAGCTAAGCACATGAAAGACAAATTGCTAAGAACAAGTTACAAAGTCTTAAGAATAGCCAGAGGAAGAAAAGATTCAATACACACAAAGGAACAAGATGAAAAACTAAGGCAAACTTAACAGTATATAACACTACGCACATCCAGTGACAACGGAGTATCTCTTCAAGTACTAGAAAAATGGCTGGGCAGGAATCCCTGCAGGCACTGAACATGTCCCTTAAGAATCAAGGCCAGGACTTCTCTGGTGGTCCAGTGGTTAGGAATCCACCTGCCAATGCAGGGGACACAGGTTTGAACCCTGGTCCAGGAAGACAGAGCAACTAAGTCCGTTCGCCATAACTGCTGAGCTCACACACCCTAGAGCCCGTGCTCTACAATAAGAGAAGCCACTGCAATGAGAAGACCACGTATGGCAGGAAAAGACGCCCAATACTCCAACTAGAAAAGACCATGCGCACAGCAACAAAGATTCAGTACAGCTGAAAAAAATAGGGGGGCAAAATCAGTCCAGTGGTTAGGACTCCAAGCTGCCACAACAGGGGGCACAGGTTCGATCCCTGATTGGGGAACTAAGATCCCACAGGCAAAGCAGCATGGCCAAAAAAAAAAGATATTTTCAGACAAAATTTCGAAGAATTTTCTGGCTTGTCTTGTCATTTTCTAAATAATGTATTTTGAAGAATAAAAGTTTAATTTTAATGAAAACAATTCACTGATTTTTTCTTGTTGTTCTTTTATAAAATAATCTTTTAATGTCCTATCTAAGAAACCTCTGGCAGACTCAAGGTCACTAAGATTTTCTTCTTTTTTCTCTAGGAGCCTTATAGTTTTAGTCCATAAATGTTAGTTCATGATTTATTCTCTGTTAAAAGGGGCGAGATTTCATATTTCTGCATATGTTATCCACTTGTTCAAGTGTAATTTTTAAGAGATCACCCTTTCCTGACTGATTACCTTAGTACTTGTTTGAACAACTGACCATATATGTATCTATTTTTACACCACTGGCACACTTTCTTAGTTACTACAGCTTTCTTTCAAAGGATACTTTGGCTATTCCAGGTTCCTATAATTTTCATATCGGAGAAGGCAATGGCACCCCACACTCCAGTACTCTTGCCTGGAAAATCCCATGGATGGAGGAGCCTGGTAGGCTGAGGTCCATGGGGTCGCCAAGAGTCGGACACGACTGAGCGACTTCACTTTCCCTTTTCCCTTTCACACATTGCAGAAGGAAATGGCAACCCACTCCAGTGTTTTTGCCTGGAGAATCCCAGGGACGGGGGAGCCTGGTGGGCTGCCGTCTTTGGGGTCACACAGAGTCGAACACAACTGAAGTGACAGCAGCAGCAGCAGCAGCATAATTTTCATATAAATGTTAGAATTTGTTTGTTAATTTCTACAAAGACTGCTGGAATCTGTAACCTATCTTTTGAAAGAATTCCAAGGGGATGAACTCAGATAACACTTCTTATTTGGTTTTTGTTAAATGTCCAGTAATTTAGGAAATACACACATTCATCCTTAACCAGGAAGGATTCTGCAACTACAATCCATACTCTATCATTCTCTCAAAAATAGTATTACTCAGTCGCTAATACTTAGGTAGCATTCAATAAATGGCAGGACTTAACCCTTGCTGGCACTCGGTAGAGATAGATAAGGTGTATTTTTTGATATGTCACCTAAATCAAGAATTATCAATAGGTACTGCAACTAGTGCATAAAAATTTAATGAGAAACAGCATATCTTCCCAGTCTCAAATTACCTCCCCATAAATTACTTACTAATTACAAAAGGAAAAAGTATCTTTACAATACAGAAACCTGGCAGAGACAAACGTGACAAACTGACCCAAGTTAACCATCAGCAGGAAAGCAAACAGATATCATATACCTCTTAGAAGGCATATTTTACACCAAAATCACCGTAACATCACCGCTATAGCCTTTCTGCTAAAAACACACAACTTGAGTCAAATCATGAAGAAACATGGCACAAACACAATGTAAGGGTCATTGCCCAAATTAAGTGATCTCTCCTCCTCAAAAACATGCCAGGGCTATGACAGAGAAAGCTGAGAAATAGAACAACATGATGACTAAATGTTATGTGCTCCTGGACTGGATTCTAGAAGTGTGAGGTGGAGAGGTAGGAAGGTTGTAGGCGCAGAAGGGGTTTGCTATTAGAGACAACAGCAAATTAGAATAAGTCTCTGGATTAGATAATATTTTTTTTATAAATATTAAATTTCCAGATTTTGATAACTATACTAGGATTATATAAGACAATTTCCTGGTTTTGTGGTGAAGAATTTAGGTATAAAAAGGGACACGATCTATCCTATTTCTCTTAAATAATATATTTTATTTTATTCTATCTATTTTTTTTATTTCCGGCCATGCTGAGTAGCTTGTGGGATCTTAGTTCCCTGACCAAGAATTGAACGCAGCACTAAGTAGTAAAAGCGCAAAGTCCCAACCATTGGACCACCACGAAATTCCCTCAAACAATATATTTTAAATGAGCATGCACACACGTTGTCTTTGTAAGTAATTAAGCAAATAGGGCAAAATGTTAGTAATTAGTGATTTTGGATAAAGAATGTCCTGATATTCTTTATTTGCAACTTCTTTGCAAGTTTTATCAATGATATATTTTAAAAGAAAAGTGACCAAATTTTTAAAAACTACAGTATGACTCCACAATGCCATTATTTTGTCAAATTGTCAAAAGCCATCATAATTGGAACTACATTTCTTCAAAAGAAACCCTACTCCTCAAAAGTCTACAAGCAAGAATGCTGGAGAGGGTGTGGAGAAAAGGGAACCCTCTTACACTGTTGGTGGGAATGCAAACTAGTACAGCCACTATGGAGAACAGTGTGGAGATTCCTTAAAAAACTGGAAATAGAACTGCCATATGACCCAGCAATCCCACTCCTGGGCATACACATTGAGGAAACCAGAACTGAAACAGACATGTGTACCCCAATGCTCATTGCAGCACTGTTTATAATAGCCAGGACATGGAAGCAACCTAGATGCCCGTCAGTAGACAAATGGATGAGAAAGCTATGGTACATATACAGAATGGAATATTACTCAACCATTAAAAAGAATACATTTGAATCAGTTCTAATGAAATGGATGAAACTGGAGCCCATTATACAGAGTGAAGTAAGCCAGAAAGATAAACACCAATACAGTATACTAACACATATATGGAATTTAGAAAGATGGTAACGATAACCCTATATGTAAGACAGAAAAAGAGACACAGATGTATAGAACAGACTTTTGGACTCTATGGGAGAAGGTGAGGGTGGGATGATCTGAGAGAACAGCATCGAAACATGTATATTATCAAGGGTGAAACAGATCGCCAGTCCCGGTTGGATGCACGAGACAAGAGCTCGGGGCTGGTGCACTGGGATGACCCAGAGGGATGGGATGGGAGGGGGGTTCAGGATGGGGAACACATGTAAATCCATGGCTGATTCATGTCAATGTATGGCAAAAACCACTACAATAATGTAAAATAATTAGCCTCCAACTAATTAAAACAATAAACAAAAACCCTATTCCTAATAGATACCATTGCAATCAACACCACTCACTTTTTCTGGTTTTGATTCCTCTTCGTTCTCATCATCAGAGGAAGGACCTGCCAAAGTGGACACTTTGCTAATGACACCCAGTCTGGCTAGCTGATCCAAAAATATATCGCCACCTTTATCTACTAAATCCCTTATGATTTGCAAAGCCAGCAAGTGGCCATCATCATCATCCTGGGGAAAAAAAGAAGGAAATTAAAAGAAGATGATAAAAATAAGCTTAGCTGCATGGAATAGACAAATGCACTCATTTGCACAGACAAAATGATTTAATAAAATTAGGATGCAAGTAATTTTACTACTATTTAATGAAATTAAAACTATAGAAGTTTCAAAAAGACAATAAACTTACCTCTTGATCCAGAACAGTTGCAGTGATTTCCACTAGTATTGTAGGCAAATTGTGACCAACATCAGAATCACAAACTTCTTTTAAGAGTGCTTCAGAGCAGAAATGAATCATTTTTCGAATCAGAGCAAGACTTGCTTTCCTTGAAAAGTAAAAAAAAAAAAAAGGACTTTTAGGTAGCCATGATAAGAAGATAAAATTAAAAAAAAAAAAAAGTTAAAATTAAAATATCCAACTTAAGTTTTAAACAGTCTGCTAAAAATATACTTAATATAAGAATACTATTAGTAAGAACCTACTGAATAGCACAGGGAACTCTATTCAGTACTATGTAATGACCTATATGGGAAAATAATATTTTTTAAAAGTGGATATATGTTTATATAACTGACTCACGTTGCTCTACAGCAGAAACTAATACAACATTGTAAATCAACTATACTCCAATAAAAAAGTTTTTTTAAATACAAAAACAAACTAAGACAATACTAAAAGTAGGTACACATTCATTTTCGAGGTAATTTCATTTTTTATTATTCATTGAGCTCATTAAAACAAATCATTTTTGTAATTTACTTACATGTGCTATGTATGTCATATTTAACCAGCATTATTGCTAACATTCCATGATAATTTTAGAAAATCAAAAATAGCACAATTACTGATAAATGGTGTCTATAACTCCAAATACAAAACTCTTAAAACATCTGATGGTTTATATTGAAATAAAATTTTTAATTAAGCATTTTTGTGCTTTGTCAAACTTAAGAATGTTCATTATAACTATATTCTCTAAATGAGATCCTAATAATCCCATGCCCTCAAATATTCCCATTGTTAACAACTTGCATGCCTCCTTTCCCTTCTATTTATCTACTGCTTGCTCAGAGCATAGGAGATACTCAATAATGTCATATAAACTAACCTCAACTTTATAATAAGCAATTTGTTCTTTTAAAATAGAAGACACACATAACCACAGACATCAAAGTGGTAATACACTGGTCTATTACATAAAAGTTAGTAATTCATTTAACACATGTTTTCTGAGCATCTAGCAATAGTCTGGGCACCAAGCTGTAAATATCACTGCCTTTGAAGTGTCTTCTCCACAGAAAGGATGGAGAGGCAAAAATCACTACCAGGATCTAAGAGAGGCATCTGGTGCAGCTGTATTCCCTCAGAATGTGGCCTTCATGTATTTCACAACTCTCCCTAGGTGCATTTCGTAACACTATGCATTCCTTAAATTTAAAGTATCCTTTATTACAAATTCAAGTACATAACAGAATACAGTAGGCAAAAGGAGGACAAAGTGGCCTAACTGGATCAGTTCCCTCTAGTGTCTGTTAACAGCTATGTATATATGGATGTAGAATCAGTATTTACATACAATAGTTTTATGTTTTGACTTATCTCAATTAAAATAACATAGGAATGTTCACATGTTGTTTACCTATCTGGCTACTATCATGCTGAATCATTATGAGCCATTAACACTTGTATGTACTTTAAAAACTTTGCATGTCATTTAATCTATCTAACAAATCCTATGAAGTAGTTTTAATAGCTCAGTTTTACAGATTAAAAAAAAAAGACATAAAGAAAGGTAAGTCTACTAAGGTCAGAGAGCTAATAAATTAGAGCCTCAACTCAAACTCATCTCTTAACCAATTCACCATGGATAATATACATAACATAAAATTTTCCTGTTTAACACTATTAAATAAATTGTGAGCATTAGCTTACAGACTTTTCAATCAATAAAATAAATAGTGTTTTGGGGGGGAGCAGTTTTATTTCTTCAGTAGAGGGATTCTTTGATCCAGGAGTCTATACATTTTCATACATACTGAATGTGCATCAGTATGGAATCCAGACTTGGCAAACTGATTTTTTAAAAAATCTATTAAGTGACAACATGAATGGACCTCAAGAGCACTGTGCTAAGCGAATAAGCCAGAGAAAGACAAATACTGCCTTGTAGCACTTAAACACAGCTTTAGAGTGGAGACAGAGAATAAAACAAAAAAGCTCAAAGATCAAGATTTCAGACAGTGTAAACTCTGTGAAGACAATATTATGATATCTTTGGGGTAAATTTAAATTGGGTGGATAGCTGTCACTGGACATAAGCATCTGAACTGAGACCTGAATGAAGCAACTCACCATTCGAAAGCTCTGGAGACTGAAAAGTCTCCAACAAAGAAAGGTAAGTGCAAAAGCCTCAAAGGAAGAATGTACATAGAAAGTTTCAAAAACAGAAAGAAGGTTAGCATAGTTTAAGTGCAACAGACTAGGGTTTAGATAGTACTAAATGAGGTCAGAGAGCTGATTGGGACTTAAACAAGACACCTTCCAAGCCTGACTGTTAAGGAGTGAGGTTTTATTTAAGGCCAACTAAAAACTACTTGGCTTTCCAGGTGGCTCAGCGGAAAAGAATCCGCCTGCCAAGCAGGAGATGCAAGTTCAATCCCTAGGTTGGGAAGATCCCTGGAGAAGGAAATGTCAACCCACTCCAGTGTTTTTGCCTGGAGAATCCCACGGACAGAGGAGCCTGGCAGGCTACAGTCCATGGGGTTGCAAAGAGTCAGACATGGCTTAGTGACTAAAACAAGAAGAAGCTACTGGAGGGTTTAAAAAGGTCATGTGACATGATTTAAAAATGAATTCAGTCTAATATGTAGGAACAGACTGTAGCGGGACAAGAGAGAAAAAGAGGAGAAAGACTAGGTAAGAGGCAACTATAGCAGCCAAACTACAGACTATGGTACCTTGGACAGGAGTATTAGCAACAGATGGACAAACGTGGCAGACTGTGGACACACCGTAGTGGGAGAGCCACCAGGACCCACATCAGGATGAAATGACCCAAAACTTCATGCCTGTGTACATATTCTTGTTCACCGACCCTTCTAAATCTATCTCCCTAGAAAACTTCCAAATATCCTTTAAACCCCAACTTAAATCTCATTTCTGCATAAAATCTCCAAGTTGCCCAGCCAATTAGTTGTTAAACCATTTATGTCCCCAGGGAATATAATCTACCACTTACCACTCTGTATTATTACTCATGTCTTCCTTACTAGCTTGCAAGTGTAAAGAGGGCCAAGTCCTAATTCTTTGGGTAACTTCTCTAGTGGCCCGTTTACACTGACTCTATCAAAATGGCCTCTGTAAAGCTCAATAAATGCTATCTGTACTTAAAAATTTTCTCTAGAGTTGATATTCAGAGAGTTACAAAAACTGTGTTAGGTTAGTTTTCTTGATTTTCTAAACTACTTCTCTTAAGTCAGATCATCAGAAGGAAAGATTTAATTCTCCAATCTAATTTTTATTCTTACCATACATTTTCAATATTAAAATAATGTCACATTCTTCTGGAAAAGGGAGATAGATAAAACTACATAAATAGTAAACACAAACAGTATGAATAACTACCTTATTGAAGGCAGCATAGTCTGTTGAAATGTTTGTGCAAATACTGGCAGTAACCTTTTCAAGTAAATAGGTGCCATTTCTGGATCTCCTTTCGGCTCATTACATTCTTCTTCATCTTTGTTTGTATCTTTCTTTTTCTTATCATCTCCTTTATTAACTGGACACATCCAATCACCTATAGACAAATATTGTTCAATAAAATGCACTTTGGGGAAAATTTTTCAGGGAAAAAATATTAAAATGTACTCAATGATAGCTATCCTAATTAACAATAATCAAATTAGCACACTGTATCTATCAAAGAGGTTCATAAAAATACTAAAGAACATTAGTACCTCCAATGGGTTGAATCACAATTTAAGGAGATAATTTTGGATACTCTCAGTTCAGTCGCTCAGTCATGTCCGACTCTTTGCGACACTATGAAAAATTCCAAAAATATTTCACAGACTCTGCATTCATCTACTTTGTGAAAATTTAAACGTTTGGTCAAAGTATTTTGTCTACACAATAACCAACTATTCTTTATGACATTCCCACACCCTTAAACTTGTGATTTGGTCTTTTTGGAATCGTGCAGCCGCAGTCTCAAAGAACACAGAACAGTACACTGGTATAGATTTGTCAAATATAAGAGCGTGTGTATAAAATCACTTTACTTCAAGAAAATTATTTCTTTATATAAGGGAGTTCATTTGTCTATAAAAAGCTATTTTTATGGTAGTGAAGCTGAAAAGTAATAGCAGATGGCATAAAAGGAAAGATACTACTACTCACCTGGAGACTGAAGAATAGCTACTACTTCACTATGGCCCCTTTCCCGAGCTTTATCTAATGGAGTTTTTCCATCTTCATCTCTCAGATCTGGATTTGCACCATGCCGTAAGAGAGTCTAGAAAGGAAAAGCATTTAACGTGGATTTAAAGATCAACACCTTATTTCTTCAATGTAGTTCTGCGACCTTCAATTGCATCCACATACTTCAGAATGCAGACTTACAGAATTACTTAATCAAGCAGGTTATCAATTCAAATCTCTGCCTTTGCACACAACACTCTAAAGTTGTTTGTTTATATCTTGAAAAAAGTATAGATTAATTTCAGTTGGTTATTTATTAACATCTCAAATTAAGTATGTTCACATCTGAACCTGTCACGTTCCCCATCAAGCCTCTCCTCTCAATTTCTTTACTTTAACAGAGGTACTGTTATTCAGTCTGTACACCAGAGAATGCTGTCATCTGTGCCATAAAGAGTTTAGTGACACAGAGTTTCTAAGAGTGTCCTAGCAGATAGGATTTTTCACCCAAGTTACTAAAATCCATTCCACAATTTTTGTTGCATGGACAGGTAATAATAACTATGCTTGTTAACTTCTATCTGGCCAACACCAATTCTAAGACTTTCCAATTTAAAAGATGTTGAAATGTGTATGGTGGGAGGTAGTATCTTGGAATCAATTAAAAAACAGAAGAACCTGTGAAGAATGATGTGTGTGCTAGCTGCTTAGTCGTGTCCAACTCTGCAACCCCACAGACTGGAGCCCACCAGGCCCCACTGTCCATGGGATTCTCCAGGCAAGAACACTGGAGTGGATTGCCACTTCCTTCTCCAAAAGCAACTACAGAAAGAAAGAAAGTGAAGTTGTTCAGTTGAGTCCAACTCTTTGTGACCCCATGGACTGTAGCCTACCAGGCTCACGCAACAAGAGAATTTTCCAGGCAAGAGTACTGGAATGGGCTGCCATTTCCTTCTCCAGAAGAATGATAAAACATGTTAAATGCTTAAGAACCTGGCTGGTAAAGAATAAGTGCTTAATGAGTACCTATTATATCATTATTAATAATGGCAGCTATAGTTCATTATGGGCTAATACATAACCAAAATAGGTTAAGATTAGGTACAATTCATTTGGTTCTTTCTCCCTCTCAGATACCTATAACTGAAAAACAGCATGGGTTAAAAAAAAAAATGTTCAATAAAATTTTTTACTACCCTTAGAAATATCATTATCTCTAAAAATTAACCAATTCAAACTGACAGAAGTTGAGTGTGAAGAGATCACCTAGAAGGCTAAGTTATTAACATTTCTTAACAACATAAACATAACAATAATGGCAACTACCATTTAAGTGTCTACATACAATGTGCCAACTACTATACTAAGTGCTTCTCATGTATTTTTTTCTAATCACAATGATAATGCTAGAAGGGACTTCCCTGGTGGTCCAATGGTTAAGATTCTGCACTTCCATTGCAGGTGGCACAGGTTTGATACCTGGTTCAGGAACTGAGATCCATGGTGTATATACATATACAATGAAATATTACTCAGTCATAAAAGAGAATGAAATCTTACCATTTGTGATAACATGCATGGACCTTTGAGGGTATTGTGCTAAGTGAAATAAGTTGGACATAGAAAAATAAATACTGTATGATGTCACTTATATAAAGAATCTAAAAAATAAAACAAAGGAACAAATGTAAAAAACAGATTTGAGCAAACTCCGGGAGATGGCGAAGAACAGGGAAGCCTGGTGTGTTGCAGTCCATGGGGTCGCAGAGTCAAACACAACTGAGTAACTGAACGACAAAAGTCCTTTGCTAATGTAAGAATCACAGCTCTTACGATTCTTCTGCAAACAGAGTATCTGCTAGATTGATAAACAGAAATAACAGAAATATGTATAAAGCTATTCATTACCAGGAGAAAGAAATTGGGGGGAAAAACAAGTTTTCAGCAATAGCTGACTGGCTGAATACATTTGTACAGGTTAAGTATACAGATGTAAAAAAAGATCTCTATATACTAACAGGGAGAGGTCTCAATGTGTATTGCATATGCACTTAGTCACTTAGCTGTGTCTGACTCTTTGCGACCCCATGTATGGTAGCTCACCAGACTCCTTGTCCATAGGATTCTCCAGGAAAAATACTGGAGTGGGAAGCCATTCCCTTTTCCAAGGATCTTCCCAACCCAGGGATCGAACCTGGGTTCAGTCTTTACCATCTGAGCCCTTCAGGAGGATTCTTCACCATCTGAACCACCAGGGAAGCTAGTGTATCATTAAACAATAATTAAATACTAACAATTTATATTTTAAAAGGAAAAAAGCAAAGTATAGATCAATAAATATGTTACATTTTCTATTTAAAAAAAATTTTTTAAATATTTTTGCTTGTACCTGTATTAAAAAAACAATGAAAAGATTAAAATAAAAAATGCTTACCTATAGAGGGCCAGGGAAAATGGAGGGAATGAAGAGAGTATGTAAGTATGGCTTCTCCAAATAAAAGTTTTTATATTATTCTAATTTTAGAACAATGTAAATATTAAAATAATAATTAAAAACCCTGGATTTTACCTTTGCTACTTGAGGTCTTCCAAAACATGCAGCATAATGTAATGATGATGACCTTTGACCTCTATTAACATCAGCACCTCTTTCACAAAGAAATTCTACCTGTAAAATAATGGAGAATCATAAAGTTGCCTTATTAACATTTCTCTTTGATTTAAAACATTAACTTTTATTATTTATTAGCTTACCATTTCCTGAGTTCCAAATGCAGAAGCCCAGTTTAATAGAGTTTGACCTACATCATCCATAAAATTTACTTCAAAGGCTGAAAGTTTAAAGGAAAAAAATAAATCTTTTTTAAAGGCAACAAAATAATAACGAACTTTTCTAAAGTGGGAACCATTTAAAGAGTATTATTAACTGTTATTAATAATCACTAAATAGCCAATTTTAAACATTTAGGTCAATTATATAGTAGTAAATAATCAGCAAACATAAATTCTGCTAAGAAAAAGTATTCCAAAATTTTTAAATTACTGGGGATTCACAAGGCTATAAGCCTTAAAAATAAACATAAGAAATAAAAGAACTAAATAATCAATAAAACTAGAGAGTACCAGTTGCCTCATGCTGTAACTGAGGAAAAGAAGCTAAACCACATCTATACTCAAAACAAAAGTCTGATGACCCAGAAGATCTTTTCTTTTTATTATAACATCTCTCTATTTACTTATTTTCCCCGTGCTGATGGCTCAGATGGTAAAGAATCTGCCTGCAATGTGGGAGACCCAGGTTCGATCCCTGGGTCAGCAAGATCCCCTGGAGAAGGGAATGGCAATCCACTCCAGCATTCTTGCCTGGAGAATTCCATGGATAGATGCTACAGTCCATGGGGTCACAAAAGAGTCAGACATGATTGAGTGATGAATACTTTCACTCTTCACTTTCATGCTGTGATGCATTCAGGATCTTAGTTCCCTACCCCAGGGACCAAATCAGTGCCCCCTGCAACGGGAGCAGAGTATTAACCACCAGACTGTCAAGGAAGTCCCCCATTAGTATCCTTCACCAGCTTATATTTGCTGATCAGCTCATGAAGCAATCTAAAAAAATGTACTATATATCATGAAAATTCACTTGGGTCAGTTTCCATTAATCCTAAGAAAACAACAGCCCTCAGTTCAATCTGCACTTAACCTTAGAATTGGTATGACTTCCTTCTGGCAATAAAACAGGTTAATTTCATTTACTCATTCAAAAAGCATTTATTCAGATCTTACCATGCACCAGACTGATAATTTATATACATAGGGAGAGGAGATATGGAAGGCGTTGGCCATTCTGTTTTCTGACACAACCGATAAGTTTTTAAAAATTTAAAAAAAAAAAAAAAGCCTAGAAATTAAAAATAATTCCTTATCTCAGTTTTCTTTTTATATTTTAAAGAATATTTTCAAACCTCCTGTGTCGATTGCATCTATAAGGGCATCGGTATCTTTACTTCGAATACAGTCAATAAGCTGCCGATGTGAGCGCTCCCCAGAACTATCCAATCTCCGAAGTCCTGGGATTCTGCCGGTGGATCCAGCACTAGATTTTGGCAAAGCCTTTCGTCCTTCAAATAATAGCACCAAGAGAAGGTCAACCAAACGCATGGTATCAAGCACACATCTTTCATCACCCTGCAATGCACTTTCAATTGAATCTGGAAGCTCTGACCTCAGGAGATCCTAAAAAGAGAATGGGAGAGAAAAAAGTTTTAATCTATTCTCATTATACAAAGACACTTCTTTGAAAAGATTAAATAAGATTCAAAACCACTCTTACGTGCGTTACTACTGGAGAGCCTCTGCAAAGTGTTGAGAGCAGACTTACAATTGTTGACACCTGGTTACTCAGTTTGGAATCTGCAGCTGTGGAAGGTGCTCCTGCCGTGCTGCGACTGGGTTTGCAAGCTGATGATGGCCCTGATATAGTACCACCAGCAGCAGCCATTCTAGATAACAGCTCTTCAGTTAATCCATGCTTGGCTAATGGAGCTGGGTCAACACCACGACGGGTAAATCGGTCAGCTAGTGACGCAAAACATCGCAGAGCTCCATCTGAAACCTGATGATGTACAGAATACAAATGTGAATAAAATTCACTTAAAAAGGACTAGTACTATTTACTTCAACAGTGAACTATTAAGAAAAGCAACTGCAGCAAAGGACACCACCAGTCTCGATTTGAATCTTGGCTCCTCATTCTGGTAACTCTATAACCTGAGGATATTACTTAACTGTTCCTCAATTCTCTTACCTGCAAAATGGGAATAGTAATAGTACCTATAACTCATTGTATGAGCTCAAAAGAGATGATACATGTTAAGAAACTAGACTAACAGTAAAAAGCTCAATAAATCTTTACTATTATTACACATAACTAGGCCAAGATAACTGATGAATAGCAATGGAAAATAATTAACATCGAAATGGTAAAAAGGCACTAAAAGTCAAGTTTTATTTTCTAAAGACGATAATTTAACAAAAATTTATACATTTAAAATTTTTAAAACTGCTGTTTTACTTGAATGAAAACTACCCTTCTAAGTGAGCAAAATTGTGCTGAGCCAACAAATTTCACTGGGTATTAAGTGTAGCTTTAGAAATAATATATTTCTAAAATGTTTAAATCTTAAGAATAAACCCATGCCACTTTTATAATTTAAAATGTCTCACTGCCAAAACAAACAAACAAAAAGATTAGCATATAGAAATATAAATGAGATAGAAGATGAGGGAAAGGGAAATTATCTTTACCTCATCAAACAAAAAGTTCCAATTACACTAAGGTTGACCCTTAAACAACATGAGTTTGAACTGCACGGGCCCACTTATATGTGGATATTTTTCCCCACTAAGTTCATACTACAGAACTACACAATCTATAGTTGGCTGAATCCATAGCTTTGGAACCCCAGATAGGGATGGCAGACTATAAAGTTACAAGCACATTTCCAACTGTGCAGAGGATCAGCACTTCTAACCCCTGGGTTGTTCAAGGGTCAACTTTATACCATAGTTATAAGCAGTGGACACTATAAAATCGCTTTTTGAAAATAAAGTACACAGAAGCTATTTAATCACCTGATGATCTTCGTGTTTTAATAAACTAGACAGAGATTCTACACAAATTTCTAAAGAAGAGTCCTGAGGTTCCATTTTGCCACAGAGTCTCGACACCACAGCCATGGCAGAGTGCAGGGTGTCTTTGTGAACCAGGTGTCCACTGTCACGAATGAAGGTGAGCACACAATTCAGACCACCAGCCTCGAAGACTGCTCCTGACTCACGAGTGCAGATTAATTCTAAAACCTGTGGTAAAATAAAATTAACAGAAAAGACAGTAAGTCCAATGTTCATTTTCAAGAATTACAGAGGACATGATACACCCTCCAAATGTATTAGTAGTCACATTTTAGAAAGTAAGGGCAGGGTCTGAGAAAGGGTGGGTGTGAGGGGCAGGAGGCATATCTGGCTGTGAAGATGGCAAGAAGTAGTCCCTGAAATAGCCCAAGAAGGTGACCAAGATGGACAGGGAAGATAAGGCATTCAAGTTGAAACAGAAATTAAAATAGAAGAAACTCAAGGAGCTAAAAGCAAAGGCTGTGAAAAGAGCCCCCTGGCCACAGGTGGAATTAAGAAATTGGGCAAAAAGCTGTCCCTTGTGCCTGAGGCAATGGTGATCTTTATTTAAACATCTTATTTAAACATCTGGATTCCCCACCATACAATGCTGCTACCAATAGCTAGAATGAAGTCTTGGAGTCTGTTGTACACGCTTAACCTTTCATTAAAAAAAAAAAAGTGAAGCAAAACAGAATAAATTTATTTTAATATATTCTATTTAGCACAGTATGTCCAAGGTGTCATTATTTCAACATGTAATCAATATAAAAACTATTGGTATCTTTTGTGCATTTAGTCTTCAAAAACCCATGTATATTTTATACTTAACTCACCTTAATTTGGGGTAGCCAAATCTGAAGTGTTCAACAGTCACATATAGCTACCATATTAGACAGCATAGGTTTAGGTGGTAAAACCTGCATGGCAAGCTAAGAACTACAAGTAATTTAGCAAAAGTCTATAAACGTGCTAGACATTAAAAAAAGAAATCAATAAATGCCGACTATTACATTATTCATTATCTTCACACACACTCTATGAATATTAAGACATTAAAAATCACTTTTTGGGCAAGTTTCTCTGAGCCCACCCACGTGTCTATCCACAAGTACTGTACTCTTCTTCCTCCTAATAAACACCTTACTTGCTTCACTGTAAAAAATTTTTTTTAATAATTTTTTTAAAAATCACTTTTTGGAACTTCTCTGTGATCCACTGGCTAAAACTTCACACTCCCAATGCAGGGGGCACCAAGTTCCCTGGTCAGAGAACTAGATACCACATGCTGCAACCACAGTGTTTTGCAGGCTGCAAGTAAGGGTCCCACACCTAAAAGACCCAGAGCAGCCAAATAAATAAATATTTAAACACAAATAAACAAAAATCACATTTTTTAAATTATATGCTATTTAATATGTTCAGGTAGAACTAGAACTAGGGTCCATAGTTCTTACAGCATACCAGAAATTCAGACTTTATTCTATAAGCAAGAAAAATGTTTTAAGCAGCGAAATATGATTGGATTTCCAGTTAATAACTGGGGGAAAAAGGAAGAGTGTAGAGGCAAATGCAAAAACTCAAGCATTAATATTCCTGAAAGGATGAGGGCTTAACCAAAGCAGTAACAGCAGGAACAAATAGAAGAAAATAAACTAGAAAAGCACTTGATCATTAATTACATGTGTGGAATGGAGAAAAGGAAATAAAAGATAAAGTACAGGTTTCTGTCTAAAGTGACCGAATACAAGTTGATGCCACTTATCAGGAGAGGAGTTTATCTGTAACGAAAGACAATGAATTCAGGCAACCAGGTGAATATGTCCAACAGGCCTTTGAATATGGAGTCTAGAACCTGAGAGAGAAGTCGCTTCTAGAGATAAAGATGTAAAGGGCATATATTTATATATGAATGGTACTGATGCTCACAGATGAGACTGTCTAGGCAAATAGACACATCTCATCTTAAAGCTTAAATATATAGCTTTAAGAAGGTAAAAAACAGAACCTTAGGAAATACTACCACTTTAGAATTGAAGAATGAATTAATAATCTGCAAAAGAAAGAGAGAAAGGGACAGCAGGGTATTAACAGATAAGAAAAAGTTTGAAAATATAGCTCAGTGAATATATGCAATGGAGTAAAGTCCTAGTTCTGGAAGAAAACTGAAGTGATGTGAGCAAGAGGGGGAAAAACTCTCTAAAAACGGATACCTCTTCCTCTGAGGCCAGACACAGACAGAAATACATCTATAAACACAGAGAAGAAAGTCAAGATATTAACACTATAAAAACAACTCTCAAAGCATGGGGAAGACATTTTCAGGGGCCCCTGATTTTTTTCTTTTCATAATAAAACTATAACCGTAATTGTCTTTTTCATTTCTTTAGGAGCATAAGGTAGAGTTTTCTGAAAGTTATATGAAATGTGATAGAGCAACAGGCTGAATGCAGAAGCAGATATTAGGATTTGGCTGTCTTCTAATAAGTCACACATTTCAAACAAGACTCACAAAAATGCTTAACAATGCTACTTTTCTCACTAAATTTCTCTTTCTTCGGGGTATACTTTCATTTAAAATGTAATGTAAACATATAATGAGCTTGTTATTTTATAATAAATGAATGTTTCTAAAGTCTGTTTTAATATCTAATACGGTAAATAGAAACAAGCAGAACCTACATAAACAAAAGCTCTTAGTGGGTCCTTAATAATTTAAGACTTATAAAGGGATCCTAAGACAAAAAGTTTTAAAATTGCTGAACTAGAGCAGCAAGAATCATAAAAAGAATGAAAATATTTAGGAATAAAAAAAAAAGAGAATCACATAAAGTCTAAATATGTTCACCAAGCAGCTCCAATAAACTACTTACCAGTACTGATGCTTTTAGAGTTACATACAGTTAATAATTAGCCCCATCAGGAATAAAATGAAACAGCTAAGTCTAACAGGAGTATAGCAAAATAATTAAATTCACAGGCCCTAGAATCAGACTTCCTAATCTTCAAATTACTCATCACTGAATTGTGGCTCTCTGTCACTACCTACCTGTCTCACCCCAAGCAAGTTACTTAATCTCACTATGCTTGTATTTTTTTAACTTACAAAATAAAAGTGATGATATTAGCAGCACCTACCTCATACAGAGTTGTCATGAAGTTAAATGAGTTAATACAGGCAAAGTGTTTAGAATGATGCCTAGCAGATTAGTGTTAGTTATCACGGTTGTCGTTAACACATGCATATAAAGTCATTTTGGATAACATGAGAAATAACCTGTATCAATAGGTTAGTGGCTACCAGAAACCAAACACAGAAAAGCACCACCAGTGACCTACAATTTTTCTTTACAGATTTCTTTTCCCAAGGCATATGGGATCTCTTTTTGTACCACAAGGACTATGACTTCCACTGTTTTCAACCACTCTCAATAAAAGCTTTTTTGCAAAATGTACTTTTCACTCTCTGAGAAATCTTCAAATGTACGAATAAATAATTAAGACTTACCTTTACACACTGTTCGGCTAAGTCTCTGCTTGTTCTGTTGTTAAGTTCAACCACAACCAAACGATTGCAAAGTGCTTTTATAGCTCCATCTACCCCAACAATCCTTCGGGTGCATTCTGCAGATACGTCCAGGTAGTATGTTATGGCACGGGCTGTTACCTCTAACACATTGTCTGGAGCACTTTCATCAAGAAAAATTTTGCAGAGGGCTGGTAAGAAAGTGCGAGGAGGACATCTGTAGTGAAAGAAATCATATTACACTCAGGATTACTAAATTCTTAACATCCAAAAGTCACCAATATAACATAAGAAAAACTATCACATAATACATTATGTTCAGTACTCCTTTCCACATGTATATTAGGTAATATTTCTCATACTGCTTTTGTTTCCATAATAACACTCACATGCTAATTTCATCATTGCTGAAAATATCAAGTTGTAAACAGTTTAAAGTAGCAGCATTAACTTGAAATTATGTTCAAAAACCATTCCCATTCAATACTCAAGCTCCAACATCAACACTGTAAAACCTTCCCTAACCTCTCCAAATAGTTAAATGGTACTTTCATGTTCCTAAAGCCTCACAAAAACAGTACCCACAGTTTAATGTATCATTTTATTTCCTTATTTACAGTAAGAGTTCCTGAATAACAGGAACGTTGTTCAATTCATGTTTCATGGGAATTGTTCAATTCATGTTTCATGGGAACAAATGCTGATTTGAGATTTAACAGACCAGGGTAAGACACAGAACAACAGCTGTCTAACCTTTCTGGTCCTGTTTCCTCATTTGTAAACCAAAGGAAACATCTAGACAGTATCTACTTTATATGAATATTATGAAGATTTGATGAAAGTATACACATTCAACACTTAGCTCAGTACCTTGGCACCATATTAAGCTAATTAACATTAGCTCCCCTTCCCTCCTATGAATATTTAGCTAATGTCTGCTATATAAACCTGCATAAGACAGCTTTATCAAAAACACATTTTACATTTTTAAATCAACATTTTTCAACACCTAAATGATAAAAAAACATAAATTACATTTAGTAGAGATCACAGTTATATGCCACCAAACACTTTAACTTACCTGCATAAACTAAACTTTAAATGAGCAACAGATATCACAAAACGCACTATAGTCATTCCTCCATATTCAAAGAGGAAAGATTTCAGGGCCCCCTGTAGACACCAAAATCTCAGGATATTCAAGTTCATAAATTAAGTGGTGTGGATACAGAGAGCTTACTGTATTCTCAACATTTCAGTTGAATTGTTTTTCGTCCAAATTTTTAGTCTGCACATAACTTTAGTAGTTTTTTTTAAAATATCTGTATGGATGCCAAAGTAACTTTGCCCTTTCTACTCTGCTTAGATGATGTTCACTTTAGGGGTCCAGCAGCAGGATTATTATCAAAGATACAGACCTCTTGCATTCAGTGATTAAACCCAAGTGGGTTTTATTAGCCAGCATCATTGGCGACCTAGGTCACATTGTTTTGTTGCTGTTGTTCAGTCACCAAGTCACGTCCAACTCTTTATGACGCCATGAACTGCAGCATGCCAGGCTCTCCTGTCCTTCATTTTCTCACTGAGCTTGCTCAAACTCATGTCCACTGAGTTGCTGATGCCATCCAACCATCTCATCCTCTGTCTCACCCTTCTCCTCTTGCCCTCAATCTTTCCCAGAATCAGGATCTTTTCCAATGAGTCAGCTCTTTGCAGCAGGTGGCCAAAGTACCAGCACTTCTGCACCAGTCCTTCCAATGAATATTCAGGGTTGATTTCCTTTAGGATTGACTGGTTTGATCTTGCAGTCCAAGGAACCCTCAGAGTCTTCTCCAGCACCACAGTTCGAAAGCATCATTTCTTCAGCACTCAGCCTTCTATTTTTTTAATTTATTTATTTTAATTGAAGGCCAATTAACTTTACAATACTGTGGTGGTTTCTGCCATACATCAACATGAATCAGCCACGAGTGACATGTGTCCCCCCATCCCGAACCCCCTCCCACCTCCCCCCAATCTCATCCCTCTGGGTTGTCCCAGTGCATGAGTTCCCTATTTCATGCATCAAATTTGGACTGGTCATCTATTTCACATATGGTAATATACAGGTTTCAATGCTGTTCTCTCAAATCATCCCACCCTCACCTTCTCCCAAAGTCCAAAAGTCTATTCTTTACATCTTTGTTTCTTTTGCTGTCCTGCATATAGGGTTGTCGTTACCATCTTTAATAGTCCAACTCTCACATCCATACATGACTACTGGAAAAACCATAGCTTTGACTATACGGACTTTTGTTGGCAAAGTGATGCCTCTGCTTGTTAATACACTGTCTTGGTCTGTCATAGCTTTTCTTCCAAAGAGCAAGCGTCTT
This sequence comes from Odocoileus virginianus, assembly GCF_023699985.2. Taxonomy (NCBI): domain Eukaryota; kingdom Metazoa; phylum Chordata; class Mammalia; order Artiodactyla; family Cervidae; genus Odocoileus; species Odocoileus virginianus. The sequence goes on along the minus strand of NC_069689.1, from coordinate 33,662,668 downwards.
TTCATTTCATAACTGCAGTCACCATCCACACTGATTTTGGAGACCAAGAAAATGAAATCTGTTTCCACATTTTCCCCATCTATTTGCCATGAAGTGACAGAACTGGATGCCATGATCTTAGTTTTTTGAATTTTTACTTTTAAGCCAGTTTTTTCACTCTCCTCTTTCAGCTTCATCAAGAGGCTCTTTAGTTTTTCTCCACTTTCTGTCACTAAAGTGGTATCATCTGTATATCTGAGGTTGTTGATATTCCTCCCAGCAATCTTGATTCCAGCCCGAGATTCATATCCAGCCCTGCATTTCACATGATGCACTCTGCATATAAGTGAAATAAGCAGGGTGACAATATATAGCCTTGACATATTCCTTTCCCAATTTAGTTACTTGTAATTTGTCTGAGGAGGAGGATAAGATTAGATTATGGAAGACAGTCCAGTAGTTCTCAGGGAAGATTAGAATGACTAGCATATTGAAATCTCGAAGCATTTTTACTGCTCTCTGAATTGGCATATGTAGTATTAATATACTGAAGAGATAAGATTGTAAAAGTGTTAATACTACTGAGAAACAACACAGTCTTATTAAAAAGTAAGTTTTCTCCCCCCCCCCCGAGAAAACAGTAGCTTTTGAAAAAAGAATAAAATTTTTAAGCTGATAGTCGTCACATTAAATGGCAAGAATGGATCTACCATACGCTTTATATTAAGAATAAGAAAATTATTCACCTATCTTACACAGTACAAAAAACTAGTCATCAAAAAACAAAATTTAAGAGAAATGTTTAGTGTAACTACCTATATTTCATGGGGAAATGTGGTATCTTACTGGGGGAATAAGCTATGTTCCCTTTTAACAAGTATAAAGGGACAATTAAAAAACAAAAAACCAGAAAGTTCTCAACACAGATTCTCAGCTTTTAACTGTGATTAATTTTATTTAAAAAAGAAAATAAAAGTATTCTGCATAAGTAAAAGCTTATTTTATGTCAGGTATAATAAAAACCTGCTTTGGGAGAGGGAGGTGGGAGGGGGGATCGGGATGGGAATACATGTAAATCCATGGCTGATTCATGTCAATGTGTGACAGGAACCACTGCAGTATTGTGAAGTAATTAGCCTCCAAATGATAGAAATAAATGAAAAAATAAAATAAAATAAAAACCTGCTTTGGGAACTTTTTAAAGGTGTGGTACAAAATATCTGTTGTAAACTTTTGGCTGTTGGACAAGAAAAAAAAAATTTTGTTTTCCTAGCTCCTGAGTTACTTTTTCAACCATGAGAAAGTATTTTAGACATATTCACTAGTTTTTCAATTCAGAAACCAAAGCAATTTACAAAAACCTCAACAATACAAATTAACTATAAATTGAGCAAAAAAAGTAGAGAAAACATGCCAAGAGTAATTAATGAATTCTGAAAAGTACAAAATAGTTGAAAGAACTATAGTTATATTACTTGAAAGTTCATACTACAACTAATACAAATTATTAACAAGTGCTGTTTTTTTAACATTCTGCTTGATAGCATGCTTTAAGACAGTCATCATGATAAGGCCTTAAAACCATCTTTTTACTTGTTAGTTAGTATCAATTTCTTTCTATCATTTCCAAAGTAATCCTGTGTTGATAGGTATTTCATCTAGGTCTTTAAATTCAACCTGAGCTTCATGGTAATTCAATAAGCACTTGACTATGTTCTTATGAACAAGACCTTCATGTTTCTTTCCTTTTTCCTGGGCAAAAACCACAAACACAATTTTCCCTTTGTGTGAACCCATGTTAACAGATACGAAGAAAAAAATTTACATAATCAAGAAAATTCAATGAGTTATTTCACACCTTGTCTTCAACTTTCTCTTGGCTTAGTGATCCCTTGATTTTCCATTCTAGCCTCAGTTCTAAACTCCCTTCTCTTCTCTAGTTGATCTCATCTATTTCCTTTGTTTATACACTCATATACATACACGGTATGTATAAAATCTCATCTACATACCGTGAAAACTCCCAAAATATTATCTCTACCCCAGAGCAACTAAATCACTATCACTATCTCCATTTAGAATTATCACAGGCAAATTAAAATAAACATATTCAAAACAAATATGCCTCCTCCCAAATCACTGCTTTGCAAATGTCACAACCATCCAGAAAGCCAGAAACCTGACAATCATCCTTCGTTCTCCCCCTTCATTTTGCTCACACTACACATCCAATCTGTTAGTTAAACCCCAACCATTTTCTCTATAAAGTATATCCTAAGTCTGTCCACTTCTCTCCACACCATCTTTTACAAACCTAATCTAAACTAACTCCAAACTCTTGTTTAAACTACTGAAATAGCCACTTGGACATCCACATAAGAGATGTTTCACACCACTGTTGAGGAAGGTATTTCTAGAGGAAAGAGGAAGTCTGTCTGGAATAACATGTAAGAGCATGAGCAAGACAAAGAGAGCATTTGTATAGGGGCATGTCCAAGTAACGAGCAACTAATCAAATAAATAAGTACATAAATATATTGAGGACAATGGGAGCCAGATTTCTCACTGTAGCCTGGAGATGGAAACATAGAAAAAAGAAAACTAGAATGAACCCTGTGGTATTAGATTTGAACTGGGGATGAAGTCAGCAGGGATGAACCGACAGAAAGATAAAAATAAACAGATACTAATGTGTGAGATGCTCCCTCTGCGTAAAATGTGTTTCTCCCAATTCTGCCCATGGCTGTTTCTTTGTCATCCTTCCTGTGAGCCTAAACGTCACCTCCTGAGTTTCAGGCTTACTTTCTAACTATCCACAACTGGACTCCTGGTTTGGTTTTTTTTTTTTTTTTTTTGGTCTTAATTTAGTTTGACAATTTATATTTCATTTTCTGCTGTCCACTATAATTCTCTCCTTAAAATCTGCAAGCTCCTTGGGAATAGAGCTGTATTTCACACAGCACCCAACAGGGTTCTCTGCATATGGGAAGATACTCAAGTTTTATTCCTGAATGAATGATATCAAGAAAAGGTAAGAACTTTCTTGCTTATGGAAAGAGAAACCAAACAAAAGGATCCCATCAGTTCTCTTAATGATCTGCTTCTTCATCCTGATGCCCAACCCCTCTCTAACATGTTTCCACCCCCACAACACACAAGCCTTCATCCTAGCTCAGTCTCCATCAGGTCTCCTTCCCCTGCCCTACACCTTCCCACAACACAAAAAGTAAATCCACTTTTATCTCTCATTTTCCATAGAACTGTTCTGAATTTCAATTGTGGTGGTGGTTATATGACTCTGTGTTTGTCAAAATCCATATGTAATTTTTTAAAAGTTAAGAGAAAATTAAATTGCATGTATACAATAATCACAGTCCTTCCTGAATAGTACTGAAAGAATACATCTATGGCACAGAAGCTTAGATTAATCACAATTAAAGAGTTATTAAAACTTTTAAACTCACTAAATATTTACCTCCTATATCATAGGTAGAAATTACTTTTACATATTAAATCCAATCAAGTACTATACTAGACCAACTTACAGACCCAAAGGTGGCTAAATTAGGAAACTTTAAGATCACTCACAGTCTCCACGGAACTACTGTCAGACCAGTCAACCACAAAAATGAGACTAGAATCTTCATTTGAATCCAACTTAAGCAAGTTTCCAAAATACTACCTGCAGTGACGAAAGAATCCTTTCCTAATGGAAGCAGAAGTAACTTAAAACAAGAACAAAAAAAGTTTCATGAGGTTACAAAGAATTTCCCTTGAGACAACTGTAATATCTTCTATACTATTACTACCATATGCTTTTTCCACACTGTATCACTTGGACTTGGGCCAAGATTTCAGAAGATGTACAATTTTGAGAAAATAAACATTTTAAAAATAAAGTTATCTATAATAGTGATGTTTTTACTGAATACAGTGTGTAAATTGAACACTTACTTTTAAAAAACTAAAAATTAAAAAAAAATAAAAATAAAAAACTAAAAATTTTAAATGTAACAGATTAATAAATTTTGTTTCCTGAGGATAATAAATAACATCTTTTGACCCACTTTATCTTTTATTCCATTCTTGCCCCTGCTCCCATTCTGGACTTTGTATTTCTTAACTAACAATAACTCCTGGCATAACAGTTAAAAATTACAGCTTTCCCTCTAAAAGAAAAAGGACAAATTCCAGTAGGTAGACTCAGGTGTTGTTCAGGATTTCTTCAATGTGTTCAGTATCTGGATATTAGCTATCGTACACCAGGCACTATGCTTAGCGATGGAAAACTAAAGTAATAGCATGGAAAAATAAATAAATAAATAAAGTAATAGCATGTATGTGTGAGATACAGCAGAGGTCTTTGAAGGCATCTAAATTGTATTCACTAGGTAAAGAGCACAAAAGACTTTATAAAAGGAAATGACACAGTCAAATCAGTCTTTCAGACTATAGTCAATTACATTTCAATAAAACTGGGGGGAAAAATACCATAAAAATATTTTATGACTGTAGCTCTGCATATTGTTAGCGTATAGGCAGGGGCATCTGTTATGAAGTCACTAGCACTACATGAACATAATCATTTCCCCAAATCCATTCTCAGTGTTACCATTCTTTTCAATCTCTTACTTCAGGAAGAAAATAGATGTCATCAGACAGAAATCTGTCTGATTTTTCCCATCAAACCTAAAAATCTTCATCTTTCGTGCCTTACAATAAGAAACACATTGCCATAAATCTATCTCTTCACCAGTGCATCAGAGCTTTGACACTCAGTGTGGGATTTTTCTGACCAACAGCTTCAGCATTATTTGAGAACATACTAGGAATGCAGAATATCAGGCACCACACCAGACCGAATGAATCAGAATTTGCATCTTAACAAGATCCCCAGGTGATTCACAGTACGCACATTAAAGTTTAAAAAGCACTGCTATTGACGGCAGCCAATGCTCTCCCCGTTTTCTCATAATCTACATACTACGAATTCTCCCTTCTCTCTCCTCTATGACCGCTAAAAGAAAAAGCCCCACACTATTTTTCCCAGTACAATTTTCTCAAAAAAGTTTTCCACACTCCGGTCTCCATTTCCTCCTGTTACTCCTCAACCCATTCAAATCTGGTCCTCAAACCACTCCACTCAGCTCTCATTAAGATCAATGATCTTGAGAATGTTGCTAAATCCAAAGGAGATCTGAGTCTTCACCATACTTGACGTCTCACTGTCCTTCCTCTTTAATCACTCTCTTTCTTGTGTTGACGTGTGCACTAATGATGTAAAAGCGATGGTGGATAAAACTGCTGGTGCTTTAGCATGAATCAGGGCAGCAGCATTAACCACTGGTAATCGTTTTGGATTTTCACTGCCAAGCTATAGCATGAAAAAAAAGGTCAATTTCACTACAGAGTAACTTTGATAAAGCAAATATATACATACATATATTTTACTAAACCTCAAGCCTTTTCTCTTTAATTAACTTTTAAAAAGTTTACAACATTGTGTTGGTTTCTGTCACACAATCTCAAACCTTTTCAGACATATTTTTTTAATATCCTACTTAAACAAATGGGAAGCAAGCATAAAGTACTTCTGCATACTCAAGAAAGATGGTTGTGTCAAGGAAATGCTGGAGAGTTGAACTAGCCACTTGTTTCATGCAACATCATTGTTACCTGAAAGAACTTTAGACAAATTGTGGTTACTCAGACTTGGATATCTAGCAAACATTTCCTCAAAAATTAACCAAGCAAGCATTCCACCTCAAGGAAAAACAACTGACAGTATTTGCTGCCAATGATAACATTCGAGCTTTCAAGCAAAAATTACAACTTTGAAAAACTTGCTCCTGCCACCATGAGCTGGACAGCATCCCATTATTTGAAGACTTTTCTGATTAAGTACTTATAATAACAAATATGAGTTTGTGACAGTGTAGAATGGCATATGGCAACATTAGGAATATCTGTATAACTCAGCAGATCAATATTTTTCACATGACCAGTGCAAGATCTTTTAAACTTATACATGGGTTAAAAAAAAAACAACACCCACTCAAAGTACCAAACAGGCCAATAGATTTTAATCTATAAGAGTACAAGTTCATTGACATGATTTCAGAATCCACATTATAATTAACTCTTAAGAAACTATCACTTTGCCCACTTTGGGTATGATATCAAAGGAGACTATACTTAATTATGTAAAGACATCATTACCACATTCCTCCCTTTCCCAGCTACATCTATTGGAGGATGATAATTTTTTCATATATTGCAATCAAAACAACATAATGCAACACAATAAATGCAAAACAGATATGAGAATCTAGCCAAATCCAAATTCATGATCTCCATTTCTCAAAAACATGGTCCTCCTGGGAATTTCTTGGTGGTCCAATGGTTAGGACTTAATGCTTTCACTGCAGGGGTCCGGTTTCAATCCCTGGTTGGAGAACTCAGATCCCACAAGTCATGTGGTATGGTCAAAAAGAAAAAAACAAAAACATGGTCCTCTTTCGATTTTCTCTCTCACTGAATGGCATCATCATCCACTGCAATCTGAATTATCCACGGTACTGTCTTCTTTCTCTCTCTCACATCCAATCATTCAACTATTTGACTATTCTACCTCCAAAATCTAAGTCTACAAGCATTGATTCTGTCCTCATCATCCATTCATTATCCATAGAGCAGAAAAAATTAGCATTTTTAAAAGACACATTTAATCCCATCACTCACTCTTTTACATCACTGCTCTTAAGAAAAAACCAAAAGCATACACAAGGTTCCATCTGATCTTGCCCCAACTTTCAGCACAGTTCTCCAGACAGCTTTCCATGCACAGTCATACTACCTTTCTCCAAATTCCTCAACCACGACATGCTCATCCCACTTCAAAAGTCCTCACATGTTGCCTTCCCTTTAAACATCCTTCTATCCCACCACCTTATACATCATCCTTTAAATTCTTACTCATCCTTCATATCTCTAAGAAAAACCGCTTTCTTAAAGACCACTCTGACTACCCCTGTTCCTCCAGGTCATGCCCCTGCTACCTGCTGTCACAGCACTATGAACTTTTCCTTCATTGCACTTATCAAAGCTTGTAACCACAATTTTATCTCTATAATTATTTAATATGTGTTCCTTATTAGACTACTAGGCACCATAAGAGCAGAGACTGTTATCTGCTTTGGTCAGCATATTTCTTTTTAACAATAAAAAGTAGGAAGACAATTTAAAAGATTAAAAGACTTATCACTGTTGTAGGTATTTTTAAATAGTTTTTACTGTACATACACAATAGGAAGCTTTTACCACTGTATTCAGTATTGGAATCCAAACTTGAGGCAGTCGTTCTTGGGATATTTCTCTCTGGGAGGATACACCAGGAAAATGATTAATGGTGGTTGCCTCTGGAGAGGAGAATTGGTCAGCCAGGAGACAGGAAAGGGAGAGACTTACACTTTACTGTATATCCTTCTGTGTCTTCATAATGAAGTAAGATGATTATTTTTTAAATATGAGCTTTCTGGTGACTAAAAGCACTATCCCTAATATTCCATTTACTAGATCTTCTGGGGAGATGTTAGATTCTTCCCAGAAGACATAAATTATATTATTTGAAGATTCAGTAGCAGGATCTACAACTGCCCAGGATTTATCTACTTTTTAGAATATGTACAATGGTCACCTATTTTGATGTGAATGCAAAACTACTCATTTATAACTCATTAAATTTATTTCAAATGTATAACTTATATTAAGTTTAGCTCACTAATGTATCACAGATGAAAGCAAAAACTAACTCTGAACTTGAATTTCACTTTCTAGAGCATTACCTTGTTAAATTCAGGCATTAGTAAGAAGTATCACAGTTTCACAGAAAATGTATAGCTCTTAACTTCAAAAAGACTGCCAGGGAGTTTCTCTCGTGGCTCAGTGGTCTAAAGAATCCACCTGAGACACGGGTTGAATCCCTGGTCAGGAAAGATCCCAAACGCCTCAGAGCAACTAAACCCACGCGCCACTACTGCTGAGCTCTGAAGCCTGTGCGGCAGCTCCTGAGGCAACAGGCTGCAACCACTGAGGTCCAAGTGCCTAGAGTCTGCGCTCCGTATCAAGAGAAACCACGGCAGTGAGAAGCTTGCACACCACCACGAAGAGGAGCCCCTGCTCACCACAGCTGGAGAAACGCCGGCAGAGCAATGAAGACCCAGCACAGCAAAAACTAAATTAAAACAAAGTCAGGACGGGTACAAAAAAAGGGACAGCCATGTACAATATTAAGTTAAAGGAAAAAAAAACACTTAACTGTTATGTGAAAAGCACTATGTTGGGCATCTCACTTGTATTATCACATTTAATCTCCATGAAAACCTATACCCGTGTCTATCTCATTCCAAAGGCCATTAATTTTACCACACCATGTGCCTTTCCTGACTAAACGAACATGTAACTACTAATCAAAGCTAATCAGACAAAAGCCTATCTGAACATATAGGCATCTTTTGCTTTACTTGACGTAACTAAAAGGACTACTTGCTACTATCTTATGAAATTAAGTTAAAAGGGATATTTTCACCCATATTTAAAATGTGCACATCATCCTGCTTTTGCCCTGTCTTATTTGTTGACTGTTTCAAAGAATTTTTAAAGGTTCTTCAAAACTCACCACAGTTTCATGAAATAAAGTCTCCAAATAAAATTCAACATTAGATATTTAAGGACATTAAATTGGCTCACTTGACTCAAAACACTTTTCACATACATTCTTTCCTTTACTCCTCACAAGGAGCAAACCAGATATGAGATTACTGTCATTTTTACAGAGGAAGAAAGTAAAGCTCTCAAGGGGTAAACTTCATTTAGGAAACCAAGAATCTGAACCCAGGTCTCTGGTGACACACAGCCATTCTTTCCACCTCACCAAGCTGCATCTCTGGTTTAAAGAAACTAAAGATAATTTTCCTTCTGACAACAAGAAAATCTGGCTACTGAATGAAGAAAGCAAGCTAAAGGTTTAAAAAACAACTGTCATAAATTTAATCAAATGTCTACTTTTGATAGACAAACTACTGATATGCTAAATAAAACAGGGCTAACCATTCCAATATGAAATTTTCTTATATCTTCACTTAGTAAATAAAAAATATAAATTGCATATGATTTTAATTTCATCCACATTATATCAAATATGACTGAAGCCTGGAAGGGATAATGAAAAGAATAACAATTATATTAGGACAGAAGGATTTTGCATTGATGAGTTTGACATTTTAACAATTTCCTTTAAAATTGTTTTAATATAATGACACTTATTAAAAATGTCATTACAAATACCTCTACTACTACATGTCAGTACTTAATGGAGAATATGATAGTTGATGTGACTGGTATGTACGACTTTTTAAAATACCAAAAGTAATTCTCAGGTTAATGAAAACCCTCTAATGAAAGCTACAAATGCTCAAAAATCTATTTCACTGTTCTGTGATTCTGACCAAAACAAGTGTTAATAAAGGGGCTAAATTATTATGTTCTCAGAGTTTGCCAATAACAATAACTACTTGAAATAAATGAGTCACAGACTGCGATTTGGAAACTTTGTTCATAAGGATTTTTTTCTTAATAGTACCGCCTCAATGGGACTTACAACTAAGATTATTAACTATTCATTTATTAATTCATCTTCATTAGTGATTCATTCAAAAATGAAGATGATCAAAAATACATCAATTTAGTGAGTAATAAAGCCTATTGCCACTTCAAAGAAATTAAGATAATTTATACCAAATTTTGTCAACATCTCAAACATTTTCTACTAATTACTTCAAAATGGCATTAAAACCAATATAGAAGCATCTGAGTTTTCATTGACTTATCACCAGAATTCAAAATCATAAATATAAGATAAATAAAAACCAAACACGTTCAGCATTTAGAAGAATGGTTAATCTAACTGGGCAAGTACAACATAAGAGGAAAAACATGGCATTAATGTCCAATCTAGTAATGATTCCTTTACATTTTTGCACAAATTCCACATAATCCTCTAAATAAAATTACTTAAACTCTCAAATCTCAATCTGCTTTTACTATTCCAAAAACTATGCCATGTGGTTAACATTCAATTTATACCCTTTCCAAACTGAAATTTACAAAGCCATGATTTGCTTTAAGGAAAGTACAGGGGGAAAAAAAAAAGTATAGGAAATTCCCTGACAATCTAGTGGTTATGACTCATTGCTTTCACTGCAGTGGCCTGGGTTCAATCCCCTGTTGGGGAACTAAGATCCAAAAAGCCACACAGTGCCACCAGAGCAACAAAAACAAAAACAAACAAACAAAAACCCAAAAACAACAACGCCAAAACAAAACAGTGTCCTAAGACTTGCTACCAATGAAGAAAGGGCAGTTGGAAATGTATTCATTGTTATCTGTATTTTCATATCAATTTCAGGTCAACTTCTTGATACAGAAATAAAGAAGTATTTGCATTTTCTCAGTTCATAACATGTTTTGAAACTGAGTCAATCAGATTATGGGGTAGAATTAGCATTCTCTACTAATTCCTATTCAATCAACAAACATCTATTTGTGTCATCACAATTATTACTGGAGTTAGTTTACCTACCAAGTTTTATTTCTCAGAAGACTGTAAATGCAAAACTACAGAAACTTTTCAAAAGATAAGTTTTAAAACTCACTGAAGAAAAATTCTATACAAACTCAAATCAGCAGATGGTTGAGAACATGTTACGTACATGTCACTACAGCACCCCCAAAGGAAGATGACGAAGGGATATACTTACGTTTCAAAACAACGATCCACGTTGTCAGACATCAAAAGCAGCATGCATAGCTGTTCAAGGGCTATTAGTTGCATGTCCCTTTCATCTCCTTGTCCCATCTGCAGCCATTCCAGCAATGTATCTGGGTCCACATCTGCCATGGTTTTTTAAGCTTCTTTGCTTAAATTTAAAAAGTAAAGGCAAAAAGTCCTTTAAATGTCTAGGACTGAACAGCGTGAGCTTAATTTTTTTTTTCTTTTACATTGACTAGAGCCAGATTTTCTTGGTGTCCTAGGAACTAGAAAAGACTCATAAATATGTTGGATAGTGTACTTAACCATAGTTTTCCAACTTTTCTTATTCCTCGGGTTTAACTTCATACATTGTACTAAATAAAAACCAGTTTTGCACAAGAGTATAAGCTGATTAGGCTGCTGCTTAAACTGGAAACCAGAGCCGTCTTTGTCAAAGACAGTCAAACAAGCTTCGGATCCCTCTATTGCTATCACTAACGTGTTTGCCAAAAGGCAAACAACACCTTACTAAGGGTTTTTTTTTCCAGAAAACTTCTTTGCCCCTCCCCTCACCCAAAGCTGATCTTCTGATAAGGATTAGATTCAGTATTTTAAGGAAACTTAGCACTTTGATCCAATTCCCCTCCAAATCAAGTCTCTACTTTAAAATTATCTTCAATTTCTTAAATTCTGCTGATTTAATTTACTGCTATCCTTAAGATGTTCAAATACAAACGATATACAAGATCTATCTAAGATTTGATTAGGAATTTCGGCAGTAGCAGCAACTGTTCTTAAAAGTTAAAAAAAAAAAAGTTTGAAAAGAAATGCTACAAGTAAGTGCAATGGACTAACACGTTACAGATCAGAACACAAGCCAATCTGCGGTCCTCTCTCCCCATCCCCACCGAATGGGGCAGTTGGCTAAAAACAACAGCAACAACAACAGCGAAGCAGCCCCAACAGGCAAGTCAATACAAAAACTCAGAAGCACTCTTGACGAGAGGACAGCGCTGGGTCCCCTGTAACCCAGCTGCAGGTGCATAAATCCAGCGCAGGTTCCGGTGGGCGCCCAACGGCGGCGATCCGCAAGGCTGACCCAAAACTCAGGGCCCAGCCGACCCGGCGCCGGGAGACGCAGGCACCGCGCTCCGGTTTTCCCGAACCAAACCCGGCTAAGTTAGCTACCTGTGTCGAGGAGGAGGGTAAGTTTTGGAGGTGGAGCTGCGAGCCTCTCTACCCGAGAGGAGGAGGCCGAAGCAGGCAGGGCGATGGGTCTCCCGGGAGCGGCGCCCGGAACTCTGAGGCCCGGCGGGACGTCCCTGGCCCCGTCGGGCGGCGATCCTTTCTCAAGGACAAGGGCGGGCAACCATGGGCTCTGGCCTGGACAAGTCGGGGCCCGCCGTGGGCAGGGTCGGGGGAGGAAAACAAAGGGGCCAGGCGGGTGAGTCGGCGGCAGCTTGCCGACCTCACCAGGGGCCGGGGTCTCGCTCCCAGGCTACCGCCGGGCATCCCTGATCCCGGCACCAGGCCTGACCCTTCCGACCGCCGAAGGCGCTCCTGCGTCCCCTTTCCTCAAGTTCTTACCCAAGCCTGTCGTCTCAAACCGCTCCGGTCCAGCTCCAAGCAGGCCGCGGGCTGAGCCAGGCCCGGCCGCGGCCCTCGAGTTCCCAGGAAGCCGCAGGCCGCGCAGGTCGAGCCGGGCTGGCGGCACAGGAAAAGCCGCGCCTTGTCCCTCCCCTTCCTCCGCGGGGACCTGGTGACAGGGAAGCCAGAGGTTCCCCAGACCGGCGGCAGCCAGCTCACGTCCCGTCCCCGGCACGCGGCTCCTCACGCCCTGCAGCTTAGAGGCCCGCGCCGTAATGCCGGCGGCGGCGGCGGGGGGAGGCCGCGTCCATCGCGATCCGGGAGGGGGAAGGGAGGAGGGTCGGGGGAGAGCCGGGCGGGGAAGCTGCGGAGGGCAGCAGTGCGCCGCGGAGGCGGAGCAAATGGGCTCCGCTGGCTGCGACCCCTTCGGCCGCCACGTGGGGGCGCTGCGGGGACCCGTCGGCCCGCGGCGCAGGGTCGCGCAACGCCGGGGCGCCGAGCGACCGGTAGCTTCGTCGCCGCTACCGAGGGCCTCCGGCTCCGTCGGCCGCGTCAGCTGTCGCTTTCCTATCGTACGCTCTGCGCCTTCACGTTTCGTTGGCAATTCAAGCGCGCTCCCAGCACCGCGCGCACACGGGTGCACGCACGCTCAGCGTGTTTTGCACGGTGTGTACACACTTGGCGTGCTCCTGCTGAAAGCCCCCACGCTGCACGTCAAAGCTGCGGCCCAACCTGTCCTGGCCCGGCCTCCCGCCTCGCCGACCCGGCCTCCGGCGCGAGCTTCTCCTCCTCCTCGCTGGTCACCCCTCCTCGCGCACGGAAGTGCGCCGCGGGAAGAAAAGCGCCACCCTTAGGTCCTGGGAGGCGAACTGCCCGGCAGTTCAGAAAGAAAACCTTTCACCACAGTCTTGTGAGGTAAATATTGTCGAGTATCCTCTCCATAGTACGGACGGGAGAGCTGAGGTTCCAAAAGCTTTGAATTCAGGCCCGCTGGCGTTCCCAGGAAGCAGCAGTACCTCGAGTGTGATTTCGACTTTTTCCTGTGGGTTGTGATCTTAAGTATGTCCGTAGTTATTCCCTTCGAACGTTTTATTTCACACGCGTTGAAAACAAAATATGCCTGCTTATGAGGCGCACTTGGAGACAGTTAAGATGTAATTAGTTGGAAATGTGAATATAGCTTTCTTTTTCTTTTAATCAAGAAATGAATCCCTTGGTTTGTGAGATACGTAAACCCATGCCCCATACACCCACTGTATTTAAAAAACAAAAATGAGTGTTACGTGATAGTATTTGAGGAGTGTTCCTTTAAGCAGAGGAGCTGCTGCATAAATTTGAAGAACTAGTATTTTGTAAATTACACATTTGCACCTCGAATATCTATAGATACATGTCCCACTGTAGCAGGTAAGGTTCCTAGGTCTCCTGCTCATAGGTCAAATTAAGAGATAAGAGTTGAGGATTCCACTATCTTGTCCCAACTACAGCACATAAGAATTTGCGAGCTATGAATGTGACTTGGAGCTGCCAGGAAAATCTTCAAGGAGGAAAGTGGCATTTAATTTGGACCTTGAAGAAATGGGTAGAATGTGAACACTGCAAGTGAGGAAAAAGAATAAAGCAAAGCCTGATCAGTTCTGAAACAAAGGAAAGAGGACCTGTGCCTCAAGCAAAAACCAGCGTTAAGCAATGATGGAGAAAATAGGAGCTAAAATCAGCAGGGACTTAAATGTGTGGGATACAGAATTTATGCTGAAGTAAAGTAGCAAGTTCTGGACTAGAACATTGACTGGAAAAGTTCTAAAAGAGTCTTGCAAAGGTGTATAGGGCAAGAGTGTCCAGAATAGCTAATAAGAACTACCTGGACAAGGAGACTGGAGAAGGCAGTGGCACCCCACTCCAGTGTTCTTGCCTGGAAAATCCCATGGATGGAGGAGCCTGGTGGGCTGCCGTCTGTGGGGTCACACAGAGTCGGACACGACTGAAGCGACTTAGCAGCAGCAGCAGACAAGAAGATTAACTGGGAGATTGGAAAATTCCTCCAGTAGTGGAGAGAGAAAGGGCCTAGTTTTTGGCAGTAAGAAGACAGTTCGGATGGAGAAGAAATAAATCTTTAAAATGTTTTATACATGCAGATGTTTTATAAATGCCTCTATACATGCACAGCCGTCAAAAGCTCCACCACCTAGTACATTTGTGACAATGAGTGTATGTTGATACACCATTATCACTCAAATTCCATAGCTTACATTAGAGTTCACTTTTGGTGGTGTATATTCTATGGTTTATGACAAACATATCTTGACACATATCTGCCATTATAATATCATACAGCATATTTTCACTGCCCTAAAAATCACCTGAGCTCTACCTATTCATCCCACTCTCACCTAGCCCCTGACAACCACTAATCTTTTCACTGAGTCTGTTGTTTTACCTTATTCAGAATGTTGCATAGTTGAAATCATGTAATATATAGCCTTTTCATATTGGTTTCTTTCATTTAATAATGTGCATGTAAGATTCTTTTCATGGCTTAATAACTAATTTTTTTTGTTTGCTTGTTTTTAGGGCCAAATAACATTCTGTTGTCTGGAAGTACCAGAGTTTATCCATCCACCTACTGAAGAACATCTTGGATATTTCCAAGTTTTGGCAATAAAAGTACTGCTATAAAGACCCAGCTGCAAGTTTTTACATGGACATAAGTGTTCGACTCATTTGGATAAATACTAAGGACCACAGTTTCTGGATTGTATGGTAAGAATATGTTTTCATTTTCTTCCATTTTTATTGAGATATAATTAATATACTGTACTGTGTAATCTTAAGGAATACAACATAATTTTTTGACTTACATATGTCATGAAATGATTACCACAGTAGGTTTGGTGAACCTATTCATCATCTCATATAGATAACACATTACAGATTAAAAAATATTTTTTCCTTGTGATGAGAAAGAACTCTTAGGATTTAGTCTGTTACCAACTTTCATTTATAATGTTCAGCATTGTTAATTATCACTATTATGTTATAAATTACATTCCTAGTATTTTTCTTATAACTGGAAATTTGTACCCTTTGACTACCTTCATCTAATTCTTTCTCCCTCCCACAAGAATATGTTTACTTTTGTAAGAAACTGCTTAACTGTCTTCCAAAGTAGCTGTACCATTTTTTTTTTTTTTTTTTGACACTGCCACGCATCTTGTGGGCTCTTAGCTCCCTGACCAAGGATCAAGAGCACCAAGTCCTAACCACTGGACGGACCTCTAAGGAATTTCCCCCATTGTGCATTTCCAAACGCAGTAAAAGTTGCTATTGCTCCACAGTCCCTTCAGCATTTGTTGTTGTCAGTGTTTTGGATTTTGCCCACCATCCTAACAGATATATAATGGTATATTATTTTAATTTTCAATTCCCTACTGACATGATATGGAACATTTTTTTTTCATATACTTATGAAAGTATATACTTTTCTTTTAATCTTTTCATATACTTATTTGCCATTTGTATATCTTCTTCAGTGAGGTGTCTGTTCGGATCTGTTGCCCATTTTTTTAAGCAGATTGTTCATCTGATTGTTGAATTTTAAGATTTCTTTGTGTATTTCGATAATAGTATTTATCAAATGTGTCTTTGTGAATGTTTTCTTTACCTGGGGAACTTTTAAAATGGCAGATACTCAGGCCATATCTCAGGCCAGTTCAGTCAGTGTCTCTGAACATAGAATTTGGACATCAGTATTTTTTGAAGTGATTCTAATGTATAGCCAAGGCTCAAGGCTGAGAACCACTGGCCTAAGTCAATACAACAACAATAATATTTGAATATAATTATTATAATATTTATTATTGTTGCAACTAGATTTTATTAGGTACTTGTGTCCTAACACCCTTCTAAATATATTACAAATATTAATTCACTATGGGCATCAGCTACTTTAACTTGCTGTCTCTGTTGCCTTGGCTTCTCTGAGTTTTGTTTTCCTAATCTATTAGATTAAGATGATAATAGAAACCAACCCCTCATAGAATGATTATATTGAACAAGATAATGCATATAAATGCCTACCACATATTAAATAAGCACTCAAAAGTGCCTGCTATTAATAATATTACATTATTAGTTCAGCTCTCTGGTGTGGCATGCTAGGTCTGCTCCGTCTTCCATAGGACAGGTCACCAAACAAAGACAACAGTCATGATTCCCATATCCTCTCTTCTCCTGGCAAAATAAGTCTAGTTCCTGCAATGCCTTTACCCTCCTTGGTCATGTTCTAATGTCTCCTGACATACTTTAATTAAGAACTCCTAAGCCTGAAACTATGCTTTAAAGGTGGTCTGACCTGGACAGAGGAATGCCATCTTCCATTGCATGGGATTTAGAGAGTGACAGTCGTATCACTTTTTTGGCTCATACAGAGTTTGCTCAACTAAAGTCCTTACTTCTTGCTCCCTGAACTGCCAAGCCAACTTTCCTTCAGTCTTTTAATTTAGCAGTTGATATTTCTGTCCTTAATGTTTAGACTTACTAAATTTCGTCTTGTTGCTTCTGTGTCAGTGCTGCATCCTATGGCAATCTCTTTGAATCCTGACTGGAAGTGAAAGGTATCAGCCTTCCCCCCAGATTCTTTGTTAGTAGTCAATTAGATAAAGGTGTTGGACAGAATATGGCCAAAACAAAGCCTCTGATGAAT
Source organism: Odocoileus virginianus (assembly GCF_023699985.2). Taxonomy (NCBI): domain Eukaryota; kingdom Metazoa; phylum Chordata; class Mammalia; order Artiodactyla; family Cervidae; genus Odocoileus; species Odocoileus virginianus. The sequence goes on along the minus strand of NC_069689.1, from coordinate 33,645,590 downwards.
GACAAACCTTTTACCAAGCAGTTATTTCTCCATTAAATAACATTCTCGTGGTGTAGTTGTTCAGGTAACAGCTTTGCTTAAGCAGTGCGTGAACTGTGAACTTCTACATATTCAAGCTGATTTTAGAAAAGGCCGAGGAACCAGAGATCACATTGGCAACATCTGCTGCATCATCGAAAAACCAAGAGAGTTCCAGAAAAACATCTATTTCTGCGTTATTGACTATGCCAAAACCATTGACTGTGTGGATCACAATAAACTGTGGAAAATTCTGAAAGAGATGGGAATACCAGACCACCTGACCTGCCTCTTGAGAAACCTGTATGCATGTCAGGAAGCAACAGTTAGAACTGGACATGGAACAACAGACTGGTTCCAAATAGGAAAAGGAGTACGTCAAGGCTGTATATTGTCACCCTGCTTATTTAACTTATATGCAGAATACATCATGAGAAACGTTGGGCTGGAGGAAGCACAAGCTGGAATCAGGATTGCTGGGAGAAATATCAATAACCTCAGATATGCAGATGACACCACCCTTATGGCACAAAGTGAAGAAGAACTAAAGAGCCTCTTGATGAAAGTGAAAGAGGAGAGTGAAAAAGTTGGCTTAAAGCTCAACATTCAGAAAAATAAGATCATGGCATCAGGTCCAATCACTTCATGGCAAGTAGATGGGGAGGCAGTGGAAACAGTGACTGACTTTATTTTTTTGGGCTCCAGAATAACTTCAGATGGTGACTACAGCCATGAAATTAAAAGACGCTTACTCCTTGGAAGGAAAGTTATGACCAACCTAGACAGCATATTAAAAAGTAGAGACATTACTTTGTCAACAAAGGTCTGTCTAATCAAGGCTATGGTTTTTCCAGTAGTGATGTATGGATGTGAGAGTTGGACTATAAAGAAAGCTGAGCACAGGAGAATTGAAGCTTTTGAACTATTGTGTTGGAGAAGACTCTTGAGAGTCCCTTGGACTGCAAGGAGATCCAACCAGTCCACCCTAAAGAAGATCAGTCTGGGTGTTCATTGGAAGGACTGATGCTGAAGCTGAAACTCCAATACTTTGGCCACCTGATGCAAAGAGCTGACTCATTTGAAAAGATCCTGATGCTGGGAAAGACTGAAGGCAGGAGGAGAAGGGGACGACAGACGATGAGATGGCTGGATGGCATCACTGACTCGATGGGCATGGGTTTGAGTCATCTCCGGGATTTGGTAATGGACAGGGAGGCCTGGCGTGCTGCGATTCCATGGGGTCGCAAAGAGTTGGACACGACCGAGCAACTGAACTGATTTATAACCTGACCCACTTACCTCCTCCTTGATGATAGAAATTTTAATGTACTTTTGTTTAAAAAGTCACAATGCTAAAAAAATAAATAAAATAAAATAAAAAATCACAATGCTAAGAAAATGAAAATCAAAATTGAGTCTTGTAATATACAATGAACATATATTCAAAATTTTGGAGGAAATATTATCAATTGCCTTCTTGAAACTCACTTATTTCAACTATGGCATCCCAGTAACATTTGGGGAAGTTGGGTAACGCCATATATGTAGGAACTCTCTTTTTTGTGTGTGTCTAAACTTATTTCAAAATTGAAAGTTAAAAGAACAAGATAATAAGTTTAGCTTGAGATGACTAATTCTTAGTAATGCTACATTCTAGGAATCATTCTTCTAAAGATTTCAAAAATGACATATTTAAAATAAATTCTAGAATTTTGACAGTTTTTTCGAAATTCACTGTATCCATCATGTGTCCTTTGATAGTATAGACAAAAAACAAATAATAGTTGTAAAAGTTGTGTTTAATGTTCCTACTTAGGTGTTCTTGCACCAAGGCTAAAAAAAAAAGTTGTTAACTCTTCATTAGCCTACTCATGTGCATAATAAGTACTTTATAGTTTAAAGGAAAAGTAGGATCTGATTTACAAAAATTACATATTTTATTACATATTTTGTTACATATTTTGTTACATATTTTTAAAAGTGTATTAGGAGAAAAACATATAATGATTGTATAAATTTGAAGTTTCTCCTGTATATTTGCTATTAAGGGATTATTGTTAATTGTCTTTCAGTTCAGTTCAGTTGCTCAGTCGTGTCTGACTCTTTGCAACCCCATGAATTGCAGCATGCCAGGCCTCCCTGTCCATCACCAACTCCTGAAGTTTACTCAACCTCATGCCCATCGAGTCGGTGATGCCATCCAGCCATCTCATCCTCTGTCGTCCCCTTCCCCTCCTACCCTCAGTCCCTCCCAAAGACTTTGGGTCCCAAAAGACCCAAAGCATCAGGGTCTTTTCCAGTGAGTCAACTCTTCACATGAGGTGGCCAAAGTATTGGAGTTTCAGCTTCAGCATCAGTCCTTCCAATGAATACCCAGGACTGATCTCCTTCAGGATGGACTGGTTGGATCTCCTTGCAGTTCAAGGGACTCTCAAGAGTCTTCTCCAACACCACAGTTCAAAAGCATCAATTTTTCAGCGCTCAGCTTTCTTCAGTCCAACTCTCACATCCATATATGACCACTGGAAAAACCATAGCCTTGACTAGACAGACCTTTGTTGGCAAAGTCATGTCTCTGCTTTTTAATATGCTATCTAGGTTGGTCATAACTTTCCTTCCAAGGAGTAAGCATCTTTTAATTTCATGGCTGCAGTCACCATCTGCAGTGATTTTGGAGCCCAAAAAAATAAAGTCTGACACTGTTTCCACTGTCTCCCCATCTATTTCCCATGAGGTGATGGGACTAATTGTCTTTAGTGTATGATAATGATATAATGGTTATATTTCCTAAAAAAAAAAAGAGAGACTCCTATTGCTTAGAGAAGCATACTAAAATACTTACAGGTGAAATGATATGATAACTAGGATTTGCTGCAAAATTATTTGAGAGAATAGTGGGTAGAGTTCAGATGAAACATAATTGGCCATGCATTAAGGATAATTATTGAATCTGGGTAATAAGTGGGGATTCATTATATTAGTGTCTGTAGTTTTGTGTGTATTTGAAAATCCCATAATAAAAATGATCTTTTAAAACTATCTAGGAGGTATAAAAGGTTAAAGGAAGCATAATTGCATTTTGAGACAATCTTAGAGAAATGTTTCCTAATTTTTAAGTTATAGCATCATTAAACCTATTGTCAATGGAGAGAACGCTATAGTTATTTATTTAACTATGTTATTTAACTATGTTATTTATTTATTTAACTATGTTTAACATATGTTATTTAAATATGTCTATTTGTTTATTTATTTGGCTGCCCAGGATCTTTAGCTGTGGCATGTGAGACCTTTTTAGTTGTAGCATGTGTGATCTAGTTCCCTGACCAGGGATGGAATCCGGGCCTCCTGCATTGGGAGCACTGAGTCTTAACCACTGGACCACCAGGGACATCCACTACATAAGCTTTTTAAAACTCAAAATAATTTGAGTAAGTTTATTCTTATGTTTTTGTTATATAATAAAGAGGTTACATTTTACAGGATAATGAAAGGGACAGGTATTTTTAAAATTCACTTCAGAACGCTTATACAGAGCTTGGGCTTCCCTGGTGGCTGAGACAGTAAAGAATCCACCTGCGATGCAGGAGACCTGGGTTCAATCCTGGGTTGAGAAGATCCCCTGGAGGAGGGCATGGCAGCCCTCTCCAGTAGTCTTGCCTGGAGAATTACTATGGACAGAGAAGCCTGGCTGGCTGCAGTCTGCGGGGTCGCAAAGAGTCTGACACGACTGAGCAACTGAGCACACACACATCCATACAGATTACTTACTATGTGCAGGTATCCTTTTAAGTACTTTTTGATTACTAATTTATTTAATCTCCTTACAACCCTACAAGGGAGATAGTGTTATTGTCTCCATTTTACACATGGGGAGATGAAGTCCCATAAAAGTTAAGTGAAGTGAAGTGAAAGTCGCTCAGTTGTGTCCAACTCTTTGTGATCCCATGTACTATACAGTCCATGGAATTCTTTAGGCCAGAATACTGGAGTGGGTAGCTGTTCCCTTCTCCAGAATATCTTCCCAACCCAGGGATTGAACCCAGGTCTCCCGCATTGCAGGCAGATTCTTTACCAGCTGAGCCACAGGGGAAGCCTGTAAAGGTTAAGTAATCTGTATAAGGTCATACAGCTGGTAAACAACAAAGGTGGGTTTTAAATCCAGAAAGCCTGGCTGCAGAAGCTCTATTTCTCCGGATTACATGATCCGCCTCAACACACACACATACCATGATAAAAAAAAAAAAAAATCTTGAGGAATCAAGCATATAGAAATTATAGCATGAGTATAGAAGAGTAAATACACGAGGGTGTTTATTGCAGTGTTTTTAAACTTATTGACTGTTGCAAATAGCCTACATGTCCCACAGATTCACTTAATCTGTGCAGATGTTTAAAGAAAATTGACTTAAAAAATGACAAATGTTTAAAATTAGAAAGTTGAAGAATCATAAACACATTAAGATCCCATTTAAAAACTCTTTGTAGTATGAATAAGTGTAAAAGGAGAATTTAAAAGAAGATATACATCAATCTGTTAAATGATTTCCTCTGAAAAGAGTCAGAAGAAAGGGGATAAAGGAGAACCCTTTGATTTTTATTTTATATATCTTTTTAGTGTCTAAATTTATTTTACAATCACTTTTGCAATTAAAATAAATTTTTAATGTAATACATATATATACAGTTAAAAAGTTGAGAAAGTCCAATAGAATGAAAAGAAAATCAGTAATAATTTCCTGCCACCTTTAGGTTATTATTATTAGAATTTTTATAACATTTACATGGCTTTTTCCTAAACATAAATATATATTTATAACATATGTAACATGTATTATAAATGATATGTTATATATAGTTATATATTAAAATCGTATTGCATATATATTATGACCATATTAAACAGTATGAAGTTAATGACATTAAACAAGTCTTAAGCCCTTTTCTTGGACTTCTTACATCACCAAAGTCCAAAATTATTCTACCCAGTACCATCTCATCTCATGTGTTGTTCAAGGAGTCCTTTTTATCCCTCTTATAAGCTAACTAAAGAAGCATGAAGGCCAGACTTTGATTATCTGAGCCGGGAAAACTAGCTGGTTTTCTTCAGCCTTAAGGATGAAACTTATACTCTCAGAGATCAATGTCTGCCATAGTAGAGTTAGAGGTGAGCAGTTATTCAAGTAAAGCTGCTTAGCAGAAAAATCCATCTAGGTCATTCAGAGACAAAATTACTTCCCTTAAGGTCATTTGCCGTAGCCTATCTGAATCCTTGTCTATAACACCTAGGAAGGTAAATCAGAATTTAATATAAACTTGGAGCCCAGGAAGTAGTGTTTGATTTACTAGGTAAATGCCAATGGCTTGATAATAACTGCAGACTGTATATATGTATTATTAATGTAAGAATGTGCATATATGCTGAGATAATCTAGAGATTAAGGCAAAGAGTTTCTTGACCAAGGAAATTAACCACCAATCTTTCAAGGAAATGTTATCTGTGCTAGTTTTTCTTTGAATGTCATTATTGATATTCATTTTCTTTGAAAATCTTTTTACGATTTTAAGGTTTTTTTTACTACTCACTTCCTTTAGGTTTATAGTCAATTTTCTGATGTGTACATCATATAATATACATATTTAAATATATAGTCTATACATATGTGTATAATGTGTGTATATATATATACTTTTGATAATAGCTTTATTGAAATATAGTGAATAAACAATTAATCATTTTAAAGGAACAGTCCAGAGACCCTTTGTTCATTTTTCTTATACCTTTCATACCATAAATTCATAGGGAATGGATTTCAGCAGTTCAGACTCCTTTCCATTGGTTTTTACAAAGTGTGTTTCCCTGGCTGAATCAGGCTGGTGCTTTAGTTGAATCCAACTACCTTTCTCTTTGGCTTCCTTCTTTTTCTTATCATTTTCCTTCACATGTTTCAAGAAGCTGTCTCAGCTCTTAAGAGTGTTTAATACATCCAATATGTACATTAATTCTCTTGGCAAGAATCTTGCCCTTAACCAGTGTATTTACAACAATGCCAACAGCCTGCTGGGTAATATTGTAGATGCTGCAGTTTTGCCTTGATAACATTTGTGGGGAATTCCTCTAAGAATAGTGTCTCTTCCCTTGAGCTTTACAATATCACCTTCTCTGTAGATTTGCATGTATGTGGCCAAAGGAATAGCAACTTGTTTTCTAAAAGGCCTAGAGAACATAGAGGAGGTGCTTCTCTTTCCCTTTGTGTCATTTTGGTGAATACTGGAAAATGTCAGTTTCAGCCTAAGTGTCTATTTAAATATAGCCATCCTGGTGTGTTTGAGTAGTATCTCATGATTTTGATTTCATTTTCCTAATGACTAATGGTGTTGAGCATTTTTTTATGTGCTTATTGGCTACTCATATACCTTCTCTGGGTAAAGTCTATTCAGATTCTTTATGCATTTTAAGATTTGGTTATTTGGCTTTTCATTATCCAGTTTTAAGAGTTCTTTATATATTCTGGATATAAGTCCCCTGTCAGAGATAACAGTTTGCAAATACACTCTCCCATCCTGCGTATTGCCTTTTCAGTTTCTTGATGGTGTTTTTTGAAGCACAAAAGTTTAAAATATTTATGAAGTCCAGTTTCCCTGTTTTTTCTTTTGTCACCTGTGCTTTCAGAGTCTAAGAAACAATTGCTTAATCCAAGATTGTGGAGATTTACATTTATGTTTCTTTCTAAGAGTTTTATAGTTTACACTCGTATATTTCAGTATATTTCTAGGAGTCCAACTTTATTCTTATTTGCACATGAATATCCAGTTATCTTAGCACTATTTGTTGAAAAGACTATTATTTCCCTGTGACTTGCCTTGGAAGCTTTGTTGAGAATCGACTGACCATAAGTGTCAAGATTTATCTGGATTCTCAATTATGTTTCATTGATCTGAATTTCTATCTTTATTCCAGCACTGCTCACTGTTGATTACTATAGATTTGTAATATGTTTTAAAATCATGATGTATGAACTCTGCAACCTTGTTCTTTTTCAAGATCATTTTGGCAATTCTGGCTTGTTTGCATTTCCATATAAATTTTAACATCAACTTGTCAATTTCAAAAAACAGACTTTGATTTTTTTTTTGTTTTTACATTGGTATCTGACTTTTTTTTTCAGATGGGTGTCAGACTTCCATTTATTTTTAAAACTTTACTGAAGTATAATTGATATGCAATGTTGTGCTAGTTTACAAGTTTGTGCTAGTACAGCCAAGTGATTGAATTATACATATGACTATAACCCCTCTGTTTTAGATTCTTTTCCCATATACGTTATTACAGTGTATTGAGTAGAGTTCCCTGTGCTATGTGGTAGGTCCTTATGGGTTACCTGTTTTATATTTAGTAGCGTGTGCATATCAGTCCCAATTTATCTCTCCCCAGCCTCCCCTTTGGTAACCATAGTTTGTTTTCTACATCAGTAACTTTATTTCTGTTTTATAGAAAAGTTTATTTGTAGCATTATTTCTATTCCATATATATATATGATATTATATTTATCTTTCTGTCTTACTTAGTATGATAATCTGTAGGTGTGTCTATGTTGTTGCAAATGGCATTATTTCATTCCTTTCTACACCTGAGTTATATTCCATTGTACCTATGAACCACATCTTCTTTATCCATTCATCTGTCACTGTACATTTAGATTGCTTCCATGTCTAAGTAATGTCTGATGGGAATTCCTTGGTGGTCCAGTGGTTAGGCCTCTGAGCTTCCACTGCAGGAGACCTGGATTGGATTCCTGCTCATGAAAATAAGATCCTGCAAGCCATGCAGTGTGGCCAAAAAAATTTTTTTTAATTTTTTTTAATTAAAAACAAAACCAAACTCTGATTTTTTTTTCCAAACTCTGATTTTGATAGAGAGTATGCTGAGTATGTACATCAGTTTGAGAAGTATTGCCATTTTAATAACATTTTCCAACTCATAAACATGAAATATCTTTCATTTATTTAGTTCATCTTTAATCTTTCAGTAATATTTTATAGCTTTCAGTGTACATGTTTTGTACTTATTTTAAATCATGGAGATGTTTGTATGTATATTCTGTTTTTGTTGAGTGAATATCCTTTTGGTCTAGTTGGTTTGTAGTATTTTTTAATAGTATTTTTCAAGTCTTCTATTTCCTTATTAATCAATTGTTTGGTTGTTCTAGTCATCATTGAAAGTGAAGTCTTCAACTATTATTGTTGAATTGTCTGTGTCTCCCATCAGTTTTATTAGTTTTTACTTCATGTATTTTGGGGATCTGCTGTTAAGTGCATATATATTTATAATGTCTTCCTGACAGACTGACCATTTTAACTCTATATCTTTCTTTGCCTTTTTGCCTGTAGTAACAATTTTATTTTAAAATCTTTTTTTTTTTTTTTTTTGGCCACTCAAGTTACAGGATCTTAGTTCCCTGACCAGGGATCATATCCAGGCTGTAGGCAATGAAAGCAGAGTCTTAACCACTGGACTGCCAGGGAATTCTCTTAAAATCTCTTTTGTCTGATGTTAGTATAGCCATAGGAGAAGGCAGTGGTACCCCACTCCAGTACTCTTGCCTGGAAAATCCCATGGATGGAGGAGCTTGGTAGGCTGCGGTCCATGGGGGTCGCTAAAAGTCAGACAGGACTGAGCAACTTCACTTTCACTTTTCGCTTTCACACACTGGAGAAGGAAATGGCAACCCACTCCAGTGTTCTTGCCTGGAGAATCCCAGGGACAGGGGAGCCTGGTGGGCTGACGTCTATGGGGTCGCACAGAGTTGGACGCGACTGAAGTGACTTAGAAGCAGTAGCAGCAATATAGCCATTCCAGCTCCCTTTGGGTTACTGTTTATAGGGTGTATATTTTTCCATTCTTTTCATGGCAATTTATTTGTATCTGAATCTAGCTTGTCATTTTTTAGACAGTATATACTTGAAATTTTTTTAATCCATTCTGCAAATGTATGCGTCTTGATTGGAGTGTTTAGTCTATTTACAATCAAGGAAATTATTGGTAGCGTAGTTTTTACATTGGCCCTTTTGTTACTTGTTTTCTGTGTGTTTTATGTACATTTCTCCATTACTGCTTTCTCTTTTGTTAAATAGTTATTTTCTGGTATATCATTTCAGTTCCTTTATTGTATCTTTTTCTGTATGTTTTTGAGTTGTTTTCTTAGTGGTTATGCTAGGGATTAGAGTAACATCTTAATTTAAAAATAATCAAGCTTGGATTAATAGCAACTGAATTTCAATAGTATGCAAAAAATTTATTCCATGTAGCTATTTCCTCCCTTCTCCAGTGTGCTATTATTGACATACGATTACATCTTTATCCATCATATACCCATCAACTCACTTTTATAATCAGTACTTTATGCAGTTGTCTCTTAAATCAGATGCAAGAATGAGTTACAAACAAAAATACATTTATACTATCTTTTAAATTTACCTATGTATTTAGCTTTACTAGTGCTTTGTACATCATGTATGGGCTTATTTTAGGCTCTTATTAAATTATTTTCAAAATATTCAGTTTACATCTGCTACTTCCCTCATATTTTCCCATTTCAATAGTTTTTTACACTGTAATTATCTAAAGTAATGTGGTTTAGTGGAAAGACTGAGTTTTGAATCAAGAGTCTTAGCATCTGCTAATGGTTTTCAGTCCATTGATTGATTTTGTAATCTGGATTAAACCATTTGTTCTTTATCCAGGCTTCGATTCCCTTAACAGAAATAGAGAGAATAGCATCTGGCCGTATTTGACTGCTCCCTTTAAATGTACCATTCTCCCTACTATAGGTCCTACCACAGATGACAGAAGTTCTCTTGTAATTCTAGTCTAGGACCTAATGAACAGAAAGGAGTTCAAAACCTTTATAATAACATTATAGGCTAGTATTCCAACAGGAGGGAGAAAATGACTGAGAATAAATAAATTATGAAAACTGCTTTAGATGATCAATTGCTGTTTGCAATATGCTTTGTAAAAAAAATAAAATCCTTCAATTTGCAAATTGCTTCCTAGGTATATTTCTCTGAAGAAAATACAAATAATGAATACTCCCCAATATAGTGAATACCTATTCCTCAGCTAATTTCATTTCAAAAATCCAGCCATAACCCAGCATAACCCTAATTCTGAGCTATTTGAAGTGAATTTGATGGGCGAGTGAAGGTAGGGGGACGGATTATATATGAGTCTTTGGTGCATGCTAAGTCACTTCAGTACTGTCTGACTCTTTGCACCCCTGTGGCCTGCATCCTGCCAGACTCCTCTCTCCCTGGGATTCTCTAGGCATAACTACTAGAGTGGGTTGCCATGCCCTCCGTCAGGGAATCTTCCCGACCCAGGGATCGAACTCACATCTCTTAATGTCTCCTGCTTTGGCAGGTGGGTTCTTTACCACTAGCACCACCTGGGAAGCCCGAGCCTTGAGAGTAGATTTAATATGTTTTCTTTGTCTCCTGTTTCCTGAGGTCTGTTCTTCCTCTCAGTTTGTTTTGTTTTGTTTTTAGGGAAGAAAATAATCATATTCCCCTTGGACATAACAAGCCAGGGCCAGCATCACCAACATTTGGAGTATAACCCATAAAATCTATTCTGGCCATTTTCTTTGCCTCCACTAAAAAATAATAACTGTGGTAAAATGAGATTTAAAATAATTCCTGTATACCTAGGGGCCACAGGTGAAATTCTTCATCACAGATATTTAAGGATTGAATTTTAGCAAGAGCACCAATTACACCTAGAACAATAGGGTAGTTGTTGGTGATTCATCAAGCAGAAGGTGAGTTTTGCCTTTTGTTCCTTTTGGAAACAAGTCCAAGTTTGAAACACCTTCCACGCTCAGGTTTTGTCAGTTGATGAGGTTCCAACCATGGTAATTTCTGAATATTAATGAAAGAGCAAGTCAAAGTAGATAATCTGGTTGGTGTGTCTTAGTATGATTCAGACCTATTATACAAAGATACTTATTCTAAGGAGCTTCCTTTATCCTCAGTCTTGAGGAGATGTAGCCAGATTGATTAGAATGTAATCTTGCTAACCATTGAATAACTTTCCATATGATTCTACCTTATCAAAGGGAAGCTAGCCTTTGCCTTTTTCTATTACCCAATTTCAAAGCACACTCCTTGTAACCAATGGAAAAAAAATGTATTTTGCTATTCCTTGTTTTCATTAGCTAAAGAACCCCATGTCCTTTCTTTAGTGGTCTGGAATCTTGTTAGCAAACAAAATTTGCATGTGGCTTTTATATTAGTGTTACTGCCACACTATGTACATAAGGGAGATAGAAGACTAAAAATAACTAATCTAGCCTCAGTAAATGGACTGAACTGTATGTGCTGCATATTCCCACAGATATAATGATCTAGGGAGGATAATATTTTATTTGTAGACCAAATCACAGTTGAAACCCTTATTCTTCTCTCACTTGGGTTTTTTTTTCCCCTGTCTTCCCCCTCTCACCTGAGAATGGCTATGTGCTGTGTGCTCAGTCACTTCAGTTGTATCTGATCCTTTGTGAACTATGGACTATAGCCTGCCAGGCTCCTCTGTCCATGGGATTTTTCCAGGGAAGAGTACTGGAGTGGGTTGCCATGCCCTTCTCCAGGGGATCTTCCCGACCCAGGAATTAACCCATATTGAACCCATATCTCCGGTATCTCCTGCACTAGCAGGCATGTTCTTTACCCACTTGAGACGCTTGGGAAGCCCGAGAATGGCTATAGGGTTTTTTTAAGAGGCAGCTTGCAGTCTCAAGAAACAAACCACAGAACCTTCTTTTTATAATGGTTTCTTCAGTCAAACACATTCTATATTGTAAAAGGGATAAAATTATGACAGAATTTTAGACAGTAGGACAATTGCTTTTCCCTATTTGACTTATTTTGGTCAACTGAAAAAATGTTCTTGCCTCCTAGAGAGATTTACTTCTTACCATGGACTTATAGAAACATGTTAAAGAGTGTTGATTCATTTACCTGTCCAAGTTCTTAAATTCTAAATCTTGAAAACAAGTTTATTTGTAACTACAACTCATTATGTGTCCAGCTTTTCATTTCTTTCAGAAATAGGGCCCAAGTTGATTAATGCCCTCATCTGCTTCCAATTCTTCCTCATAGATTCTGCCCTGTTAACCTCTCTCATGTTACACGACTAGAGAGCCTGAAACGTAATGTCAGCGACTTTCTAAAGGCAGTGGGTGATATTTACCCACTTAAGCTGCTGGCACTGACAGAGTAACTGGAGTCAAATGTAAACCATGGCATTTATCATTCTCGGTCAAATATATTGTGCAATGAGTAGCAATGGGCACTGTGTGAAAGGTTGCCGCCCCAGCGTTAGGATTAGTCAGCTTCTTGCCTTGAGGTGTGTGTGACCAAGATATTGGAGGTCATTAGTGATGGGAAGGCAAGCTGGCCAATGATAGGAACCAAAAGGAGGGGAAACTCAGCTCTTGGCAAACAATTGAATCTAAGCATGAGGCATTTGCCTTTGAGGTGCAGAGTCTGAGAGGCTACTGAGAAGCATCTAAGGGAAAGGTGTTATTTTCTGAGTTTTTATTGCTTTTTCATGAAAACTTTCACATGTATAAAATCTTAGAAGCCAGTGCAATTTCTGGTCATGTTGATTTATAGTGGAACCAAAAAATGGATTGGGGGGAATTTTTGTTGTTGTTGTAATAGAAAGTTTAATTATTAAAAACAACATAATGACACTAAAGATAATTAGAAAAAGCAAGGACGAAATGCTTATTATTTTTTTGCTGAAAATAATCATGATATCATAGTAGCATACTTTCCTATTCTTTGAACTGTTTCACTTGGTTATAATAACCATGTTATTAAAACTTAACAGCTAAAATATTTTGTCATGTAACTTTTGGTAACTTATCATAAGCTTTCTTTTGCCCATAGTGCTACAAAACCATATTTAAAATAACTGAATGACTTTCCATTCAGTGTATGGCTGAACCAATGTTCACTTTAAACATTCCAATAAATAGACTGCTTGTTATTATGAATAACTCTGAAATGGCTACAATTTAAAATACAGCTTTTTAGTAGAATTTTTAAAACTTCAGGTAATTTATATCAAAGTTTATATAAAGGATATATGAACAGGTAAAGGTTAATAATAAAATGAACAGCTAAGTATCCACTTACAACTTAAGAAATAAAACATTGTCTGTAACTTAGAAGCCTGTCTGTATGGTTCTCTTCAGTTGCATCATCTTCTCTTTTTTCCCTTCAGAAATAACCATTCGCCAAAATGTTTTGTTTATAATATATACATATATATAGTTATTATATTTTAGATTTTTCCTTAGGATAGGTTCTTTGTAGGAGAATTTAATGATTGATGTAAATGGATGTTACATGTTTATCAGGACTAGTTTCTGATGTTGGTGGCTTATATTTCTCCTTCAGAAATTATCAGGCTTGACACACCCCAGTAGGCAGGGCAGGCCGACAGATGAAAGAAAAATTTGCCTCATAAGCAAGTGTACTCTGTGACAGCTCTCTGCAGTATGAGGATGTTATGGATTAGGACTGAGAACCTTTATCACAGTGTTGGGGGAGTTTGTAACTTCCTCAGTTCTGTCTAGTCGCAACAAAAGTTTGAAGCAACAGAGCAGTGTTGCAGCCCTGTGATGGACCAGTGTTACAGGTCCTTGTTACAGCTCAGTTTTATTTAGAAAGTAAAGGAAAAGGCATCTTCGAGGCATTGAGGGCATGCCTACCCAAAAGATTTGAAGAGAAGGGAGGCCCCCTGGCCCAATTTTGGCCCTTCTTTTTATATGTTTTTTTCTCCTCCCCCAAGCCTGCCCTGTGTAAATTGGGCTAGCCAGGAGTGCTGTTTGTTTTCTCTGAGGTCCTCACTGCAGTCCTTGGACCTTCCTTTGTTTTATTTTCATGGGCTTTTCCTTCCCTTGTCTTTTAGCCACCACCATTCTGGAATCCTTTTTCCTATTCTGGCTACTTAACCAGAGAGAGATCATTCTGGTTTACTGCGTAAAGATTACACACCCTCCACCCTTCTCCATTCCCAGTTGTTTTGATTTTAGCTTATTATTTGTATTTTATTACTTTAATCACTCAATTCATTTAAAGCAGGCAGTTCATTTTGTTCAACATATTGGTCTCTGTCTTCTGGAATAAATGCCAACATAATTATGTTCAACTTTACCTATCCCTAGGAATCAGATTGATCAGCCTGATCACCTCAGTTTTGAAAACTGGAGAAACTAAAAAATTTGAAAATAATTGGCCAAGAATAGAACCAATAAGAATGTTTAGCTTTCAAGTCAGTAGTAAAAATCCCAGGATAGTATTTCTGATCACCTGAATCAGAATCAGTTAAGATATTTAGTAAATTGAGAGATTCCTGGATTCTACTTGAGACCTACCAAATCATAACCTCTAAATGTGGAGTCCGGAATCTGGAGTTTATTAAACATGCTAGATGACTTTTCAGCACCCTAAAACTGAGAAGTTCTACCCTAGCAGGGGCAGCAATTAAAGAAAAGTGATTTAGTAAATATTCCTATATTCTCTAGTGTGTTTATATTTATTTAGCGCTGAGATGTGGGGTTTGGTGGTCACATACCAGCCCTTTCTGTGGTAACCCACTGTGATGTATTTTGATGAATGAGAGTGGAAAAACCCAGCTCTTTAGTCCATTAGTATTTTGAAATTTTAAAATGAGAGAAAGAAGTCTAGGGATCACCTTTTAATTATTTACATCAAATTAACAGTAGATTTTCATTGACCATGGCCAAGAATGAGATATACAATGGAAACAAGTGAAGACATTTTGCCTAAAGCTAAAAACAGGGTCCAGTTTATACAAAGCACTCTCATTCTGTTTTCTTTCAGTATTGAGTAACACTTTTGTCTATGACTTTGATACTCAAAATTGTTTTGCATGTAACAATTTTCCTGCTTAGCACTGGTTCTACAATAATCTTTGAAGCAGAACTCTTTATGGTTTTACCAAGTCTAGGGGTACTTATAAAGAAGAGAAATGGGGGGAAATTAGTTGCTGAAAAGAAAAGCTGAAAGACAAGAGTTGATGCTTTTGAACTGTGATGTTGGGGAAGACTCTTGAGAGTCCCTTGGACTGCAAGGAGATCCAACCAGTCCATCCTAAAGGAAATCAGTCCTGAATATTCTTTGGAAGGACTGATGTTGAGGCTGAAACTCCATTATTTTGGCCACCTGATGCAAAGAGCTGACTCATTTGAAAAGGCCCTGATGCTGGGAAAGATGGAAGGTGGGAGGAGAAGGGGACAACAGAGGATGAGATGGTTGGATGGCATCACCGACTTGAAGGACACGAGTTTGAGCAGGCTTTAGGAGTTGGTGATGGACATGGAAGCCTGGCACACTGCAGTCCATTGGGTCGCAAAGAATCAGTCAAGACTGAGTGACTGAACTGAACTGAACTGCCCACCAATGAATAGAAGAGATTAGCACGTGTCTTCCAAAGCCTAACCCTTCCCTGAGATGTTTTGCAAGACTGCAGACCCATGTTGCTTTACTTCCTCAGCCTCTTCCTCTCTATTCTGCATTTTGACTTTAGTTTTTCATTGCTTCTCTCTCTGGCTCTGTAAAAGAACCTGGCATCTAGGCCCCCAGAAGATTGTTGCTTTGAGACATTAGTCCACTCTCTTCTCCGTCAGCCGGCCTTCCGAATAAAGGCATTTTCCCTGCCTCAATACCTCATCTCTCGGATTCATTGGCCTGTTGTGTAGCTAGCAGAGTGAGCTTGGACTCAGTAACAGTGCTACTTTCTGGTTTTCATTATAATGTTTAGTTCAGTCTTTCTGCTTAAGCATATCCCCTGATTTAAAAGACCTTCAGAGATACAACTGAAAATAAATAGTAAAGCATTGTCAGTTAAGTACACTTCAATAAAACGTGTGTCTATATCTGTATCTATCTATCTATCTATATAAGGTCTTCAGAGAAATAATAATTTCAAAACCTAAACTCTCCCCAGGTTGATAAAAGAGGAAACATTTCCTCAAGTGTGACCTATTTATAAGCGTCATAGGCCCCCACTCTGTCTGAGGAGGTGACAGTATTTTTAATCATAAGGAAATGGAAAGGTCTGACTTTAAAACTCTAGGATACATTGTCTCAAGACAGTGGAAATATAAGAGTCATTGGCATATAAATACCATTAGAGGGGACTTTCCAGGTAGTCCAGTGGTTAAGAATCTGCCTTCGAAAGCGGGGTAAGAGGGTTCCCTGATGGGGAACTAAGATCCCACATTATTGTGTTTAGTCAATAAGTCGTGTCTGACTCTTATGCAACCCATCCCCACTGGGCTTCTGTGTCCGTGGGATTTCCCAGACAAGAATATTGGAGTGTGTTGCCATTTCCTTCTCCAGGCGACCTTCCTGACCCAAGGATTGAGCCAGTGTTTCCTGCATTGGCAGGTAGATTCTTTACCACTGAGCCACCAGGGAAGCAAGATCCCACATTGCCTCTGGCTTAGAGTTGCCTCTGAGCCAACTGCACCTCCTGAGGCCCCTGCGCTCTAGAACCCACGAGCCTCAACGGCTGAGCCCATATGCCCTAGCTCCCAAGCTTACAGTAAGAAAAGCCACTGCAGTGAGAAGACTGTGCACCATGACTGAGTAGCCACTGCCCGCTGTAACCAGGAAAGCCCACATGCAGCATCCAAGAGCCCACGTAACCAAAAATAAAGATCTTAAAAAAAAATTAGAAACATGGACAAGACAGAATAATAATCATTGTGATGAAGATAAAGATAATGACGGTGATACTGGCCTTGTTGAGTGGTACTTAGAGCAGGCACTATGCAAAGTGCTTTACACGTGTGCTGGATAATATTTTGAGATATTATCTCTCCTCTCTCTTTTCCTCCACCCCCCCCATTCTCACTAGTCAGTTAGTTCTGTCTACAGAGGTTGTATCAACACAGATAATAAAAGTAGCCTATAAATTTCTATAAATTTCTCTGTCTTTTGCTTACCTTGAGTCTTTAGAAGAACTTGGAGAGTTTATGAAGGGAAAAGGGAAAAGTAGATTTGTAAGAATAAGTAGAGCAATGGTTCTCAAACTTTTTGATCTCAAAACCTCTTTATATTCTTAAATGTTATTTGAAATCAAAAAGGGTCTTTTTTTTGCACGTTACTTTCAGATAATTTGTGGATATTCTTTTTGGGTATGTTAAAGAGAAAACTGGGCTTCCCTAGTGGTTCAGATGGCAATAAGAATCCACTTGCAATACAGGAGACCCAGGTTCGATTCTTGGGTTGATAAGATCCCCTTGAGAAGAAAATGACAACCTACTCCACTATTCTTGCCTGGATAATCCCATGGACATAGGAGCCTGGCAGTTTACAGTCCATGGGGTCACAAAGAGTCAGACCTGACTGAATGACTAACACTTTCACTTTGTTTTTCAGAGAAAATCACAAGCCCCAAATGGTGTCACTTACGCTGAAGCTCCTGATACCAAACCTAGATTAAATACAGGATATCATTGCAGTTTTGACTTTACCCAGGAATGTATGCTTAATCTGCCAGTTTGGGATTCTCTGGTTGGTCAGCATCAATGAGATAATCTGTTGCATGGGCCTTGTTCATATATCCTTCTTCCCCTGAGAAAGAAAGAAAAAGTAATCTGCATGATAGATCCTTATCCTCACCCTGAAAGAAGGTAACCTGGCCTGAAACAGTCCTTTCTTTTCTTTTGTTAATAGCAACTTTGCCCTACTCTCCTCCTGCCTTTAAAAACCTTACCTTTGCTCCCCTGTTTTCTAGACAGGATGTTGTCCAGTTTATGAATTGTTGAGTAAAGCCAATTAGATCTTCACATTTACTCAGCTGAATTTTGTTTTTTAACAGGTACTATACTAAAACTCAACAAGTGGTAATTTCTTTATAGTCTAGTTACAGTGTAGAATCTGAAACCAAATAAATGAACTTTTTGTCTATCATTACATCAAAAGCCATGCATCTGTGTGTGTTGTACTGAGAATGGATTCTCTACCCTTCATGAATTTGTAACATCCTCTGTAGCCATTCAGAAAAATACTGGCTCCTTGAGTGAATGAATCATGCAGATCTTCCAAATGTTAACATCTTTCAGCATGTAATAGCAAAATGGTGATATTATATACATTTGTCGTCACCATTGATTTCATCAGAAAAGTCATTAACATATCAGGCTGTACAGGTTTTCCAATAATTCTGTATTTTATCATTGGCAACAAATGTTGTCACTTATTTATTTCTTTATATTTAACTAGCAGGCCAACTTTCTTTGGTAGAAAATACCAGCCTAAAGCCCAGGTACAAATAAGACAGCTGTCTGTGAGTCATTCTTTTAATTACAATGGAAAAAAAAAGCAGCTAGTTTAGCTCACAACTCAGTTGCTTGAGTGCTTTGTAGCAGAAGAGCTCTGTAGCAAGACATACCCTGTATTTCCCATTTCATCACACAGAGTATTAAAAAGATGTGTACACAAGGGTCAGGATTTAATGCAAGTAATACTTTTTACTGTCTCATCAAGGACATTCTTAAGTGAAACTGTTTTGTTCTTTACTGCGGGTGTGTGGTAGAGAGAACACAGCTGTTACTGTAGTTTGGTACTGTTGGGGAGGAAAAACTTTTCCTGTACCCTTTTAGATTCTGTGCTTGAGTATCTTCAGATTAAACTAGCAAACAGGTTAGCAAAAGACAAAACAGATTTTTATTCAAATAAGGATACACTGGAGTTCACAGAAAAATGTAACTCGAGGAGGTGGAATTTGGATGAAATTAAAATTTGGGTCTCTTATGCCCCCTTTTTATGGGAAAGAGAGAGAACGGCACTTAAAGAACAGTTGACTTCTTAATAAGGGTCTGGGGATTTAGAGAACAAACTTATGAATGCCTGGGGGAAGGATGGGTGAAAGGGACATATGGGGTGGACATGTATTCACTGCTATATTTTAAATGAATAACCAACAAGGATGTATTATATAGCACATGGAACTCTGCTCAATGTTATGTGGCAGCCTAGATGGAAGGGGAGTTTGGGGGAGAATGGATACTTGTATATGTAGGGCTGACTCCCTTCACTGCTCACCTGAAACTATCACAACATGGTTAATCTGCACCCAGTACAAAATAAAAAGTTAAAAAACAAGGGTCTGGGGAGAAAGGGCACTGTAGGGAAGACAAATGATCTTTTGGAAAGATGAATGGCCGCATAGGAGAAAGTCTGGTGTTTTTTTTTTGGTGGGGGGGGATGGTTTGGAGACTTCTCATTTCCAGGGATAGTAGTTGCCCCAGAGCAAGGGATTTTTTTTTTCCCCCTAAGAGATTTTCTTTTTAATGACAGCTTTGAGATGTTATTCACACACCACAATATTCACAGTATTCAATCTTTGTGTGTGTGCTGAGTTGTTCAGTCATGAAGCTCCTCTGTCCATGGCATTCTTTAGGCAAGAATACTGGAGCTGGTTGCTATTTCCTTCTCCAGGGGATCTTCCCAACCCAGGGATCAAACCTGTGTCTCTTAGGTCTCCTGCATTGGCAGGTGGGTTCTTTACCACTAGCGCCACCTGAGAAGCCAAAAGCCTTTAAAAGTGTATTATCCAGTTGTTTCTAGCGTATCCATAGGATGGTGCAACCATTGCCTCTGATTCCAGGATGTTTTCATTAACCCCCAAAGAAACACATACTCATCAGTAGTGACACCTTATTCCTTCTCCTCATGTCTTTCCCTGGCAACCACTGATCTTTCTGTCTCCATGGGTTTGCCTATTGTGGACATTTCTTTTTTTTTTCCTTTAGTCATGGACTTTATTGTTTGAATATTGACAACTATTATTCTATACTCACATTTTAATTTCTTACAAAACTCTACATTCCATATTGCTCGGTCTCTTCATTCTCCATTTTATGCCACATTTTCATGAGAAGGTATTTCCCTGAATCATAATCTGCCTGATTGTGTGTTTGTTGTTATGGTTGTTGTGGTGTAGTCTCTAAGTTGTTACCCCGTGGATCACAGACCCCCAGGCCCTTTTGTCCATGGGGTTCTCTAGGCAAGAATACTGAAGTGGGTTGCCATTTCCTTCTCCAGAGCAAGGGATTTATGACAGTTGGGTTCCTTTGAGAGCCTCTACTTTTAAGCAGATAAGGGACTTCAGGAACTCAAAATAATTTTTATGCCACAGTAGCAAATTCTGGACCCCTTCAGTGCCATCATCTTAATTAGTGCCACGATACCACCATTTTTTACCCATCACTATTTTGTATCATTGGTTCAAATGCCAACCATTTGTAAAAAGGACAAATAACATTTTACTGTAATTTGAAAATATTTTTGACTTCTCCAACACCATTGAAAGGTCTCAGGGACCTTTGTCCCTGTGAAACACAGGGACACACATGTGAAACACATGCTGAGAACCACTGAGCAAGGGTTTCTTGGAGAAGCAGGGGGGAAAGCAGATATTATCCTTGGGGTTTGAACAGCATTCCCCGAGGTCGTGGATAAAGGAAGGCCTGCAAGTTCTAGAGATATGGAGAAAAGCATCTTAACTTTCTGGCACCATCGCGGGGAGGCAGTGGGACTTCAGAAAGAAATGGTTGCATAATGTACCTTGGCAGACAGACCGTAGGAAATCTTAGCAGAATATTCTTTTGCTTCTTGAATGCTGTGGGTACTTCAGAGTGCTGAAAAACAGAGATAGCAGACACTTCAGCTCTTACCTGTGTGGATCAGTATTATTGATCAGAAGAACACAAATACACATAGCTAAACCTACCATACACTGGGGTCTGAGCACTTTGTGTGATTCTTGGTACAACCCCACTAGATGGGCAAGGCAAAGTGCCCAGAATGACTGTCTTGACGGGTTGGGGGGAGGGGGGGTGGAGTTAGGGAGGTGCAAATCAGCTGTCAAATAGAATTATAAATATTTTAAAACTATTACTTCTAACAACTGTGCTTTTAGGCTTAAGTTTACCGACCCTATGTGTACCATCCCGTATAATCCTTGACAACATTATGGAGTGGATATCATTATTATTATCTTTCCTATTTTATAAATGGGGAGGTGAGAAGATAGATGAGTTGCTTTATGCATGGCTAGTAAGTAGCAGAGCCAGGATTAGAACTGTGTCTTTGGGAAGCTTGTGCTCTTAGCCAGCACATTCTCTGTGTGATTTGTGTTCAGTCACTAAGTTGTGTGCGAGTGTATAATTTAGCACAAATAATTTCTGTATGTTTGTTCTTTCCATGTTTCTAACAACTAATTTTCCTGGTTATGACCTTAGTAAGAGAGAACATAAGATGTTGGTTGGCATGTGTATGTCCAGTTCTTTGTAGACTATTCTAGCCCTAGTAGATCCCAGATTCCTCAGTCTTGAGTGAGGCCTAGAAGGAAGTGATGGTAAATACTGAATGAGAATAGTAAGGGCTATTATGTTTGTTGTGAAACTTGGTAGGGAGGTCACAGGACTACAGGTGGTATGTGGCTCATCCTTCTATTCTCTAGGCGTCAGACCTGAGAGGAAGGCTGATAATCTAAGACATAGAAACTTATAGAGCTCGAAGACCCTTTGAACATGGGATCAAAGATGCATTCCTGTGAAAGTGAAGTGATGTTTTTCCTGTCTGATATTCCTTTTATTTCAGAAACACAGTGCCCCCAGCTGGCATACTCCATATAGTCCACAGCACTCAGAACTTGAAGACTGTGGTGGTTTTAAAACATGTCTACAAATCAAATTCCTAAGCGCTCTTCCCATCAGGAACTGGATTCTGATCCCTCTTCTCGTCATATGGATGGCTATAACATTCATGGGGGCTTCCCTTGTAGTTCAGCTGGTAAAGAATCCACCTTCAATGCAGGAGGCCCCGGTTGATTGCTGGGTTGGGAAGATCCCCTGAAGAAGGGATAGGCTACCCACTCTGGTATTCTTGGGGTTCCCTGGTGGCTCAGATGGTAGAGAATCTGCCTGCAGCGTGGGAGACCTGGGTTTGATCCCTGGTTTGGGAAGATCCCCTGGAGGAGGGCATGGCAACCCACTCCAGTATTCTTGCCTGGAGAATCCCCAAGGACAGAGGAGGCTGGCGGGCTACAGTCCATGGGGTCACAAAGAGTTGGACATGACCTAGCAACTAAGTACAGCACAGCACAGACCTCTCATGTTTGGACTCCACAGGACTGAGTGTGCCAGAGGAGTGGTGTGTGACTTCCAAGGCTAGACTGAAAAGGGCAATGTGTCTTTGATGTAGTTCTTTCTAGGGACACTCCCATATAGAACTCAGCCACCATGCCGTGAGGAAACCCAGGCCACACAAAGATCCATGTATATGTGTTCTGGCCTGCTGAGGACCCAGTTGACAGCCAGCATCAGCTGCATCAGTCCCCAGACATATGAGAGAAATCTTTGAGGCGATTGCAGCCCCAGTTACCATTTGACTTAAAACGGTAGAAACCTCCAAGTCAGAAACCTCCAGTTGAGCCCAGCCCACCCCTAGGACCTTTAGATGATAATAATAATGAGGAGGAGGAGGGGAAGGGGATGGGGGAAGAGAGAAAGGAAAAGCTGGAGCAGGAGAGGAGGAGACTATTGGTGTTTTATATCGAAAATTTCAGGGTGGTTTGGTTGGCAGCGATAGAGAACTCGAACTTTCTTAATTGCACTTCCTGCCATTGACATTAAATATGTGTGTGTGTATATATATATGTATGTATGTGTGTGTGTGTGTCTATTTATTTTTGGCTGAACGGTTTCTTTGTTGCTGTTTGGCCTTTTCTCAAGTTATGGCAAGCGGGGGCTGCTGTCTGTTGCAGTACTTGGGCTTCTCATTGCAGTGGCTTCTCTTGTGGTGGAGCACAGGCTCTAAGGTGCACCTGCTTCACTAGTTGGACATACAGGATCAGTAGTTGTGGCCTACGGACTTAGTTGCTACATAGCATGTGGGATCTTCCTGAATCAGGGATTAAACATAAGTCCCCTGCATTGGCAGGCAGATTCTTAACCACTGGACCACCAGGGAAGTCCCTGCAGTTACCAGTTTTTTGTTTTTAATAATCTAAATCCTGTTTTTAAATTTAATTAATTTATTTATTTTTGGCTGTGCTGGGTCTTCATTGCTGCATGGGCTTTTCTCTAGTTATGACAAGTGGGGGCTACTCTCAAGTTGCAGTGCACAGGCTTCTTATTGCGGTGGCTTCTTTTATTGTGGAGTACGGGCTGGATGAAGCACAAGCTGGAATCAAGATTGCTGGGAGAAATATCAATAACCTCAGATATGCAGATGACACCACCCTTATGGCAGGAAGTGAAGAAGAACTAAAGAGCTTCTTGATGAAAGTGAAAGAGGAAAGTGAAAAAGTTGGCTTAAAGCTGAACATTCAGAAAACTAAGTTCATGGAATCTGGTCCCATCACTTCATGGCAAGTAGATGGGGAAGCAGTGGAAACAGTGGCTGACTTTAATTTTGGGGGCTCCAAAATCACTGCAGATGGTGATTGCAGCCATGAAATTAAAAGACGCTTACTTCTTGGAAGGAAAGTTATGACCAACCTAGACAGCATATTAAAAACAGAGACATTACTTTGCCAACAAAGGTCCGTCTGGTCAAGGCTATGGTTTTTCCTCTAGTGATGTATGGATGTGAGAATTGGACTATAAAGAAAGCTGAGCACAGAAGAATTGATGCTTTTGAACTGTGGTGTTGGAGAATACTCTTGAGAGTCCCTTGGACTGCAAGGAGATCCAACCAGTCCATCCAAAAGGAAATCAGTCCTGGGTGTTCATTGGAAGGACTGATATTGAAGCTGAAACTCCAGTATTCTGGCCACCTGATGTGAAGAGCTAACTCATTTGAAAAGATCCTGATGCTGGGAAAGATTGAAGGCAGGAAAAGAAGAGGACAACAGAGGATGACATGGTTGGATGGCATCACCGACTCGCTGGACATGAGTTTGGGTGGACTCCAGGAGTTGGTGATGGACAGGGAGGCCTGGTGTGCTGCGGTTCATGGAGTTGCAAAGAGTTGGACACGACTGAGGCACTGAACTGGATGGGCTCTAGGATGCTCAGGCTTTAGCAGCTGTGGCTCCCAGGCTCTAGAACACAGGCTCAATAGCTGTGGTGCATGGGCTTAGTTGCTTCGCGTCATGTGGGATCTTCCCGGATCACAGATCAAACCTGTGTCTTCTGCATTGGCAGGAGGATTCTTCACCACTGAGCCACCAGTGAAGCCCCCTTCCATTTTTAGTTTAAACAATAATGTTTAGAGCACCTTATTTGTGCCTTGCCAATCCTCCATGTTCCTTTTCTATTCCCTAGTACCTGTGATTTTGTTCTGAGGTTTGGGAATAGAGCCAAGTCTTCAAAAACACATTTAAAAATGTTGCAAAAGTTTAGTAATGCTCCAGTCCCTATGGTGTTCCCAGACTCACAAATATTTAGGAGTCTCCACCCCCTTTTGGTGAGCCATTTCCAGGGCTCCTGAGGCATTGTGCCACCATGATGGCATGTCTCCTTCATGGAAGGAAGCAATCTGATTGAGAGCCTGAACTGGGCTAGTGGCAGTGGTGACAGCCCCAAGGTGTGGCAATGCCTTTGGATGGGGACAGGGCTCTTCATGGTTTGTTGGGTCTGCAGTGGCAGCTACAGGAAATGGGAAAAGAATAGGCATGTAAGAGAAGGAAGAGGAGTATGAGAATTTATAACAACAGGAAGAGGAAGGAAAGGGGGAAGGAGAAGCCTATAGGAGGAAGAAGAGCAGAGAAGAAGGAGTTATCGTAGCAAAGGGAGATAGAGAATTGCTCTAGTTTTAAAATATGTGAACACTGAAAGAGAAGCTCTTAGTAACTAAGAACTAAATATATTGAGCACCTACCAAATACTAGGCAGTCCTCTAACTGCTTTAATTATGATCTCATTTAATCTAGTCCATACCCCTAAGAAGTAGATGCCATTATTATCTGCACCACCATTTTGCAGGTAGAGAAGCTTGGAGACAGAGGTTAAGTATTATAATTTGACTTAGTAGTAATGCTAAGAATCAATCTGGCTTAACAATTACATAATATTTTCCCTTATCATACACAATATTTCTGAGCCTTCCCTTCTTACCATAGAGGCATGTTTATTGTTTCACAGAAGAATAAGGATAGAAGCAAAAAGGAGGGGTGGAGGTAGGCAAAGAAACAAGATCAGAGATGAGAGAAAAAAGGTTACAGGACAATGTATGGTGTAACTCTTTTTATGATTTAAATAGGACACACGTGGCCCCCTCCACTCCCCCTCCCCCACACACATATTCTTTAGAGGGGAAGAAAGGTTTTTTCAGTCGCTTTGGTTTCCTGAACTGTCTTGATTCTGTTTGTTTGTCTGTTTGCTGTTACCTTTTTTTTTTTTTTCCCCAGAATGCTATTTATACCAAGAGTGGTGAGAAAGTTGATCCTTGGGAAAGAAAGAAAACAGTTCAAAATTCCCTAATCCAAAATCTTCACAGATTTGGCGGATGTGAATGTCTGCAGTTATTGGGGGGGCTTGAGAAGAAATCCTTTAGGGGAGTTTCCTCGCCCTGACTCTGCACTGTGCATATAAGACCGAGCCCCCCATGTATCCTTAGAACAGGATATCCTGACTTAAGTAATAAAGGCAACAATGTGAGGCCTCCAGATGAGGGTCCCAGCTGTTTTTCCTGTTACCTGAATTAAAACTCAGTTCAAAACAAGATCCAGGCTGGGATTCGCTGCTATACTCAAAAGGGAGACCCAAAAAAAGAGCTGGACTGAGGGGTAAACAGTGGTTCAGTGCCTTGTTTGTTTATTTTTTATTGAAGGATAATTGCTTTACCGAATCTTGTTGTTTTCTGTCAAACCTCAACATGAATCAGCCATAGGTATACATATATCCCCTCCCTTTTGAAACTCCCTCCCGTCTCCCTCCCCATCCCACCCCTCTAGGTTGATACAGAGCCCCTGTTTTGAGTTTCCTGAGCCATAGAGCAAATTCCGGTTTGGCTGTCTATTTTACATATGGTAATATAAGTTTCCATGTTACTCATTCCATTCATCTCACCATCTCCTCCCCTCTCCTCATGTCCATAAGTCTATTCTCTATGTCTGTTTCTCCATTGTTGCCCTGTAAATAAATATTTCACTCCTTGGAAGAAAAGTTATGACTAACCTAGACAGCATATTAAAAAGCAGAGACATTACTTTGCCAACAAAGGTCCATCTAGTCAAGGCTATGGTTTTTCCAGTGGTCATGTATGGATGTGAGAGTTGGACTATAAAGAAAGCTGAGCACAGAAGCATTGATGCTTTTGAACTGTGGTGTTGGAGAATACTCTTGAGAGTCCCTTGGACTGCAAGGAGATCCAACCAGTCCATCCTAAAGGAAATCAGTCTTGAGTGTTCATTGGAACGACTGATGTTGAAGCTGAAACTCCAATACTTTGGCCACCTGATGCAAAGAGTTGACTCATTGGAAAGACCCTGATGCTGGGAAAGATTGAGGGCAGGAGGAGAAGGGGACGACAGAGGATGAGATGGTCGGATGGCATCACCGACTCAGTTGACATGGGTTTGAGTGGACTCCAGGAGTTGGTGATGGACATGGAGGCCTGGTGTGCTACAGTTCACGGGGCAAAGAGTCACAAAGAGTCGGACAGGACTGAGTGACTGAACTGAACTGACTGATGCTGGGAAAGATTGAAGGTGGGAGGAGAAGGGGATGACAGAGGATGAGATGGTTGGATGGCGTCACCGACTCGGTGGATGTGAGTTTGAGTAAACTCTGGGAATTGGTGATGGACCAGGAGGCCTGGTGTGCTGCAGTCGATGGGGTCACAAAGAGTCAGACATGACTGAGTGACTGAACTGACTGACTGAAATAAATTCTTCAGTACCATTTTTCTAGATTCTGTATATATGCATTAGAATACAATATTTATCTTTCTCTTTCTGGCTTACTTCACTCTGTATAATAGGTTCTAGGTTCATCCCCCTCATAAGAACTGACTCAAATGCATTCCTTTTTATGGCTGAGTACTATTCCATTGTGTATATGTACCACAACTTCTTTATCAATTCATCTGTCAATAGACATCTAGGTTGCTTCCATGTTCTAGCTATGGTAAATAGTGCCACAATGAACATTGGGATAAAAGTGTCTTTTTCAGTTTTGGTTTCCTTAGGGTATATGTCTAGGAGTGGTATATTTGCTGCCTGCCGAAGCAAGCACTGATTTGCATTTCTTTAATAATGAGCGATATTGAGCATCTTTTCATGTGTTTTTTAGCCATCTGTATGTCTTCTTTGGAGAAATGTCTGTTTAGGTCTTTTTCCCACTTTTTGATTGGGTTGTTTGCTTTTCTGGCAATCTGTTGTTTGAGCTGCGTGTATATTTTGGAAATTAATCCTTTGTCAATTGTTTCATTTGCTGTTATTTTTTCCCATTCTGAGGGTCACCTTTTCACCTTGCTTACAGTTTCCTTTGCTGTGCAAAAGCTTTTGAGTTTAGTCAGGTCCCACTTGTTTACTTTTGTTTTTATTTCCATTACTCTAGAATAGGTGGGTCATAGAGGATCTTGCTTTGATTTATATCATTGAGTGTTCTGCTTATGTTTTCCTCTGAGAGTTTTATAATTTCTGGTCTTACATTTAGGTCTTTAATCCATTTTGAGTTTATGTATGGTGTTAGGAAGTGGTCTAATTTCATTCTTTTACATGTAGCTGTCCAGTTTTCCCAGCACCATTTATTGAAGAGGCTGCCTTTGCCCCTCTGTATATTCTTGCCTCCTTTGTCAAAAATAAGGTACCCATAGGTGTTTGGGTTTATTTCTGGGCTTTCAATCTTGTTCCATTGGTCTGTATTTCTGTTTTTGTGCCAGTACCATACTGTCTTGATGACTATAACTTTATAGTGTAATCTGAAGTCAGGAAGGGGATTCCTCCAGCTCCATTCTTGTTTCTCAAGACTGCTTTGGCTATTTGGGATCTTTTGTGTTTCCATATGAATTGTGAAATTTTTTGTTCTAGTTCTGTGAAAAATGCCATTGATAATTTGATAGGGATCACATTGAATCTGCAGATTGTGTTTGGTGCTATAGTCGTTTTCACAATATTGATTCTTCCTGCCCAGGAACATGGAATATCTCTCCATCTGTTTATGTTGTCTTTGATTTCTTTCATTAGTGTCTTATAATTTCCTGCATACAGTTCTTTTGTCTCCTTAGGTAAGTTTATTCCTAGATATTTAATTCTTTTTATTGCAATGGTGAATGGGATTGATTCCTTAATTTCTCTTTCTGAATTTTCATTGTTAGTATATAGAAATGCAAGTGATTTCTGTGTATTGATATTGTATCCTGAAACTTTGCTAAATTAGCTCTAGTAATTTTGTGATACTATCTTTAGGGTTTTCTATGTACAGTATTGTGTCATCTGGAAACAGTGAGAGCTTTACTTCTTTTCCAATCTGGATTCTTTTTTATTTCTTTTTCTTCTCTAATTGCTGTGGCTAGGGCTTCCAGAACTGTGTTGAATAATAGTGACAAAAGTGGACACCCTTGTCTTGTTCCTGATCTTAGGGGGAATGCTTTCAGTTTTCCACTATTGAGAATAATGTTTGCTGTAGGCTTATCATCAGGTAGGTTCTTTCTGTGTCCAGTTTTTGAAGAGTTTTAATCATAAATGGAAGCTGAATTTTGTCCAAGGCTTTTTCTGCATCTATTAAGATTATCATATAGTTTTTATCTTTGTTAATATGGTGTATCACATTGATTGATTAGCATATATTGAAGAATCCTTGCATCCCTGGAATAAACCCAACTTGATCATGGTGTATGAGTTCTTTGATGCGTTGCTGAATTCTGTTTGCTAAAATTTTTTTTGATGACTTTGCATCTGTGTTCATCAGTGATATGGGCCTGTAGTTTTCCTTTTTTGTATTGTCTTTGTCTGGTTTCAGTATCAGAGTGATGGTGGCCTCGCAGAATGAGTTTGGAACTGTTCCTTCCTCTGCACTTTTTTGAAAGAGTTTTTAGAAGGATAGGAATTAGCTCTTGTCTAAATATTTGATAGAATTCTCCTGTGAAGCCATCTGGTCCTGGGCTTTTTTGAGATTTTTGATCACAGCTTCATTTCAGTGCTTGTAATTGGATGGTTCATAATTTCTATTTCTTTCCTGTTCAGTCTTGGAAGCTTGAACTTTTCTAAGAATCTATTTATTCCTTCTACTAATTTTAGCATTATTTTGTTCTTCTTTTTCCAGTTGTTTTAGGTGTAAAGTTAGGTTGTCTATTCAGTGTTTATCTTGTTGCTTGAGGTAAGATTGTATTGCTGTAAACTTCCCTCTTAGAACTGCTTTTGCTGCATCCCATAGGTTTTGAGTTGTCATGTTTTCATTGTCATTTGTTTCTAGAAACTTTTTTATTTCCCTTTTGATTTCTTCAGTAACCTGTTCGTTATTAAGAAACATATTAATCTCCAGGTGTTTGTGTTTCTTACAGTTTTTTTTCTTGTAATTGATATCTAGTCTCATAGCATTGTGGTCGGAGAAGATGCTTGATACAATTTCAGTTTTCTTAAATTTACTGAGGTTTGGTTTGTGACCCAAGATGAGGTCTGTCCTGGAGAATGTCCCATGTGCACTTGAGAAGAAGGTGTATTCTTCTGCATTTGGATAGAATGTCCTGAAGATATCAATGAGATTCATCTCATCTAATGTATCATTTAAGATTTGTGTTTCCTTATTAATTTTCTGTTTTGATGATCTGTCCATTGGTGTGAGTGGGATGTTAAAGTCTCCTGCTGTTATTGTGTTACTGTCAATTTCTCCTTTTATGTCTGTTAGTGTTTGTCTTATGTAGTGAGGTGCTCCTATGTTGGGTGCATAGATATTTACAATTGTTATGTCTTCCTCTTGGATTGATCCCTTGATCATTACGTAGTGTCCTTTTTTATGTCTTATAATCGTCTTTATTTTAAGGTCTATTTTGTCTGGTATGAGAATTGCTACTCCAGCTTTCTTTTGCTTCCCATTTGCCTGGAATACGTTTTTCCATCGTTTCACTTTCAGTCTATATGTGTCTTTAGATCTGAAGTAGGTTTCTTGTAGATAGCATATATATGGGTCTTGTTTTTGTATCCATTCAGCCAGCCTGTGTCTTTTGGTTGGAGCATTTAATCCATTTACATTTAAAGTAATTATTGATATATATGTTCCTATTGCCATTTTATTAATTGTTTGGAGTTGATTTTGTAGTTGTTTTTGTTTTCTTCTCTTGTATTTCTTGACTGTATAAGTCCCTTTAACATTTGTTGTAAAGCTGGTTTGGTGGTACTGAATTCTCTGAACTTTTGCTTGTCTGAGAAGCTTTTTATTTTTCCATCAATTTTGAATGAGATCATTGCCGGGTACAGTAATCTTGGCTGTAGATTTTTCCCTTTCAGTACTTTAAATATATCCTGCCTTCCCCTTCTGACCTGCAGAGTTACTGCTGAAAGATCAGGTGTTAAGCATATGGAGTTTCCCTTGTATGTTACTTGCTGCTTTTAATATTCTTTCTTTGTATTTAGTCTTTGTTAGTTTGATTAGTATATGTCTTGGGATGTTTCTCCTTGGGTTTATCCTGTATGGAGCCCTTTGTGCCTCTTGGACTTGATTGACTATTTCCTTTTCCATTTTGGGGAAATTTTCAACTATAATCTCTTCAAAAATTTTCTCATACCCTTTCTCTTTCTCTTCTTCTTCTGGGACCCCTATAATTCGAATGTTGGTGCGTTTGATATGGTCCCAGAGGTCTCTGAGACTGTCTTCAGCTCTTTTCATTCTTTTCACTTTATTCTGCCCTTCAGAAGTTATTTACACCATTTTATCTTCCAGCTCACTGATTCGTTCTGCTTCAGATATTCTGCTATTGATTCTTTCCAGAGTATTTTTAATTTCAGTAATTCTGTTGTTTGTCTCTGCATGTTTATTCTGTCATTCTTCTAGGTCTTTGTTAATTGATTCTTGCATTTTCTCCATTTTGTTTTCAAGGTTTTTGATCATCTTTACAATCATTATTCTGAATTATTTTTCAAGTAGTTTGCCTATTTCCTCTTCATTTATTTGGATTTAGGTGTTTCTAGTTTGTTCCTTCATTTGGTTAGTATTTCTTTGCCTTTTCTTTATTTTTTTTCTGAACTTATTGTGTTTGAAGTCTCCTTTTCCCTGGCTTCAAAGAAAGTTAAATTCTTTTTTCCTTTTGTTTTCTGCCCTCCTAAGGTTGGTCCAGTGGTTTGTGTAGGCTTCCTTCAGGGTGAGATTTGGGTTGAGTTTTTGTTTGTTTGTTTTACCTCTGATGGGCAAGGCTGAGTGAGGTGGTAATCCTGTCTGCTGATGACTAGATTTGTATTTTTGTTTTCTTTGTTGTTTAGATGAAGCTTC
This sequence comes from Odocoileus virginianus, assembly GCF_023699985.2. NCBI lineage: Eukaryota > Metazoa > Chordata > Mammalia > Artiodactyla > Cervidae > Odocoileus > Odocoileus virginianus. Next base: position 33,614,088 of record NC_069689.1, on the reverse strand, counting down.
CTGCACAGGGTTCTACTGGTGGTTGGGTGATGCTGGGTCTGTATTCAAGTGGTTTCGTTTGTGTGCGTTCTCACTTTTTGATACTCCCTAGGGTGAGTTCTCTGGTATTCTAGGGACTTAGAGTCAGTGCTTCCACAGCAAATGCTCAGGGCTTGATCTCTGGTCAGGTACGAAGATTCCACAAGTGGTTTGTATGGCATTAAGTGAAATTAAAACAAATATCCAAAAATGAGAAACCAAAGGGAACCCCAGATAAATAGCAATTATAAAATCAGGCAAATAATAATTAAAATGATGGAATATACACATATACATATACATCTATGAGCAAAGTTGAAACAGTCCAACAAAAATAAAGTACAGTATACTGACCCTGCAAACAAAGGAAATAAAAAATTATATTTACCAGTTAAGAACAAAACTAACTAAAGCACAAACTGGAAAACAAAACTAAAGCAAAGTGCCAAATGGGGAATAAGGCAATGAAAACAAAACTAGCAAATATGTTGAGAAGAAAAGAAAGAATAGATATGTAGAGTTAAATAGAGGTAGATGAAGAAGGTTTATATACATTAAAGATTAACTGCAAGGGGAAAAGAACAGTAGGAAAGACAAACAAAGGAATTAGGTATAGAAAAAATATAATAGGTTTAAAAAAGTTAAAAGTTAAAATTATTAAAAAGAGAAAAGAAACAGAGAGAAAAAAAAAGGAAAACTCACAGAACTGCAAAAGCCCAATGTACAGGCAGAGGATTACAACAACAATAAAAAGTGTGACTGAATATATACATATACATGTACACCCATAAGCAAAATCAAAACAGTCCAACAGAAATAAAGTACAGTAGATTGACATGGCCAACACAGGAAACCAAAAATTTTATCTACTGGAATAAAACTAATTTTATTCCAGTAGTAATTTTATCTACTGGAATAGCACAAACTGGAAAACAAAACTAAAGCAAGGTGCCAATTGAGGAATAAACCAATGAAAAGAAAACTGACAAATATGTTGAGTGGAAAGGAAAGAAAGAAAGGATATGCAAAGTTAAATAGAGATAGATAAAGAAGATTTATACACATTAAAGTTTAACTTCAAGGGGAAAAGGACAGTAGGAAAAGCAAACAAAGGAATAAATGTAGAAAAATAATAATACGTTTAAAAAATTAAAATTTTAAAAGGTTAAAAAAAAAGGAAAACTCCACAGAACTGCAAAAGCCCAATGTAGAGGCAGAGGTTTATAACAACAATAAAAAATGTGACTGAGGAAACAAAAAAAAGCTCAAAAGCTTAATTGGATTTGATAGTGCCAAGAAAATTGACAGCTACAACAGAGAGGGGGATAAAATGAAGAAAAAAAAAAAATCCAAAAGCATCTACAGACCAGGTCAAAAAATAAGAATAATAAATGTTTTTCTTGAGTCACTGCTGTCAGAGTCCTTTCCCTCGCTGGGAGTCACAGTCCACCTCACCTCTCTAGAATGCGCTCCAGCACCGTGCTGACCTCTGGGTCTGTTGTGGGGGGAGCTCAGATTCTAATCTGGTCCTACTCCTGTGAGTTCTTGCCTCCAATGTCCACAGCTACCAGAACTAGTGCGATTTCTTTAGTGGGAGCTCTCAGTGACCTTTTATATATTCCATAGACACAGAGTCTGCCTAGTTGATCGTGTAGATTTAATCTGCAGCTTATACAGCTGGTGGGAAGGTTTTGGGTCTTCTTCCTTAGCCACACTGCCCCTGGGTTTCAGTTGTGGTTTTATTTCCACCTCTACGTGTGGATCGTTCCTTGGGGTTTGCTCCTGAGGCTGCCCTGGAGGACTTGGGTTTGCCCCTGTGAGGGCCAGGTGTGGAGGTGGGGCCGCTGCTTGGGTCACAGGGGTTCTGGTAGCACCAGGTGCTCAGAGGGGGTTGGCGGCTAGGGCAGCGGGAAATAGAGTGCTCTAGAAGGGTATGGCAGTGATTATTGGCCAATACATGCCAGTATTCTTGCCTGGAGAACCCTCTTCCTTGACAGAGAAGCCTGGCAGGCACAGTCTACAGGGTTACAAAGAGTTGGGCACGACCAGAGCAACCCTGCATGCATAGGCGCAAGACTTTTTTTGCCTGTGGCAGCTCTGCCCCAGGGAGAGTTGAGCGTGAAGGCGGCGCAGCTGCTTGGCTTGTGGGGACCCTGGCGGCGCCAAGTGTGCAGGGACACGACTGCCTCCGCCGTAGGAGTCATGGCCCTGTCAGAGTCTTTTCTTGAGCCTCTTGTAGCGGGCGATCAGAAGGCCTCTCTGACCCGTCTTTCTCTGTAACTCCACTCGTTCAGGCACTTGGAGGGTTCCCTTGCCGGGGTCCTTCTCTGTTGTTTGGCGCGTCAGGCACATGGAGGGGCACCCTGACTGGGGTCCTACTCTGCAGTTCACCATGTCAGGGGTTGGATGGGCCAGGCTCTCTACTGTTCAGTCAGCAGCAGCCCTCGCTGTGGGATTGCTCCACAGTCCCTAAACTCCAGCTTCCAACTGCTGCGCCTTCCAGAGGACCAGCGTTTCTGTCCGGGGTATGTATGGCTGTGGCAAGCATGTCTGATTCTCATTCTATTTAGGCTGCCGCAGATCAGCTGTTTCACTCTCAGCCTTAAATGTTTCTCCGCTGTGTCAGACAACTGCCCCGGTGTGGGGATCGGACCCCTGCTTCAGTTCCCCTACCCACAAAGGGCAAGTCCAGTCCTACTAACACTCCTGTTTTTCCCCCTAGTTCCTTCATCCTACCGAGTTTTGCCTGGTTCTATATATTCTTTTCTGCTGGTCAGGTCCTCCTGGCGACTCTCAGCTGCTGTTCTGCATGCACTTCTGTGTCTGAAGGTGCATTCCTGATGGATCTGTGGAGAGAGATGTACTCCATGTTCACCTACTCCTCCGTCCTCTTGTTCTCCTTCCTCAGAGCCTTCTTTGAGCCTGGAGCTCATCACCGTGGCGCAGGGAGCTCTGCAGACAGCTGTGTGATTCTGTCTCTTCCTCTAGTGGGGCTTTGCCCACCACCCTCCAGGATTCAGAGCAGGGCATGAGCTAGCTGCCTCTGCAGCTCTGCTAGCTCAGAGCTAGCTCTGCAGCTCTCCTTCCTCATGCCAGCCGCCCTGCGCGAGCTCTGAGTGTGTGACTTCCTCACCCTGGGCTGTCAGTCGCTCCTCTCTCCGGTAGCGTGGCAGCTACTGGATCTGAGCTTACGTTCATTGGCAATTGGAGGACAGGGCACAAATGTCTTCCCTGGATGGTAGCACTTAAATCAACAGAGTTCCCCGTGTGTGTTAAGTAAACACACTTAAATAACACAAATAAATGTCACTGTAAAAGTAACCAATGATAAAACATCGTGATGGGATCGAAGAAGCTGATGCCTTAGAAATGAGAAAATATATTTACAATGACTCAACAAAACAGAGAAACCTCCCCAGTAGTCCCCAGTCCTTTGATCTCTCAGTCTCTTTGTGGCTAGCTAGAAAGTGGATGGAGTAATTAGAAGATGCTAGAGTCACCTTGGGACCTACCTGCTGTCCTTCCTCTAAGGAATAGAAGCCCAGAAGAATCTCACTTGGTTACCCCACGGGAAGGGTGTTGAAAACAGCTAAACATCTAAACTGAAGAGCATGTAAGGCAGTGTGTGTATGGTGATTTATAACAGTTTCATGGGCACATTCTTATTTCTAGACATGAGGGTTACACCGATTTACTGACACACAGAAGTTCATGGAAGGTCTTAACGCACTAATGTTTCTTGTTGGACTGTTCAGTAGCCAGAATTACTAATGGGGCCCAGAAGCTGCCTGCAAAAGGCAGAATTTTGTTCAACACAGAACCAACTCTGAGATTCTTGATTTTTAGCATTAAGGAAGGCTAATTATGTTTCCAGAGTTGTGCCTAAGGTAGCATCCTAAATGTACTAATATTTTTTTATTCGTCAGTATTTTAAATGATAAACTGTGTTCATGTAAATAGTGGTATAACGTGATTTCCTGGTACTTGTCCTTAATCACCATTAATAGTTTCTTATATATCCTTCTAGAAATTTTCCATGCTGATAAAAGCACACACACAAAAATACACATACATGCTTCAACAAAGAACTTGTATATAAACACATATATATGATCTACTAATAGAATCATAAATAAGAGCGTAATATACATTCTGCTCTGCAGCTTTTTTTTTTAACAATTGTCTGTTGGACATTTTCACACACCAGTACAACTGATTTGCTCTATGAAAAAAATTAGTTTCATATTACTCCAATATTTATTTATTTATATTATGCTTTAATCAGAGTCTTACCAATGGACATTTATGTTACTTATATGTATTTTTAAAAATAGAAAAAAAAAATAAGTATTACTTTAAAAAAATAGGTATTAGAAATTTCCTGGAGGTCAAGTGGTTAGCACTTCACACTTTCTCTGCTCAGGATGTGGGTTCAGTTCCTGGACAGGGAACTAAGATCCTGCAAGCTGTGTGGTGTGGCCAAAAAAAAAAAAAAAAAAAGAGTAAAAAAGTAGATATTACATAATTGGCCTCTAATATGTTGTACCAGTTTACTCTTCTACCAATGACGTATGTGTGTGGCTATTTCTCTGCATGTCTGTTGTTGCTGAGGATCATCAAAACTTTTCTAAACAGATTTAAAATTTTCTCTCAGTCTTTTGCAGTAGAAACGTATATACAGTGGAAATGCATGAAGTCAGCACATTTACCAGAATAAACAAGGTGTAGAGTCCTAGGTCAGTGTAAGAGTAAGGTACTGGGGGTTTGCTGATTTCTTTCTCTGGTTTATTTAAGATCTGGGGCTTTGAAAGCATTTTCTCATACAGTGCTACAAATGGTGAGTGCCTTCACAGGTGAGACAGGGATGTTACACTATAGGCAGTACTAGGCCTCTAATTCAAGCTTCCAGGGTACTTATAGTTGACGTCTTCAACATATAAAGCTGTACTGGTAATTGGAGACTCTGAATCACTGTTTAACTGTGTTTTGCTGTGTTTAAAATATGTCTAGACATTGACTTTGGGCAGCCAGAAACACCTTCCCCTCTGCTGTAGTGATGTGGGGCACACCCGTCTCACCTCTCTTACTTTCTCACACTGGGAGACAAGTCTTCCCCAGAGTTTTGAATTTCTATACTCCCCTTGACTGAAGGTACAACAGGCCAAGAAACACAGACTGTTCAATGCGAGACGGGGAAGAGGAGTGGAGGAGGTAGGTACAGATGCCCCTTGGCTATGGAGAAAAGGCAGAGGGTTTCAGTTCCCCTGTTGGAGGCAAAGGTGGCACAGAGCCCCAGGAACAGGCTTAAAATAGTGATCCTGGCAGAGCACACCAGACTTCTGAGATTGATCAGAATGACTTCCAGCTTGTGAGGTCGCCAGTATGTTTTTTTTCAGTCAGGAACTGGAATAGCAAGGAAAGGAAAGGAAAGGCATTTTTCCAGTTTCTTGATATACTTCCTATGAACCAGTGTTTCTTCAGACTACTTCGATAGGAAGCAGAGTTCTCTCCTACATTAAGGGGAAGGAACCTTTTTCCTGGAAATACCTCTGCCATATTTCACCAGAAATACCTCTGCCGTCTTTCACCAGAAATACCTCATAGCCTCATTGGTTATATTTCATAAGGCTCTGATGGAGTTCTGTGTTCTCAGAAGGAAGGGAGAAGGAAACACAAGTCCACTCAGTGTTCTGGATTCTTGGGTGCAGAAAACAAAGTGTGTATACTCTCATCTCAATACACCCCACAGTATTTATTTCTGGCACTGAGAAACAGCATTCAGTGAGCCCAGAAGCACGTGGATTTTATACAGTTTTTAAAGAACCTTTATCTTAAACTGTCTATGAACTTTTAAAATTTTTTATCTATTTATTTATTTTGGGCTGCACTGGGTCTTTGTTGCTGCATGCGGACTTTGTTTAGTTGCAGCAAGTGGAAGCCATTCTCTAGTTGCAGTGCATGGGCATCTGATTGTGGTGGTTTCCCTTGTTGCACAGCACAGGCTCTAAGAAGATCTGAATTATTATAAACAATTATTCAAATAGATTATTTTGTATGTTTTTACCAATTGTTTTTAATACTTACTTAGAAAAAATTCCTAAGGGTAGGATTGTACCCAAAGGTAAGGAGTCCCAATATTAGGCTTGTGACCAATTAGTGGCAAAAATGCCTGGGTTCAAAGAACGGAAAAAAGGCATTGCTCATTATAATCATCAAAAAACATTTATTGAGCAGCAGATATATGACCATATTGGTCATTAAGACATGACTGTTGGCCTTACAATGAAGTCAAAACTTTTCTCTTCATGTGATTTTCAAATAAAATATACCAAGATATAATCTACCAAGAATTCAGTGTGAAGCTGCTATGATGAAAGACATAGAATGTTAATTCAAGAAGGGACTATAGTAATTTTATGGTATAAATAAATGAAAATAGGCAACATAATTCAAAAGCTTTTCTAGGTTTGTAATCATAGAAGTTTGAACAAATAGATAAATGAACCTGGTGCTGCAGCTACTAAGTCACTTCAGTCGTGTTTGACTCTTTGCGACCTGATGGACTGTGGCCCACCAGTCTCCTCTGCCCATGGGATTCTCCAGGCAAGAATACTGCAGTAGTTGTCATTTCCTTCTCCAAAATAAACCTAACTACTTAAAAAAAAAATTTTTTTTTGTCTTCCACAAAAACAGAAAAACACAGATTTATACAACACAAAACACTCCCTCCAGCCTGAGTTGGCTGATCAAGTTGATGACCACATCTGCCTCTAAACTGGAATTTGGTTGCTGATCCAGTAGTCCATCTAGAGGTGTCTCTGTGGGCTTCTCTCTGGTGAGTCTTGCTGGTTGGTTGTTCTCAGGATATTTTGGCTAGCCTGCCAGTCTCAGGATAGCTGTGGTGCCGGGAGGCACATGTGATCTCAAAGGTTAATCATGGTAATCATGGCGATATTGGCTACACTGTTGGTAAGGTACACATTGAAGTGTCTCTGGGCCAACTGTCCCTTCCTTAAGTAGTCTTGCAACTTGGGAGACTGCATGCCTCTCATGACATTATCAGAGAGTAGAAATTTCCCTCTACCCTTCTAGTTTTTTCTGGCTGGTCTAAAAATTGACATGAGATGGATTAACGGAAGAAAGCCAAACAAAAGTTTAATCACATGTATACCTGGAGGGGATCCAGGTAAACTGAGTAACTTGCTGTGTGTGTGTCTGTTCAGTTGTGTCCCACTCTTTGCAACCCCATGGACTGTATAGCCCACCAGGCTGCCTGGTCCAGGGGATTTTCGTGACCCAAGGATCAAACCTGCATCTCTTGCGTCTTCTGCTTTGGCAGGCAAATTCATTACCACTGCGCCACCTGGGAAGCCCTGAGTAACTTGCTAAAATGGCTGAAACCTTTACCTTAAATATCTTTAGCTAAAGATAAAAGAGGATGTTTGGAGTAGTGGTTTGGGACTTTCAAAGGGTAAGAAGGCAAAGCACATGGATATGGAAGAGCAAATGTTTGGTAGATAAATGTTTGCTGGGCCATGAGGAGACAGTGCGACATAGAGAGGACTTAACAGACTTTGTTAGGCTTCTCCCTGTCTAACCACACCTAATTTATACTATCTTTATCTATGATAACAGCCCCTGTTAGAAGAGATCCTCTGCCTACATTCTTTTAGTCAGTTAGGGGGAAGGTCAAAGTTTCTTTCTGAGTGTTTTGGGCCTTGATTGTTTTTGGCTCAAAATAATGTGCCTGCCAGAAGGATATTTTCAGGTGGCAAATTTTGCTCCATTACAACATGAAGGTTGGGCTTCTTGTTTGCCACCTAGAGTTCTTTGACCTGTTGATATCCTTCTTGGCCATCATCTTTCTTGGTAATCCAGTTTTTCTTGGGCATCAACATCATCTGTACCTAGGACTGGAAAGTCAGGATAAGCTATTAAATATACTGCTTTATAATAATTCAGACTGTCTGCATCTTAGGACCAGAAGAAACTACTGAGGGACAATCCATTCCCTTTGTGTTCTGCGTATGTGGCTATTCTGAGGGACACGTACATGGACATTTAATTTCTCAGAAAGGCTGAGTTGCTTGGGAGGGAGAAGTCCTTTCTCCTTTATAGCACTAAAGAAGAATAATAACGGTGGCAGTCTGGTGGCCTAGTGGTTAGGGTTCTGGGCTTTCACTGCTGTGGCCCAGGTTCAGTCCCTGGTTGGGGAGCTGAGATCCTGCAAAACTCAGTGTGACCAAAATAATAGTAATGATAACAATGATGTATTTTAAAGCTTTATTTCATATATACTTATCCCTAAAAAGGGCTTCCCTGGTGGCTCAGATGATAAAGAATCTGCCTGCAATGCTGGAGACCAAGGTTCGATCCCTGGGTTGGGAAGATCCCCTGGAGAAGGGCATGACAACCCACTCCAGTATTCTTGCCTGGAGAATCCCATGGACAGAGGAGCATGGTGGGCTATAGTCCATGGGGCTGTGAAGAGTTGGACATGACTGAGCGACTAACACTTTGACTTTATCCCTAAAAATGAAAAGGGCAGAAAGTGCAGATTCTCACAAATTGTTGCAACTTCCGAAGGTGGTGGGATTTTTTAGTCTGCCAGATAAAACAGAACTTTATAGCAAGGCTTTCAGACCAACAGGCTAAATCACTGACCTGTTTAAAAAAAAAAAGAGCACAAAATGCTTAATTTTCCTGAAAACTTTGGAAACTTGATGAAGAATGTGACTCCATTTGAAAGGCAAAATATAGATCCACCTCATTGCATTTTATGTTTTTTGGGACTAGAACCTGGAGTTCTAAGTTTCTTGGTTGCAAAAGGAATATCCCATCCTGTAGTCTCAAATATTTGGGCCCAGAACATGTGGTCTAATGCCGTTTCTCTAGTCAGGATAGACCTCCACCCCACCCCCAGTCAGTACTTCACATCCATGTGCGTGGGTGTCGCTAAGTTACTTCAATCGGGTCCGACTCTGTTTGTCACTATGAGCTGTAGCCCACCAGGCTCCTCTGTCCATGGGATTCTCCAGGAAAGAATGCTGGAGTGGGTTGCCATGCCCTCCTCCAGGGGATCTTCCCAACCCAGGGATTGAATTTGCATCTCTTATGTCTCCTGAATTGGCAGGTGGATTCTTTACCACTAGCATCACCTGGGAAGCCCCCCTTCTTGTCCATATTAGGCTATATCATGCCCAGACCACCATTATACTGTGTTCTGTTTAGGAGAGCTGCATGTAGCCAAGAATCTAGCTTTTTATTCTTTACAGAATGGTGCCTTAGATCTGTATGAGATTTGGAGGGGAATAAAATAGCAAATGACTTTCATTCTTAACCTCAAATGAGTGACTTAAGGAAAAAACATTCCTGCTTTCAGAGGACCAAGATGAGGTGGCAAACAGAACCCTAGATGATCAAGTTTTAGAGATCAGTTTAATATATATAACTTTACTATTAAAAATACCAAAAAGTCACTGATATAAACAGAATTTTCTCCTGAACTCTCCACACTTACAACTCCTCATCTTATAGGAAAAAACCATCAGGAAGAATTTATGCACCCTCTAAGCTGAGTGTCCCCAGCACACAGTGGGCACCCAGGGGATGCCTGCTGGGATGTCAGTCCAACACTGACATCTGGTTAGATGAGTTTGATAATTCTGATACATGCTTAGGCTGAATCAGGCTGTGATTCAATCTATTTGTTGTCATCTGATCTTCTGTCAGAAATTCCTTCCCAGGTAGGATTTACAGAAGATACAACCCCTCCTCTTGATCTCTCTCAGCTCCATAGGTGAGAGATTAACAAACTCAGGAGGAAGTGGACAGGACAGGTGGCCCAGTCTTGCTAATTAAAGGAACTTTGGTCACCTGCCAGGGTGGACAAAGCAAACCAGCACACATTTTCCCATTTCTTCATAGTCTATTAGGTAACATATAATAAATACTCCTCAAGTGAAAGAATTTAAAGTCTCAAGCCTAGGGAATTCCCTGGTGGTCCAGTGGTTAGAACTCTGTGCTTTCACTGCCTAGGGCACAGGTTCTGTCTCTGGTTGGGGAACTAAGATCCGCAGGCCACATGGCCTGGCTAAAATAAAATAAAGTCACATGCCCGGAGTCGTCTTGTTTAGCCATTCTCTCCCATGTTGACCTTGTGTCACCAAAAATGTCTTCTATGGATATCCGTGTCATTAGATCCCTTTACTGCTGTCTGTTATGTGTAAACACAAATTTTCATTTGCATCATAGTCAGTCTCCAGACAGTTAACTCTTGAAATTATGGCTAAAAGTTTTCTTTGTTAATTGCTTTTGATTATACTACAATAGAGCTAACAGGGGAGAGGAGCAAATTTGCTTAGGGGAAATACTATAATACTATTTGGCACACACTTATTAAACCAGTTGAACTTGATTTTGCTGTATCGGGTCTTTGTTGCTGCTCACGAGCTTTCTCTAACTGCAGACTTCTCACTGCGGTGGCTTCTCTTGTTGAGGAGCGCAGGCTCCAAAGGGATGGCTCAGTAGTTGTGGCACATGGGCTTAGTTGTTCCGCGGCATGTGGGATCTTCCCAGACCAGAGATCTGTGTCACCTCCATGGGTAGCGGTTTTTTTTAACCACTGGGCCTCTAGAGAAGTCTGTAACTTTACCGTATTTTTGATTGGCCAAGGGTGGGTAAGAGACTTTACATAACTGCTCTCTTAATTTCTTGAGTTAGACGAAGTCCTTGATTTTTTCTTAGCTCCTTAAATAGCCTGTGTTAATCTAGCTCTTTTGACTTTCTCCATGTACATTCATTCTATCTCCACTCAATAATTATTTGGGGCTTGTGTTTTGGATCCAGGTATTTAAGAAGAATGACTGAGAAGGAAATTAGGCCAGATTTATTCCACAAGGTGAGGTTGAAATAGGAGTTGGTCTTAAGCATAAAGCCAAAATGAAATCAAGCACATAAAAATATGCAAGGTGATTCTGAAGTTTGCTTCTAAATTAAATATAAATCTGTAGCAAGCTACATCATTTTTCTAAGTGAGCTCAGGGCCAGCTGGCAACCTCCATAGTTGTTTGCAATGTAGTATATCTACTTAAGGCCTTGAGTTCATCTGTCTTCCTAGTCAAGTTAGCCTGGCATTCCCCACCCCATCCTGAGTGCCACACAGCATGTGGAATGTGGGGTCTTCATTTCCTGACCAAGGATTGTAGAACTTGTGCCCCCTGCATTGAAAGCATGGAATCTTGCCCTCTGGACCACCAGGGAAGTCCTGAGGATCCTTTTCTTGAAACTCATGAAAATAGGACAACAGAGTCTGTTATCAGCCTCAGCAGTGGCAGTCATTCACTCTGTTTTTTGTTTTTGCATTAAAAAAAATTTTAAACCTTTGTTAGGAAGTTGATTTCATATTCTCTCCTGCTAGAGTAAGTCTGTATATCTAAGGATGCTAAAAGCCTTACTGCCAAGCCAGTCTTGAATATAGTCTAAACTGGGAAAGGAGCCTTCTTTGGGGTGGTGGCCAAGAAGCTCGTCAGTTGTAGATGTAGCTTAAAAGGCCATTGGCTCACTTACAAGAATGCTGGCAGCCTCAACATTTACTGCAAGTTCTTCTCACTAGTTCATTGTTTTTGAATTTCTTTCCCACTGGGAAACCCAAGAACGTCTCTTGCCTTAGTGTACCATTCTCAGCTGATCTCTTCCCCTGAGACGTTAGGAATGGCGCACTGCAACATCCCTGGTGAGTCACAACCCAGAGGCAGGAAGCCATGCAGGTTCTTCTCAATGTCGCCACTACCCTGTCTCTGTGTGACTCAGCCTGCACTCATAAAAGGTCATAAACAATATGCCTTGAGAAGCATCTGATGCTTAGAAGTATCAGAACCGGAAAGGATCTCAAATAGCCTGTGCAAGAGGGGAGCTAACTGTACTGGCTCACTTAGTACTGACAAGTTTCCTGGGACACAGCTTTCAGTGCTGGCCCTGGCAATCCTAAACCAACTGGGATAGTTGGTCACACTGTGCTGAGTTACTTAGCAGAGAAGGAACTGAAGCCAGGAGGCTGACTTGCCCACACTAACAAAATTAGTCATAGGCAGATCTGGAATTAGAATCCATATCTATTGGTGCTTGAGTTCAGTACTCTTTCTGCCCTGGTCCTTCCTTATATTTCCACAGGGCCTTGCATACTATAGGTGCTTAAGTGTCTTTTGTGATTGGTTTTTGAGTTCAAGGGAAATGCTTTTCACAGATATGATCATTCCTAATTAGCTGTGATCTCACTCAAGGTCATCATTAATCAGTAGTCTCTACTTCTTGAGTCTGAACAGAATAGACTGAGTGAAGGGGAGGGAAGTGTAGTGAACAGTGACAGAAGTGGTTAAGAAAATAGAAGGATTGTGCAAAGACGGAAAGACCTGTGTGTACAGGTTGGCTGAGCAACACTGTAGCAGGGGACACATAGAAATACAATATGGGTGTAAACACCGATGAGAAGGGTGCATTATTTCCCTGTCCTCAGAGTGTGGCAATAACCATGTGATGAAAATAGTATCACCTGTTGTTCATGTTATATGTTTTCCAAGGACTTCAAAAGGAACCAACTCCAGCAGTATTTGTCCTTTTAGGTCTGAGATCTACCCTATTTTTCTTACCAGTTTCTCCCCTGGATACTTAATATTCAGATGTTAATAATTAGTATGAATTACGAGGGATCCTTAAGCCTGTTTTACCTAGATCTTAGCGATCTCTCGTCTAAACACTGCCGTGTATACCATTCTGTGCTCTAGTCTTTTCAGCTGCAAAAGGCGCTAGTGTTATCTGTAGGAGGGAACAGAAAACGCGTTAGGAATGTGCCTAGCTGATGACTCAGACTAGAGGAATGACTGCTAGAAACAGGGGTCCAGGAACATTGTTTATTGTGGCTCTTCAGGTATTCATTCTGTAGGGTAGTGCTTGGCACTTGATTTCTTTTATCTGGAATGGAGCCCAAGGAAGTAATACATGAAAAGGGAGCAGCATAAACAAAATGGAAGTGACTAAGGTGTTTTGAGACTTATTAAGATGGGTGTTACTCTCAAAATGGAAGCCAGTTACCTAATTTTCTATTTCACCACACCATTTTCCTGTTGGTGGCCAGAGACAGAGTTACCTGTTCTGACTAATCCCTAAAAGCACAGGTAAACAGAGGCAGAGCTGACCTACTTTATAAATACCTGTATAGTGTTAATCATAAATTTCTTGTAGGCAGAGGTCAAGCAGCCTCACAGTCATTCTGCTTTAGGCTGAAAGCCACACTGGGAGCGGACCTTAGTTAGGGTAGTGCTTCTCAGAAAATGAGAAGCACGAAAAAGCAAGAAGGAAGATGAAAAACAAGTGTTGGGTAAAAATGCAGATTATTGGGCCATACCTTGGACATTCTGAATCAGATTTTCTTTTTCATTTTAAATAAACTTTAGAATTTAGAACAATTTTAAATTTATAGAAAAGTTGGGAATATAGTAAAGAGTTGCCATATATCACACACCCAGTTTTGCCTGCCATTAATATGTCATTATATATTAGTATGGTACATTTCAACTAGTGAACCAAACTGATACTTTATTATTAACTAAAGTTCATACTGCATCCAGATTTCCTTAGTTTTTAAAAAAAATTTTAATTAATTTTTGGCTGTGCTGGGTCTTTTTTGCTGTGTGCAGGGTCTTCATTGCTGTGTACAGACTTTCTCTAAGAATAGTGCACGGGCTTTTATTGCAAAGCATGGGCTTTAAGCTTGGAACCTTCAGTAAGTGCAGCACATGGTGGTCAATAGTTGCGGCTTGCGGGCTCTAGATCTCGGGCTCAGTTGCCCCACAGCATGTGGAATCTTCTAGGGCCAGGGGTCGATCCTGTGTCCCCTGCATTGGCAAGTGGACTTCCAACCACTGGATGACCAGGGAAGTCCAGATTTCCTTAGTTTTTAACTAATGTCCCATTTCTGTTCTAGGATCCCATCCAGAATTTGTTACATTTTGTCATCATCCTTAGGCTCTTTCTGGTTCTGATAGTTTTTCAGACGTTCCTTGTTTTGGATAACTTTGATGGCTTTGGAAAGTACTGGCCAGGTGTTTCATAGAATACTCTTCCATATGGTTTTGTCTGATGTTTTTCTCTTAATTAGACTGGGGTTATGGGTTTTTAGAAAGAAGACCACAAAGGTAAAGTGCCATTCTTGTTACATAGTGTCAGGAGTGTGTGTGCTTAGTTGCTCAGTCCTGCCTGACTCTTTGCAGTCCCGTGGACTGCAGCCCGCCAGACTCCTCTGTCCCTGGGATTCTCCAGACAAGAACATGAAGTGGGTTGCCATGCCCTCCTCCAGGGGATCTTCCCAACCCAAGGATTGATCCCAGGTCTGCGGCATTTCAGGTGGAATCTTAACCGTCTGAGCCACCAGGGAAGCCCAGGGATACTGGAGTGGGGGAGCCTGTCCCTTCTCCAGGGCATCTTCCTGACCCAGGAGTCGAACCAGGGTCTCCTGCATTGTAGGCAGATTCTTTACCAGCTGAGCTACCAGGGAAGCCCAGGGAAGCACAAGGATACTGCAGTGGGGAGCCTGTCCCTTCTCCAGGGGATCTTTCCAGGGGATCTTCCCGAGCCAGGAATCGAATCAGGGTCTCCTGCATTGCAGGCGGATTCTTTACCAGCTGAGCTACCAGGGAAGCCCAGTGTCGAGGGTACTTACTATCAACATGACTTTTCATTGTTGAAGTTAATTTTGATCACCTGACTGAGGTAATATTTTAAGCCTTCTCCAGTGTAAAATTTATTCTTTTTTCCTTCCCTTCTTTTTTAAAGGAAATTACAACCTGCAGCCCACACTTAAGGAGTAGGGAGTTAGGCTTCACATAAATTATTTGGAATTCTTTTGCATGAGAGATTTGTCTATTTTCCACCATTTATTTATTCAATAATTTATATTATCATAGATTCATGGACATTTATTTTATATTATTACATGTCCCCATTGTGTTTTGATCATTTGTTTTTAGCATGTTATTACTTTCTGACATGTGGGGGTAGGGGCACTCATTTTTTTCAATGTGCTTTTCTTATGTTTCCAGGCACACTATGTGTAAGCAGATATTGACAGGGAAGAATTTCTTTCTTATGTTTGTGAGATCTTTTGAGTCACATGGGGCCTAGTTAAAAATAAGAGTCTTGGGCCCTTTCTCTGAAGATTCTGATTTAGTGGTTCTAGGGTGAGCTCCAAATATCTGGATTTTATAAGTTTTCCTCCAATGATTTGTAGGATCAAGCATGTTTGGTAAGCATAGCCTTAAGGAAATTTTAATTAAGCCTTTTGAATAAGGCTTAATTTAGATAACAGCTACAATCATGGCATTGAAAGAATAAATGCTTTACAGTTGGAGTTTCAAGTGTTTTCAGATGCACGCTGTCATTTGTTTCTCATTGAAATATGAAGGAAGAACATTTTGTAAATGAGAGTGAAAACCCAGATGGTAAGGTGGCTTTCCTAAGATCACATAGTTGCATACACCATACATACACCATACCATAGTCAGTAGGCAGAAACGAAAAGCAACAATAGAATGTGTTGTATTTTGGGAACCGAAATAGCATTACTAAGTAAAATAACTAAAAACATAGCCATTAGCCTTTTGATTTTTTGAATAGTAAAGATTTGTTTATAGTGTCTTTTCCTTCCATCACAGTAAACTGTGTTCACTTTGTATACTGAGCAACTACTTTCTGCTGAGATAGCCTGGTCTCTTAACTTCTTTGTAACTAACTCCTTCTTTGAAACTTCGAGATATAAATATGTTATTTTTCTAGGGCTGCCATTTCAAAGTACCAAATTCTTGTTTTAAACAGAAACTTACTCTCTCATAATTCTGAAAGCTAAAAGCCAAAATCAAGGTGTTGACTGGTCATTTTCCCTCCAAAGCCTCTGGGGAGGAGGATGTTGCTTCTCTAGCTTCTGGCAAGGCCAGGCATTTCTCCATGGTGGCAGTGTAGCTCCAGTCTCTGCCTCCATCTTCACATGTGCATCTTCCCTCTGTGTCTGTATGTCTTCCAGTGGCATTCTCCTCTTCTTACAAGGACACTAGTCAGATTGGATTAAGGTCCCACCCTATTGCAGTATGACCTCATCATAACTATTTACATTTGCAATGACCCTGTTTTTCAATAAGGTCACATTCTGAGGTAATAGGGGTTAAGACTACATCTATTTGGGAGACATAATTCAGTCCATAACAAATTCACATACCACAGAATTCATCCTTTTAAAGTGTACCGTGGTTTTTACTATATTCGCTTGGTTGTACAACCAACACCACTGTCTAATTCGAGAACCTTTTCCACATTCCAAAAAGAAACCCCATACCCATTAGCAGTCACCTTCCCCTCTAGCCTCCGTTCACTGACAGTCAGTTATCTACTATCTGTTTTTATGGATTTGCCTATTCATAACAGTTCATGTCAATGGACATTTCATAAAATGGAATCATATGACAAGAGGCCTTTTATGTCTAGCTTTTCTTACTTAGCATACTATCTTCAAGTTTCATCCATTTTGTAGCATGTATCAGTACTCCATTCCTTTTATGGCTGAATAATTTTCTCTTGAATGGATATCCCACTTTTGTTTATATATTCATCAGTTGATGGACACCTGGGTTGTTCCCACTTTTTGGTTACTGTCATTAATTCTGCTGTGAATATTCGTGTACAGGGTGGTTTTTTTTTTTTTTTTAGTATTTATTTGGCCATACTGGGTCTTTGTTGTAGCATGCATACTCTTAGTTGCAGCATGTGGGATCTAGTTCCCTGACAAGGGATTGATACCCAGGGCCCATGCATTGGGAGGGTGGAGTCTTAGCCACTGGACCACCAGGAAGTCCCCATATACAAGTTTTTGCATGAATCGCCTCGCTGGGTCGTATCATTAATTATGTTTAACATTTTGAGAAACTACCAGTTTTCCAAAGCAGCTGCACTAATTCTCACAAGCAATGTAAGAAAGTTCCAATTTCTACACATCCTCCCTAGCACTTGTTATTGTCTTTTTGATCACACTCATCCTAGTGGAAATGAGGTATCTTATTGTGGTTTTGCACTGCCCTCATGACTAAGGATACTGAGCATCTTTTCATGTGTTTATTGGGCATTTGTATATCTTCTTTGGAGAAATACCTGTCTAAATTCTTTGCCCATTTAAAAATTGAGATGACTTTTCATTATCACATTTTAAGAGTTCTTTATATATGCTGGATGGTCTCTCTCTCTCTCTCTCCATATATATATATATATATATATATATATATATATATACACACACACACACACAATATAAATTTAGATATGATTTGCGAAATTTTTCCTCCCATTATTTTCTTGATGGTGTCCTTTGAAACATGAAAGTTCATAATTTTGATGAAGTCCAACTTACTTACCTTTTCCTTTGTCAGTTGTGCTTTAGGTGTAATATATAAGAAACAGCTGGAAAGTAGGTACTTCAAAATGGTTAGAGAAAAGATGATTTTGAAACTCACATAATGAAACGTGCTGGATGGGTTTTCAAGGACAAGCATGGAAACCCCAACCTTTTAAACTAGAATGAACTGTTTTAAATGGTTTAGACTTGTATTTGCCCAGTGAAAGTGAAATCGCTCAACCGTGTCCAACTCTTTGTGACCCCATGGACTATAGCCTACCAGACTCTTCCGTCTATGGGATTCTCCAGGCAAGAATACTGAAGTGGGTTGCCATTTCCTTCTCCAGGGGTCTTCCCAACCCAGGGTTTGAACCGAGGTCTCCCGCCTTGCAGGCAGATGCTTTACCCTCTGAGCCACCAGGGAAGCCCAGCGTATTTGCCCAGAGACAGACCTTTTAGGTGATTTCTAGAAGTTCCAGTACTATGTTAAGAACATAAATAACCAAAGAAAAACTTTAATATTGTAGAAAGTTCTACAAAAATTTTTATACAACATTGAGACATCAGAATGATCACCTTATTACTGAAAAGAGAATGCATTTGTGATGAAAACCTATAGCAAATGGCAGAGTCACAATACAGCTGACTGGGGAAAAGGAAGTACATGTTCTAACCACATCTCATCTGATATTGACTCATGATAGTCTGTTGACCACTGAAATAAAAGTATTTCCATAATTTAGCAAATCTATTTTTACGAAGCCTTTGTGTTTAAATGAAGGCCTAGATGATGTGTTTCTAGTATCTGACACTACTAGGGAGAAAGGGGTGGGAGCCAAGTCACTCTGGCAACTCAGGAAGCAGTAGGTACTCCTCCGGCATTTGATTATAAACTCCAAGGCCCAGAGCTTGGTTTAAGATCAGAAACAAGTAACCAGCAGAGAAACACCAGGGCTTCCACCTCATTGTTCAACGGAGAACCTGTTTTAGTTGTAGATGCACTTTTCTTCTCCCCCCTTGAGGACATTTGTACTAACTTCAATAACAACACTAACAAAACTGCTTTTGCTGTGTCACTAGCATGCTTTAAATTACTTTAAAAAAATAACTCGTTTTGTTCTTTCTTGCAATATTTTATAAAGCAGTCCACTCTTGCTGATATGTTTATATGCATATATACATACACACACACACATATACATGTATTTGCTTATACAGTTTTTTCCATCTAGACTGTTTTTCAGAGAAGTGATTAAATTTTGATCCTAATATTTAAGCAAAACAGTGTCAACATTAGTTTTTCATTGGTAGCAATGACCTCTTATTTTCTTTAACAATAGTTAAGACTCCTTTAAAAAAAAATAAGTATTTTCTGAAATACTTTGTCAAAGAGTGCTATGTGGACATATACTAAGAATGGTTATCACCTAATCATGAATTTTCTCCAAGCGCCCAGTGGAATCATCATTTTATAATGCCCCAGGTAGACAGTGCTGGAGTCCTAACCAAACAGGCAATTAAAGCAAGCTAGCTTCTTTGAATTGATAGACCCTGCAATTGTATTTGTGGTCTGTACTGGATATATTCCATCTCTGTATCATAATGCAAAATTCCATTTCCTCAAAGCTAAAAGCCCAGGCATCAGTTTATCAGACTGATAAACAGAAAAGTCAACATAGGCGTAATTCAGGAACCAGCGGATGAATGTTGGTTAACATGCAGTTGAATAACCGTATTTCTGATAAATTGAGGTCTTGCAAGGGCTAACAAGTTATTTGTAAAGAGCAAAGTACATTCAGTTGATGGAGAAAATGCAATACATGTAATTATCTTGACTATACAATTATGTTAACTCTATGGGACTCTTGAAAGATACGTATGGGCAGACTGAAGCTTCAAGATTATTAGCATGATGCAGTCATTAAATGACCAGAAATGATTAAACATTTTAACTTGATAGTTTTTGGGTAGTATCGACTTTTATTTCATAGATTGTCAGTTTTTTATTAACATCATAGTTTATTAGCTTGAGAGTTTAATTTCTTCCTTCAACATGCAAACTAATATTGTAATAAAAAGGGAATTTTTCTCTTCAATATTAATGTTACAGAGTTCTCATAGCACTATGCTAATATCTCTTTTATAGCACTTACTTGTATCTTTTAAATTGCCTTAATGATCCCTTTAGGTTGCTGGTGGAGTTTTCTTTTATAGAAGTAGAAATTTTGCTTTAGGTGCTCCATTAATAAAAATATGGTATCTCCAAGGTTTCTTTTTAAGAATTTCCATGATAAGCTTATAAACATTGGATTAAATAGAATGAGACTATTTGTTTTTCAGTTGCTAAGTCATGTCTGACTCTTTGTAACCCTACGGGTTGCAACATGCCAGGCTCTTCGGCCCTCCACTGTCCCCTGGAGTTTGCTCAAATCCATGTCCATTAAGTTGGTGATGACATCTAAGCATCTGATCCTCTGCTGCCCCTTCTCCTCCTGCCGTCAGTCTTTCCCAGCATCAGGGTCTTTTCCAGTGAGTCAGCTATTCCCATCGGGTGGCCAAAGTATTGCAGTTTCAGCTTCAGCATCAATCCTTCCGCTGAATATTTAGGGTTGATTTCCTTTAGGATTGACTGGCTTGATCTCCTTACAGTCAGAGGGACTCTCAAGAGTCTCCTCCAGGACAATTCAAAAGCATCAATTCTCTTAGCGCTCAGCCTTCTCTGTGGTCCAACTCTCATATCCGTACATGACTACTGGAAAAACCATAGCTTTGACTAAACGGACCTTTGTTGGCCAAGTGATGTCTGTGCTTTTTAACATGCTGTCTGAGTTTGTTGTAGTTTTTCTTCCAAGTAGCATCTTTTAATTTCATGGCTGCAGTCACCATCTGCAGTGATGCTGAGGCCAAGAAAATAAAATCTGTCACTGCTTCCATTTTTTTCCCTTCTATTCCTGATGCACAATCTTAAGGTTTTTAATGCTGAATTTCAAGCTAGCTTTAAAGGGGAGACTCTTTGACCTTCATCAAGAGGCTCTTTATCTTCCTCTTCACTTTCTGCCCTTAGATTAGTATAATCTGTATATCTGAGGTTGTTGACATTTCTCCTGGCAATCTTGATTCCTGCTTGTGATTCATCCAACCCTGCATTTCACGTGATGTACTCTGCATAAAAGTTAAATAAGCAGGGTGACAATATACAGTCTTATTGTACTCCTTTCCTATTTTGAACCGGTCAGTCGTTCCATGTTGGGTTCCAACTGTTGCTTCTTGAAACAAAAGTTTCAAACCCACATACAGGCTTCTCAGGAGACAAGTAAGGTAGTCTGGTACTTCCAACTCTTAAAGAATTTTCCAGTTTGTTGTGATTCACAAAGTCAAAGGCTTTAATGACACAGAAGTCAGTGTTCTTCTGGCACTCCCCTTCTCCATGATCCAATGAATGTTAGCAATTTGGATCTCTGGTTCCTCTGCCTCTTCAAAACCTAGCCTATACATCTGGAAGTTCTCAGTTCACATGTGCTGAAGTCTAGCTTCAAGGATTTTGAGCATAACCTTGCTAGCGTGTGAAATGAGCACAGTTGTATGGTAGTTTGAACATTCTTTGGCATTGCCCTTCTTTGGGATTGGAATTAAAAGTGATCTTTTCCAGTCCTGTGGCCACTGTTGAGTTTTCCATATTTGCTGACATATTGAGTGCAGCACTTTAACAGCATCATATTTTAGGATTTGAAGTGGCTCAACTGAAATTCTGTCACCTCCACTAGCTTTGTTCATAGTAATATTTCCTAAGGTCCATTTGACTTCACACTTCAGGATGTCTGGCTCTAGGTGAGTGACCACACCATCATGGTTATCCAGGTTGTTAAGACCTTTTATGCATAGTTCTTTCTGCCCTTAGAAAAACATAAAGCTCAAGGCAAATATTATATCACTTTGTTTCAGTCCAAGTCACTTATCAATAGATTAATTTGTAAAGAATTATTGTTAAGGGGCAACTGCTTTATCACAGTCAGAGACTTATTAAAATAAAACAGATGTAAAGAATTTTTTATGTGTTTCTCAATTTTAAGTATTCACCTTTGAACAAGTCAGAACTTATATCAGTATCTAATAGTATAATCATTATTCCCATGGAAATTGTAGAGGTCACAAACTTCTCCCAATTTTTCCTGTTGTTTTAGCCATTAAACTTTTGGTGGCAATTTGGAGAGATATTCAATGAAAATATCTTCAACAAAGAGTGAAGAAAACTCTGGAGGGAATGTGGAACACTAAAAGGTGGGTTCAAACCTCAGCCATTAAGCCTCTTACCTTCTTTATCAGTAAAGATATCTGTAACTAATTCAACATTGTATTAAAGAGGGAATTCCCTGCAGTCCAGTGGCTAGGATTGCTTCCACTGCTGGGGGCCTAGGTTCAATCCAGGGTCAGGGAACCAAGATCCTACAAGCTGCAGGGTAAGGCCAAAAAAACACCCTAAACAACCCAATATTGTATTAAACAAGATGATACATTACAAAGAAAAAGTTTATAGAATAGTGCCCAACTCAAAGTTCTTAATTCTATGACATTGGACATGATATTTTTTCCTAACTATTGATATTCATATAGCACCTTTAATCCAGATAATTCAGGATGCCAGGTCGCTAAATGATGAGCAGAAACCTTAATGTTTACAAACATACTAAATGAAACAAAAGAATATAAAACAAACAAACAAAATTTCATCCTGAGAATATCCCATTCTAGCATTTGCCTTGCAAAGGGATACATTTCTGAGTTCAAATTCATCCTACATCAGTGCAGTTCAACATATTTTAAGTGTCTAGTTGATGTCACACAGGCAGTTATAGAAGACAGAGTTTCTCACTTTCAGGAGGCACAGTCTAAAAGGGAAATATTAAAATGTAATGTGATGTTCAGTGCATGGAAGAATATATAAAGTGCTATAGGAACACAGATGAAGAAGGAGTTACAGTTGCTTGGTCTGAGGGGAGGGTAAGAAGCCTTAAGGAGTTACCTAGGGAAAGTGACATTTAAGCCAGACCTAAAAGGAGTGGAAGTCAGCCAGATAGAACAGGCGGAGGGAACAGCAAGTATACAAATTCATAGAGACAACTGGGAAGACAAAGAATGCAAACCACTGCAAAGAACGTGCGCAAAACAGGACTCTTCAAAGAAAGTAGGCTAAGTTTTAGAGAAAATATTATTTGCTCCACAGTAACGATTTTCTGGACTCTTTAAGACTAACCAGCCATCTTTTGTGGGTAAAATAATTTCACATACAAGAATGATAAAGAAAATTAGCTTTATTTATGTAAATTAGAAAAATTGATAGTAGTGTTAGAATTTGTCAAATGTTTTCATTCTGAACAATTTACAAGTGTATTTATATACAAACATAATAAAATAGAGTACATCACATTATTTTTGCTTGACTCCAAGTGTCTCTCCATTCTGGACTCTCCATTCTGAACATGCCCTTCTCACTTTGGGTTTTAATTTTTAATGGGGAAGTGCTTTGTTTTGACAGTGTTTAATTCACACAGTATAACACTGAAGTGGAAGGAGAGTCAATGATCATCAACAATTAAAAAATACTTTTCAACCAAAATGACTTCATTATCAGATTTTTCTATATTAAAATATGTTTCATGTTAAAAAAACATACTTTTATTCATTGATGATCTAAATTTGTACTAAATTTGACATTTATAGAAACCCATAGTTAATTAAAATATAGATATGAATTATATTAAACTCATTGGTATGAATGTTTGCCACAAATGAAAATGAAGAAAATTGTTAGGAACAGAGGTAAAAGAAAATCCATGGCAGAAATAGAAATGCCCTGGTTACATTTAAAATGATTAAAATGTCAATTTTCCAAACTCAATACAAATAAAACCAGTAGATCATAAAATGTCATGATATTTATAGATACCGAATCTTAAGTTACACTGTAGGACTGTAATTAATTTGTACTATTACATATATATTAGATACTTCTAAACCAAGTTTACTAAATAGCTTTCCAGTCACTTACATTGTTTGAGAACTCTAAGAAAGTTTAATACAATTATTGAATAAGGCAGAATTTTAAATTAGCAATTGGGATACAATGTAAATGCAGATAATTTATTTAGAGTCAAATCTATATCTGTCAATGTATTAAGTATATCATATGTATATGGACTGTTAGAAGAAATAAATTTTGTTTTTAAAGCAGTGGTTGTTTTTTTGAGTTTAATTCTTTAGCATTTTGTTGACATTCCTGGCAAGAATTCTGACTGAGCTCTGTGGTTTTATTACATGGAAAAAAAAAAAAAAAAACACACACACACACCACAAAAAGTAAGTTGGCTGTGACTTTCCAAAGTAAGCTATTTAAATAGCCAGACCTCAAGTGCACTTGTGTCTAAAATGTCACTTTTACCCCCAAAGTGAAGGAAATGATCAAGTATTGTGTTAAGGTGCTTACTAGTTTTAAAAAAAAAAAAAAAAAATCACAGGAAGTTGGTCTTTAACTGGATGCTTGAACTCTTCCCAGAGTTATTAGTATGTTTAGATGTTGGTGTCTTGACTTTGACAGTTTCTTGATTGCCCTTTATAGCAGCTTCAAGGCGGGCTTTCAAGGCTGGAGAAGAAGCCATTACACTTTTAAAGACGGATGAGTACTGAGGGCCAATCTGCATGAGATTTTGCAAAGCAAAGTCATGGAGATTTCTCATTATGGAAGTTGCTGATCCCAGGGCATTCTCATCCAAAAGGAAGGAAATGAGGATGGGCAGAAGACAGGCCACGAGCTGAGAGCCTGGAAAGTAAACAAACTATGTAAGCCCTGGTTTCAGGGGTGTAAATGTTCCACACACACTTGATGGGAACCTATTTCCCCAACCTGAAGGGAAGCAGTTCTTCCGATCTCTTCTCCCAAATTGATACTAAGTAATATCAATACCTGGGGTTAACATCAACATCTGCCTTTCTGCAAGTGTGAAAATACAATATTAAGTGACTAATGGGATGTTTTATACTTTAAAGAACATTCAAGTTCTGACTTTGGACTAACTGTTGGTATGTATTAAGTGCGAGCACTCACGGTGCTGTTCCTCAGCAACGGCCACCAGCGCTTCCAGGACCTTTATGCCTTCTTGAAAGATCTGAAGCTCAGTAGTTTCTTCAGGTTTTCTCCTGTCTATTTCCTGCAACTTTTCCACGATAGAGGATACTAAAGAGTAAATGTATGGATAGGAAACAGCTGGATTTGGATACTGAAAAATGGAAAGGAGGAGCTGATAGGTCTTGATTTGTACCTAGTCAGATAAGAGACAAAAAAAAGTATAAACCATAAATACAAATTTACATTAAAATGTAAGATTTAAAGTTTTAAAAGTTTAAAAATGTAAAGGAAAAAATTTCCCCACCGACCCCCCGTGCCCAAACTTAAACTTATTTCTATTTTATCTTCAATTCTGTAAGTCCAAACACTAAATTCAAGCTTGCATGCTAACAGTGGCTGTGACAGCTTGGAGTGGGAATAAAGTGGTTAATTTTTCTTTTTTTGACAGGTTTCTATTTTCTCCCTTTATGTGTCTTTCGGTAATATATATATAAAAGAAAAGAACTCTGAAAAATATTTTGGAGATTTTGGAAAACGTTTTAGATGAAGAATCACATATATTTGATGCAATGAAGGTGTCAGGGAACTGTGTCTAGACTGTACTAATGATGTGTCACAACATATCAGAGGCATGACTTTGAAACTGCTACATAAAGCTACTGTTAGGACAGAGGAAATAAACAGGACAGAAGAATAAAAGATGACTACATCAGATATACAAATAATCATTGTGATGATATTGGAATAATTGTTTTTTTCTGAGAGAAAACCTGGTTCCTGAATTTTAGAGTTTATCTATTTGTGATCATGTGCTACAAACTTATTCTGTAGCACCTAAAAACATAGGAAATTAATCAAGCAAATAAAAGGATCAGAAAGGAATGGGATTAATTTGTATGTGCTGGTTTTGAAATGGGTCTCATTATTTTACAGTCATATACTGAAGGCATGTGTTAAAGTCTTCCTTTCCTTTCCCATCTGAAAGGAAACCCACTGAATTTCTAGGAAGGTATCAATTTTAAGATGCCCCTATTTCAAATTTAGTTGGTATTTTCAATATTTTCTTTAACTTTCTCTAACTACATTCTATCCTCAGGGCCAAAAAACAAGACCATTATTATTTGACTTTAACCTAAGAATACAAATTAATCCAAACCTAAAAATAAAAGCTTTATAGTCTGGTACTTTTTGTTGGAACCAACAAAATCACAATAGTTTTTAGAAGCCTAAACGTATTCCTATTATAAACATCTGTCTTCTAAAGACACTTACCATAGGATCTTTTATCTCAAGAGTGGCCTTAAATTTCTCAATACAGCGTTTCTGAAGGCATGGGATCGTAGTTACTTCTGGACTTGTAGACAAAATAAATACTGTGATAGCGGTAAGTAGACTGACTTCATCAAGTTCTTGGTGTGTTCCATCTACTAAGGAGAAGTAATCAATGAAAAACAGATCCTGATACTGTCATATTTACTGTCTTATATATCTGTGAAACTTTCTCCAGTTTGGTAGTAACAATTTTTGGAGGCACCGAAGGGTTACAGATAATAAATAGTGACTTACTAAGAATCCTGGCAAATGATATAGCTTCAAAATGCACATTTTAAGTAATTCTAGAGTCAAGAATTACCAAAGTAATTATAATCTTCACAAGTAAAGAGATTAGTAAATAAATATATATATATTTACTAGATACATGCATTTATTAGTTGTGTGACCTTGGATATTTAACCCTGTCTTCAGTTTTCTCATCTGGAAAATGAGAGTCATAGTACTTAAATTTGTAAGGTAAATGAGTTAATCCTCATATAGCATTCAGAATAGCATGTTGTACATAAATGCTCACAATAAATTAACTATTATTATTTTCATTAGAGAGAAATACAGAGGTGCTTGGAAATGGTCTTTTCTTTGCTAAGTTTAAACTATTCATATTTTGATAATACATGTGTCAAGTGAAAATAACTTAGCATTTTGTTACATATACTATTTCGTAAGAGTACAGAAAAATGTGAAAATCTGTGTGTCACAATCATTTAAAGGAATTTTCTACTAGATGTAATTTACCTTCATTTTCCAAAGTCATACTCTCATTAAATAATTTTAATAAACCTGCTGTGGAAAATCAATGTTATTTGAAAAGGCAGGGAAAATGCAATTCATTAAATTGTGTAAAAATGGATTGCTACTTAGGAAGAAATTACATATACATATTCTTTGGTAACATTCACTCATCAAATATTGAAGAAACTTTTTATGTGCCAGCGCTCTTTCTGGCGCTAGGAATGCAGTTTACAGAGAAGAAGTACTATATGCCAGGAAGTAAATAAAGAATTTAATTTCAACTAGTCACAAGGTCTGTGGCAACCAGGAGTTGCTGCATTGGGCAGTCAGAAGGTTTGAGGAGATTAATACTTGAGTTGACACTTGCAACATGGTACTAATGAAGGCAAAATACTATAGATGAGGAGAGAGAATATACTGTTACTTATAATGCCACAGTGTTTCCCATACAGCCAAGTTATTTAGTCATTTACAGTGACTTGAAACTACAAGAGCTAGTCTATGTAGTATAAAAATGTCTTTTTATTCTCCGTAAGTAATGCTCTCCTGGGTTCCTCTTCCCATTTCTTCTAAAATTTCCTTATTCTGCCACTCATGCCTCAATTCCCTTATGTGCTTAGTCTCTCGGTCATGTCTGACTCTTTGTGACCCCATGGAGGGTAGCCTGCCAGGCTCTTCTGTCCATGGGGATTCTCCAGGCAAGAATACTGGAGTGGGTTGCCACGCCCTTCTCCAGGGGATCTTCCCAACTCAAGGATTGAACCCAGGTCTTTCGCACTGCAGGCAGATTCTTTTATCATTTGAGCCACCAGGGAAGCCCAAGAATACTGGAGTGGGCAGCTTCTCCCTTCTCCAGGGGATCTTCCCAACGTAGGAATAGAAGTGGGGTCTCATGCATTGCAGGCAGATTCTTACCAGCTGAGCTACCAGGAAAGCCCAATGTTCCTCTTAATTCTTTTACCTACAATAAGACGCAAGGTTCCCTTAACATTAGCTCTATGTGGTAAGGAATTGAGGCCTCCTGCTAACAGCCAGTGAGAGACTGAGGCCTCTTACCAACAGCCATGAGCCAGAAATGGGTTCTTTAGCTGTGACCCTGGCCATGATCTTAACAGAAACTTCATGAGACACCCCAGACAGAACCACCGAGCTACACAGCTCCCCAGTTCCTAACCCTCCAACACTGTCAGATAACAAATGTTTGTTCTTTGAAGCATTAAGTTTTGGAGCAATCTGTTATGTTGTAAATGTTTTCCCTAGCACAATCAGCCCCTTCCTTATTTCTTCTCACTAGCGAGTTCAAATCCTCCATGTCCTAGCTTCATTCCCCGACAGACAACAGAAAACCATCTGTGTGCCTGTGCGTGAGGTGAAAGAGGCAAGCTCAACCTAACAACCTACACTTACTACTTTCCATCCTTACCTCCTGGTCTTCATATCGGCAGAGATTCATCCTTCTAAATGTGCTGTGAATTTTTGTTTCCTTTCTGCCTAGAAAAGGATGCTGCTTTCTTCCCTAACAGTTTCAACTACACACTATCTCCACCTTTTCTCCCCATTAGCAGGACTCTCATCTGGGGAAAAAAAAAAACAAAAAAAAAACTTCCTTGACCCTGTATCTTCCTTCGCTTTCTTCCAGTCAAGAGAAGCCTGAACTTGATCCTTCCCCTCCTTACTTCTCATTTGTGTCTAAACACTGTAAGCATGATCACCATAGTGTAATTTATACTGCTGCCTAGTCTCTAGTCATTAAAACTCTTTTCTTTGGCTTCTGTTACTGCATTATATTCAGAATCTCCTCCCATCTTGTTGCATAAACCCAAGTTAGGTGATTTCAACCATCCCATAGGTGGCACTGACAACTCCCGAATACATGCAGTCTAAAACCATCTCTAGCCAGACTTTCTTGAATCCCCGAGCACTTCATAGTTTGTTCCACTTGATTATCCTGTAGGCATTTCAAAATCAATTCACTCTCTTCCCCTGAAAACCCTCCCTTTGGTATTTCTGTTAAGACCACCATGAATGCTCAGATCACCTTACCCTTTCAACTCCTATACCAAACTACCAGTAAATTCTATCACTTTGCTCCTGTTTTAAGAAGAAACATGCCTATTAAAGGCAGTCCAAATCATTAATCATGCCAACCTTCCATCATCTGACCCTATGTACTATCCAACTTTACCTCTTTACTCATTACCATTCACTACCTTCTTACTCTTTCCCCTCAAACCCACATTCACTCATTGCACTATTGCTGTCCCCAAATATACCATACTACTTAAGTTTCCTGGTCTTGTATCAAAATGTGTGAGAATACATTTCTATGATGTCTGTGTGGAGAATGGAGAATACTTTCTTATCCTTTAAGAAACTCTTTTCAGAAATCTCTTCTGGTAGTTAGAGGGGTACCACTGAGCTCCCCTCCATAGGGGGAGGTCCTGCCCAGCTGTGAGGAGCATGGTCAACTCCCTCAGGCTGACCTCAGCCCCAGAGCTGCCTTGACTGACAGCACAGTCTTCAGGGGGCAGCCACATCTGAGCTGAAGTGCAAACACTGATTTCCTTTGAAAGGCACTGACAGGCAATATTCAGAGGACCCCCGCAGGTGTGCTGAGTTCTGCTGCACACTTGTACTGCAGTTTGACTTCTGCCTAGCAGTGCTTTTCCCACTGCCTTCAAAGATTTTTGCTCGCCCAACTGCATCTCAGCATGCAGAACCCTATACTGCGACACTCTGCCTGGTTCACTCAAACAGAACCATTCTAATTGTTTGCCAGTTGTCTCTATTCCATTATACTAGAAATGTGTGGTAAGTAAGTTATTACTGTTGCCTTCAGGAGTTTCTATGATATTAATCACCCAATGGCAATTTGTAGGCACTAGACTTCCCTAGACTCCCAACTCTGGGCACAAAGTGTGTGGTCAATTAATTGCTGCATTCAACTGAAATCTTTTTACCACATGAAACAGAATATGGTGAACTTTGACACTGATAAACAAAACAAAGAAGGCAGGGTTAATTATAATATGTGTAAACACTTTTTACAATCACAATGACAATGTTGAAAATAAAACCTATATAACAATAACAGAGAAAAACTAATTTGAATGGATATTGAACATGATACTGGCTATCATTTACTGACATACGCCAAGTAAAAAGTGAAATAATTTTCATATATGATGTTACTGATCTAACAGTTTCCTGTAACACAATCTCCTTATTTTGTTAATGAGAAAACTAAGGCTCAGAGAATTAGCTTGTCTAGTCACTTAGCACTGGTGCTGGAGTGAGGATATAAACCAGATTAGTCTTGAATTATAATCCAGTTTTCAGTATACTGTGTGTATTAAAAAATTGACATGGATGACTCCATATTTTTAAATTAACATAATTACATTTGAAGGTCTCTCACTGTCAACACACAGGCTTCTAGCCATTTTTTTGCATTAATATTAAAGATACTAAAATGAGACCATAGATACCTTCTACCTATGATACATACCCTCTAAATATGTAGTGAACACAGTCTCCTCTAGGTGAGACTGCCTAACACGATCAAGTAAACAGCTTATTCTCAAAAAACCGTCCGTCTTGCTTTTTAAAACAAACTGCACAACTGCTTCCAAAGAGCCTGACTTACCTGGATCCCAACAGTCAAGAATCGTGGTTAAAGCACTACGGAGAAGGTCCGTCCAAGCAGTATGGCTCTTTTCTGCTCGGGCCATGGGAGAAGCCAATATTCCTTTCAGAGCCTGTAGGGAAGCCGCAACCGTTGAAGACAGCTGGCCTCCAGGTAACTTCACAGCAGTTTCTCTGAGGACTCCAATTGTGAGGTACAGTATGGTAGGAAGGATTGAGATGCTTCCTATAAGACATTTTGAAAAACACTATTTCAGTATATATATAGTTCCTCAAAAGAAATTACCAAATGAGTAAGGTTATGTCAAAGATTTCTAGCTTTTAAGATTATTTTTCTTTAACAGTTTTAATAACCTTAAGATTTTAAAGGTTGGATTAAATTTGGGTTCTAATGGGAGAGGTTATTTAAATTATATCATAGTATCATTATCTTGTGCTGTGTGATTTTATTTGGTAGCTGACAAACATTGAATTTATTTATTTTTTTTACTGTGGTAAAATATTTTTAACAAAAATTTACCACTTTAACCTTTTTTTTTAATTTGGCTGTGCTGGGTGCTATATGTGGCATGTGGGATCTAGTTCCCTGACCAGGGACCGAGCCCAGGCCGCCTACATTGGGAGCATGGAGTCTTAGCCACTGGACCACCAGGAAAGTCCGACTTTGACCATTTTTAAGTGTATAGCTCAGTGGCATTAAGTACATTCACTACCACTATGCATTTGGGGGATTTATTTTATATTAAGCCTTGCAATTTGCAGTGAGTCAGTACAAAAAATTAAAGTTTCCATGGCCACTAAGTAGTTAAAGTCACTTTGTTTAAAAGGAAACGGAAGAGACTAAAGTTAAAACGGTCAATTAAGTTTTCCCAGGGGCTATCCACAAAACTCATGTAGTGTATTTTTGCCCTTAATCCTTAGCTAGTCACTTTTTCTGCACTCTTGGTATAAGGCAGGTGTGAGAATAAGGAATACAAGGTTTTAAGTCAAATTGAAGCTTGAAGTTATATTAAAAACAAGACAGCATATAAGTCTGTCAAGTCACATCTAAGCAGAAATATGCTTACCAATTAAGTATCTATTAAGTACTGAGTCCTTATTATGTGCTAGAGTACTAGAGGGTAAACATTTTGCTGGAAGTAAGACATACGTCTGTGTGTGTGTGTGTGTGTATATATATGTGTGTGTGTGTGTGTATGTGTATATATATATTCTCTATATAATAGATTACATATAATGCCTCTATAACAACAACAACAAAAAAATATGTATACACACATGGAAGCTACACACACAGAAAAACAAAACTCAGTATGAGCCAGTTTTTAGGGAAGCCTTCACAGATGAAGCAGGGCTGGAGTTGAATTTCAAAGGAAGGCAGAATTTTAGAAAGGGAAGGGGCGGTGTCATTTCAGATCAAGTAACACCACTGGCAATAGCACAGAACAGGGCTAAGCATGGACCCTCCTAGGTTTATGGTTCAGACAGAAGGTATCAAGAGGCAGCTGTGCTCGGCAGAGCCCTATGGAGAGCCTTAGACACTATATTAAAAGTATGGACTTGATTCCAAACAGAACTGGATATGGTGAGAAGCTTCTATCAAAACTGAGGCAGAGAAAGTCCATTAGATACTGTACACCAAAAAATGCCCCAGAGAGTAATTGCCATCAACTCGTTTAAAATATTTCTAAAAAAAAAAAAAACAAACCCATTGAAGAGCGTTATTTTTTTAGAGTACATGCTGTCCCTATATTTACTTTCATCCTTTTAGTAAAATAAATTACTATAATGTTAATCGTAAAGGATTAAAGACAATACCCAAATCTTTGGGTCACCATTTGTTTAATGAAAAAAAGATTAGCAACCATTATCTCCATTATCCATCAAAACCATTTCTCTCCTTTCGGGTCAGGTAAAGCCATCACATACCACAACATACCTTCAGGAGAGCACACTGCAGGAAGTTCAGAGAGGATAACCAACGCAGCTGAAACCAACCTGCTTCCATCTTCTGACAGCACCTGTGGCTTTGCTGCTTTCCCTCCTGGGCTACCTGTCAATTTAGGATTCAGCCCTGGGAGCTGCCTAACTAGAATGCACACACACAGCTCCAGTGTTGCAAAGACCAAAGACTTCCCAGGCACAAGTCCTCCTGTGTCCTTTCCCTCTCCAAATTCTGGCAAGGTTTCCTTTTCAGCAGCCCCATCATCGACTAGAAGACAAAAAGAACAGTGTTGAATAAATACTTCACGTTTGCTTTGCTTCTGTTGTTAGGTAACACATTTAAATGGGTCAAGCCTTGGGTCTTAAAGAATGAAAGAGAAAGCAGTTATGGAGGCAAAAGGAGTTGTCTTTATTTGCACTTCTTGTAGTGGATCAAAAGAAATCCTTGGTGACCTTCTCATCCTTGCAATATTGTCTGATTAACTCCATGCAGTTAAGATGTGAACCTGATAGCTAGAGCTCCAGCACTGACTTCACCACCTTAAGTAGTTGCTGGGCAGAAAGATAGGGACTGAGGTCTCTGATGTCTTTATGAAACTGCCATCTCAGCCCAGGACTGCCAACCTCTGGAGTTCTTGTAGATGAGAGAATAAGTACTTGTGTTTTAAATCTACTGTTGTACTGGGTTTTGTTATATGTAGTCAAACGTAATCTTAAATGATATACTCACAAATGTCAAATCAGACTTATAAATGAACAATTTAATCACTTTATAAAACTAAGCCATTAAAAAATTGTCAGTAATTCTTTCCCTGTACACTCGTAAACACTGTTAAGTACTCAATCCATATAAGGGATTTTTTTTTTCTTCCAGGGCTGTTAAAATTCTAATTTTCCCAAGGAAAAATACTTTAACTACTGACAGTACCCAAGGTAACATGCAGAGATGAATGAGAGAATCTAAAGCCATACCTAGAGATGTTTCATTTGTACTATACACAACAGATTCTCAGGATGACATAGATACATAAGCAATACTTTAAAAAGCTTTTTTTTTTTTAAAAAGGAAATGATGCTATGTGATTAATTTGGCATTGTGGTTTAATGTTCACCTTCTGCACTTCGTCTTTTCTCCTTCACATGTTCTTGAGCCGCACAGATAATCTGCCTGACCACTTCAAGAGAAGCCAGTTGAATGGAAGGTGATTCTCGAGTCAAAATTACTCGATGTAGTACATTCAACAACTCAATACCCAAGTCCTATGACAGAAAACAGGTGAGAACATTTTGAAAATTATATACTTGAAACAGTGTTAGGGCAATAAAGTTATGTAACACTTGCTCCACTTTAAACCATCTTCCAGGTTGGTTTCTGTCCAGTCTTGTAGGAGATGGCACTATGACAATAGATCATTTTCACACAGGTCCTAAACTGAGATAACAAACAAGGAAATTCCTAAAGCAAGATAAAAAAACATGGCTCAAAGTATACAAGGACTGCCAGATTCAAGATAAAAGATTCCCAGAGATATATTAAAGTTTTCTAATACTTATGAATGGCGGCAAAAATGACATTAACAGCGTGTAAGTTATTAAGCATAGAATGAATATCACTCAAAAGAAAATACACTAGAAGAACATTACTTAACTTTCCCCCTGTTCTATTGGTCACTCTGGTGACTTTCTTTCATCTTTGAAAATAAGTGTGAAATAGTCATTATAATACTTGTTTTAACATACAGAATTAACAAGCACAAAAAGTTCAAAACTTATCCATGTGCAATTCAAGTTAGGCAGGAGCCTGAGTCATACTTTAAACCCAATAAACGATAGTGGTAATAAATAACAGTCTATACAGAGAGAAAATTATACCATTTATTTTTCTTAACATCCAAAAGTCAATTTAATATACAATTCAATATACTGGTAATACTGGCTTCCCTAGGGGCTCAGTGATAAAGAACCTGCCTGCCAGTACAGGAGTTTTAGGTTCAGTGCCTGGGTCAGGAAGATCCCCTAGAGAAGGAAATGGCAACCCACTCCAGTATTCTTGTCTGGGAAATTCCATGAACAGGGGACTGTGGTGGACTACAATCCTTGGAGTCACAAAGAGCCAGACACAACTTGGTGAGTAAGTATTCACGCATATGGTAATACATGATGCTAAGGGTGCCTGCCCAATGCATTGTTGCTCTTGGGAAAGCAGTTAAAGGAAGTGCTATACATTGTACAGTGATCCTTCAAATCATGGTCACAATTAGATCTGGTATTACTGTCTGACTCCACCTAGAGGCTAGTCAGTTGTCTCTTAAAAAGACCTTGATGGAGAAATCAGCCGAGAGGAACACTACACAACTGACAGTTAACAACATGAACCAAGAGGATTCTCTCTTGGGAAATGGGGAATAAGATACAGATGTATATGAGAAGCAGAGTGCAGTGAAGTGGCAAGAAACAAGGACAGTACAAGACAGAAGCTTCCCATCACTGCAGAAAGTTCGCCTGAAGAGTTGCTACACAGCGTGGTGGACTGGTGGCAGCAAAAGTAAGTGTGGCAGGAGCAGAGACAGAAAGCGGCAGGCAGAGTCAGCACGGCTGCTGGTGGCACTTCAGTTCGGAGGCCTGGCTATGCAGTGTTTAGTTTCCTTTTTACTTCTACGTGTTCACCCGCTGTTCACTATAGGAAACTGAACATGTTTCTGCTGCTGTGCCTTGGAATCTACAGAAGCCTGACAAGCAACAAGAGATCACCTGATCACTGCCAATTTTAGATCTTGGCCAAGGAACATCTAGAAGGGCCTGTAACGCATGTAAACAGGCAGTAATGCTTTCCATGGTTGCATCTGAACGTAAGGAACACAGAAACTTCACACTGATTCCTGTAGAAAGTAGAGAAAGAGAACAAGGCTTCTTTAGATTCTTGGTTTCTGATGTGAAAAAAATTTTCTATTTTGATAAGATACACAAATAAACTTAGCAAAGAAGCAATGCAAATAAATCACCATGAATTTAAGACCAAACAATTAAGTGGTAAGGCAGTCTCTTTAACGGTTTTTATCAACATGTACACAAATAATAATCTCAACTAGGCTTGTGCACTACTGCAAAAATTATAATAAAATTGTGCCAGAACTTAACATGGAGAGTTTCATTATTCTGACTAAAATTTATTGATTACCATGTATCAGGCATTGTACTTTAACTATATCATTTCACTCTTACAGTATCTCAGAAAGTAGGTACTATTATTACCACTCCTTTTGAGTACATAAAGCTTAAATAGTTTGCTAAATGTCCGTTAAAATGAGGCACACAAAGAATTTGAACTAAGGTAATTAAACTGCACAGCTTATGCCCTGCCAGTCTTTATTACATAAAAGTTTGTTTTTAAAAAGTTCTCAAGGCAAACAGAAACAAAATTTTAATATACCCAAGGATATAGCAAATCTGATCATGTTTGGCTTCAGAAGGAATAACAGAAGCTCGATGAACCAGAAACCTTATTAGTTAATTACTGACCTTTATAGCCCTCACATTTCAGTTAGTAACTTATTTATAGGTAATGATCTAACAGGTGGTTTCCTCAGAACAAGGTTAAGTGTGAAAAACATTTAATCTAGAAACTCACTGTATCTAGAAAGATACCTCATTTTAAAAATGAAGTTCTAAGAAAGCCAAAAAATGGGTGAAACTTCATAAATTTAAAAATCTCATTTATCTTTGACCTTAAATATTGATGCAGGTCTGTATGTGAATATACTTTCTTGAACCTTGTAATCCTTGAGGATGGGGAGGGAGGGGTAGATGACTCAGTATACTGTTATTGCCTAATAAAGAATGAAGTTAACAGCCACAAAAGCTGACAGGTAAGAAAGCACAATCCAAGAAAAACTCCGTATGGTTGGCAGAGGGTAAAAAGGGTTTTACTGACCTAAAATAAGATGGAATCTCTCAGTGTAGACATCCTCAGGGGACTTCACTGCAGGTCCAGAGGATGAGCCTTGGCACATGGAAGTTGGTGTCACAGGCCTTGAGAGATTAGGGGCTCCCTCATCTGGGTCAGCAACGACAAAGCCTGTGCTTGTAAGCCACAGTGCTGTGGCATGCAAGATAAGCGCCCAGGAGTTGTAATAATGTCGTTTTGCATTTTCACTAGTCTCTGCTGTGTAGAAAGCACCACCTACAAAAAAGGGAAAGCAAACAGTTTCAGGAGGAATAAATGAAGAGATTTGTTCACAATCCATTTTCCCTTTTATCTGTTACAAGAGATAGACTGTTTCCAGCCTGTACCCTGTACTTCAAGGCAACTACTTGTTGACTTTTATCACCAGTTTAGTTTTGCCCACTTTTGGACTTCACAGAAATGGAAAAATACACAGTATGCAACTGTTTGTGACTGAGTTTTTGCTTAACAGTGTTTTTAGAGATGGATCATCCATGCTGCTATATTATCAATATTTTGTTATCTATGACTTTATTTCTCCTGAGCATACAACTGTTGGTCACAGTGCTTACGTATCCTTAAAACCTCATAAGAAATTTGTAGGCTAACTCTTTTTCTTTTCAATTATAAAATATTTTAAAACAAATATGTGATATGTGTGTGTGTGTGTGTGTGTGTTTAGAATGCAAAAGGTTCATACAGTCTGAAGAGAAACCATGTATGTGTGCATGCTCAGTCACTCAGTTGTGTCCGACTCTTTGTGACCCCGTGAACTGTAGCCTGCCAGGCTCCTCTGTCCACGGAATTCTTCAGGTAAGAATACTGGATTGGTTTGCCATCTCCTCCTCCAAGGGATCTTCCTGACCCAGGAATCGAACCCTTGTCTCTTGCACTGGCAGGGGGATTCTTTACCACTTAGCCACCTGGGAAGCCCAGAGTATGTATATGCATGTATAAAACAAATGCTGATACTCACCTACCTCTAAGATTAACATTTTGCCATTCTTAAATCTATTTCTTAAAAAACAAACAAAACCACTAAAACTCTATATACCACTTATTCTTGCCCCTCCTTCTACAACCACTTTCCTCCAGTCACTGTGAGTCAGTCTCAGGTCTTAAACTTTCACACTAGATGTTTGTATTCATAAATAATAGATGCTGTTATTTAGTGTGAGTTTACTTAAAAGGCCTCATATTGTGTGTGTGCTTTTCAAACTTGCTTTCCCTCTTAACATTATGTTTTAGAGATTTACATATGTTGATTCATGTGTCATTCATTTTGGCTAATAAATTTTTTCAGTAAATCAACGTATTTCCATTTTTAATGCTATTAAAAGGTACAAAGTCCAATAAATACTCTGCATATCTTTGTGTATAATTGCAATTAAAATTCTAATAGAACTTGATAGGCTGGCCCTAAAATTCATAGCAAGGAGTGAAAAAAATAATAGCTGTTTTGGAATAACATGAAGATTAAAAGCAGCTGCCAGATATCCAATCCACAAAGTGTGATATTAATAACTGAGTATAATAAGATTCCCTTGGGGGAATATATGTATAAAAAAGAGTGGATATATGTATATGTGTAACTGATTCATTGTGTTATACAGCAGAAACTAACACAACACTGTAAAGCAACTATACTCCAATAAAAACAAATAAAATTGGACCCTTATCTTCATTCCACACACAAAAAATAAATTCCAGCAGGACTAAAATCTAAAATGTAAACGCAAAAGTGTAAAGCTTATATATCTTTGTGATCTTAATTTAAAAAAAGTATCATGCATTACAGAGGAAACATAAACCATAAAAACTGATTACATTAATTTTAAAAAGGTACCAGAGCCAAGCCAGAGGCTGAGAGGACAGCTTCCAGATATGGAACCGCAAAGGAAGAGTATTAAACATATGTAAGGATTAACCAGTCAGTAAGAAAATGGCAAATATGAAGTAGAAAATGGGCAAAGATGATGACTGCGATTTATGGAAAAAGAAACTTAAACAGCCCATAACCTGATGAAAAAGATTTTCAATCAAGGAAATAAACCCATGAAATTCTTTAAACTCATCACATTGGTAAAAAAAATTAAGTATAGTAACATATAATAGAGGGAAGATGTAGATAAACAGAGGCATGCTGTCAGTCATATACACTGCTGTAATCACACTGGAGAACGATTTGGCCGTTATTCTTGTGAGTTAACAAGAGCGTGCCTCCTGACTGAACGAGTTGACTGCAGGGTCTCTACCCTGAAGCAACTCTTGC
Organism: Odocoileus virginianus; assembly: GCF_023699985.2. Classification (NCBI taxonomy): domain Eukaryota; kingdom Metazoa; phylum Chordata; class Mammalia; order Artiodactyla; family Cervidae; genus Odocoileus; species Odocoileus virginianus. The sequence continues at coordinate 33,575,648 of NC_069689.1, read as the reverse complement.
ATGACTATTCTATGAATGAAAATTATTCTTGAAAAAAATGTTTCAAATAAACATTACCTGCTAGTGGAGAAATTTTGAAAATACATGTTATTGACTGTCATTCTAGGAATTACAGTAAATATTTCACCCCCTTACCTTCAATAGGAAGCTGAGAGGCAAATTCTGAAGGCAAAGTTAGGAGAGCAAAATCCTGAAGTGCAGCTAGCCAGAGCCTACTCAATGTGCTGAGGTCTGCGTGGACTAAGTCAAGCAGCCCGTCTGGTGAAATCGACCCGTTTCCAACGCTCTCTTCTGAACAGGCAGGAGTCTTTAAAGGTTGTCTGTGGTTTTTATGCCTTTCTACAGCAATTATGTAGACCTGTGTAAAGGTTACTTTATAAATAGGAAAATCTTAGACCCACAGGTGCTACAGTATTATTATCTTGCAGACTTACTTACCTTGAACCTGCCTCCTGGACTTGAAATGCACATGATACCAAGACGGTATACATGTGCAACCACATACAAAACTGGGGTAGAAAGATCCAAAAGCATTTATCTTCACCGAGATATGTTAGGATAATAAACATTTGACAAGTATGCTGCCACATTGCAGTTTACAGCCATGACAGCTGCAACCAGATAATCCTGGCACCCTTTTTCACTAAGCCTGGCTATGGCCTTGGCTACAGGCAGCCATCTCTGAATTCAAATAAGCTGAAATAATGAATATTTTCTTTCAATGTTACCACTAAATGACTTACAAAACATTTACCTATAGACTATAGGCAAGGACTACAGAATATTAAAGTATTCAACATAGTACACAATGTGTACTATCTATTTATCCATAGCTCTGAAATCCAAAAGCTCTGAAAAACATAATTTTGTGGGCAACAATCTGGTGACGAAACACAAAAAAATTTATGGGAGGCTATTTATACAGTGTGACTATTCAAACATTTTCAGATACATTATAAATTGTTTGATTATAGATTTTATGGTATTGTCCCAAACATCCTGGAGGGATACAGGAAATATGCATCCAAATTTTAAATCCCAATTTATCTGGCTCTAAGGATTTCAAATAATTATGGACCTCAATTACATGGAGCTTGTTGGCTAGTCATTATTTCCACTAAGGAGAGAATAGGAGAAAGTAATGGCTTAAGCAAGAGTATAGAGACTCAAATGATTATAAAAAAAATTATAAAACAGTAAATTTATAAAACAGGTTACAGAAATTACAGAGTATCTGTTTGTTCTACTAAAAGCATATGTTTAAATCATTTAGAGTTGATTGTTAAAGATCATTAAACCCAACTTAAGTCTAGGCAGAACTCTTTCTGACTGAAATTTGTCAATACTAAATAATGACGAAAACAGAAACTCAACAATCTTCTGGTTTTAATTAGCCCTGCTGAAGAAAACCCTTTCTCACATATTGCCTGCAACACTCAGTTGCAATCTGAGACTATAAAAGAAAACCCTTTCTCACATATTGCCTGCAACACTCAGTTGCAATCTGAGACTATAAAAGAAAACCCTTTCTCACATATTGCCTGCAACACTCAGTTGCAATCTGAGACTATATATATTTCACTACAGTGATATATGAACCAGGATTGGCCAAATCTGATAACTGTTGAAGCTGGATAATGGGTTTGTATGAGTTCATTACAGTATTCTATTTACTTCTGTATATATGTAACCATTTCTATCATAAATTTTAAAAATTATGTGGCTTTCTTCCTGATTAGAAAAGTAAATGAAGAAAAGCTAAGTACTTCCCTCTTAAGATTTTTTTAACCCTAGGAAATAAAATGACTTACTTAATATTCAAAAGTCATTTTATGAAAGAAAGAGCTCTAAGAAATATTAAAGCATGTGTTATAGTTGATAGAATATATGAGCAAACCCACATTTCCAATAATTCAGGTTTCAATAAAAGTTGATTTCCATTGACTATGATAAAGTCTCTTATGACTGCCCCCTGCTTGAAACAGCAGATAAGACAACAGGAGAGTACTTTAGAATCCTTGGCCAAAATATCAATTAGCATATAAATATATCTCATGTTGAAAGTCTTCTGTTAACCTTAAACACAGACTTGTGTTTTAAATAGCTAATTTCAGTTTATGGCCTAAGATGTTTATTAACAACTTCCAAAATTCTAGTCATAAATTGAGACGTACTAACCTCTGCCCAGGCTTTTAGCACAGCTAAGATCTCCATGGTAGAAGCACTTTCATTATATAAGTGACTAAGAGCTTCTTTTCCAACCTGAATTTTTGTTAATGATGCAACAAGCAACTGATGAACTCTTCGGATGTCGTTAAGGTCACTTACAACTCCACTTGCTATCCAGGCACTGCAAACCTAGTTTTTTTAAGAAAATCAAAGATTATATTTAAAAACTATAAACACCCCCTTTGGGAGTTCAGCAAAGTTCACTCATATCTCAGGAATCTGGTCACTTAAATCATCTTGCTATAAAGAAACCCAGTGGGAGGCTGCTGATAATGATAGTCAAAGTCAGCATTTCAAAAGAGAATGAGACAGGGCGCTCAGGGCCGGTGCGCTGGGATGACCCTGAGGGGTGGGATGGGGAGGGAGGTGGGAGAGGGGGTTCAGGTGTACACAGGTACACCCATGGCTGATTCATGTCAATGTATGGCAAAAACCACTACAATATTGTAAAGTAATTAGCCTCCAATTAAAATAAATTTTAAAAAAGTCAAAAAAGAATGAAATCATAAGGTTGAAGAAAGAAAGCTGTGCTAATAAGTAAATAAAGAGTTTTAGATGTCATTAACATAGAGAAAATAAGCCATGAAAGGCACTACTTGCATAATTGTTTGGATTAACATTTGACTTATATCTCCAGTCTTAATTATTTCATCTTATTATTTTAAAATCAGGGATTAATTGCACCTCGATGAAGATTTTTATTCTTTTGAAGATATCTTTAACTTTTAAAACAAAACATCATTAATAATCCTCCAATGCAGAAAATTTACTCAGTTACCAGGGTCCATCTATAAAGGTTTTCCTGATTGTCACGATATTTCATGAAAATTTATTTTTCCTTTACCATATACTTATTTAGTTCACATTTCCTTTCACAAAAGATTTCAAGTGACTTATAGCAAGAACACATATAATAAAATGAAAAATTAGACTCAGTACAACAGTTAACGAAAGTCTATGAATATTGAAGGTACTCAAACATTTCCTAAATACGACTGAATTTGAAAAGTTGAAAGAAATGAGTAAAATCAGCTTTTTTCCTTTTTTTAAATAATTAATTTAATTCACACCAGTTCTGCTCTTATTTCAGACCATTCAGGGCTGGATATTGAATGCTTGACAACACCATCAAGAAAAGCAACTATTTAAAACTGTGTACCATATGGCTCTTAGATATCTGAAAAGATGCTCAACCTCACTTGGCACACAAATCTAAACTATCCCGAGATACCCTTTTTACTCCATCACAAAAATCTAAGTTTGACAACCGACACAGCTGCTGAGAAGACAGGCACGTGCATACAGTGCTGGCAGGAGTCTGAAGTGGTTAACACTTGTAATTACTCTTTAATTACTCTTTAATTCAGTTTTGGGGGAATTTAGCTCCCATACATGCTTGGATCCAGTGAATTGACCCATACAGAAGGAGGGTCATTAACTGCAGCACTATCTCTAAGAGCAAAAGACAAAAAAGAGCCCCTGTATTTCCATCACCAGAGAACTGGTGATGTACCCAGATACTGGACTACCATGCAGTTACAAGAAAGAAAAGGTTCTGTATATTTAAAGGGTGAAGAAAAGGGGCAGCTGAGATTAATGGGTGAGTGGACAACTGTAACACAGAACCTCGGTATTAAATACAATCTGGAGAGCTGCTTCCTAAAGGAGGGCTCACTATTTACCTGACATGCTTTGGCAGTGACATCAGGTGGTGTCTCTGAGGTGAAGGCTGGTCTAAGTGCCGCTCCTACCTGGCAAGAAACGATATGCTCATTCAAGCATCAATAAGTAAGATAGCACAAACTCTTTTCTCTTTTTAATGTTATCTTAAAATTATCTCTTTATAATAGGTATTATAAACACTCTTTGGTTTTGCCTGCCCAGGATGTCTTTCCCCGCTTTTGGTTAAGAGCATCTCAATTCTCCTTTGGGGAACTTTCTTTCTCACCAACTCTTAGCCTATGTGGTTGCTATGGAGCTAACAGCACTGTCTGGCTCCAGGGACCCACACTGGTATAATGAAAGCTCTCCTGTAGATGTTTGCTGGATGTACTCAGAAAGAAGCGCTGTCTTTAAGAGACTCTAGATGCTGAGAGCGCCATTTTGATACCACTCGGAGAGGGCAAATTTGAAAAAGAGCCAGTGCAGGAGAAAGCAGAGCCAACTAAGATTCCCCAGGACAATCTTCCTTTTCTGCTTAAGTGAGTGGTAATTTTATTTCTATCATTTGTAATTTTAAGGAGAATAAAAATATAACAGAGCTCCATAATATTTAGACTACTATGTAGTTGTATGTAACTCCCATCCTTTCCTTTTCTCTTTCCCTAAACATACACTGACAATACCTGTTGGGAAGATGTGATGGAGCCTGCTACCAACTGGCGAACTGCTCTGGATTCCCTAACTGCCAGGCAACAGAAGCTGCCTCTGAATCGTGAGAGGCATGAAGGACTACATGTGATGTGTGTGCTGTAGCACGATGGTTTTCTCATCTTCCTTGTTCCTCCTGGGCTGCCCAATGCACCAGTCAAACAAACACCAGTTAAAAAGATTGCAGAACCAGTAACAGACTCTTAAATTCTCTTCTGAGTTCAGGGGAAATAGAGGAGATTATATCCAGACTAGGAGTCGGAATAGTAACCTGAAGATGAAACATGCATGTAGCCTAAATGGAATGTTAATGATATTAACGATTTGGTGTTATCTTAAGCTTATTTGGATATTCTGTAAAGAATTTCATTATCAAAGTCCTTTATTCCCCATAAGTTACCAAGGAGGTTATAATTACACGACTTAACTCTTAGCATTAAAAAAAACCTGTTTCATGAATTATTTTGCTTTTACTTGAAGATTTCTTCTTCAAACATATACTAATTAGACTGGTGATATATTAACAGAGATACACACACATTTATGTATCAAGAGGTGACAGGCCAATTAGTTTCACAGACTTCTAACCTGGGTGTTTAATAATAAGATTCTCTAATAGAAAGTGCTTACATTGGCTTGATACTGTTCCAGAATCACATGACCTGGAAACTCTGGTTCTGGAATTGTTGCAAATCGCCGAATAACCACTAACAGTGTTTCAAGGCCAGAAAGACGGAGCTGGTCACTATGATCTGTGGCAGCCATAAAAGCCATGCGAATTAAGTCAGCAAGATGTAGCACCAAAAAGTCATCTACAGGATTAAAAAAAGAAAATCTTATTAAGAAAAAGAATATGCTGGAACTAAGATTGATGTTAAGTGCTAATTTTTCCTCCTTTTAATTTCATAAGCTAGACTTTTCAAGTACTTTTACAGTTTTACTGTTTGTTACAGACCTTAAAGCTAGATTTACTGCACCAAGGCAAATACTCAGACACAAACAACTATCCCAAATCAAATAGTAATACAGCTTTGAAAAAGAACAAAGACAGAATTAGCATCCTTTAAAAGAATACTAATAGTATTTTCAGTAAAAATTTTTTTCAGACTTTCTGATAAAAGCACATTAGAAGGTATTTAGGAAACTTTGGGTTTTGATGAATTACGCAGTAGTTTAATCATTCTCTTCATGTCAAGTTGAAGCTAAAAGATAATATTCCTTTAAAAAAATTTTATGTGGTTCTTTTTATGGACTATGGGCTTCCCTGGTGGCTCAGATGGTAAAGAATCTGCCTGCAATGCAGGTTTGATCCCTGGGTCAGGAAGAACCTCTGAAGAAGGGAATGGTAGCCCACTCCAGTATTCTTGCCTGGGAAATCCCATGGACAGAGAAGCCTGGTGGGCTGCAGTCCATGGGGTCACAAAGAGTCGGACACGACTGAACGACTAACGCTTTCACTTTCGTATGGACTACATTACCTTACTTTTGCATCTGCTGCCACACACACAAAAGATGGGAGCATTTAAAAAAAATATTTCTAGCTATAAAATTATAAGTGAGAATTCCTTTCATGCCTACAACATATTACTTGGTATAATAATTCTACCCGGGAGAGACATAAAACAATCATTTAAGTGTTCCAACAATAAAATGTTTACAGGTGCAACAAACCTTTACCTAAAAAAAATTGAGACTAATTCAAAGAAGTATACTAGTTATAGGTCATACTGAACAAACCAGCTCATCTTAGTAAGTGCTAATTACAATTTTAATCAAGAGCATAGGAGTCAGTAAGCACACTAATTTTATACCTATCAGTATTAGTACTCATCACAAATAAAAGACTCAATTTCCAAAATATACTAAGAGCTCATTACAACTCAAGGACAAAAAGACAAACAACACCATCAAAGAATGGGCAGAAGACCTAAACAGACACTTCTCCAAACTATATATACATACAACCAAGAGGCACAGGAACAGATGCTCAACGCTGCTAATTCTTAGAGAAACACAAACCTACAATGAGGTACCACTTCATACCAGTCAGAATGGCCATCATTAAAAAGCCTACAAATGTTAACACAAATGTTGGAGAGAGTGTGGAGAAAAGGAATGTACCATGTTGGCAAGAATATAAACTGGTACAGCCACTATGTAAAACAATATAGAGGTTCCTTAAAAAACTAAAGAGCTGCCATATGATCAAGCAATCCTATTCCTAAGCATATATCTAGAGAAAACCATAAACTGAAGATATACACACCCCTGTTTTCATAGCACTATTTACAACAGCCAAGACATGGAAACAAGTGAAATGTCCACTGACAGATGAATGGATAAAGATGTGGTATATACACCCAGAAGAATATTATTCAACCATCAAAAAGAATGAAATAATGCCATTTGCAGCATCATGGAATCTAAAATATAATACAAATCAACCTATCTACACAACAAAAACAGACTCACTGACATAGAGCGCAGACTTGGTTGTCAAGGGGAGTGGAAGTAGGGGAGAGAAGAAATAGGAGTTTGAGATTAACAGAGGCAAACTATTATACATGGGATGGATAAACAACAAGGTCCTACTATACAGCACAGGGAACTATACTGAATACTCTGTGGTAAACCATAATGGAAAAGAATATGAAAAAGTATATAAATATATAAATGTGTGTATAACTGGGTCACTTTACTGTACAGAAGAAATTAACACAACACTGTAAATCCACTATACTTCAAAAAAATGAAGCAAACGAAAGACAACTAAGAGACTCAATACATGCCTGCTTGAAAAATAAAATAGAAATACCTAATTCATAGTCTCAGATGGGGAATAACAACATCTTGCCTTGGGATTCTTTTGTCAGGTAAAGAATATTTACAAGGGATTGAGGTATGAGCATTGTGTCTGAATATATGTGTTTAAGTGAATTAAACAATAATCAATATGTATTTAGGTAAAAATAATAAAACCGAACAATAAAAGGTCAAACAGGTCTCACAAGTAGGTTTACTTTTACAATGAGGTAGACTCAGATGTTTTCAAGGTAATATCCATGGAACCAAAATAATCTGTGAGCAAAATAGCTATATTTTGCTATACTTAATAGTTCTAATAAAATAAAATTTGGGAATGCACATACTCCTTTCCAAGAATGTGACCATTCTCTATCAACTTAATGTATCACATTATGCCCACAAAACAAAAGTGAATGCTGATTTAAGAAGCTCAGTCATTAAGAATGTATCTGAACGTTAGGAATGTACTACAGGCACACAGCACCTCTGTGTGTATCACTTGGTCTTTTCGCTGTTACGCCACTTACTTCTTGAATCCTTCTTTTTCAGGTCCTGTGCTAGAGCAACGTCAAAATGTGCGCTGTGTGCATTTTCACACTGGGTGATTATCCTACAGACGCATTCAGCAGCGAAGACTCTTGTAGCCCATCGGGGATTGGTGAAAGGGTGAGGCCTGCCATCACTTCTGCTAGTCAGAACTGAAGCGTCATCCCCTCTATCTCCTTCCTCTTCTTGCATTGTATCCACACACGTTACAGCTGCAAAATCTTTTATCAAGGGAGAATATACATGGTTTCAATTGGAAGATACACTTACAAAGGGTACACTTATAAACGATGGAAGATACACTTATAAATGACCTTAAGTACAGATAATTACTGTTCATCAATCATACATCTTTTAACAATGTAAAATAATCATGTCTGATGACTATTGATAACAGTGGTTACCTCGAGAAACACTAAAAAAACTATCCTTAAAAAATGACGAAAACAAAGTGTATTTAAAGTGAAAAACTGCACATGATACTAGAATAATTATCAATCTGCTGTATGTAGATGGATATACTTAAGGAAGCACAGAATTCTGTGGTAGGGAGTATGGTGGACAGAACTAGATATGTTGTTTTAACACTGGGCCCTTGAATGAATTTAAGAAGGTTCCTGAACCCACAAAAATATCCAAAAAATACTTTCTTCAGGATAGACCCATTGGTGTATTTACAAACTCAAATTATCCAGATGACTAGAGCAAGTAAGGAATAATTTTCCTTTAATATTATACTAATTTCTAACTTATTAACTATTTAACTCAACTTAAAAATGTAACTTGTGACATAAACCAACTTGTTTTTCTTAAATTATCTTTTATGTCAACATTCTTTGAGTGTGATACAACAGATAGCAAAGATGTTATAAATAAAGTTAAGGCAAACTGCTGTCTTAAAACATCAGTGGAGACTGAAGACATCAATAGAGACCGAAATGTATGTTTTTCTAGTAAGAAAGGATAGAGGTAAACTACAAAGGATAAAAAGAATAAACAATGGAGTAAACTGAGTATTAAGTTTACAGAGTGACTATAAAATTTTAAAGCGGATAGGTTACCTATCTATGCATTTGTAGTTTTTCTTTTAAAGAAGTCCTTTTAAGTTCTTAAGTAGTGGGGACAGAAGAAAACATCAAGAAAGGAAAACATGTACAACATAATGGTGGAAAGAGCAAGTGTAAATAACTGAAAAATAGGAATATCAACAAGAACAGAGGTAGAGAAGAATACAAAAAAAAAAAAAATCAAGCCAGAAATTTTATAGTACCTTTCTTCTTTGAGACCAGAGCTACATTAAATTATAAGCCTTAAGTAACTTGAGTTGAGAGCTACTGAAATATAATGAAAAGTTAGATGTTAAAGTCATGCAGGCTAAGGTTTGACTGTGTGTGTCTTTGGGAAAATTACTTATCCTTTGAAGTTTTGTTTTCTCTTCTGTAAAATGGAATACTACTGCCTACTCGTAAGATGGTTACAAGAGTAAATGATACATAATATGTATAGTACTTGAAACAGAAATGGTTTCTAGCTTCTTTCTTTCTCACTCACTATCTCTCTTAGTCCAAAGGTACAAATTTTAAAGACTAACACAATTATAAGAGGGAAAAAAGTAAGCTTTAAGTGCTGGACTTAAACACTAGCATTAGAATCTTCATTAAAGAAAAGCAACAGTTTTACCCCAAATATCCAAATTAACAAATTAGCACTAGCAGACAATTTTATATAACGCTTTTACTTTCAGTTGTATTATGTTGGCTGGTAATCAGTCCCCAGTACTTACCAGCTGATGCAGCGAGGACATCTTTACAAAGCTTTAACCAAAAGGAAAGTTTATCCACTGCCATAGATGTGAGCATGTGATTTAAAGTCTCTTTGATATCATGGCATAATTTCCGATCTGTTTCTTTGTCAAGTAAGGTCAGTAAGGTCCCTTCAAGGCCCACCTCTCTGATGTTAGCATCTGACAAGAAGAAAATCGATGATCTAAGTAATACAGAAAACAAAACTGCCATATGAGAGGCACACACATTCAGCGGTTATTAAAAATACTGCATGCAAATCTATTCCAAAGAACTGGTCCACATGTGGCACCCTCAGTCTACCGAGGGCTATTTTAGTTCACAACTGAAGTTTGGTTACTATTCACAACACTGCAAAGTTATTTTTTATGCAATGTCATTAAAAGATAAATCTCTGAGTTTACTAATGTGTTTTCCTTAAATCAGGTAAACATTTTAACCCAATTAGCATGCAATACTTCTAAAAATTTATACAGTTACTTGGAATGATTGTTTTATCTTCTCTTTAGTAAATTCAAATAAATAATCATAATTAAGCATTACTTATTCTGGTATAAAGGCTTTAAATTTATTAACATGAGAGTAAAACTCCGAAAACAACTATTATATGGAGAAGAGTGTTTAACTACTACAACTAAGCTACAGTGGATCTAAGAATACTATTGAATTGATATAAATTACTACACAGTATTCTCACTGCAAAGTAACACATCATCTCAAAAAAGAAATATAAGCCTTGATCTAGTATCTATTTCCCCTAATTCTGGAAATATAAAAAGAACAAGTACATTTTCTTGGGAGGATTTAACTCATTTGGCAATTATGAAAGCATTTAGTTTCTAAAGATTATGCTACTATTAGACTATTTAAAAGAAGAGTTATCTTTTAAAGATCAGAAGGAGGTGGTAGGAATGTTTCTGATTAGGGGTCTAAAAGTTAGAACAGCCCAATGTAATGTGTGAGTCATGACTGGATCCTAAATTTGGGGGTGGAGGGTGGGCATGAGGGGGAGGAAGGAATTTATAAATGGCATCTTTTTTTTTTAATACAATAGGAAATTTACATGAGGACTACACATTCTATGAAACTACTAAATGTTGATTTTACTAGGTTTGGGGTAACATGTGGTCAAGTAGGAGCATGTCCTTCTTGAAAGATGCAAGTAAGTATTTAGGGGTAAAGGGTCCATGATGCCTGCAACCTGCTTTCAGATGGTTTGGCAAGAGGTTTATGTGTTATTTTGAGAGATACACAAAGTAAGTGTTACCAAGATACCATGCAGGTAAATCTATGTGTTCACTTGCATATTTCTTCCTATTTTTCCATAATTTGAAAAGTTTAAGAATTTTAATAAGAAGTTATATAATGAATACTATCTTACCCACATAGCTTATTCAATAATTATGTACCAGCATATTAACATAACAAATCCTAAAGCAACAAATATAGATAGTTCCAGCAGTGAATATAATTTAAAGGTCACTTTGAGGAAAAAAATAAATAAATAAAGGTCACTTTGGGGAGAACCCCATACATAGTTAGATTACAATTTCTCTGGTTAAGTGATCACAGAATAATCTGCAAACAAGTTCTTCAACCTATTTGATGACTAGTATACAAGTTCAGCAATGCTGATACAGTAAGTCAGAGCCAAGGTTTTAATATAATAATAAAACTAAGTTAAGAGTTATCAAACGGTGGCTCAGAGGTTAAAGCGCCCGCCTGCAATGTGGGTTCCCTGGGTCGGGAAGATTCCCTGGAGAAGGAAATGGCAACCCACTCCAGTATTCTTGCCTGGAGAATCCCATGGACGGAGGAGCCTGGTGGGCTACAGTTTAAAGAGCATGGAATAACAGTAAAACACATTATGGATCTGAGAGCTTTAGATACTGGAAAGCTTTGAGAAGTCTGAGACTTTCTCAAAGTGTGATAGCACTTTCAGTTCAGTTCAGTTCAGTGGCTCAGTCGTGTCCGACTCTTTGCGACCCCATGAACTGCAGCACGCCAGGCCTCCCTGTCGATCACCAACTCCTGGAGTTCACTCAAACTCATGTCCATTGAGTCTGTGATGCCATCTAACCATCTCATCCTCTGTTGTCCCCTTCTCCTCCCTCATTCAATCTTTCCCAACCTCAGGGTCTTTTCAAATGAGTCAGCTCTTCGCATCAGGTGGCCAAAATATTGGAGTTTCAGCTTCAACATCAGTCCTTCCAATGAACACCCAGGATTGATTTCCTTTACGATGGACTGGTTGGATCTCCTTGCAGCCCACAGGACTCTCAAGAGTCTCTCCAACACCACAGTTCAAAAGCATCAATTCTTCTGTGCTCAGTTTTATTCATAGTCCAACTCTCATATCCATACATAACTAGTGGAAAAACCATCGCCTTGATTAGACCGGACCTTTGTTGACAAAGTAATGTCTCTGTTTTTTAATATGCTGTCTAAGTTGGTCATAACTTCCCTTCCAAGGAGTGTCTTTTAATTTTATGGGTACAGTACCATCTGCAGTGATTTTGGAGCCCAAAAAATAAAGTCAGCCACTGCTTCCACTGTTTCCCCATCTATTTGCCATGAAGTGATGGGACCAGATGCCATGATCTTAGTTTTCTGAATGTTGAGCTTTAAGCCAACTTTTTTTCTTTTTGTTTTTTGTGGGGCCGGCCGGGCGCCGGGAATAAGCCAACTTTTTTACTCTCCTCTTTCACTCTCATCGAGAGGCTGTTTAGTTCTTCTTCACTTTCTGCCATAAGTGGTGGTGTCATCTGCATATCTGAGGTTATTGATATTTCTCCTGGCAATCTTGATTCCAGCTTGTGCTTCCTCCAGCCCAGTGTTTCTCATGATGTACTCTGCATATAAGTTAAATAAGCAGGGTGACAATATACAGCCTTGATGTACTCCTTTTCCTATTTGGAACCAGTCTGTGATTCCATGTCCAGTTCTGTTGCTTCCTGACCTGCATACAGGTTTCTCAGGAGGTAGGTCTGTGCCTGCCTGTACCACCTGGTCTGGTATTCCCATCTCTTGAAGAATTTTCCACAGTTTATTGTGATCCACACAGTCAAAGGCTTTGGCATAGTCAATAAAGCAGAAATAGATGTTTTTCTGGAACTCTCTTGCTTTTTCGATGATCCAGTGGATGTTGGCAATTTGATCTCTGGTTCCTCTGCCTTTTCTAAAACCAGCTTGAACATATGGAAGTTCACGGTTCAAGTACTGTTGAAGCCTGGCTTGGAGAATTTTGAGCATTACTTTGCTAGAGTTTGAGATGAGTGCAATTGTGCAGTAGTTTAAACATTCTTTGGCATTGCCTTTGGTTGGGATTGGAATGAAAACTGACCTTTTCCAGTCCTGTGGCCACTGCTGATTTTCCAAATTTGCTGACATGTCGAGTGTAGCACTTTCACAGCATCATCTTTTAGGATTTGAAATAGCTCAACTGGAATTCCATCACCTCCACTAGCTTTGTTCGTAGTGATACTTCCTAAGGCCCACTTGACTTCACATTCCAGGATGTCTGGCTCTAGGTGAGTGATCACACCATTGTGATTATCTGGGTCGTGAAGATCTTTTTTTGTATAGTTCTTCTGTGTATTCTTGCCATCTCTTCTTAATATCTTCTGCTTCTGTTAGGTCCATACCATTTCTGTCCTTTATTGAGCACTTTGGAAACTATATATTTTAAAAGTGTAAGACATTATCATTTCTCTTTTTATACTCTGAATTTATATGCATGTTTGTGTTAGTTATATGATTTTCAAATGAAGAGATACACTTAAAACCTTACTGGCCAAGAAATCCTTTAATTCAGCTCTACAACATAGAAGGGACAAAGAAATCCTTTAATTTGAAGCAGATTCATCTATGAGAAATTTTATTGAATTAGATTTGTGGGGAAGAAAGGCACATATGATAAATGACTTCAGGCCTAAATGCAATTTCAATCCATTGTAAAAAAACTCGTTCAAAACCAATAGCTCTCAAACATCAGTACATATTACCATTACTGGAGAAAAATAAATAACAGATCACTGGGCTCTACTCCCCCATTTCTGGCTTAGACTTGGGATGGGGCCCAAGAACTTGCATTTCTAACAAATTCCCAGGAGAGCTGGATGTTGCTGCTGTGGGAAGCCTGTTTGAAAACCACTGCTTTAAACCAGTGAAATCACTGGTTGGAATGATAATAACTGTTTAGCAACCATCACTTGTAGCAGGTTTAAGACATTATATACTAACTTTTAAATTTCCCTTTAAAAACTCACATTTATACAGAAGCTTTAGGATTAAAATAATCATCTGAGCTGGAGATAATATTGATAAAGAGAATTACCCAGAGTCAGTTCTTCTCTGCTGTTCTTAGCAAGCATAACAGCGTGCTCTGAAACTTCAGCTGCTTCTCTCTGAACAAGCTGACGTAAACAAGCCAGTACTGCTCGTCTCAGTAACAAATAGGGACTACAAAGATTCACCTGAAAAATACCATTTGGGAAGTAAAGGAACAGAAATTCTTCGTGACATTCAAAAAGTCTAACAGATTACTCACTGAACCCCTCTTATTTATTAGATATACAGAGATTTCTTCAACTCTCTTAGCATGTATTTTTTACTAAATAACTTAGAAATAGCTTAAGGAGTAATACATGTACTTATTATGCATTATTCATAAACAAACCCAAGCAAAAGTCTCTTGATATTGTTAGAATACATAAAATGTTTATGAGTAAAACAGTTTTGAGAGACAAAGGGATACCATTGAGAAAGAATTTACTTGCAGCTTTTATATACTATTGTATATATGGCTCATGGAACCATATACTATTATGTTTTAAGTGGAACTATATACTATTACATGCTCATGGAACTATATACTATTACGTTTTATGAATCTCCAAGTATAAGTTTATATAAATATGTATGAGCACTGTAGCATAGTGATTAAAACGGAGGCTCTAGAGTCAATCTGTCTCAGTTTGAGTCCTATATCCATACCTTACTAGCTGTGTAACCATGGGTAAGTTATTTAAACTCTCTGTGCCTTAACTTCCTCATTGGTTATATGAAAATAGCACTAGCCCTATCTCCCAGGGCTGCTGTAAAGTCAACACAAAGAAACATGCAAAGGTGCTTAGCACAGTACCTGGCAAGTAGGAAGCATGCTCAGTAAATGTTAGCTAGTATTAATGCAGCCTGTATCAATCATAGTTTATGCAGATGCCATAGAGAGTAAGTAAACGCATTTTCAAATAAAGGCAGAAAGAGTCTTAACTCAGAAAACACATTCACTAAAAGTGCTCTCTAGAGACAGCAAATTTTTATAGATAGCAAATTTTTTCATGCATATCTACTTATGTGTGGATATACATATATGTATACAGATATCTAAATATTTTCATGATAGAGAACATTTCTGCTCTAATGACAGACTCAATACATATTCTTTTTACTGAGAAGTATTTAAACAATGTAAATCTCAATAAGCTGCATCTACCGAGGGTAAATGATAATATGAATGGTGATATACCTTAAATGAGTAATGAAAACAAGTCACAGGTGATTTCATAAGTAGAATAAAGCCTAGAGATTTTCAAATTTATTTCATTCCAACTATGAAAATAAAGACCAGTTTGGTGTGGCTTATGACAATAAATATCTTCAATAGTGCTTTTCCAAGCAGCATTTGAGAAATAATGGCATAATTCATATAAGTGCCTTTAGATATGGTTTATGTGGGAAAGACAGGAGTGAAGTAGATGAGTTTGTTGAAAAGGGAAGAGGCAAACTTCTGAGAAAGAGTAGGTAGTGGCAGGTGGGTTCTGACACATGACCTATGCAAAGAGAGCTAAATCCTTAATTTTATCATGAGCTAAAAGACAAGGTTTGTAAATATATCATCAGTGAAATATATGGATGAGATCTGCTTTATAAATATGTTCTATTATACCCTCAAGTACATGTCATGAACAGTGGGAAGACAGGAATGCCATTCACAAAGTGTCAAGGTTATGTCATTCTAGTCATGTTTAAGAACTCTGCTGTTAGAAACTGGTACACAGGATAACAGAGAAGTTAAAATGAAAAAAAAATTAAGTTTATTCATGCCCAAGATTACAGCTGTATTTAACAACAATAGCAAAGAAGCACTCTAAAGACAATTTTAAAGAAAAGTTAATGAATCTACTAGCTATATTAACTGGAGCACATACAAGCATATAATACAAGGCAGGTGCAGCATTTATTCAGGCTGGTCATATAATCTTTTAGCAAAAGCATGCTCAAAAGTATTCTTTACTTTTTCGGTAGAAAAGATATTAAAGACTGTCACACAAAACAAAATGGGATGCTTAATATCTCCATGTCATTCTCCAGCATTTATATTGGGAAGAGGAACAGAGTAGATTAAGGCAAACAATCAAGCAGGCAAAATACAGAAATTAAAATAAAACTATAAGTACAATTCTGAAATGAATATATTAAATCAAAATGATGCAAAATTAAGTGCAAAGAGTGAGTGCACCAGCTGGAGGTTAGGGAGGATTTGTTTACATTGGTATTAAATAAACACCATGTAACATGCTACACACACTAGACTTTGCATTAATGGTTAGCTTAAACAGAGAGATGCAGAGGAAAACAAGAACATCTACAACCAAAGAGGTGGCGGGGGACACAAAGAAATAGCACTGCAAACCTCAAATAAAGTTAGGAATCGAGGGTCAGGGACCTACCAACACAGAATTATCCAACAAGATCTCCTGCACAAAAACAAATGACAGACTGGTCATGACAAAAACCAAAAGATAAACACTAGGATGACTCTGACAACAGTCAGCTAAGCATTAAAATATACATGTTGATAGAGCTATCATTCAAATTGGCTTAGCTTCAGCTTTAAAAATATGCCACAAATACTTCATTTTCCAACTTAAAACATGAGTTGAGCTAAGATTTTAAAAACAGTCAACTCAAGATGTAAAGATATACAAAAATACAGTAATTTTAAAATGCACATTTGTGTAATTATGTTTTCCTTAGGAATCTTTCATCAAGCCTTAGTAACAAAACCAGATCAAGTAGACATAAGTGTAAAAGGAGTGATCTGGATTACCTTCACATGAACAGGTGTCCCATAAGAGACAAAGTTAATCGTTTACCTCATCACGAGTTAATCAGATTTTTTTACTTTTAGAAGCCAAGTTTTAAAACTGTGAGTAGTCAGAATTGCAAGTGTAGCTAAGGCCAAGTTCAGAATGGACGTTAAATAGCATGCAGTTAGAAGAAAATCCTTTATAGTAAGATTCTTTCCTAATGATTAAATGTATTCTGAATATTCAGAGAGTTTCAGTTAATATGAGAACACATCGTGCTAAATAATTAATTTCTATGAAGAAAAGAAAACCTGAACATAAACTTGTTAATAGGAAAGCAGAAGCAATTTTCTTATTATAGGGCATACTTTAAAATATAATAAATTTAGGATAAAAGTTTTACTAACCAAAATTTTAAGTTCCAAAATTAACACACTATAGTGACAGCAATTTTTTAATTTAATTTCTGTATTAAAAAAATCATTTTATAGCTTAAGTATTATGAGTAACATGAATAAGATTTGTAACTGTTACTTCTGATTTTCTCAGTGGCTCTAAATGTACCTAAAAGACACAATCTGAGAACAGTCTCTATTCTTTGCACATAACCTCCTCAGTCTGGGAAAATAAAAGAGTAATGAATGCGATCAGAATTAATTCATCAGGAATTAGTAGTTGTGCTCTTTATTTCTCAATGCTAAGTCACTTCAGTCGTGTCCGACTCTGTGCGACCCCATAGACGGCAGCCCACCAGGCTCCCCCGTCCCTGGGATTCTCCAGGCAAGAACACTGGAGTGGGTTGCCATTTCCTTCTCCGTTATTTCTCAATAAACTCTACTTAATGAATGAATTCATGTATTAAAGAAGAAATCTTAAATGGTTATTAATGGAAATTTTCTACTATGATTCAAGAAGAACAAAATGGTAGTATTGATATATTTAAATGGAGAGCAGAAAGTTAGGTCAACTTGCAGAGGAGTGGGTTATCTTTCAATAGTTAGTACTGGCGATGGTTCTTCAAATATAAACAGCAATATTCCTGGGAAAACTTGCTGAATGATAAAGGTAAAATTCTTTTCCAGGAGGTGCTATATTCTCTAATACATGTTTAATGCAGACAGAAACCGAAGTTTCTATCAGGAAAGTTAGTCATCTTCTCTCCTTAAGAGTCTTACATAATTATGACTATGACAATCAATATGAAGATAAATAAAATTCTATATCTAAGTTATATGTTAAGAAAATAAAAACTACTACAATTTACTGAGTGGTTATTAATGCCGAGGACACATGCCTTTACAGGTGGCATCTCGTGTAATCCTTGTGTTTTACAGACAGGATAGATGAGGCTGGGGGAGGTTATGGGACATCCCTAAGGCCACAGAGCTAGGAGGGGGCAGAGTTAAGAGGTATCCATAACTACCAAATCAACATGAAATAACGAAAAGAGGACTGGAGAAATTCAGAAAGCTGGTTTTAGACTTAAGGCTACTAATACCTAGATAATACCTTGGTCAAAATATTTCATTTTTTGCTCTTTATATTTTTATTGAGAAGGTTGATTTTAATAATGTTTGAGGTTCTTTCAAGGTCTGAAATGATGCATATTTTGTCTCAATTTTGAAAATGAAAGGTCTTGTCCACAGTGATGATTCTCAACTATCATGTTACTAAGGGGAGGGTGCTGTGAACATCACAGGGGCAGGAAAAGTTGGAAATCAATGGTCTTAAGTTTTAACTCCAACTGTAACTTTTTCAGGCAAGTCCAGCTAGAAACTGGTGATGCTCACAGTAAATATTAAAACCACTGATGATCATGAACCACCTAATCAGAACTTTTTATTGATCACCTTCACCTTCTATGTTCATTAGACTCAATGTTAGAACCCAGATTGAAGCATAAGATGCTAGAATATTTAGGAAAAATATTTCATCTGCGATTAAAACAACTTCATATGTAATAATTTGGAAAAGAGTAAAAAGAAGTAGGGAAAAAATTGCTATTACCATATAAATATTTCCACGTCCCACAGCATTTAGACAGTACCTGGGATGTTAGCACTCAGTATATCTTTACTGATTAATGGATCAATATTTCAAATACTAAGTTTAACATTAACGGAAGGAAAAGTGAATTAAATATATGAGCAGTTTAAGATATGATTATATGAAGCTACCCCGCACCCTCCCAAAATAAGACTAAAATTGAGGGAAAATAGCTATTGTATATGGTCTAGAGATTAACTGAAATAAATTTAAATTTCCAATAAAAGAAACTAAGGACATATGCAATTTTATACTCACACAGAGACAGCTGACCAGGCTAGACAAGTTGACATGTCGTGGAGCAAACATATGAAGCTGCTGAAGGCAAGAGATGGCCTGAGCTTGGACAAGGCAGTCTGGGTTATCTTGCATCACTGCGCAACCCAACAGACAGGAACTTCTTAGGGTAGAAACAGAAGTGCTGTTACCTAAGATGAAAGCAGAAAGCTTTTAATTGGCCTATAAAATCACTACCCTTGAAACACGTATTACTGGGCTTAAAATTTCTTTTATCTCCTCTAATTTTAAACTTGAGGTTCTGCGAAGTAAATTTCTTCTACAGAAGGAGAGATAATCCAGGTTGTAAGTTTTTAGATAATCTTAGTTATTTTTAGTTTGAAAGCTTTATGGCAACACAAATAATTAGGCAAAGAAGAACCTAAGACTGCAGTTTACATCAAATTTTCATGGAAAGTAGAGTTAGAAATTGCTAATAATAACCCTGTTTGTATTAGCTGAAGGTTGCTTTTATATATTAAAATCATGTATTTTGCATTTGAATAGATCAGAATAACTGAGTTTTGAGGCTTAGCCATTCATATCTTATGAGAGATAAGAGGTTTTTAAACTATTCCATTTTATGTTTGTCATTTAACTAGTTAAGGGAAGTATTTTTAAGACATTATCTTTCTAAATATGGTCCCCATCTTTTCAAAATAAGAGAAATCAGACTGATTGGCATTTCTTTTAACAAAATATACTGAGCACTTACCATGTGTCAGTTACAGGGGTTTTGCAACTCTTATTTGATAGAAGAGGAAACTAAAGCTTAGAGACATAAGAATTTTCCCCAAATCATCCAATTAACTAATGGTTAGTGAAGCTTAAATTTCTATTTTTTTTTCTATTATGTCATCACTCAGAAGTCAGTCTTCCCAAGATTATTCTCAATATTCTGCCCATATTTTTGAAAAGAACATTCTGCTAAACTTCACTTTATTGAGAAGTGTTTGAGTCAATGAGAGGAACTGTTTTCATTTTATGCATATATTTTAATGTAAAATAACACAAAAGCAGCCATGCATACCTTGTAGCTCTGGACCCAATGTAGTAATAAGGGCATTCAAACAGCGACCTAGACTTTGGTGAACTTCAGCATGAGTAGGAGGCACATTTAACAGCAACATTATAATAAGAGAAAGGGTTGGTTCTGCGTGTGTATAATAGAGTGGGCCGGCAGAATCAATTATCAGTGAGAGAGAATGCAGTGCCCAGGTCTGTGAAGACAGAGAAAAACAGTTAAAAATGTTATAGCAGCATTAAGAAACACAAAACACTACGAACTGTTCTTTTATTGAAATGAGTGATAAAGTAAGTATCACAGTCAAGTGTGTGTTATTACTAACTCTGAGAGAGAAACAAGGAACTTCAGGAGTTGAAAAAAAACAACCGAGAGACCAATGTCCAATTCAGAATGGCATACATAGGGGCTTCCCAGATGGCGCTAGTGGTAAAGAATCTGACTGCCAATGCAGGAGACATAAGAGATGAGGGTTCGATCCCTGGGTCAGGAAGATACCCTGAAGGAAGGCATGGCAACCCACTTCAGTATTCATGTCTGGAGAATCGCGTCGCAAAGAGTCAGACACAACTGAAGTGACTTAGCTAGCATGCACACATGTGGATATATCTCAGAATTGAGAATCCCAGGATCATGTTTGGTTCTTTAGCTAACGGCTTGAACTAAATCTAGTGTGTTGAAAACTGTTTACTGCTTAATCTATACAGAGAATGAAAATTCAAATTTTCAAAAGATTCAACAATATCTCAACTACATGAAATAATACAAATCTCTCAGAACACAATATTGAAGAAAGCCAAACATAAAAAAGTATGTACTGTATGGTTCCATTGACATAAAGTATAAAAGCAGACAAAACTAATAATCACTGATAATCAGTGAAGTTGGATGGTGAGTTTAATAGGTTCTTTACAGCACGTTCTCTACTTTTATGTATGCTTGAACTTCCTACAACACAAGTATCTAAAACGTCTCCCTTTAGGAAATCAACTAAGAAAGTTTTACTCCTGTTATCAACAAATATGTAAGAAAAACTTACAGTATTTTAAAATGGTACAAAGATGAGCTCCCATTAGGTGAGAAATGGCAGCAATCAAGAAGAGTCAGACTGATGACACTGGGTGCCACAGAAAGAAAAATTTAAATTAATCAACAAAAGAGACTCAATAGAAAAGGAGTCTGTTCAGAACAGACTTTTTGAAGGGGGAGAGGAGAAATATAATAAATAGAAGCAAAAAGTACTGTATTAAAGGAATGAAGAAAGGATGGAATACCTTATAAATCAACTCAAGTAACAGATGATCTGAAAAATACTTAGTAATATGGTAATTCAAAGAATGACACCCATGTTAGATACTGAGTTTGACAAGGTGGTGGTTAATCTGGATCTTACAATACTAAAAAATGTGGATTATAAGATAGGAATAGAAAGAGAGAAGAGCAACAGGAAAAACCCGAGCGCAGATACGAGAATGCCATGTTGGGGGGAAAGCAGGAAGATCATCTTAGGAGAAGATCAGTACTTTGGGTTAATAAACCAAGAAAGCTTCTGGGTCAGCTGATGGGACTTCAATGAGGAGTTGACTGAAGAAGCAATAAGCAGTATCCCCAGCTTTTTGGTTGAGAAGTGGCAAGATGAAAATTTTCCAGGCAAACACTTCTGGCTTCATATCTAGGTAGAATTGTAAAGAACCTAAAAATAAAGTGACCAGATAGGAGGCTACTATAGTAATTAGGGTCACACATGGGGGACAGAGATATAATAAGGGGACCAGAAGAGCAAGAAGCACAATCATTCAAGATGTGATTAAGATCTCAGGAGAATGATGACTGGCAGAAATTAATAAGTTAAGTATAATAATATGGTAAAGTGGTTAAGAAGATGAGTTTAAAGTCCATGACTTATGTTCTTCACCTGACTCCATGATATATTAGTGGTTCTAAGTGTGAGCAAGTTACTTAGGTTCCATAAGCTCAGTTTTCTTTCTATATAATGGGAATATACATCCTAGATAACTGTGAAGATTAAATACATTAATATGTTTAGAAAAATGTAATACAATGCCTGGTGCCTGTTAAGTTCCACAAAATAGTAGATGTTATTTTAAGATAGAAGGCAGATCCATTTTCAGAAAATGATATTGAATTTGACTTTAGATACTGAGTATGAAGTAAAGATAGTGATATATGAATTTTAAAAATCCACTGAGGTTAACAATGGTTTTGATTTTATTATTTAGCAAGAATTATTATACAAATTAGTAATGGTCAATACAATATAATATGCATTATCTACAAATCAAGACTTTCAAGGAAGGTATCACATGGGGTACTCACCTGCACATCAGGTGAGGTGCTGTCCTGAGACAAAGTATAAAGGATTCCAACACAAGAATTCAAATGTTGAGAACATATTCCTCCTAAGTACCTATGTAGGGATCCCAAAGCCAATGAGTGTCCTGTTCTGGTAACCGCATCCCTTGCTGATTTCAGTCTGTGATTATGGAAACAAAAATAAATGATAATTACTGAAATAAACCAATGCATGCACAGTCATTTAGGGAAACCTTTTATATGAAGAGCTACAAAATTCAGAAATATATTTTCAGTTAACTGATACAAAAAATTCTGAAATAACCTGAAAGGTATATTGAAAAGAGAACTATTTTAAATAAAAATGTCTTCACATATGTGCTGCAAATATTGAGGCCCACACACCCTAGAACCCATGCTCTGCAACAAGAGAAGCCACTGCAATGAGAAAACCACACATCACATCTACAGAGTAGCCCCCGCTTGCCACAGCTAGAGAAAGCCCGCAACGAAGAACCAGCACAGCCAAGAAAAAATAAATTTAAAAAATTTTAGATGTCGTCACATTATTAATAATTTAAATATAAACAATTTCAATGTCTTTCAGAAATATACACTAAATTTATATGGCATGCATTATTACCTTATTAAGTTACCTTTTAAAAACTCTCATTGCGGAGATACTAATTCCATATAGAGTTCCAGCTCAAGAACTTTGATTTAAAAATTTAATATAGTAAGAGAACTCATTATTCATCAGGAGTTTTCACTGTATTCTAGTTTACACACTTTATATTTGGTCCTTTAATCTTCTCAGGAATCGTGAGATTCGTACTATTATCAACTCCTTTTTACAAATGAGGAAATCAAAACGACTGAGTCATTTTGGCCAAAGAACTCTTACAAAGTAACCAACTATTAAATGGAAGGGTGGGATTTGAACCAAGTTAGCAATCTGACAAGAGATGTAGAGTTCATAACCAAATCAAGACATACTCAGGAGACTAGAAGGTCAAAGTGCCTTCTGCATTACTATCATGGCTACTAACTTTATATACACATGTAACTAATAAAACCATGAGCATTTGCAGTTGTTTTATTTTTTCATACTACTTTCATATTTATTTTCTCATTCACCTTAACATTCTTAGGAGGCAGGGCATCATTAATAAACTTCTATTTGAAATAGAGAAAAACTGGTTAAGAGGTTAAGCAACCAGCTCATGGTTACAAAGCTGGTAGGAATGAACATATAGTTTATGTTTCCTAATCTGCAGCCTTTTTTCTTTTCAGGAGATTGTTTTACTACCTATCACCGATATTTTATATGATGAAACTCCCTAAGTTTCTTACTCCCAGAGTCTACTGGTGGCCTATTACATCAATCATATAGACAGTGATCTTTCTCATATAAAAACAAAAACCAAAGTAAAAATATTAATAATAGTTTTATGTTCCAAGACAAGCAGTCCAAGGCAGTGGGGGTGGGGGTGGGTTCCACTTTAACCCTAACTCTAATCCTAGTTGATGCTTTTGAAATGTGGTGTTGGAGATTCTTCAGAGTCCCTTGGACTGCAAGGAGGTCAAAGCAGTCAATCCTAAAGGAAATCAACACTGAATATTCATTGGAAGAACTGATGCTGAAGCTGAAGGAAGCTTCAATACTTTGGCCACCTGATGTGAAAAGTTGAATCATTAGAAAAGACCCAAACGCTGGGAAAAATTGAAGGCAAGAGAAGGGGATGACATAGGACGAGATGGATGGATGGCATCTCCGACTCTATGGACAACAGTCTGAGCAAGTTCGGGGATACAGTGAAGGACAGGGAAGTCTGGTGTGCTGCAGTCCATGGGGTCACAAAGAGTCGGACATGACTGAGCAACTGAACAACAACAAAATACACCTTTCTCAGCTTTTTAAAGTTATAATCAGAAGTTTTGTAAGTTCCAACCAGCTATACACAGTTTTGACACATATCTCATGAATACTAAGTAAGAAATTCACTTACTTGTCAAAGCTAACTTGAGCTAATGCAGCAGTAAAAGCTCCATCGTCAACTACTTGGGCTAATCTAGCCCATGCCTCTGCAGCTGCACATCTCAAGAGGGGGTTGGGACTTTCCAAGGCTCCCATCACCAGTGCAAGGACAGGTCTTCTCACTTCTTCTGGACCCAAATGTCCCTTAGAGCCAGCCACATACTGAAATATGTAAAAAATGATCCAAGCTTACAACTGTAGTAAATTCTCTTATCCAGTTTGGAATGTATATTCTGGTTAACCAAATATGTTCATATTCGGTGACTCCTACTTTAAAAAAAAATCAAAACACCAGAAATACACACTGAACATACAAATATAATTTACTTTTTCTCACGAAGTACTTTAGAATTTTAAGCCTCCAGGGAAACAATATAGTGATCAATTATCACTACTACATTTATGTTCAAAGAACATTAATAGGGATTTCCATAAAATAAATGACCAATGAAGCCTATTTCATTTAGAAACAATAAGTCACAAATGCGACAATGAGCCAGATTTGGTCCACAGGCCATAATCTGCCAATCCCAGGTCTGCGATATTAGGCTTGGTAGGTTTAAGCATGTTTCTAAAATAGTATTATAGGTTTGACTTCTGACCAAGTTTTATATGGAGAAAAAGTAAAAGGGGAATTACAAATCCTGAAACATCAAGAAAAATTTAAAAACACCTTCCCTCAACCTACTTAGTTGGCCACATATTATGGGAAAAAAAGAAAATCAAGTAAACGGGAATTTAAAAAAAATAGAATTACCTTCAAGAAACTAGCAACTGAAGAAACGACATGTAACTGAACTACTTGTTGACGGGCTCCTTTTGCATGCTTTATACTGTCCAAAAGCTGTTCCAGCACAAGAAGCCTAAAATCAGAAACAAGATTTAAAGATAAATTAAGTCAAAGGGCAGTAAAATTAAGTATCCACTACTAATCTGTTCGGTTGCATTTTATTGGAGCTACTAAAATGAGATAAACTGTTGTCAAATACACTGAAGCCTTTTGGGAAATGAAAATATAACCAATGCAAAAGTATTTTGACTATGTGCCATTGCACTGAGGGAGGTACATATTTTGTAAAAAATAAATAACATGTATCACTTAATGTAGATTTACCTGGGCAAATTTGGCTATTTCAGCAACTATTTTCTAAAAAAGGGTATTTTAAAAGTTACCTGCATCAACATTTTTGTTCTTAGTAACAGGACTTATTGGATTCAAATACATTGCTTCATTTTAAAGGCATCATGGAGTTCAGTTAATGAGAAGAAGCACAACCTTTTGAACCCCAGCTATACCTTAAACATGTACGTGGGGATCATACTATATATAACACAGTTTTTACACTTGCTTTTCTCATTAACATTACCACTTTATCACTTTTCAAATCATTTTTATTCTTAGATAATTTTCAGGAAGCCAAATTTTACTATACACATTCTACAATTTATTCAACCATTCTCCTACTAGTGCAGAGTAATATTCTTATTTTCACAATTCTACAATTCCACCTATAATGAATGTGCATATCACTTTTGGTCTGAGGTTGAATGTGCTCGTTAGGTTTTAATGTATTAAAAAACAATGTGAGTTGTTTTTCATGTTCTCATAACACAGGAGTTTTTAAATCCATTTGATGAGATTAAAGCTATGTTAACCATGAAATAAATCACCCCCTTTTCTCCCCACCAGTTATTCTGTTTATAAACATTGCTTCAGAGCTCTGAATTTCCTTTCTCTCCCTTTAAAGCAGGAAGTAAAATAATATTTAAACTTAGTTTTTTAGTCGTGAACATCTTGATGGCAGTCAGAGACCTTATATTCTAGCTTCATCTCTCCCGTGTCTGGGTTTGGCAGCAGTCAAATGTGCTCACTGAACAATCATAAAGGACGGGTGCACCCAGTGAGTGAAACAGGCATGACTGGGTGAAGATGGCATGTGGGTATACGTTTACTCAACTCTACTGTGCTTCCAAGAATATTTCTAAAGCCCTTAACTAAATCTCTATCATTCTGTTGAGCCCCAAAGGCCCAAACACAGTTCTGCTCCAAAGGATAATTCTGTTATCAAAACAGAATAGATATGGAACTTATGTTTTTTTGAAATAAACTCAGTTGTGGAAGAAGTTAAGTTAGAAAAAAAAGGAAGGTACGTGAGGTTACACTATATGACTTTAGGAAAACAATATACATATAATCAATTCAGAGAATAAACATAGTGAATCACTAAAAATTTAGGGAAAATCATAGTAACTCTTTAGTCTATTTATTTAAAGATTTATTTCTTATTTTAAGGTTGATTCAGTTCATCACAATAAACAAAAACCAGAAAAGCACAGGAAAGAAAAATAAAATTCACCCCAAATCCCACCATTTAGAAAGCCTTATTTTGACATCTTTGGTCTAGTCTCTCCAGATTTATGGATCATTTTTTAAAAATTGGTTTCACAGTGTACATACTTTGTTAGTAACTTTTTTATTTCCCTAAGCATTAATCCCACCTTATTAACTACTGTACTGAAATAACTTTATTTTTCTCTTTTTTTATCTTGACCTCCTGTGATTTTGTTTCTAATTCAAGTATAACTGATGTACAATATTGTGTAAGTCACAAGTATGTGATATAGTGATTCACAATTTTTAAAGATTATATTCCATTTATAGTTATTTTAAAACAACTATATTCCCTACATTGTACAGTATATTCTTGTAGCTTATTTCATGCATGACAGTTTGTGCCCCTCAGTTTTGTACCCCACATTGCTCTCCCCCGCCCCCTCCCCGCTCCCCACTGGTAACCACTAGTTTTGTTCTCTGTATCTGTGCGTCTGCTTCTCTTTCATTGTATATTAACTAGTTTGTTGTATTTTTCCAATTCCACACAAACTGAAATAATTTTAAATTGCTATTAGAATTAATTAACTAATTCTCTAGTTTGGAATATTTAGGCCATTTCTAGTTTTATAACACAATAAATGTATCATATAAAAATTTTCTGTTTTCCAAGACCATATTTAAGTCACTTTGCTTCAAGAAAATATTTATAACCAAACTCCCCTGCGGGAAGAAAAATTATGGGTAACTATATGGTCAGGCTTATGAATTTAAAACCTAAGACATCATTATTAGACCATATCGTAGTCACCTGTTATAATGAAACTGTCATGTTGAAAGTCCTAAAAATTACGTAAGATTAGAGCTTGAGAATTTTATTATACTGTAATAAAATCTGACCTGTACTATTTTCGTGCCCACATTCATAGGCCAAAGACCCTAAATAAGACTACCAGAGCCCAAACTTTTTTCTCCATCCTTTATTCCCATATTCTGACACAGATATCAAGAAAACATTCTGACTCTTCAGGAAGATGGAGATGATCACTTTTTAGTAATACTGAATTTGTATTCCTAAGTAGTATCAATTATATAATTATTAGTTCACATTAATATAATTAATAAAATTAGCTGGTGCTGAAGCTGAAGCTCCAATACTTTGGTCACCTGATATGAAGAACTGACTCATTTGAAAAGACCCTGATGCTGGGAAAGATTGAAGGCAGGAAGAGAAGGGGATGACAAAGGATGAGATGGTTGAATGGCATCACCGACTCAATGGACATGAGTTTGAGCAAGCTCTAGGAGTTGGTGGTGGACAGGGAAGCCTGGCATGCTGCAGTCCATGGGGTTGCAAAGAGTTGGACACAACTGAGAGACTGAACTGAACTGATTAGTTCAGAACAAAGTTAGATAATAAAACTTTTGAGACTGGATGAAATGAAAACATACAAGTAATTAAGTAAACAGGAAAGACATAAATATTGAAAATGCTGATTTACCTTTCTTATACATTCAGAGAGAGGGTGTATAATGGGGAAAATTTTTACTACTGAGAGCTATAACTATGCTTTTCCTCTCTCTCCATCAATTTACACTCTCTGTTACTTCATAGCATTTTTAGCACTGTTCTCTGCATGCCAGAAACACCTAAGGTGTTTAAAAAATTTTAATGTCCAATGTAGTATGCATACCATTACTATTAAATCAGAACCTACATTTTAAAAAGTTTTAAAAAATTATTCAAATGACTGCAATGTACAGTCAAGGTACTTAATTCATGAATTAAGTAATTCATTCTTTGTAATTAGGTGCAAATATATTGGGAAGTAGCACATGTATAAGATCAGTAAAAATTTCTTCTCTGTATAAAATATCTTGATAATGCAGAGCTTTAAACATTTTAGTGCTTTAAAATTATCAATGCAAAGTTTTCTTAGTTTTAGAATCCTATAGTCAAAATAATCAATGATTTAAAGATAATTTAATTTCTAAATGCATAAATAAAGTAGAAAAAACCCATTTCTAATTTTAGGATAACCTCATGTTATGAGTTTCTTTTAAACTGTTTAAACACAAAGATAACCACAAAAACAACAAAACACTTGAAAACATTCACCTGCTGGATACAGGTACTTTAAGACCTTTCTTTTCTAGAGATGCAAATCTATGGCCCAGAGAAGGGTCTGCCTTGTAAACAAGTAACATCTCTGGGATAACAGGAAACTAGAAGCTCAACTTTGCTACCTCTGTTTCTCTGTGGTGCTCTAAGGGCATCCACTGGAGATTGCTAATAGCTGCTAAATGTAGGATCCTGCCAGACTACTTCCTTTAAAACTCTCAAAACTACCGCCTACTATTTTTATTCAGTTAGACTTCAAAGAGAATATGCTTTGCTTTACCAGGTTGCAACATATTTATTAAGACAAGCAAAACCTCTCCTCCCCTGAATATTCATTCTATATGTTATTTTTATCCAAGTGGGATAAAAAGAAACGTGGCACTTTTAAAGTTCATTAAACTGTAAAAAACAGAAATAAGAAACCATTTCCTTGAAACTGTAACTGGGCAATAAATCTGGGTAAAATCAAAAAGAAAATCACCTTCTCTAGGAGAGCAATAAAACCAATTTTTTAAAAGGAAAGCTTGTAAGAGTATGCTTTTTTCCCCATTTTTAATCTGAGACCTATCAAAGAGCTTAACAGTCTTTCAGGAACATGCTTAATTTAAATCTTTTACCCACAAGGCTGCAGTTATTGCTGTATTAATCCAAATTAAGATTTTAAATTAATTGTATGCACTATATAACAATACAGTCACAGACTAGTTCAAATCTTTTCTCCATCAGTAATTCTTTAAAAATTCCAGACCACTGTGATTTTCCTCTCATCTTTTAGTGCTACAGCATTCATTTATAATTTAGTCACATATTGTTTTAAGTATAACCATAACTTTATAGTTATAGTATACAGTGAACTATAGGCTACAAATTTCAAATCATCTTTTGAAATTAATCTCAAAATATGCATATACCATGATACTGAATAAGTACTATTATCAGTTAAAATAGAACAACATGAAGTTATTAAAAATCAACATAAATGTTATTTGTTTTCTATCCACTGAAAGTAGACTACCCAAAAGCCTGTTTCAGAAATGTGTTGCTGACAAGACTCAAATATTTCTGCGATTCTTCATCAAAGAGACCAAAGTAAATTCCTTACCTAATTGGTATTCTCTGGAAGACATAACTGAGAAAATTATATAAAAGCTATGGTCTAGCATTGTTGCTGGTCTAGCATAAAAGAAACAAAGAGAATGAACATGAATGAATGAGGATAATTAATATTTTGCAAATTGTTAACCAGCACAGTCTAAGGGAAAGATTCAGTTCCTATTCAGTATCTCAGATAAAAACAGAATTTCCTGGATACTCTAGACATGAGTAGTGGTTTTTGATCCTCAAGAAAGATATTACCCTACTACCCTCAATGAGAAATCATTAGCAATCTTTTATAATTTTTAAAAACCAAAGTTCATTTCAAGTGAAGTGAATCCACCAAACTGAAGACTACTCTATTTTAATCTAATTTTTGAAATCCACTAAACTAAGGACTAAGCCTGGAACCTATAGTATGAGATCTTGTCTATTCAGACAACCAGTGTTTCCTTTTGCAACACTGGCTCATAAATCAGTTTTTGTGTCACTGAGTTTTATATTCATATTTTCAGCTAGATGAGAAGTTAATATGGGAAAAGCAGGGCATCCACGATAGTGCCTAGCAGGCTTTCAGTTTAATCTAATCACTGACTTCATTACTTCTTATTAAATATTTAGCCAACTGAATAATTAAACAAGAGCCTTTAATCTCACCTTCACCTGTCATCTATAAGAAGTCTTTTATATTAATGAGAACTCTGACAGCCTCCTTTTTACCACTCTATTACGCATTCACTGAACAAATTACCAAACCTAAAACACATTTCAGGATGAGTGAACCTCTGAAGACAGTTTACCTTTGGGCTTCTCCCACATGAGCACACACAACTCCAAACAGCTTGACTGCAGAGCGAGTGACTGACAGCGTTGGAGGTAAGGGCTTAGGCACCGAATCTCCCTCTACATCTTTCTCGTAAATAGAGTAAGGGTCATACTCGAGACTTCCACAAGCAATACCACTACCAAGCAGGAGCTAAAAGAAAAAAAAAAATGCATATAAGGTTTTAAAACAACTATTCAGGACGTCCTTGTGGTCCAGTGGTTGGCACTCTGAGAGCTGGCTGGGTAAGTAGGATCCCACTTGCTGGGCAGTGCTGCCAATTAAAAAAAAAAAAACACACACAACAAAAACCAATGAAACCACTGTTCATAAGTTGAATCAATCCAAGAGTTACTGAAAAATGACCATACCTGTTCTTCAATAAATCTATGGTCAGTCTCTTGTAGCAAAGGACTTAATATTAGAAGATCATCTTGATGACAGAAGGGTGGGAGTAAAAATGTGGATGCTGCCACCTGGATATCAGGGGCAGTCAGGTCAGCAGCCAGCTCCTTGAAGATTGCACTGAGGTTTCCTATTAAGTCACAGAAAAAGAGCAATCAGCAATATTAGCCAAAAAAGAGCAAAATCAGCAATAGCAGTTAATAGGTCTGAGAACGGGGTTTAAAGAGCCCAGGTTGAACTTTAATCTACATTATCAGCTAACTTTAATCTATCACAGTCTATTTAATCTGTTCTCCTCCCTGAGAAATGCCCTATGGATGAAAAGCTCAACTATGTGTGGCTGATCACAAGGATAAGAACAGACATCTCAATGTATGTGTGTATGTATACTTTATACACTAAATAAATACTACTACCATCATTTTAAATAAAATGACATGGAGCATAAAAACAGAAAGAAAAAAGTAACAAAGGCAGACAACGCAGGCATAACATTAGCAGGACGGCACCCTAACTCCCCACCACCCCAGCAAATGACTGCCACTCATCCTAACCAGCGAGATTAATCTCGGTTCACCTATACTCTCAATTGACTATCTCATCACCCTCCACACTATTTTGGAGCAATCCCTGGAAAGCATATCACTTGCATCTATAAATATTTCATTGTGTATCATTAGAATTAAGGATGTTTTAAACAATTTCACCATCCCAATTTGATGTTTTAATGATTACTAAACAGGGACTTCCCTGTTGACAATCCTCGCTTTAAGAAGATATAAGACACAAGACACACAGATGTTAACTAAAAAACAAAGGCAGGAAATACTAAGTTTCATAGAGGATGAACAAAGAGCATAGCTATGTTTAGAGAAAGGAGAGATTACAAACAGGAATTGGGGACAGTGGACAAGGATCAATAAAAGCTTAATGAAGCAAGTAAGAGTTGCTTAAAGGAATGTCTGTAAGTTTAGTTACCAGTATGTGATACTCAAGACAATAATTCTGTTGGTTGCATAACATGCAAGCTATGTTGGTACTACAGCTAAATGTGAAAACAGTGGCATATCTCCATTTTCTCATTTAAAGTAACTGCTGGCCACCTAACTGTCCCTGAACAAAGTTCTTAAAGATGATTCAGTTTTAAAATGCAAATATGCTTCTCTTGTAGAAATACATTACTTTCTGATGCTAATGAGGAGCAATTTTCAGTGTGGAGAAAATTAAAATACTTAAATGGAGATCCATAATGAAACTAAGGAAATAAAAATTAGGAACCCAAGTTTTGTTCCATAAACTTAAGAAAATTAAGCAACTATCGTGACAAAATTCTGCTTTTGTTGGACAACCATGATGAAAAGTTTATATAAATTCTTTTCTTTTTCCAGCCATGCCAAGTGGTTTGTGGGATCTCAGTTCCCTGACCAGGGATAGAAACCGGGCTGCAGAGAAAGCCTGAAATCCTAATTACTAGGCCAACCAGGGAACTCCCCAAAAGGAATAGATTTGAAGTAGTATTAACTTAATATGGTTAGTTGACAATTTAAAAATTTTTTAAAAATGTTCCCATTAGAGACCATTTTCAACTTTCACCTCTTGAAACAAGCATCTTAAATTATTCAGTAGTAGTAGCAATACATTTTCTTAAAACTGCATTTGAAATTTACAAGAAAGGATATAGAACTAATTGCAAAATAAGGGCAAGCTTTTTTTTTTTTTTAACCAAATGCAGTATTCAAGTATTCTGAAGTCATCTTGAGCCCAATAAAAGCAAAACCTACATTATAAACTTTATAAAATAAATTATACCTTGGTATACCACTCAAGATTAAAGTGCTATCTGGACAGAGTTAAGAATGGAATGATGGAAGGCAATGTGTACAACAGATATGCAGTCCAGAAGGAAAATAGGAATGGTCAAATTTCTAATTGACTTGCATTATATATTCTGTAGAAAACCCTGGAGTAGAATCAAGACTAATCTTTGTGACTCATTCTCTCTCACACATTGAAACTAGGGACATTTTTCTCAGAAGAGAGAGGATAGCAGGACATGAAACAGTCATCTTTTGTCATGTATTTTATTTACTATAAATTGATGACTTCAAATTGGGGTGCTGGAGAAGACCTTTCAGAGTCCCTTGGACTACAAGGAGATCAAACCAATCAATCCTAAAGAAAATCAACCCTGAATATTCATTGGAAGTACTGATGCTGAAGCTCCAATACTTTGGCCACCTGATGCAAAGAGCTGACTCACTGGAAAAGACCCTGATGCTGGGAAAGAATGAAAGCAAAAGGACAAGGGGGCAGTAGAGGATGAGATGGTTAGATAGCATCACTGACTCAATGAACAGTGATGAGCAAACTTTGAGAGACAGTGAAGGACAGGGAAGCCTGGTGTGCTGCAGTCCATGGGATCCCAAAGAGTCAGACACAACTTAGCAACTGAACAACAACCATGTTTACTATAAAACGGTAAACACATGGGTTAAGACTGAACTCCCAAAACCTTCCGAACACAAAGCACGAAGTAACTGCCATATAATCCATTTGTTCAGGCACTGTATTAACCACAAATGGTAAAACATTTTGGTTTAAGGCACTTACCTTCATAGGTTTCAGGAGATAATAAAATCAACAATTCATAAAGCCTTTGTCTATAAACTACTGATGGTGTTTTCAAAGGACTTCCATATGTTTTTAGTATTGAAGAGAGCCTTAAAGTAAAAGAAAAAGTGTATGTCAAGTGTGTAAGTTATATAACAATGTATAAATATTCAACATATTGACATATAAAGATAAAATAGGTATTATATATAATAAGTGATCACTAATGCTTTTATTTACTAAAATTATTTAAAAAAATTTTTTACTGTGGACCATTTTTAGAGTCTTTATTGAATCTATTGCAATACTGTTTCTGTTTTATCTTTTGCTTTTTGGCTGCAAGACATGTGGGATTTTAGCTCCCCAACCAAGGATCAAACCCACACCCCCTGCACTGGAATGTAAGCAGTGAACCACCTCGGAAGTCCCTATTTATTTATTTTTTTATAATGTGTGGTTTGAAGTTAAAAGAGCAATTACAAGTGTCAGATATGAAAACCATTTAGCTAACTTTCTATCATACTTCATAAAACAATATATTCTGCTAAGATATCTAAGGTTGTTCCTATTTTATCTATTAGCTGAAACTCTTACTAAACCCCCAAATTTACAACATTGCATTTGTGAAAACTAAATTCTATTATGCAGAAAAGGAACAGGCCAAAGAAACAGGAGGCCCAAAGATCTAGAAAAAAATCCAAGTGTTTTATGTTAGAAAACTTCATCTGGAATGCAGTCACCAAATAACAATGAATCATAAAAAAAATACACAGATTCATAAAACAAATCTACTTTTGATAAAGCACAAGCAGAGCCAATGCTTCCCCAAAAGTTCCAGTCATAAAATCTCTTATCATCTCCTCTTGTCACTCTCTTTCATTCACTTTCATGTACCCCTTTTTTAATCTTCTATTCATTCTCACTACTGGTATTAACATCATTTTATTGATGTTCACTCATCTAACAAATATTTATTAAAGGATTACTACTCTTTGACTTGTGATCAAATGGAGTGAAGCTTTCATCTCCTGCAGCAATACAGAAATTCAATGGAATTACTTTTGCTGTGCCACTGGAATAAATTTCCTATGCTGTTACGGCATGTGGTTTCCAGGTATTCTAAGAAATCCTGGTAATGTTTATTCATGTGTGTTTGCTAGAAAAATACTGCATGATATTTCTTGTTTCTAAAAAAGAATTATATATATATTTTTCTTTTTTGAGAGAGAGAGAGACTATGATTGGTAGTCTTTTTTTTAATAAAAGAATATTTATTTACTTATTGGCTGTGCAGGGTCTTCACTGCTGCTTGGGCTTTTCTCTACTTGCAGGACGTGGGCTTCTCACTGTGGTGGCTTCTCTTGTTGCAAAGCATGGGCTCTAGGGCGTGTGGGATTCAGCAGTTTTAGTTGCCAAGCTCTAGGGCACAGGCTCAATAATTGTGGCACATGGGCTTAGTAACTCTGCAGCATGTGGGGATCTTCCCAATCAGGGATGGAATCCGAGTCCCCTGCATTGGCAGGGGGACTCTTTACCACTGAGCCATGAGGGAAGTGCAAATAATTATTTTTGACTTGTCATTTTGTTAAAAAAAAAAAAAAAAAAAAGAAAGATGGTTCTGTTCATTATCTCTCACCTTAGTAAACAACATTTATAAAACCTGAGTAGAATTTTTTAGTTATGGAAGTTAAAAACAAATCCACTGTATTTTTGTATTCCTCTAAAACAAGATGGGGGGATTACAGTTGATTACATGAAAAATATTTAAATTGTATTGGCAAGACATTAAGAAATTACAATTCTTAAAAATCCTGCAGCATTCAGTTGGTTTAAATACAATACAATTTAGTTCAGAGGGTTGTTTGCATGTGTGTCCATTTACAGAAAATAAAATGAATATAACAAAGTAAGAACTTATTCCTAATGGTTTTTACTACTATAAGTAGGGCAGATTAGACTCTCTAAAGGGCCTTCCTCTATAAATACACTTTAGACTTTGGATAAAAGATAATTTGCATTGCTAGACTTGAAGAAAGACTTTCAAGGCCAACCCCACACTACCCCCCAAAATAAATGAACATAAAATGCTTGAAATAAAAAATGAGCTAAAATCAGAGTGGGAACACCAATACCAACACAAGAACCTGCAATTGAGCTTGTGCCCATGCACTGTAGGGCTGATAAATGAGATCTCTTAAAGACAGTTTATCCCAAAGAAATACCAAAGAAGGCCAATGGCAAAAAATGCTCAAACTACTACACAATTGCACTCATACGCTTATAGTAATGCTCAAAATTCTCCAAGCCAGGCTTCAGCAATACATGAACCACAAACTTCCAGATGTTCAAGCTGGTTTTAGAAAAGGCAGAGGAACCAGAGATCACATTGCCAACATCCACTGGATCATCGAAAAAGCAAGAGAGGTCCAGAAAAACATCTATTTCTACTGTATTGACTATGTCAAAGTCTTTGACTGTGTGGATCACAATAAACTGTGGAGAATTCTTAAAGAGATGGGAATACCAGACCACCTGACCTGCCTCTTAAGAAATCTGTGTGCAGGTCAAAGAAGCAACAGTTAGAACTGGACACGGAACAACAGACTGGTTCCAAATAGGAAAAGGAGTACATCAAGGCTGTATATTGTCACCCTGCTTATTTAACTTTTATGCAGAGTATATCATGAGAAACGCTGGGCTGGATGAAGCACAAGCTGGAATCAAGATTGCCAGGAGAAATATCAATAACCTCAGATATGCAGATGACACCACCCTTAGGGCAGAAAGTGAACAAGAACTTGATGAAAGTGAAAGAGGAGAGTTAAAAGGTTGGCTTAAAGCTCAACTTTCAGAAAACTAAGATCATGGCATCTGGTCCCATCACTTCATAGCAAATAGATAGGACAACAGTGGAAACAGTAGCTGACTTTATTCTTGGGGGGCTCCAGAATCACTGCAGATGGTGACTGCAGCCATAAAATTAAAAAATGCTTGCTCCTTGGAAGGAAAGTTATGATCAACTTAGCATATTAAAAAGCAGAGACATTACTTTGCCAACAAAGGTCTGTCTAGTCAAGGCTATGTTTTTTTCAGTAGTCATGTATGGATGTGACAGTTGGACTATAAAGAAAGCTGGGCACCAAAGAATTGATGCTTTTGAACTGTGGTGTTGAAGACTCTTGAGAGTCCCTTGGACAGCAGGGAGATCCAACCAGTCCATCCTAAAGGAGATCAGTCCTGAGTGTTCACTAGAAGGACTGATGGTGAAACTGAAATGTCAATTCTTTGAACATCTGATGCGAAGAGCTGACTCATTTGAAAAGACCCTGATTCTGGGAAAGACTGAAGGGAGGAGGAGGAGAGGACGACAAAGGATGAGATGGTTGGATGGCATCACTGACTCAATGGACATGAGTTTGAGTAAACTCCGGGAGTTGGTGATGGACAGGGAGGCCTAGTGTGCTGCGATCCATGGCGTTGCAATGAGTTGTACACGACTGAGCGACTGAACTGAACTGAACTAAAGACAGTTTAAATGGTCCCAGGTCCTGGCAGAGGCAAAGGTATACTGAATTAAACACAGCTGAAGGCAGAATTAGTGAACTGGAAGAGGTTGTGGAAGAAATCACACAGAAAGCAGCAGAAAGAAAAAAATATTAGAAAAAGACTAATAGACATGGTTTCCCAGATAGTGCTAATGGTAAAGAATCTGCCTCCCAAATCAGGAGGTATAAGAGACACAGATTCAATCCCTGGGTTGGAAGATTCCTTGAAGGAGAACATGGCAACCCACCCCAGTATTCTCGCTTGTAGAATCCCAGGGACAGAGGAGGCTGGTGGGCTACAGTCCAGTGGGTTGCAAAGAGTCAAATGTGACTGTAGCAACTTAGCACAGCACACACAAGACACATGGAAGACAAAACAAAGAGACCAAAAATTTGCCTAACCAAAGCCCCAGAAGGAGAGTTTAACAAGGATGGAAAACAGGCAATATCTGAAGAAATAACAGCCACTTTTCCAGGACAACTGAAATATATGAATCCAACAAAATATACACCACAATGGATAAAGAAATGTACAGATCATATTCACTAAGAACAATGTAATTACATTAACAATCTAACAAAACTAGAATCTAGAAACAGCTCCATACATTAAGAAATTTTAAAACATATTTTTAAACAACTCGAAAGAAATTATAATGAAATTGAAAAACACATAAACCTGGAAAAAAATGGAAATAATATATGTTAATATTTTTAGGATTGAGCAACTGGATCCTTACAGGGAAATTTATGACCTTAGCTTATAT
This sequence comes from Odocoileus virginianus, assembly GCF_023699985.2. NCBI lineage: Eukaryota > Metazoa > Chordata > Mammalia > Artiodactyla > Cervidae > Odocoileus > Odocoileus virginianus. Next base: position 33,537,409 of record NC_069689.1, on the reverse strand, counting down.
TAAAGGAATTATAAGAAATTCAACAAGCTAAGCTTTCAAATTAAGGTGTTAGAAAAAGAATTTAAAGAAACAGGAGTAATGACAAGTGATAATTAATGAAACAGGAAACAAGTTCAACATAAACAGTTACTTTTTGTATAAATGAATTAAAAAAAAACCTCTCATGAGATGGGTCAGGAAAAACAGAAGAGAAGGCATAATGGAAACTTATCAGAAACTGATGAAGGGACATGACAGATATAACAGACATTAAAGAAATAAGAGAATACTAAGAAAAACTTCATGCCAAAAAGTTTGAAGTTTAAGATGCAATGGGAAAATTTGTGGAAAAATCGAACAAACAAGCAAAACAAAACCCCAAGCCAGATCTCAAATAGTTAAAGCAATTAAGGAAATGAACTATGTAGTTTAAAAAAATTCCCACAAATCAAACAGCAGGTCCAGACTGTTTTACAAATGGTTTCATGTGACACATAATTTCAATCTTCTAAAAGCTCCTCCTTATAAAACATTCACCTACTTCATTCCATGAGGCTGCTGCTGCTGCTGTCGCTTCAGTCGTGTCCGACTCTGTGCGACCCCATAGACAGCACCCCACCAAGCTCCCCCGTCCCTGGGATTCTCCAGGCAAGAATACTGGAGTGGGTTGCCATTTCCTTCTCTAATGCATGAAAGTGAAGTGAAAGTGAAGTCGCTCAGTTGTGTGACTGTTCAAGACCCCATGGACTGTAGCCCACCAGGCTCCTCTCTCCATGGAATTTTCCAGGCAAGAGGACCTAGCTAGTATAACATTAATGAAAACCTGAGGGGTGCAGCACAAGAAATAAAAGTATAGGGCAGTCTCACTGATTAAATATATGTGAAGAATCCCAGACATAAGCAAACTAAATCCATAAATTTACAAAAACGGATAACTATTTCCACGCTCAGATTATCTCAAGAATGCAACCTAGTGAAAAATTAGCCAGTAAAATTCGTTACATTAAAATTATCAGATTAAACCACTTTATAAAAATCAGAACTGGACTTTCCTGGTGGTCCAGCGGTTAAGAAAATCTAGCTGCCAAAGCTCATGACACGAGTTTGATCCCTGGTCCAGGCAGATTCCAAATCCCACAGGGCAATTAAGCCAACATACCATAAACACTGAGGCCCATGCTCCGCAACGAGAGAAGCCACCACAATGAGAAGCTCATGTACTGCAATTAGAGAGTAGATCCCTTTTTGCTACAACTAGAGAAAGTTCGTATGCAGCAACAAAGACACGGTAAAGCCATAAATAAATAAATGAAATTAAAAAAAAAAAATCAAAACCCAATGAAGCCCACTGGCTACAACTACTGAGCCTGTGTGAGCTCTAGAGCCTGTGAGCCACAAGTACTGAGCCTGTGTACCGACAGCCTGTGATTCACAGAGCAGCCTCTGCTCACCACAACTAGAGAAAGCCAGTGTGCAGCAATAAAGACCCAATGCAATCAAAAAGAAACTAAATAATAAAATAAAAGGCCTGTCACAAACATTATTCTTATTTGTGAAACATAAGAAGCATTCCCTTTAATAAGCCACTTCTATTCCGTTTTAAATTGTAGTCAAGTCATCTGGTTAGCACATAGGGGAGAGAGAGAACACAAATGAATGTATGAATAAATACCATAAAGGGAGAAATCCTAAAGAATCTACAAATGCTTGATATAGGAAAATTTAGCAAGGCAGCTGGATATAAGGTCAATTATGTTTTTTAATACACTAGCAATAAAGAGATTATACAGACACACACATTTTCACTCCCACATACTTATTTAATAAACGCAAAGAAAAATAGGAAGTAACTAGCTAGGAATAAATTCTTTTAAAGACATGTAAGACTTTCACATAGTAAAATTTTATACTTTGTAACAACCTCAACAATAGTAGAGGTATTATGTTTATGCATATTATAAAAAGGTCAGTTATCTTCAAGTTTATCTATAGACTCAGTTTAACTCCAATTAAAATTTCAACAGGAGTTAATCAAAACTGCAAAAAGGCCAAATTGTGCCTAATGATGAAAAAGGCCAAAAAGTTTGCCCAGCAGACACTAAAACTTATTATTATGTAGTATGGGCACAGAAATGGGCGAACACATCAATGGAATATGGTAAGAAAATACAGAAACAGACTGTGCTCTGGCATTTACCAGAGAGAGGAAGCATGGATTTCTTTATTATGGGGCAATATGTTATCCACATTAAAAAAGAATGAAATTGGAACCCTATGTCACTCCAAACACAAAAATAAATTCCAGATGGATTAAACACAAATGTGAAAGACAAAAACCTTAAACATTTTAGAGAGAGAGAAAAAAAAAAGCATATTTATAACCATGCAGATATATTTTATAAATCAAAAGATAGGAAGTACTAACCAAGAAGTAAAAGACTGATAAATCTGACATTTAAATTAAGAATGTCTGCAGGGCACAGGTTCGATCCCTGGTCAGGAAACTTAAGATTCCACAAGACATGTGGTGCAGCCAAGAAAAAAAAAGAATGTCTGTTAATCAAATCACTATTTTACCTAAAAATAGGTAAATATATGCATAAGGATTTCATAGACATAGTGAGGAACAATAAACATATAGTATGACAAAGCATCAGGAATCAGATACATATAAGATCATAACGAGATACCAATTTACACCTGTTGGATTAAGCAAGCGTTGTTATCTGAGTTAAGTGTTGGTGAAGAAGTAGATTGAAGGGTACTCTCATTTACTATGGATATACATATGAAAAAATTTTGGAAAATAGTTTGGTTATTTCATTGATCAGGAGGGTAAGTTGCTGTATATTCAATTAAATATTAAACAGCAATCAAAAAGAACATACTTGCATGTAGAGGAATTTTAGAAATATCATATTGAGTAAAACAAGTTAAGCCTCAGAAACAATATGATACCATCTGTCTAGTCAAAACCAAGCAAAACTAAACAAGGAACTGTTTAGGGAAACATGTATATGTGATATACTTTTGAAAAATGCAAGAAAATGACAGCTCTAAAATTCAAGATAGTGATCACCTCAAAAGTAGGGCAGAAAGAGTGGTATTAAAGAGGAGCATAGAGATAAAACTTCAAAAGTTACCAGTGTTCTAGTCCAGGGATAGCTAATTTGGGCCCACTTCCCCTTATTATTAATAAAGTTTTACCGGAACACAGCTGCATTCATTCATTCACAGATTAGCTATGATTGCTTTTTTTTTTTTATGATTGCTTTTAAGCTACAACAGAACTGAGCAGGTGCAACACAGACTGTCTGAACTGAAAAGCCTAAAATATTTACTCTCTAGTCCGTTACCAAAACATTCATTAACCTCTGTGCCAGCGTGCTGAACTCAGAGGAGTTCACTTTACTGTTATGCTTTACAAGCCACAGTCTGAACTGTATTTTTCTTATTTTAGAATTTTCTTCAGCTTTTTACTTTAAAATAATTATAGTTTCATAGGAAGTTGCACATGTATTTTTCCATATACATAAAATGTTGTATTATTAAACACTTTTTGGACAGTCTTTCCCTAAACTGTACATTTCATTAATTGGGAAATTATTAGTGACCATGACATAAATTGTATTTTAAAAAATATAAATCAAACATGAAAAATATGAACAACAAAAAACGGAAACTGTTAACAAACATCTGGTTCTTAAGAACACAGAACAGCACTAACAAACCAATAAAACGCATACCTGAAAAGGTTAACAGGCTTAATATTTACTTTCTTGATTAAATCTGACTGTATGGAAGATACATTATCCACCAAGTAACTTTCCTTCCCTTTTAATATGTATTTTTCAAGATCCTACCCTAAAAAAAAAAAAATCATGTAACTGTTTACCTTCCTCTACAAATGGAAAATCATTCACCAACTACAGAAATTTGGCCTCATTAATGTACTTCATAAAATATTACATAACCAGAGGGTAACTGATTCCTATTAAAAATCTGTATCAAATCTAAATAGCGGATCCTTACTGAGTTAGCAAATCCACAGCGCAAGGAAGTGGTGGAACAAGATGCTGAATTACTTCCTCAGTAAGGAGATCACCGCAGTGGGCAACAAAGCTCTTGATAGCTGAAAAACAGAACAGACCTTTACTTAGCAGAATGTAATGAAGCATGAAAAAAGCATTCAATTTTGGTACAGCACTCGCATTTTTTTAAGAAGAAATGTGTGAAAACCAAAAAAATTACTGAAACTCTAGTGAAAATAGGAACCTAGTGTTTTCTACCTCCAGTGAAAATGAAAAAACAAACAAAAAAACAAATCAAACTTCCTACGATTACTAAGAGACCGAAAACCAAATCAACAAAATGTTGCTTTCTTGGGGTTTTACTCAGCCCTTAAACTCAGAAGTAGACCTTCAAGTCTACCAATTCTACACTAGTTCTGAGGAACCCGGTTGACTTTTAAGTCAGCGTGTTAGGTTTTACAGATGTTACCTGAAACATATAAGTTTTCATAAGGAGTATGAAAGACATATATAGAATATATGTATATATAGAATATATATATAGAAACATATATAGAATAAAGCGAATATTTACAATTTAGACTCAGTTTAAAGGAAGCATTGATTTTGGTTTTGTTTATTCATGCCATTTTTACTCTTAAAAAAGATGTTTGTTAAGAAAATGTGCTTCAGAAAAAGAGTCTGTGCTTCCATGTCTTTTCCTTAGCTCAAATTTTCAGTGTGGATACTATTCTTAATGGTCTATGTGTTGTAGAAGGGTACAACTTTCATATATAAATAAAAAGCTAAATAGAAACCATACTTAGTCAATATTAATTGACTTCAACCCCAGTTTTTCTGAAACGAGAAATGAATGCCCACTTAACACAAGGAAATCTTGACATGTCTCAAGTAGACCATATTATAATAAAATATCCCAAGGAGAAGAATGCTTAAATTTGGCTTTTTACATCATACTTCTGTTATAATAATTGCCAACAAATCAATTATTTCAATAATGAAAATCACCAGAAGCAGATTCTCCCCCGAAAGTTAAAACATACAAGTATGTGAAGTTAAAAGACGGAAAAAGCCAGAGGAAAGGGAGAGAAAGACTAAACTCAACCTACCACAGAGAGCACCAGCGCGTCCTTCCAAGGTTACCTGCCACGTGAAGGAGTCTCCTCGGCTCTTTTCTGATTCTAGATCTTCAGCAGACACCGGGAAGACACACTTCCACAAGAGCAGTACTCGAGCAAGGTGATGACCGACAAATGCAGGACCTGTAATTTATTCAACGTGTCACTTGTACAAGAACCCGAACTGGTTACTCTTTAAGACCCTTCCCTCTTAAAAGAAACATATTTTAATCCACTCCTGCTGGATTACTTCGTCCCTCTGGTTCCAACGAATGTACCACTGGATCAGTGACTTATCTGAAGGCACTGGAGTACAGAGATGAAAAACGAGGAACTGACAGCAAAGTCTGGGCTCTGAACTCTGCTCTTCTACTGCTGTGACCTCTTTAAACCTCAATTTCTTTGCACTGTAAAATGAAGCTAGAACAACCTGCACTGTTTATCTCCAAAGATTTGAGCCTAAAAAACTAATGTACCTGCATTAATGCGAAGTCCTGTTGTTTCAGTAACAAATAACACTGTCTCCTGAGAGTAGTTCTTTTAAAAAATACTTATTATTTGGCTTCGTTAGGTCTTAGTTGTGGCACGTGGGATCCAAACCACTGACAAAGGATCAATCCCAGGGCCACCTGCAGTAGGAGCCCAGTCTTAACCACTGGATCACCAGGGAAGTACCCTAATTCTAACTTGTGATAGCAACTTGCTCCAGGTCAAAAATCAGACGTGATTAAATCCAAAGGGAATTTTTTTTTTCTAAAGATTTCAGAACAACATTTATAAACTGAATACAGCAAAAATAAGCCATATTCACTCCTTGCTCATTACTTTCTTTGATGAAGTAGTACTAAAAACATCCTAGGGCTGGGATAAAATAAGGAAACTGGAATAGGGCAATTAGGAATAAGTGACTTTAAAAGGTTTCTGTGAGTGTGCACACAGGCACACTCACATACAATGGGCTGTGGGAATAGAGGAAATTCTGAATGCAAAATGTAGTCAGACACCAAAAAACAGAGCAGGTATGCTGTCACTGGGAATATCCACAGTTAAAAAAAAGTTTCACAGTATTTGCCCTTAAGATCTCACTAACTCAACAGTGAACAAAGTTGCATCACTTTTCAGAGAGGTATGAGGATAATTTATTTCAGAAGTGTATGTAAAGCAAGTTAATAAACATTGAGCTTGTAGTACTTACAAAGTTAAACCAGAATGAGTTTATTCACACCAAGAATAACATTGGATCTAACAAAAACCAAACACATGTGTAGATGCCTGCAACTGAATCAAAGGCACTAATATGGCATCAGAGAAACTGAAAAGTGTAGCAAAAAGGGGTTAAAAATGTTCACATTTGAGAAATGGATTTAAGTGTGGTCTGAGTTTATGTTAGTTCAGAATAGTGAATATATGAAAAATGACAATGAAAACTACAGTGAATGGTGAAGAAAATGCTGAAAATGCAAAAGAGGTGTTAAAACTGCCAGGCAAAAATTAATAAAGCACTCAGACTGTCACCTAAATTCCACTCCACTAAATATAATCAGAGCTCCTTGGAGAAACCACCGGCTGTAAGCTGAGGCAGAAATTATGATGTAAAAGCTGAGACATCCTATCATGCCAAAAATAAAGATGTTATCAAAAGAACACTAGGTTCATGTTAAAAGGACACAGGGGACCTTCCCAGGTGGTACAGTGGATAAGAATCCGCCTGCAAATTCAGGGCACATGGGTTCGATCCCTGGTCGGGGAAGGCTGCACATGTCATAGAAGAACTACTGTGCCCGTGCACCACAACTACTGGAGCCCACATGCTCTAAGGTCTGTTACCCACAACTACTGAGCTCATGTGCTGCAGCTCCTGAAGCCCACATACCTAGAACCTGTGTTCTGCAATAAGAGATGCCCCCGTGATGAGAAGCCCATGTACCACAACTAGAGTAGCCCCCACCTGCTGCAAGTAGAGAAAGCCCTCGCGCAGCATCGAAGACCCAGTGCAACCAAAAATTAAAAACAAAACAAAGGACATAGGAACCAACTAGTAGGGGCTCCCAATGACTAAAGGTAAGACAATCTGAGGATCAAAGGAAAAATGACTGCAATGGACTGAAACACATAAATATATAAAAGTCTCTGAGTTCATAATGATACCTAAAAGCAAAATCTCACTCATCTTTGAAATCAGGATAGTAACACATTCTAAAAACAGATAATAAAGTGAAAGAATAATGTATTTTTTTAAAAAGCCCAAGAAAACAATTAAAAAAAAATCAATTTTCCTATCCTTTTGGTATGTTGAATATGAATATGAACAAAACAGGATGCACTAATCCCTTATACAAAGGCTCTCTTGTAGTCTTTTTCCAATGGGATTACCCTATTTTGAAAGCTGTCATTCATTAAAACATTATATTTATTAAGTAGTTTATTTTCTCCTTTAATTAACCAAGAATAATCAATACGGCAGGCAAGAAACATCTAGACAAAAGTAAATAAAAGTTTGACCACATTATTCCCATCACATTGTGAAATCATTGTCTATGCCAGGGGCCAACAAGCACTTCTATTAAGGCCCAGAGAGTAAACATTTTTGGCTTTGAAAGTCATACCATCTCTGCCGCAGTTACTCAATTCTGCCAGTGCAGGGCCTGAACATTAGAAACAATATATAAACTAACAATGGTGGTTGTATTTAACAAAAAGTTTATTTATGCACACTGAAGACGGACTTTCATATATTTCTCATGTATCACAAAACACTCTTTTTGTTTTTATACTATGAAAAACATAAAAACCATTCTTAGCTAATGGGCTGTATGAAATAGGTGGCCAGCCAGATTTGGCCCATAGGCTGAACTCTGAGGTAGTCCAGTAAGTCTTTTTAATCACCTCAAAAACACTACTTAAAGTGGCTCTTCATTTATGATTGCTTATTTTAATTAAGCACCTTTTAGATCAAATTACATAAGCAGTGTCAAATGGTCAAATCCATCACGTTTTATATCCTAAAAATAAACCAAACAACTATAAAAAGAAAATTAGAGTATAGCTTTAATAAAGTCATAAAACTGAGTTTTAAAGTTATTGGATGTAAATATAATAGTCATGATCATAAAATAATTACTAATTTTTTAATAAATACAATTTAAACGTGCCCTATCCTCATCAATGTAATCACCTTATTAGTGTCACTGATTCTCAGAACAATTACAGAACTGGATTCATGGGCTATCATATGTTCTCTTGCCTATCTTTATATTGTGGAAAAATTTATCTCATGAAGATAGAGATGAATGATTTTGGGAAAAACCAGAGTTAAGTGTGAAAGCTGATCAAATTGGCTTATCCTATCTAAGGCTCATATACTGGTCTTAAAGAGAATTTCAAATAAGGACATCTGAAAACATTCTGAGAATTAGATAAAATAAATATATGGTTTCTTAAGGTGTCTGCTAGGAGAAAAATGTTTATATGAATATTTAAATTCTGGTATATATCCAACTTTAAGTTAGTCTTATCAAATCATACATTAGAATATTTATATTCAGAAAACACCAAGTAACCTGTAGTTTTGTAAGCCCCCCACAAAAGTGTTACCTAAGGTCATCAGCGCAGCAATCAACAGCCACCCGGCCTGTGTGCGCTGAGCTGAAAGGCGGCTGTTTTGAGCAGCAGAACACAGCAAATCCTCTGCTAACGCCATAATAATCTATTGATGTATAGAAGAATAAGGTGAAAACAAGCGTATCAGTTTATAGGTAACTTGACAAATGAGAGCAACTAATAATAACAGTCTCCTGAAGAATTAATTCTTACACATAATAAAAGTACATGATAAAAGATAATCATTCACATACACCATACCACAGGACAATATCATAAAGGAAATGAAGAAGGGGTAAGGTTCCCAGGATAAACACTGGTACACTAGACTGTACACAGCAACCCCAACTGCGTACACAGCAACCCTGTAATTCTTTATAGAGCTCACATGAAAACATTGTACAACTGTTCAAGCTGTCTAAAATTTGAATTGACTTTTAAAGAAAATCTGATTACAGGAAACTCATTTAAAAATTTTTCACACTACTGTGGCTAACAGTCTTTCCAGAGGCAGAATACTATATAACCATAGTTAAAAGTATTCAATAATTTCACAATGAAGCAGTTTCACAGTAAAGTGGGATTAATTTAAAATGTTGTATTTTTAAAAGTCTAAGAAATAGTGTTTTAAAACAAAAGAAGGGAGAAACAGGCTATTTCACATTTATGGATAATGTATGCTCACAGAGTACATATGGGCTTCCCTGGTGGCTGAGACGGTAAAGAATCTGCCTGCAATGCGGGAGACCCAGGTTCGATCCCTTTGTCAGGAAGATACCCTGGAGACGGGAATGGCAGAGCTGAATATATGACCAAAAAAAAAGAAAAAAGCCTTCGGGAACAAAGTATCTTACCGGAGGTATTTCTGACAAAAGGCACTAAACCCAGCTCCCGTTTAAGTGTGGACGTGGTATTTCTGCCCATCCCTTCATTTTCCACAGTTATTCCATTAATAACACTAAGCAGCAGTAGAGCTGAGAGCTAGAAGCCTGTCGTGAACGGTTCTTGCTGGCTGACACACACGAAGACAACGACGGTTTTCGGAAATGCTTGAAACGCCAACGCCACTATCGTATGTGAGGAATGAAACCATTACCTTGCCCTTCCCATGAGGGATTCCTAGAGGACAGTGTTTCACCGCTCCAAGCAGAGCTGCCACAGCAAAGCTAAAGCCAGTCACCGCTTCAGGCGAAGACTTGAGCACAGTCAGCCTTTCGAGGCAACGGTCTAAGAGCGGCGTCAGGTAGGAAGGGAGCGCCACGGCAATGCAGCGCAGACACCACGCGGCTGCGAGTCGAACGGAAACGCTAGGGTGAAGAGCAACTGAAATGACGTTGTCAAGGATGCCTGCAAGGACGGAATAAACAAACAAAAATTTCTGACTCAGCTGCAGAAATCAAGTTGTCACAGAACAGCCAAAAGAGTATGCAGCCACATGGATTTAAAATACATTATCTTTATCAAAAGTCAATCAGAATTTTAAAAATTAAGTGTTACATAATTATAATTTGTTGTACGCAAGAATTACTTCTACTAATACACTGCATGAAAACTGGGTTAAATTAAGTCAGTAAACAAAGGAAATTTTTATTTTCCAAATAAGTCAATGTTCTGCTTACTTGATCTGAGATCATTAATTTGGTACTAGAAATTAATAACAAAAACACGTTGAGAAATGTCACATTTTAGGTCAGCCTCCTTTTCTTTTAAGTCCTTTCTGGCATATTTATCTATGTAATTAGTATTCTCCCTATCCACCAAATTGCTCTTACCTGAGAACAAAATGGTGAACAAAATCAAAGCTTCACTAGGTCCCAGAAGGCTACTAAGCCACTATGAAGACAGTGAAATGCAAATGCCACCACCAGTGAGGAGGAAAGTCTGTGCTGCTTCAGTTCAACCTACACCTTCATCATAACATGTAACAGTTTGTGTCGCCTGCTACCTCACCAATATATGCCCTAAAATGAACTGCATACAAACCAAATATAATGTAAACTCTAGCTAGCAGGAATTGTGTATCACAGTCAAAGGACAAAAGCCATTAAAGATGATTTTAAATAGTAATTACACAACAGAAGCCTATCACAGAAGGCCACATGCTATATGATTCTATTCATATTAAATCTTGTCCAGAATACACAAATCCATAGAGACAGAAAATAGATTAGTGGTTATCAGGGCTGTAGGAAAGGAAATGTGAAATGACTGCTAATGGGTGTAGGACTCCTTGGGATAATGAAAATATTCTGAAATTAGACAGTGGTGGTGGTTGTACCACTTTGTGAATACACCAAAACCACCTAACTGTACTTTAAGCCGGTGAATTTTACAGTATGTGAATTATCTCTCAATAATTTTCAAAGAGAAAGAAAAGAGAATGCTTAGAAGACCTTTGAGGAGGTAAATTACATGTACCATATAGAAACTAATACTTTCACTGCAGATGAAAGATATAAGTTCAGGATTACTTCTCCATTTTTCCATGTTATCTTAAATATCTCCAGAAAGGGGGTTCTCCAGGTCTCCAGAAAGAAGAGACCTAGAAAACAATCTTTAGCTATAAAAGCTAAAAGAAAAAAAAAATCAAATATATACATATTTTATATAATCTTGATTATCTATATTTCATAAAATGACCCTAATAAATCTATAATAAATGAGTGATATGAAGGAGCTTTTCTTTCTTGGAGAAAAGTTGTCTAAAAGGAAAAGTGAAAACAAAGTATTCAGACTAGTCACAAACAAGATACCTGCACTCGAATCCTGTAACAAAGGTGCAGCCGTGGTGCCGAGACTGTATATGAGATTTCCAAGTTCTTGTAAAGCACACACCAGCATATGCTGGCTGGCAGCTACATCAGCAGAGCCGAGCCGCGTTTCCAAATTACCATCACTCATTACAGCATCTGATAGAAGTAAGACAATTAACTAGGCATTTTATTTATTTAACTTATCTATACAACTGTTTTATTAAAATGTATTACAGGCGATAGGTATTAGGAGTAGAAACATATAAAGGTAAAAAATACCTCCACTTGATATATATGAAATACTTGAGGCAGTAACTAAAATGCTTAAATGGGGACTTGCATCTACAGAGGAAGAACTGAACTAACATAATCAATTTAGTTCAAGCAACCTGATTATAGATGCCTTATCACTCTTTAAGCAAGTGGCCCTGAAAGGGAGCGGACTTCAGACAGTACAAGAACTGAGATGAACTAACTGTTTTAAAGAGAATGTATCTTAACTTGTATAGAAAGACTATGAATTCTAAGGAACTATTATCCACCATCGTCTAAGATCAGGACATCTATATAATACATGTATTATATATATCTGTATTAGATAATTTATGTCTCATCTATCATAGACTGCTCTACTCTAAAAAAACTGACCTGTATTATAAAAGTGGCTTCTTTTGTATTAATATAATTATATACCAGTCCAGCTTTTCCAAAGGGACACTTTCTTTAGCAGTGTTCTAAAACAGACTGTCTTAGGAGATCCATACCCATAACTTTCTTTAACTTCCAGAGAGCCTGGCAAATATCCTTAGCAGCAGCAATTTGAGCCTTTTCTCCAAGAAGGCCTCCAACAGTAGCTCGAAGGATAAATGAAACACAACGACGACTGCAGACAGCATCAATTTGAGTTTGGGTGGCCTTAGGGTGCGACTGGGAAACCAGGCTTAGGATATGAGAAAGAAAGGCAGCAAAATTTTTCTCTAGCCACGCTCCTCCTAGTGTTGAAATAAACACCACATAAGCCTAAAAAATAGAAATGAGTTTTATCTTAAAAATGAAATAATTTCAATTCTGTATTAATGTCATGTCTTCCATGTTAATATGCAGAATTCATTAATATTTTTTAGTTTTTCCTCATTTATGTAGCCACTTTAACTATATAAATATTGTACAATTTTTTGTTTGTTAAGCCAAAATTGAAGTACCTAGCCTTTCAACTGAGATTTCTGCCTGTATTTTATTTTGGTCAGACTGCAAGGTTTCAGGACAGCCAGTAGAGCTAGCTAATCAGTAAAATGTGCCTGTGACTTTTCCAAACAAAGCATTCAAGCTCTTTAACATTCTGAAGAAGAAAATCCAAATCAAACAAACACAATGTAAGAATTAACTATGGTCTAATACCATAACTCCAAGGGAATTCAGTTCTAGAACCGGTAAAGAAAGTTTATAGTGATGAATCACTATTCTTTATTTTCATTAATGCTAATAGTTTGCCTTACTCTAGAGATACAGAGAGTAGTTATCTCATGCAATCTGTTTTTTAAAAACAGTTTATAGTTATGCTGGGACAGCTTATATTTTCATGAACTCTAATATCATACAGTATAAAACAATAGGGATTATATGTGAATTAAAAATATATATGTGTGTGTGTTTACTTTGAACCACAATGACATTTAGAAAATAAGATAATTCAAAGAAACAATGCAAAGACCTCTATATTGTCTTATTCAAAACCCTTTTCCCAAGGTTTAGCTTTTTATGTTTTGTTTAGGACCAAGAATTTGAGCACTTAAGGAGATTACAATTCCATAATCTTTATTTAGAAGTAGAAACCATGTAAGATAGAAATATAATATTGCCCACGCTGAATATTATGTACCTAACAGCCTAAATCTGAACTGTATAAGCACACAAAAACACAATGGAAAACATGTGAAAACACAAGACACAGAGAAGCCCAAGGTCTGGAAACAAACAAAAAAATGTTAATGTTTCAAAGGAAATAAATAAACAAGTCTCCCATCATTACGAACTGAAAATACACTGTAATAGCGTATTTAGTGGCTTTGCATAAACAGGCTTCTCTTACTTGTAATCTAGCTTTTTCATAAAGTGTTTTGGCCTCACCACATCTATTTATAAACATGAGAGCATAGGTGATGACCTGGCACAGTATCACTTCTGCCTGGAGTCAGATACTAAAACGTTCATCAGGGCAGCTAAGAATTACATTTAGACACTGGTTTGTGATTCTAACCTGAGTAACTCCAACTCGAACATCCCTACTGACTGAACTGGTTCCTTTCAGCATATCTCCACTGGCTCGAAGAAATCCTGAACTCCCACGCAGGAACCCTGTTCCTAGTAATTCCAGAACTTCCTCCAGTGATACTCTGCGACTGCTCTGACGTGAGGCTGCTATAACAAAGAACAGAACAAAACATGTAATTCTGTTTTACAGACTAAATGTTAATGCATAATCTTGAACAGCATGTTAACAGGAAGAAAAATAAACTAAAAATCCAAACAAAAGGCAGAATTTACAGGACATTACACACAGTAACACATAAAGTCACAAAAGTGTTCAGAGGCCAAATCATAATGGACTCTGATGTATCATGTCAATGACATCTTAAAGCCTATGCCACTTTGAGATTATGACCTACTGCTCTCTTGCCCTCAAGTTAAAAGGCTAACAGTCTTCTAAACCAAGGGGAAACATAAATAAGCTGCCCTAGTTCTCCAAGAGTGAAAATGCTATAGAGACTTCCCCGTAGTCCAGTGGCTAAGACTCTATGCTACCAGTGCAGGCGGTCCAAGTTCAATCCCTGGTTAGGGAACTAGATCCCACATGCCGCAATTAAGACCTGGCACGGTCAAGTAAATAAATAAACAGAAAACGCTATGTAACACTTTGAAAATTCTTTTGAAATACTAAAAAGGCCAAAAATCATAATGTTATCTTTCTAAATGCTCTACAACTCCTAATGAAACTTAAAGTAACCACCACATTATGTTTTTTAAAAATTCTCAACTGTAAGTATTACTTTTGTTACATCCTCAGTCTCTAAAGAAATCAAAGCTAATATTTACTAAAACTGCTCAGTCAGTCCTTAGGCTACAGTAATTAACAGGTTAACTAGGCAGAATGTTTTAAGTTTGTCTGCAGTTTGACATAGTTGGGTTTCTCCCTGTGAGTATCTCCTTTTAAAAAAGGAAAAAGAAAAAAAAAATTTTCACCCTTTCATTCTTCTGAAAAAATGATGGTCACAAGCTCTGATCCTCATTACCAACATAAGTCATAGGCAGTGGCAAAATAAACTTTTGTTAATCCAAGTCAAGATGAACAAAAAATAAATTCCTCAGCCTAAAGATGAAACAGATGAAAATCTATACTAGTACATGGAAAGAAACATTAGTGAACAGCACAAAATCCATGCCCTCACAGATTGTAAATTCTAGAAAGGAGAGACAAGAATAAACATAACAAATGACGAACCGTCTATTAATAGTATGTCAGAGAGTGATCAAAAGCAACGCAAAAAAATAAAGCAGATATCTTTTACGTGCAGTAAGTTCTCTGGTGGGAGACGGGCCAGGGTGTGAGGATGGTACAAGAGCAGAAGATATAGGACTTTGTCGATCATTATAATAATGATGTGAGTAAAGTAAGGTGCAAGCGGAGACCCTCAAGCAAAGCAGTAAAGGCATCTGTCACTTTGCTTCTGTGCTGAGAGAAGACTATAGAGGGGCAAAGGTGGAAGCAGAAAAAACCAAAACATTAGGAGGATTTAGTAATACAACCAACAGGTGATGGTAGCTTACAACAGGCTAGATCAAGGTAGTTACAACAGGAGTCTTGGTATACATACTTATATAGTTTTAAATTTTATTAGGATAAATTTCAAAATCACAAAAAAGCTGCAAGAAGAGTAAAATAAATTCTCATGTACCCTTCTCCTAGCTTCCATATCTTCCTTATCACTTTCTCATTTTTGAAGCCTACATATATGGCTAGTTATAGTTACAAAAAAGCTCTCAATTGCATAAGTAATGCTGTAAGATTTCCCGATACATAGTATCAGAAAGAATGTCAGGCTTGATGTCAGTCTATCCCTATATTGGTGGTATTATCTTTGAATACATGAATCAGGTGTCTGTCAATCCTGTCGACTGTAAAATACCATTTTCCCCTTTATTATCACTATGCCACCTGTGTAGCGATACTTTCAGTTCAGTTCAGTTCAGTTCAGTTGCTCAGTCATGTCCAATTCTTTGCGACCCCATGAATCACAGCACGCCAGGCCTCCCTGTCCATCACCAACTCCCGGAGTTTACTCAAACTCATGTCCATCAAGTCGGTGATGCCATCCAGCCATCTCATTCTCTGTCGTCCCCTTCTCCTTCTGCCCAGCATCAGGGTCTTTTCCAGTGAGTCAACTCTTCACATGAGGTGGCTAAAGTATTACTTTAAGACAGTATAAATAAACTCTAACCCATTTCGGAATGCACCGAACACTCTTATCTCCATAAACTATTACTATAATGACTACAAAAGGTCATTATCTAACATTCATTACTTCTAAATTTTTTGGTTGGCATCCCACTGCAAAAAAAAAGACCTTTCCCTTCTCCTTTATTTACTTATTTTCATTACAGACTCATGGATTCCTTTTTTATTTAACATGTTATAGTCTATTTCTATCATTATTAATTCTAATATTGTCTTGGATTTGACCAGCAGAAGTGTCTTCAGAAAGCTAGCCATTGGACGTCCCTTATTTTTTTGGCACAACAAAATGTCCCAGGCTCATTCTCAGACTGTCATTGCCCCAACCATATGAGCCACTTCTCCATGGAGCCCCAACTCTAGATAGTTTTAATATTGATAGGTACAACAGCTATTGAGTGTGAGAGAGAAGATTCAAGGTGACTTTCCAAATTGCTGCTTGAACACCTGCAGGGATGAAGCTGTCATCAACTTAGATTAACAAGATTGCTAACTGCAAGGAGAGCATGTATGTATGTGTATGTATAGGGGAGGGGAGAGCAAACATTCACTTGAGACAAGTCAAAACATCAAATAGACATCCAAACAGAGATGACAAACAGGCAGGTAGGTATAAGAGTGTGGGCTAAAGATATAAATACAGGAACCCCCGATGCACAGATGGTATTTAAGCTAAGAGGCTGGATGGGATCACTAGAGTGAGCCCACATAAAGAGAAGATCAAGGACTAGGTAATGGGTGTCTTCTTTGAGGAGACAAGGAATTATTAGAGACTGAAAAGGAATTCCTACAGAGGAGGAAAGAAAACCAAGGCAGTGTGAGGCCCTAAAAGGCAAGTGAAAAGAGGATGAGGAGGAAGATTAACTGAGTTAAATGTTGCTGAAAGCTGACTGCTGCTGTGAAGTAAGACAGCAGAGAACTGCCCACTGGCTTAGCGTGACTAAATACTAGAACGGAAGCGGCAAAGGTTAGGGGCTTTCAATCTGTTCTGTTCAATAACACCTCTTACATGCTGAGAATAGTTCATGGCCTGGTATAAATCCTCAATAAATACTTCTTTATTTATTGAATAAAGGATGAACACGGAGGTCATTGATGACCTTAACAAAAATAAGTTTTTGAGAGACAACTGGAGAAAAATCTTAACTGAAGTGGGTTTCAAAGAAGAGAGAAACTAAAAACTGAATATCAAGAACCCCTCTGAGGAACTCTGCTGTGAAGGCAAGAGAAATGGGGCTCCAGTTGCCTGGGAAGACACAAGAAAAAAAAATTTCCTTTAAAGATGAGAGGGGGGAGAAGAGCGTGTTTTATAGGGAATGAACCAACAGAAAGGGAAAAGTTGATGGAGGAGAGGGGAGACTTCCTACAGCTATGTCCTCAAGCAGGTGAGAGGATGAACTCTAACACATGTTGAACATAAGGCTTTAATAGAAGATAATTCATCTTGATAACAGGGGAAAAGTCGTAATAACAGTGGAGCATATGCAGATAGATGCTGGAAGGTGGTATATTTAGCAGGGGGAGCCTATGGAAGATAGGCCATCAAATGAAAGTAATATAGGAGAAGATGAAGGTATAAAATAGTTAGGAAAGTGGGACAATGAATGGACAAGGCAAATAAAAGTACGACTTAAGGTGTGAACCTAAGTTCTCAAGAAGTAACTTTAAAAGATTCCATAAATCCCTGGCAACTTATCTAAACTATCCAAATATAGCAAATTTCAAGTACCCGTTGTTTGGAATTATTTACATCATTGCTCCCTTATACCAATCTAGAAGATGGCAAGCCAAATGTATGTAATCAGATGCACGCTGCTTAAAAAAAAAATTCTCAAGAATCAGATCTTATTTCTTACTGGGTAACACTCCACAATTAACTTACTCCAAAAAAAAAAAAAAAAAAAAAGGCCATGATGTAGAGGAAGACAACAATTGAATAAAGCACATTTATTTAAGAGTTTTTAAGTTTTTCCTTAAACTTTCACTGAATCATTTTAATATGAACTCTGAGGACTTTGAATGTTTCCAAACTAAAATCTGTATGATATTTTGCCTCTTTTCAGAAGTAATAATGAGTAGCAGTAATGCTACATATGTTTGTTTAAATCAACAGGGAAAAAGTTATGGAAGACATTATGAAAACAATTACATAAATTTACCTGCTCCTGGGTGTTTACAAATTACGGCTTTAGCCAACACCGTGCCTAGTAGTTTTGAAACTGAAATCCGCACATCATAATTGGAGCCTTCAAAGGATTTAAAACATAGTGTGGCCACACTGTCCAGGTCTGTACTCCACATAAAGACAGCCTCATTCTGAAGTTCAAGGAGACACTATCCAATTGAAAAAAAAGAAATTAGTGAAAAACAAAATATAAAATGTCAGGTTCAGATATACATAAGTTGAAGAATCTATCAAGAGCTAACAAAAAGAAAACACAAATCCAAAGTCTTTAAATAATGACTTTAGGGACAAGACAATACTTACTAAAAAGCCATAAAAATTACGCTATATAAAGCAATGTGTCCACAAAGACCCATTTCTAATTCAGTGGGGTATGAAAAATGTCTTTAGAAGCTATCTGTTGGCTATGAGCAATTTTGAGACTAATTCCAAAATAAACACTATCTAACCCACCATGTTAAGACAGCATGATAAAAGCAAAGGTCACTTTCAAACAACACAAACCTTACAGGTAAATTTTACACACCCACAGAGAGGAGGGACAGTGGAATGGAAGGAATACTTAGGAGTCTGACAACTTGACCTCCCCACTTCTGACAATGTGCTGCTAACTACTTTAAGAACCCTGGGAAATTCACATAACCCTTGCAGCCTCGGTTTCCTCATATGTTAAAATGAGACAGTCCCACCTCAATACAAGGTAGCAGCTCTAAGATCATGTAGCTGTTACTAGTGTTTTCACTGGGATTAACTGATTAAGTTGTCTTTATGCTAATTTTTACAAATTCTGCATATTAGACTGTTTTACCTTTGCAGCAGCACAACGAACAGCCATGGATCTATCTGTTAAGCAGGATCTAGCAGCTTTATAAACATCCCTGTGGCAAGGGGTGGCAGCAGCTCCCAGTCCATTCAGTATGTTTTGCAGACTCAGCATAATCTCATAACGACCTTGTGACTACCAAAGAGGGCAAAATTTAAGATCAGGAATAAAAATTCACTGTGAAAAAGAGCATTGAGCATTGAAATTTATGTCACATATTAGAGAAATAGTAGGATTTTAATACAAACTAATCAACCTATTCTGACATTCAAAAACATGAAAAATTTCTATTTTACACATGTTTACTATTTTTTTAATGCTTCAATTTGGGGAAAAAAAGCTTATGTATTTGGGTGCATCAGGTCTTCATTATGGTATGCAGATCTTTCATTGTGGTGCGAGGATGCTCTAACTGTGGCACAGGTTCAGTAGTTGAGCCACAAGGGCTCAGCCACCCTGCGGCATATGGGATGTTAGTTCCCTAACCAGGGATCAGACCTGAGTCCCCTGCCTAGCAGATTCTTAACCAATGGATCATCAGGGAAGTCCCAGTGTTCACTATTTTAAAGTGTTATTTGTATTAGTATATATTATACTTCAGTACAATACATATTTCATAGGGTTGACATGCAGATTAAATGAAATTGTATGGAAGTACCAGGCATAAAGCTTGCATGTTGTTAGGCATTCAGTAAACGGTTGTTATAAATGAGGTAACATGGTATGAGTGCATGGTCTGCCACCTACTAGCTACATGTCTTTGGGCAAATCTGTTTCTTTATCTGTTAAATGGTTGTTGTGAGGATCCAACGAATTACTACATGTTATCACTGCAGATGGTGACTGCTGCCATGAAATTAAAAGACGCTTACTCCTTGGAAGAAAAGATGACCAACCTAGACAGCATATTAAAAAGCAAAGACATTACATTGCCAACAAAGGTCCATCTAGTCAAAGCTATGGTTTTTGCAGTAGTCATGTATGAATGTGATAGGTGGACTATAAAGAAAGCTGAGCGCCGAAGAATTGATGCTTTTGGAGAGACTCTTGAGAGTCCCTTGGACTGCAAGGAGATCCAACCAGTCCATCCTAAAGGAAATCAGTCCTGAATATTCATTGGAAAGACTGATGCTGAAGCTCAAACTCCAATACTTTGGCCACCCGATGCGAAGAACTGACTCATTTGAAAAGACACTGATGATGGTAAAGACTGAAGGCAGGAGGAGAAGGGGACAACAGAGGAGATGGTTGGATGGCATCACCAACTTAATGGACATGAGTTTGAGTAAACCCCAGGAGTTGGTGATGGACAGGGAGGCCTGGGGTACTGCAGTCCATGGGGTCGCAAAGAGTTGGACACAACTGAGAGACTGGGCTGAACTGAACTACTTAGAACAGTGCCTGACACACAGTATAAATGCTCAGAATTGGTTCAGATGGTAAAGCGTCTGCCTACAATGCGGGAGACCCGGGTTCAATCCCTGGGTCGGGAAGATCCCCTGGAGAAGGAAATGGCAACACACTCCAGTATTCTTGCCTGGAAAATCCCATGGACGGAGGAGCCTGGTAGGCTACACTCTCCATGGTGTTGCAAACAGTTGGACACGGCTGAGCGACTTCACTTTCACTTATTGGCCTGAGTATTTTAACTCAGAAGTTTAAAGTCTGGATTTAGATTTTAAAAGATCTGGGTGTGAATCCTGGCTTCGAACCTTAGCAACGGTGTGACTTTTTAAGCTGTTCTTACTTATTTCTTCAACTATAAAATGAGGATAAGGAACTTCCCTGGTGGTCCAATGGTTAAGACTCTGGTCCGGGAACTAAGATCCCACATGCTACATACCATGGCCAAAAATAAATAAATAAAAATAAAACGAGGATAAGATGAATCCCATAGAGCCAGTAAATAAGCCCCTGTGGGGAAGTCATTCACCATAGTACCTAGCACACAGTAAACACTCAAGAAATAGTACCTGTTTGTATATCTCAGGAAGTTAAGGCTACTATAGGTAAGCTAACATCAATATCATTTTCATAGTAATGTTATTAATTTTTGTTCAAAGGGGCATAATAGTGAGTCATTACAGGTGGACATAACAAAATGAGTCCTAATGGGAAACAACTTTTTTTTCAAACACCGCCAGTTTCAAATACTGTCTATCACTATGGGTATGTATCAAAGGTGGAAATCCCTTTTGATATTTCCAAAACATTGTGGTACTGATGAATCAACTAAATCATAAAGATTATAAAGTGGAGGAGCAATAAAATACTTAGCAAGAACTTAAAATTTTCTGAGACTTATAGAGTAATTCTCTGTTAACCATGAGCCCTAAAAAGTATAGCTTTATCAATGGAGCTAAGAGAAAAAAAAAGTTTAAAGTGGACACACTTCAGTAAAAAAAAGTTTTTACAGACATATCCTTTTAAATAAAACCATGTTTATGGATGTTAACAATCTCTCCTCCTTAATGATCTTCTTCAATCTTTGTGAAAGCTACTACTGCTGAGAAGTAATCTGCTGAGTTGATTTTCTCACCAGTTTTATATTATGGATTTCACTTCTCTGTAAAGTTCTAGAATCAGTTACATTCTTCTTGAAATTTGGCATATTTTATACTTGAATTTTCCCATGTTTTATCCTGATATAGTTAAAGAAAGATGTGTGACAGGCCTGCATTTTTACAAATTTTCTAGACCTCTTCAAAGTAATGTTAAGAATAAAAACTAGTGTGATTTTTTCAATATTTAAAGGTGCTGAGTTATCCTTAAATACGAGGGACCACAGATTTAAAATTTTTGATATACAAACTTACAAATGCTTTTTGTATGAATCTCAAAATGTGATTGGTAAAACTTTAGTTGGCAAAAAATTACAGTACATCTTAGAAGTCTGATAAACACAAAGGGTGTTTCACAATGGTAAATGATACCAACAAATCAGTGAGGCCAAGGCTGAGAATATATTCACCCCTGGCGATTAAAAGGTCATCTGGGTCCTAGTCAAGCTTATGTCCTCACACTCTTTCCTACTCTGATTTTATTCCTTACTTCCTGCTGATGCTGGTAGAATACTAATCCATCCATCAGGTATACGGTAGTTACCCATTACGTATCTGGACCCTAGGTGGCAAGTGCTTGCTCTGGTACAGTAAGTAGCATGAGATGGAAAAGGTGAAACAGAAAGGAGCAAGGACGGGTCTGCAAGAGAAACACCTTAGTTTGTGTCCACTGGAATTTATCTGAATACACAAAATTTTACTGCATTATTGTTTTTCTAATAAAGATTTAATACACAAAGTACATAGGTGCACTACCTAAAAATATGTCATTTATGATATATTTACATATATACTATGTATACTTGTCATAGATAAGGCTCTTTTATTAGCTCAAGAAACTATAAAATCTGTATTTACCTCTGCACTCTTCATAGCTTTGAGAATATTCCCCACTGTATCAGTAAAGGTGTTACCTAATATTCTACCCAACTTCTTGTACAAGGAACCCAAACACACCACAGCAGCGCTGAAATGACATTTCAATTAGAAATCAGTCAAGAATGAAAAAACAGGAAAAAAAGGATCTTAGGACATGCAATGATGACTACTTAATTTTATTTTTAAAGGATAAATTTCCCAGAATCTACTCCGCTGTTAAGTCATGAGGAATTTCATTGGAGTATCAGATGACTATGTTTTCAATATAAGAATGTTACTAAGATGTATCTTCAACTAATCTAAATCTTAGCCCAAAGATTCCATTCCCCCAAATATTTTTAATAGAACTGAGCTTCATATGTTAGATAATCAAAGACAGTCTTAAAAGAAAAAGAACAGTATTCGCATTAAGTCTCAAAATTTTATGGAAAAGCATATTCTATCATAAGCTAAAAATTAAATCAATAAAAAAATTTCTATAAAATTCGTACTGTGGAGTCATACATCGTAAATAGCCTTCTCTAAACAACGGGTGATAAAATGAACTGAGTCCTATGGAGAAAGAAACTTAGTTGTTCTTTTAGGATCTTAGAAAAGTGTTTTTCTATAAATTTACTATTAATCTTCACTACTAAGAACTAATAAACTAAAAGAACATCCAAAACATGAAGAATTTAACATAGTTGTTCCTTAAACACTCAACTGCTAAAATATTAATCAGATGGTTTTGATTCCCAAATCTAAGCTTCAAATGTCTAAAGTTTTTAAAAGAACTGTTTCTCAACGGTAAAATATTAGATCTTTTCAAAAGCTACATATTTTTAAGAAAATGAGGAAAACAACTTGTATTCATTTTCATAATAATTATCAAGTAGTTTAGTTCTTTTAAAAAAATTATTTTACTAAATAGAGTTGATTTACAAGGTTGTGCTAATTTCTACTATATAGCAAAGTTTCAGTTCTTTATAAAAATGATACAACAAAGATTTCATATTCAGTTTCAATATTAACTTACAGTTTAGTGGGAAGATAACTTGGAGAATCATCTTTGCTTCGAATAAGATCATTACATTTATCGATTGTCTCATAAACAGAGAACGTGTCTCCAATACTATAAAGAAGGGCTAGATTCTTAGCAAGGAGTTTACGAGTAGGAGGCCCTGGGGAGCTGTTGAGCAAAGACAGGAGCTGTTCCACAAGAGTTTTCTGTTTCTCCCTTACATCACTCTGCAAATGAAGTAAACAAAGAAGATTCTCATCAATGCAATTACATGTGCTCCTCTCCTATGATTCTGCTCTCATGTAATTAAGAACTAACCAAAAGCCTCTAGAAAAATGAAAAATTATTTTAACTAAATATTACAAATAAGTTGGTGGCATCGTTATTACACCTCACAAGCAAGCAGTTTGCTGCATTGCTGGTAACTTCAGAGAATAAATTCTGGACCACAATATACTAGAGTCTGTGAACAAAGACAAAGGTTCCATTTTTCCTCCTTATTTTTAGGTTTGAAACGTAGAACAAATTTATATCTTAACTAGTGCTCCTTAGTTCTTAAGTCCCTGCCTGATATATATCTGCATCAGTGAACAACCTATCACCAGAGCTGACCTTTTAACAGTTACCTGTTTTACTTAGATCTTTTTCTAAGTTTAGCGCAATTTTCTTTCTGCAAGCTTATGCATGTAAATGCCACGCTGTGACTCCATTTTACTTATCTACTCTCTAAAAAAGGAGAACAGAATATTATCACAGTAGTAATGGTATCCAGATGCTTCCTGAGGCTTCAACTTTCACAATAAAATACTTGTTAATTTAGGCTATGGATCTTTGCCATTTATAAATTCTAAATATCTCCATGAGTAGTGTCTTTGCAACACTTTTGCATTATGTAAGGTATTGTTATTCTGTGGAATACCTTTATTTTTAGGAAATATATAGGAAAGTATTTAGAAATAAAGCAGCAACTCGCGTGGCTCTGTGAATCAATTAAACTTGGCAAAATGTTAACAGTTGTTGAATGTAGGTAAAGGATAAGAATGATTAGCTTTGTTCTTTGTAGTACCTATTTTATAAACTTTAAGAGAGAATATGTTTACTCGAAGACTCCTCAGCTCATATTCCTCTTCAAGAGTTCACATCTTTTTTTTTAAGTGAAACTCCCATAACATTATTTAGTGTGATACTGTTCCAGGATGTCATGCAAATGGAGGGACACAGGTAAGAAGATAATAATGATGAAATTTAACACACTGTGCTCTGTAGTTAGTTTTTAACATATCTGAAAGTAATATTATAAATACTGGTTAATTTCTTCCTGTTCTTTTGAGCAGAAGAAACCTACTAGTTCATTGTAAAATCTTATTAAGGTCTAACCTTCGAAAGCTAATTTAGGTTATGCTGGACAGAACTAGAAAAGTAAACCAAAGGAATTAAACATTATCTGGCACTTAAAAAAAAAAAAACCTTGTGAAACAGTTTTTGCAATTTTACTCACCCTGCTGGTTGCAACCAAGAGCTTCTCCAAATATCTCAACCAATCAAAAATAAACTCTGCCTTCTGAACTTCACCCAGTTGATTGTATGTTTCTTCATTCAGCAATAAGCTATGAGCTAATTCCATTCCTTGCAGAAAAGTCTCCTAGCTGGTCACGATTCTTCTCATTAAACTTTAGTCCTATACCTATAATAAAGGAAAATAATATTTTAAAAAGGAAGAATGAAAAGGAATGCAATCACAATACTGGAAATCTTCCACAGAAAAGCATGAAGCACAAACGGAGACATCTTTCCTAAGGTGAAACTGGAAAATTCCCAATAGTAAACTTATTGATACAAAACCCCTTTTTCAGAGAGTAGATAGGCAGAACAGAGTAGGATCATTGATATCCATATGTGAAAACTTGCCAAACAGGAGACATTTCATTAAAATTTTGAAAATTTTACAGTTAAGACTACTCAAGTGTGAAGACTTTCAGTTTTCTCTGTAACATAAGCAGTTTTTTACTAAAATGGGTTGTAAGTACATTTTAACAATTACCAAATACCTAGACTTCCTATTATACTTTACAGTAAAGCTTGAGGTCTCCCAGGGCCTTTGCCTCCATACATAACCTGTCACTTACATGGAGATCCAAGAGAAGGAAATGGCAACCCACTCCAGTATTCTTGCCTGGAAAATCCCATGGACAGAGGAGCCTGGCAGGCTACAGTTCACAGGGTCTCAGAGTTGGACATGACTGATCAACTGAGCACCAAGGCTTGAGCAAAGGGACTTATTCCCATTAGCATCTGTTTCTCCAATCTAATAAAGACACTGCCCGAGGGTAGGAGCTTTTAGGAAAAATCCCATCTCAACCACTACAGATAGTCTCCCTATCTCTGTGAACCTTGTTGTGAAAGCACACTCATGTTTTTGAAGGCACCTGGATGGATGCCATCCAAGGACTGCAGAACATTATCTGCTATGACCCAGATCCAATGCAGCCTTCACTTCTCTTGAACAAATAATCAATAGAAGAGGTTTTGTTTTTAGATTCATGAGCATCTCCTGGGTACACTCTAGTACCTTTCTAGAATATATACAACCTATAAGCATGTGGGTAAAATACATACACACTCACTCATATGCAAATTTACAAGACAGCATTTCTGATTATGGATTTTTTTATTTCTAGGTGCACGCTCAAGTATATGGCAATAAAACAGTATGATGTCTGCAACTCATTTTCAAATGGTTAAGTACATCAATCAATTAGCCATAAAATATGGCAAAATGTTAACAGACAAATACTGTAGGTAGTACGTATGTGAGCGATCATTTTACTATTCTTCAATTTTTCTGTATTTTTTAAAACATTGCAATAAAAAAGTTGGAAAAATTATTTAAGAAGAGAAATTTTTAAAAACATAAGCTGGCTTAAAAACAAATCACACTACTACTTCCAGGAGTAACAGCTATCATCAAGAACATTAAACAACAGAGAAGGTATCATATACATATATAAGATGGGTATATCTATCCCATATTGAAGTATAAAAAATAACTTTAATACATTATAAATAAACCTGTTAAGCTAAACAGAAACATGTCATTCGAAATGCATAGAAATACAAACAGAATGACACAGGTAATTAAACTAAACCATATAAAAATACATAGCTCATATTCCCCCTAAATAAACCTCAATCTTTTGCAGAGAAGCCAGTAAGATGTGGACTTCCCAGGTGGCACGCAGGTAGACATAAGACACATGGGTTCAATCTCTGGGTTGGGAAGATCCCCTGGAGAAGGGCACAGCAATTCACTCCAGTATTCTTGCCTGGAGAATCCCATGGACAGAGGAGCCTGGTACGTCACAGTCCACAGGGTCACAAAGAGTCGGACAGGACTGAAGCCACTTAGCAAGCACACACGTGTAGTAAGTAGAGTTAGAAAACCAGATGGGAGACATGAGGAAGGCTTTTCTTTCTTTTTTCTCCTGGAGAGTTTATGGGTATGAAATTACCTAGACTATAACACTGTAATAATTGTGGTATAACTGAAAAGAGACTCTTTAAAACACAGTAGTTGCAAACTGATGAACTGTTGGCCAAATTTCACCTGCAATATACATACTGGGGAAAAAACTGGTTACTAACATGTAAACACAAGATTTTACACAAAAATCTGGGTCCATATCCCATAGAGCAATGAATGACTGAATCTAAGGGAAGCAGGGACTCTCAGGCAAGCACACTTGCCACCTGGACTGCCTTATTCATTTACATTATTTGCCAACTTCCATGGGTATTCAAGTTTTCAGCTCCTACTCTTTCTTTACCTTACTTTCGCCCTCTGGCTTGGGCAAGAAACTCTCCTTTTCTTTTTCAATTATCAAAGTGAACTGATAAAAATATGCACAATAAAGGTAATAAACACTACAGAAATAATTTCCAGAAGAAATCTAAGTATACCAAAGGAGAAAAGCAAGTTTGTACTCAATATCTGTTATTATGTGAGGAAAAAAAAATAACCTGAGTATCACATAGAAAATTTCTTGTAACCACCAGGGCAAGTCAAAACTCTATCTTAAGAATCAAATTACCCTTTTTAGAGGTCATTAGGACTGCTGAAGAGACATTTTTTTTCCTTAGGCAGAAGTAATATTGTGGTGTAAAATGATCTATCAAGAAGCAAAATAGCTAACACAATGCAGTAATAAATAATTCAGTAAAGAGCTTGAGATCATAAGCAGGGCATAAAGTTTATCTCCCATGCCCTCAATACATTCTTCATATAAATCACTCTAAAAAGTAGACAATTCACACTGGTAATCCCACATCCAAACCCCCAAATCTACAATGGCCTCTGATCTCCACATATGTATTATCAATCACATAAGTAAATGCACTTTGCAAACAACAGATGTTCCTGCTCTAACCCTCAGTGTAACTTAAGGATGATGAGTACAAATACAGTCAACCTACTGTATGTTTTCATTCAACTACAGCCCGATGGCTATACATACTGGGAGAATGCTTGTCTAATTTTTCTCTTATTTTCCATTTTTATGCTTCTTGGAGGAGGTTACAGAGTGAATAATTTATTAAAAGTGAACACATATAACCGTGTATTTTTCAAGGTACAGTTATGCTACTTGAAAAAAAAGATTTCATCAAACCACTGTACCAACTATAATGCCAACCATTATTTTTGACAGACGCTAATTATTACTGATCACTAATTATAGTCCAAGCACAGCTCTAAGAGCTTTAAATATTTAAGAGCTTTAAACATTCTTAAAACTGTCCATGGGTAGTTATTTTTATTAGAATCATTTTAAGACGAGGAAACTGAGACACAGAGAAGCTGAGTCACTTTCCTAAGGTCACACAGAAAATGGTCATACACTAAAGCGATGTAAGTCGAGATATATGCGCTTTAACCACTACATACTATGCTGCCACCCTTTTATCCAATCAAGCCTATCAAATACCTTGAAGCCAGGCATTTTATTCATTCATTCATTTTTATTAAATATAGTTGACAAACAATATTATGTTAGTTTCAAGTGTACTACATAATGATTTGACATTTACTAACATTTGAAATGATCACCATATCTACAAAGGACTTTTGGGGAACATGCTATTTTGGGGAACATTACTATTTTGAGAACATATGCCATTTGGGTGAACATATATGCTCAAGTTTATGCAAGGGGAAAAATCTTCATATTTTTGGTCATTTTAAGTTTCTTAAAATAATTTATTATATCATTTTGAAGAATGTAAAGAGAAAAATAAAATCACAAATAAGAGACCCCCTCAAACAAAAATAATACAGGTTTGTCAAATTGGTTACTTCTTTCTTTCCTGAGCAATAAAAGATCAATTTACAAAATGAACAAGCCATTCAGTAGTAAATGGAACTGAATCTAGAATGTTTCAAGCAGTTAAAGTTTTGGAGTGTCTCAAATTTAAATTACTTTTCTTTGCCTCTCAAGTCTTTAAAAGACATCACAGCAGCTTCAACTCGGCTTGCAGCTTTCAGTTGCTCAGTTTTGTTTAAAGAGCCTAGAGTTAAAACAAAAACAAAAACAAAAAATCTCTCAAGAGTCTCCCATATTTCAGGGTACACACATAAATCTTAAAATCTATACCTTTCAAAACAAACAAACAAAAAACCAAAACAGTAATTAGCTTTGCTGGGGAGGAAGGAAACTTTCCTCTACCCTTCTAGGTTTTTCTGAATTCTGGTCTAGGAATTAAATTGACATGGGACAGATAAACAGGAGAAAAAGTTCAATTCCAGACATAAGGAACCCACCACACAAGAGGATCAAAGACCCCAGACACACGAAGTGTTGAGAGACAGAAAGGTAAAATGAGGTATTATGCCACTCTAAGCTGAGGGAGCCTGAGGCTTCAAGGACAGAAGTCACAGAATGACTAAGCGGAGTAGATGTTCGGTAAATAGATGTTTGCTCTGACAGAGATGGGGCTACTTAGAAAAAATTTACCTCCAATAACAACTCCTGAAACAAGTCCCCAGTTTAAATTATTCTAAGTAGTTAAGGGAGGACAATATTTTCTCTTGAACCCATGGGTTCAAAAGACGCCTCATGCAAAAGTGACACCTTCTGGGCAGCTCAATCTGAATCCCACAGATTTAATCTAAAAGAAGATGGATCATTTTTTACTGACCTAATATTCCCTACGACCTGTGATTCAGGCTTTGCACAATTATAGGTTACAAAATAGTAACTCACAAATTACGCACAGCGTTAGGTCATAATTAAGACGTTGCCTAAGGAAGGCTGCTCCTGGTAGAAAGCAAATCAGGTCTTTTTGTCACAGTACTTTAAATATCCCTAAGCACAGTCTTCACTGGTTGTAGAGCAAATCAAATATTAAAGCAAGTCACTTTTGAGTCTAGCGTTAATAGTTTCATCTTGATGATTTGAAAATCCTATCTGCATCCTATTTTTTAAACCTGAAGCACCTTGCTTCTTCCTACAGTAAACTATTTCAAAATTTACCTTTATAAAAAAAATCCTTCAGGAAGTCTTTCATGATTAATTCCCCTATTAATACTGTCTTCGCTTGGTACAGGATTTCTTTTATTATAGATATGCTTCATAAAGTGTTGGGCTTCTCTAGCCATCATTTAAATTGTGAGATGCTCCTAGTTTTCTGATTCAAAATGTTAGCAATGATTATTAAAGCAGTAGCATTGTGGGTAATGCTATTTTCTCTAGTCTCCAAACTTTTTATGATTTTAAAACTTTTAAAATGAAACCCTTAAAAACCAATAAATAAGCTGAACTTCCATCGATTCCTTACTTTTATAATTCACAATACCATCTGTTAGCATCATCTTGGTAACACAAGTAGGAAGGACATAACTATTACCTGCTGCAGTTCATGGCAATGCCTTTCACTTTCCCACTGATTTCCAAATCACAAACTGATGACAGTAGCTATTCTTTTTCTTTCCAAATTTTATTAATTTTTAAAATTTACTTATTTTTCATTGGAGGATAATTGCTTTACAATATTGTGTTGGTTTTTGCCATATATCAACATGAAATCAGCCACATGTCCCAAACCTCTTGAACCTCCTTCCCACCTCCCACTCCATCCTGTCGCTCCAGGTTGTCATAGAGCACCAGATTTGAGCTCCCTGAATCACACAGCAGATTTCCACGGGCTGTCTTAATTTTACACATGGTAAGGTATATGTTTCAATGCTACTCTCTCCTTTTGTCCCACTGTCTCCTTCCTGCTGTGTCCACAAGGCTGCTCTGTCTGCATCGCCACTGCTGCCCTGCAGAAAAGCAGCTATTATTCACTGAGCCAGGAACTTTTTAGGTGCTTAATTTATATCATCTCTAATCATCACAGGAAAGAAAGCAAGTATTACTGGTCCCCATTTTACAGAAGAAAAATCTTTGATGCCAGTAAGCATGAGAACAAACCCACATCTCTTCATTCTCTTTCCTCAGTGCTAGGAAACCTTTCCACCGGAAAAAAAGGGAAAACAGCATTTTTGACATTAAGATGTAAGGGACAAAAGGTGCAGAACAAACAGCATGGCGGTGGAGGTGGGAGGCCTTATATTTGGGCTCACTCTCTACCGATTTCCCCAAGCACGTGTGCATGCTCAGTCGTGCCCACCTCTTTGTGACCCCATGGACTGTAGCCCGCCAGGCTCTTCTGTCCAGGAGATTCTCCAGGCAAGAATACTGGAGTGGGTTGCTATGCCCTCCTCCAGGGGATCTTCCCAACCCAGGGATTGAACTTGAGTCCCTTGCAGGTCCTGCATTGGCAGGTGGATTCTTTACTAGTAGCATCACCTGGGAAGCCCCAATATTTCGCCCTACACCTTTCGGTAAATCACAAAATCAGTTTTACCTCCCAACTCCTTCAGGGACAAGGGTCAAAACAATTAAAAAGGCAGTGCTGGGAAAACAGCAAAAGGAAGAACACAGATGAGGTAGGTAAACTATTAAAAAAAGCTGAGCATGTCAAAATAGTAGACCTATTACAAATAGACTAGTGGTTCTCAACTCTGGTTGCTTTTAAAAAACACAAAGTTTTTTGAGCCTAAACCAACTTAACAGAATCTCTGGAGGCTGAGGTGCTATGATAATGGAAGTTTTCGTTTAATCCTCACATGGTGAGGTGACTAGGTGACTAGGCTGCAGCTCCACCCACCCCCTCAGAATCACCCCTCTGCTAGCTAGTCACCCCTATTGTCCAAATGGAAAATCACACCCAGGTTTTGGACCAAGAGCTTATGAGAAGCCCACATCCTGTTTCCTTGTGTCTTTGACTTCACTTTGTCTTCCTTGTAAAAGGCTGTTTTTCTTTAACTAAAAATAACCAAATGCTTAAAAAAAGAAATAAAACTAGCACCACTCATCTACAGAGAATACTGAAACTAAATAATATAGATATTTTAATAGCTGATAAGTGTCCCCTACTCTCCTATAATTCATTTATTACCTTGGGTAAGAAAGATTTTAACTTATTATTTTTAGATAAACCCAAAGAAACTGAAATTGCTTTAGAAAATAGCAGGAAAATGACAATGAAATTCAAATCTAGGATATTACTTGATATGAATTTAAGACTTTCTAATTCTCTGTAATAACTCTAAAATAAACCAGTTGTCATTAGTCAAATATTAAAATGCTAAGTGTACAATATTAAGCTCAGTAAGAATTTAGGTTAGCTGAGTGATTCAATATATGTACATTAAATCTAAATATTATAAATGCAAAAATTTCACAGCCAAAACTGAGATTTTAGAAAAGTTGATAGGTTTACAGTGACAGTACAAATAGGTTCAACTCTTTTGGAAAATATAAAGAAGCCATAAAAACATCAAAACCACTTGACAAAAGCATGAGTTTTTGAAAATTTGTTCCAGAGAAAGGAAAACGAAAATATCAGAAGCATAAGCACTGATTAGAGCATTATGAAAGTTGAAAACTGAAAACTTGCAAGTCCATCATTAGAGAAATGATCTTGACATTTTCAGACACTATCAGGCTCTCATTAAAAACTGTAATTATAGAAACTACAAGTGCATAAATTTTAACAGGTTAACCTATTGAGAGCATCCCCACAAGTAAAGCAGTGTTTCCTAAAGAGTGTTGTGAGAACAGTAGTGAAAAAGAATGAGGAAATGAGGATCTGTGTTGTGTGCGAGGGAACAGAATCCAAATCTTTTTGGGAAACACCAAGTTGGCAGTCTTCCTTCCTACAGAGGGTCTCCACACATGTGATATATGTAATGTACATTATAGACTGCCAGAAGGGTGTGTGTGTGTGTGTGTGTGTGTGTGTGTGTATGGCACTTGATGTCTCTCAGCATCTTTTAAGTACTGACCTTTGCCCCACTTCTACGTTTTTTTCTTCCCCCTGCTGGGAATCCTGAGAACTCAGTGTTCTATAGAGCACAATCTTTAAATACTAATCACTAGAGACCACTATAATCAAAAAAATTTTTAATTCCCTTTTAGTTATACTATGATAGGATTTTTATAACAAGTAGAAGAATATGTAACAAGACAATGTCACACTTCTACTTAAAAGTAGCCATTTCTGGTTAATATTTTGGATCAAATTATCTAACATTCAGAATTCTGAATATAAACAATCTTTTCTTTTTTATTCTTGGAAGAAGAGTAAAGGAAAAAGAATCGTTTTAATTAACCAAATGATTTATCAAGTTCACATAAAAATCTGTGTTATTCATAACTTTCAACCAAGTTTCACACCACAACCCTTCTGAGCTAAAAATGCCTTGTTGCACCATAAATTTTAATATTTGATTTTTGGAATTCTGAATACAATTCCCAGAAAATCAATTTAATTCATGTTTCTTAAGTCATACGACAACATGACCCAGGCACACAGCACTAATAACCTGTTTTACAATATAATGAAAATACATTCAGTGTACCGAGATTCAAAGAATACTTCCTGCAAATGTAGTAGAAATGGTGGGAAACCTGCTTCTCACCACTGCGTAATACAATAGCTGGAAAGGCAGATACACTCAACTCCAAGAACTGATTAAGGAGCACATCCTATAAGACAGAGAAGCTAGAATGGAGCAGGAAAGAAACAGGAGTAACACAGAAATGGATAAAGAGAGGTGAGAAAGGGCCAGAGTAGGGATGCAATTTCCTTTGCCTTCCTCCCGTTTTCTTCTCAAGTGCTGCAGATTACGACTAAGGATGAGAAGAACGGCAGAGGCTGGCTTCAGCGAAGGAGACTGCCAATGGGGGCCTCTGGTGTAGCCTAGCTCTGACAATTCTCCCTCCAGATTACAAAAGAGAAAACCTTAGAGGGTAAAAGGAAGTATGGTGGGAAGTGGGCAGGGGACTCAGCTGCAGAACCAACTCTAACAAGGCAATGATAGGAAAAGAGACTTCACATTTCTTCAGGATTTCCTTACGAGAACCTTTTAATTCACTATCTCATTTAACCTCCCTACTACTGTGGTAGTTGGGTCACTAGATCATGTCTGACTCATGACTGTATGGACTGTAGCCCACCAGGCTCCTCTGTCCATGGGGTTCTCCAGCCAAGAATACTGGAGTGAGTTGCCATTTCCTTCTCCAGGGGATCTTCCTGACTCAGGGATTGGACCCAGGTACCCTGCATTGCAGGCAATTTCTTTACCAACTGAGCTACCAGGGAAACCCCTCCCTAATACTAAAACTCAAATATTATCATCCTCATTTTACAGATGAGGATAATGAGTTAAGAAATTTGTCCAAGATCTAAGTGAAGAAAGAAGTGGAAGAAAGAAGGTAACGCCTACACCTGTCTAGTTTCAATGTCCATGCTCCTTCAACTACCTCATGCATTCTTTTCATACAGTTTCTAATCACTGACAGTTACTGCCATGCCCACTGAAACATCTAATCTTTACAACTTTGTTTTTTCTTATCAGTTCACTCTCCTCTTAGGTCTCCAGTACTCAGAGGCTTTTTGATAAAATGTGAGTTGTACTAGAGACATCGACTTCCAGAGGGCCCTTCCCACCAAGACAGCAAATCCCTAAGTAACTAACACTAACACCACTAGTCTCCCCTGGGGGCTCAGTCGGTAAAAAAAATCTGCCTGCAATGCAGGAGCCGTGGGTTCAATCCCTGGGCTGGGAAGATCCTCCAGAGAAGGGGAGGTCTACCCACTCCAGTGTCTTGCCCGGAGAATTCCATGGACAGAGGAGCCTAGTGGGCCCCTCCATGGGATCACAGAGTCTGACACAACTGAGCGACTAACAGTGTTAGCTTAGTCCTTGGCTATTCTTGACAATTTTTATCACTCTTCATTCCACAAACCAACTCTTCCACCTCCCCCGGGGAAGAAAGATTTCACTCTGGACACTTTGGAGTACCAGAAGGCAAGTTTTAAAAGAGAAATTTTACTCTAATATCTCCCACCACACTCATCTGAAAGTCACTATCGAAGTAATCTCACTATTTGGTACCTAGCAGAGAATTCAGTAACAAGAAGTAAAAAACAAAACAAAAGTTAAAAAAAGAAAAAAGATACACAGCAATTAACTGTTTCAAAGATCATCAACTTTACTGACATTAAGTTTCTTGTCTCTTGGGGCCTGTTTCCTCTTAGTTTAGTCTAGACATGACTAATAATCCAGCTATCTGGATTCTAGTTGGAGTTGGGTAGAGCCCCACATTAAAAGTGAAGGAGCAAACTAATTGAGAGCATGAAGAAGTTGAAGCAGGCAGCTAACAGTAATGGAAGAGAGCAAAATACTTTTTAATATAGATATTTTAAAAAGCAGGCAATATGGGGATACTTAGTTCAAGAGTAAAGTGCATAAGATGCCATTATTCCTCCAGCTCGGCAGAGGACAGGAATCCTTGCTCAATTTTCCAAAATATTGTATTTGTGCTCAAGTAATCTGCTACCTAGGACTTCCTAGTTTAGTCATTAGACCCCACCTGCTTTAGAATCCTCTCCTTTTTCCCCCTTCTAACTGTTCATTTCATGGCTTCTATCCAGGTGAGCACTCAGAGTCACCCTTATTTCCACTATGGTCTGACATCTTGGCTTTTCTTCATGGTTCCCACTTCTAATTTACAATATATCTTATGAAGGGCCTGGCCCAGAATTTAGCCACAGTTCTGACCTTCCTGGAGCCCTACCTGAGGGTTTTTTGTTTTGTTTTGTTTTAGCAGACTCCCTGCCAGATGCCTAACTGGGCTCTTAACTTCGCAAATGTAGCTCCCCGGAACAACTCCATTATTCTCTTGTTTTCCGGCTGCCATCATCACATCCACCCAAGTAATATAGTGAACACACCATCTATTACCTCTAACCCCCAGCTGGTCTGGGGCAGCACTCCACAATCAAACTCACTGATATTTCTGCAGCAAAATATAAACATATTCACATAAAGGTAGGATAAATAAAGACTATAAACAGCTTCCTATCAGATCAGGTCATGTTCTGCTGCCAAATGAGTTTAAAAAGTGCCTTTTGGACTCTGTAATAATGCTTAAGGGATTTTGTACCTGTATACGCTTCTCTTTTCTGTTTTTGCTTTTCAGATTTCCTCCCAAAATATCTTAAAAAAAATTTGTGCTTTTCAATGGGTAATTTCAACTTCCCAATAATTTTACTTACATAAAAATGTATTGAATAAGTGAGGTAATGTTTTGACTAAATATTTAATACACAAAAACATGCATAAATTCAACATACAGAAATCTACAAGTGCAACAGAAAAGAATATAGACAGATGTTGTAATAAATCCATAGAGAAGCATAAACTAAGAAAGAAGTACATATATAAAACATTTTAGAGAAGTTAAAACAATGGTTTCAAAATTGGCAAAAGTATATACTCTGGTTTAAACACTTAAATATCACCTCATACAACTTTACCTTCTTTCCTGTCACATAATTAATTCTAATTTCTTATGCAGCATAAACATAACATTATGCTTTAACATGACTACATTATGTTTCTTTTCTAAAAATATTTATTGTTTAAGTTGTTACTATTAAAAAAAAGAAGTTCAAACATGATTCAGAACAATATGCTCCAATTTCAATCTTGTGTATCTGTTTCAAGGGTTCCAATTTCCCATTTGGGTCTTACTGTAGATATACCTTTGACTTCAAGCTCAGTTACACTGTGAATAATTTTCTGTCTAGTCTTTTAATCAATGTCACTAGATTTATGGTTAAAAAAAAAAAGTGTTTAAGTAAAAATAACTGTTACTTGTGAAAAACAGAAATGATACGTTAAAAAGAGCTTACTAAATTAAAAAAAAAAAGTCCACACCAGATCCAAATTAAAACTAGGAGTTATAAAGTTGTTAGAAAACACACAAAAATCCTTCCCTTTCTCTAGCCTTCCAAAAGGTGAGAAATGCTAAAATTAAAACTTACTAGGTAATTATGACTGAAAAGCCATGACCTTTTCCCATCATTACACATCTACGATCCAGAAGCATTTATAGGATGCAGTAGTTCACCTGACACAACAAAAAAAGTAAGAAAAAGAAGAAAAACTAAACTTAACCTACTTCCTCTCACAAAAGTTACCGTGAATGAGAGTTTGTAGAGTTCTAGTCCAGGGTCAGGAATTCTTTCCTGTAAAAGACCAGAGAATAAATACTTGAGACTGTATGGACCACACAGTCTCTATCACAATGACTCATAAACAATACATAAACAGCTATAAATAGATAAAATAGTGTAGTTATGTTCCAGTACAACTTTATAACAACTGGCAGCAGGCTGGATCTGACCCACAGCCTGCCAATTACTGACCCCTAGTGTAATTCCAACGAATTTAATACTGCAACTAGACAAAAGATTCAACTAAATGATACAAACAAGTCTCTACTAATCCCTCAGGCTTCAGTTAATTCATTTCTTAAAAGAAATTTAATAACAGTTTCACACTCTCCTTAAAACGCAGAAATGGTTTTACCTGAGAGGACTAAGGTCCTACTAAGGGGCTGTTCAAACCCATTAACTATACTGTGGATAGTTAATGAAAGAAGATTCAATGAAGTCTTTTTTAAAAAAATGTCTATGTCTTTAAACTGGTTAATCAGGATTTAAAATAAATGAATCTTAGAGTATGAAGAGACCTAAACACCTAAAGACATGGAGAGTTTAATCTTTTATTTTACTCAAAAGATAACTGAGAAAAGTTCATGAAGATTATAAACTGTCAGTCCTCTTTTTGAAATAAAGCTGAAGGAAGGAAGGTATGTGCATTGCCTAAAAACAAAAATTCTTAATTTTTTTTCCTTAGAGAATGTATTATTTGCGCAGTTTTTCAAAATTTTAAAGTAGTTTGGCTATGTATTTTCTGTTACTAAAGTCAGATATAAAGATAAAAAGAAAAGAAGAGAAAAGTAAGATAAGATCCATAAACAGTAGTGGAGGCGCTTAAGCTAAAATTCAGGTCTGTTGTCAATTCAGGAGTCTTGTAATACTAAAGGTTTCCATATAAATAACTACTTTTTCCAACTGTCCCTATTCTTATGTTTATAAACCCTGCCTGCTACCCATTTCAACAAAGGCGGGGGCGGGGGGCGGAATCCATAGTGTTTAAAATGTAAGAAAACCATTGGCTTCAATACTGATCTAAAATCATTTTCTCAAAGACATACTTTCTAAAACGTTTGCGAAACAGGACAATTCTCCTTTCCCCATCCGCCTAATGCCCAGCTCCAAGGACACTTCTGCTTTCTTTCCATTTTAATTTCTCCGTAGTATTTTCTCTGACAAAGTTCTGAACTTACGGGTCCCCTTTTCCCCTCCTTTTAACGTCTTTTCTACGCTCTAAGTTCCTTAAGAGCGCTCAGCCTGAACATAAAAGGCGCTGAATATCTGCTGAATAAATGACTGCACGGAAAATGAATGTATAATTATGACCTTTCAAAAAAGAGCTCAAATCATCTGACAGACACTATTCGACTTGACAGTTATGAAAATCATCTTGCCAGAGGTATGCATTATTGTGACTAGTACCATAAGGCGCTTCTTAAAAGTTTCCAAAGACTTTACAATCCCTTGCAATAAGGCTGCGCTGACCGAGAGCAGGGTAAGAAATGTTTCCTTGTACTAAGCAAAAGCTAGCCGGGCAAAGGCTCGCTTTCCTAGCGAGGAAGGACTATCCAGTATCCAGTCTCCACTGCTTCAGGAAACCCGCCTCCACGGTTGCTCGCGGGCGTCCGGAGAACCTCGCCCGAAGCCCGGGTTGGGGCCCCGCTCCCAGCCAACCCCCGACGCAGTGGGCGCCGCTAGGGCGGATCCGGGGAGCGGCGCGCCGACTAGGCGGGCTCCGACCTTCCGACCTTCTCCGCACGCCCGGGGGCTCCAGCCCGCGCGGCCAGAGTCCACGCCTACCTGTTGTGCTCCGGTGAAACACACTTTCCCCGAGCCCAGGAGGAAAGACCGGCTGCGCTGGCCATCGGCCGTCCCCGCGCCCCAGTACATACCCTCCTCGGCATGCTCCGGCCCCTTCGGCCAGGACGTCTAATCCTCCGACCCGTTCCTGCTCCCGGGGTCCTAACTTCCTCCACCTCTCGGCTGCCGCGACCACCCCGCGGACCCCCAAGCAGCTCAACTCACGGTGCAGGCCCCCGGGGTGTGTTTCTTCCCCGCCGACAGACAGCCCGGACACCGCCCCCTCGCGCCCGGAGCTGCCTTCACTCCTGGGATTCCCGACTGCTCGCCCCCGGCGTCCTCCCACGACTCAGCGCCCGTCCCAGCCCAGCCACGCTGTCTGCTCCACAGTGCGGCAGGGTAGCGCCGGGACTCGCCGGCGGCGGCGACTGCGAGACAGCGGGGCGGGAGGGGCTCGCGCGGGGCGGGGCCGGAAAGCTCGGAGCCTGGAGTGCGGCGGGAGCCAGCGATTGGGAGTGCGCCCCGTACCGCATCGCTGATCCGAGACCCCGCCAGCCGGCCGCCGAGCTATCGAGCGCCCACTCTGGCAGGCGTGAGTGCTCCACCGCCGAAAGAGCGATGGAGACTGCGGCCTAAGTTGAGGCCAGGGCAGCAGCTTTGCAGTCCGGAGAGCTTGGCCACACCCACTTTTGTTTGTTTCTAATGCCAGCCAGAATCCTCTGGAACAGCCCTCGGGCATCTGAAGTTTAAAACATGACTAGAGCCTGGAGAAGTTCAGGCAGGCAGTGTAGGTGGGTGGGTGTAGACATGGAAGGGACCCTAGAGAGCTTTGGAGTCCTATAGCCCGAAACTCTGGGGCCTGGCTCAAGGTCACACACCACAGTCTTGGGCGAAATTGGGATTAACAACCTCTTGGCCCCCAAGTCAATTGAGTTTCTCTGGCATACTCAGCATTTTGAATCTAATTTTGCAATTTTTATTCTGAAATAAGCGCAAGCTTACAAAAGTGTTGCTAGTATAGAGAACATTTTTTCTTCCCAAACCATTTGAGATCTCAGTTACTGAGAGGGTGCCACATTGTCCCTAAATACTTTGAAGTTGCTCAGTTGTGTCCGACTTTTTGCGACCACATGGGCTGTAGCCTGCTATGCTCCTCTGTCCATGGGATTTCCCAGGCAAGAGTACTGGAGTGGGTTGCCATTTCCTTCTCCAGAGGATCTTCCCGACCCAGGGATCGAACTCGGTCTCCCACATTGTAGGCAGAAGCTTTACCGTCTGAGCCACCAGGGAAGGTTAAATATTTTATATGTCTTCCTAGTAAGCATATGCCTGCTTGCTAAGTCTTTTCATCAGTAACCAACTCTTTGCTACCCTATGGACTGTAGCCCACCAGGCTCCTCTGTCCATGGGATTCTCCAGGAAAGAAGTGGGCGGCCATTTCCTCCTCCAAGGAATCTTCCCAAGCCAGGGATCTAACCAGTAGTTCTCTGACATTGGCAGGTGGGTTCTTTATCACTAGGGCCACCTGGGAGCTTCAGCTTCAGCATCAGTCCTTCCAATGAACACCCAGGGCTGATCTCCTTTAGGATGGACTGGTTGGATCTCCTTGCAGTCCAAGGGACTCTCAAGAGTCTTCTCCAACACCGTAGTTCAAAAGCATCAATTTTTCGGCGCTCAGCTTTCTTCACAGTTCAACTCTCACATCCATACATGACCACTGGAAAAACCACAGTCTTGACCAGATAGACGGGGCAGCGGTGAGAAGATACCCCTCGTCCAAGGTAAGGAGCAGCGGCTGCGCTTTGCTAGAGCAGCTGTGAAGAGATACCCCACGTCCAAGGTAAGAGAAACCCAAGTAAGACGTTAGGTGTTGCGAGAGGGCATCAGAGGGCAGACACACTAAAACCATAATCACAGAAAACTAGCCAATCTGATCACAGGACCACAGTCTTGTCTAACTCAATAAAACTAAGTCATGCTGTGTGGGGCCACCCAAGACAGTCGGGTCATGGTGGAAAGGTCTGACAGAATGTGGTCCACTGGAGAAGGGAATGGCAAACCACTTCAGTATTCTTGCCTTGAGAACCCCATGAACAGTATGAAAAGACAATCCTAGACAGCATATTAAAAAGCAGAGGCATCATTTTGCTGAGAAAGACCCATATAGTCAAAGCTATGGTCTTTCCAGTAGTCATGTAGGGATGTGAGAGTTGAACCATTAAGAAAGCTGAGCGCTAAACGGATGCTTCAAATTGTGGTGCTGGAAAAGACCCTTGACAGCCTTAGACTGCAAGGAGATCAAACTAGTCAATCCTAAAGAAAACAACCCTGAACATTCATTGAAGGACTGATGCTGAAGCTGAAGCTCCAATACTTTGGCCGCCTGATGTGAAGAACTGACTGATTGGAAAAGACCCTGATTCTGGGAAAGACTTCAGGCAGAATGAGAAGCAGGCAACAGAGAATAAGATGTATATTGGCATCACCGACTCAAAG
The DNA here is from genome assembly GCF_023699985.2 of Odocoileus virginianus. Classification (NCBI taxonomy): domain Eukaryota; kingdom Metazoa; phylum Chordata; class Mammalia; order Artiodactyla; family Cervidae; genus Odocoileus; species Odocoileus virginianus. Next base: position 33,496,066 of record NC_069689.1, on the reverse strand, counting down.
GATATGAGTTTGAGCAAGCTCCAGGAGTTGGTTAAGTACAGGAAGCCTGGCGTGCTGCAGTCCATGGAGTCACAAAGAGTCATAAGACTTCTCCAGTAGTTACTTTTTTCCTCTTTGTAATGAGTAAGTTATTTTGTGGGCTTAATGCTTTGAAACTATCTTTTTTCTCATCAAATTTTCAATTAATTTATTTCTATTAGTATAAATTCAGAGTTTCCTATTTGATTAAATGGGTGATAATCTGTTTTTATCATTGTTTACTTTGGTGTTCAAAGTGTCCCAAGGTTGGTCAGTGGGATTTACCCATTCACGCTGGCTCCTATGTCTTTGTGTGTTTCAAATCCTTTCACAATGTATTGTTGTAAAACAATTTTTAAATACAGAAAATTTGAAAGGGTTTTATATAACATTTATTCCAGCATCCATATTCTTCATTAACATTTTACTGTTCTGTGCCCTTTTATACACCTTCATCATACTTGGTGCACTCCCTTACTTCCTGGCACAAGATAAGCCTCATCTTCCCCCAGCACTGGCTGCCATTGATCTGGGAGCCCGGGGTTCATTTTAGTGGAGAAAGGTATTTAGAAACACTAGGCATGCTCACTATTCCTGGGTATCACCACTCAGGCTGTCTTAGGGTTTACAGCTAGGGAATATTTGTACCTTAACACACACATACAGTACATCTGTGTCTGTGTACTCACATATACATTTACAGCTGTATTTCTTTATTTAACAACATATATTGAAAAACTGTATTTCACAGTAATACCTCCAATCTAGCATCACATAGTTTATTCTATTCATAGTTTATCCTCCCTTCCACATTTGTAACTCTTTTCTACTACAGAGAAGATTCTGGATCCTATTTTTCAGATATTTATTGTTTGAACACCTCTCCTATATTTAAGCAATCACCATTGCTGCTATCTCTCCCTTTGGAGGATGCTGCCCTTTCCCCACTAAGGTGTGAAACCCCCAAATTAGCCACCACAAGCCCATCTTTCTCTTTCCTTACCCCTTCTCCCAGACCCTGTCCTCATCCCAGTCATGGAGCCCTCCCTACCCTGTTCAGGCTCCATCCTTCACCAAGCATCCCTCCAGGCAGCCTCCTTTTCCCACTAGATACATACTGGGTACTGTAAACTATGCTGAGACAGGTACAAAGATATTTTAGATCCTGAAGGAGAGAGCAAATACTGTGAAGTTGACTTGGGAGGCTCAAAGAAAGATCACATTTAGGGGCTTCTCTGGCAGTCCAGTGGTTGGGACTCTGTGCTTCCAATGCTTGGGTTTGGCTTCAATCCCTGTTTGAGAAACTAAGATCCCACGTGCTGCACAGCTAAAAATAAAATAAGCAAAAATATATCAAGTGCTTGGCACACAGTATGTGTTCATTAAATGGCAGCTATTTATCTTCCTCTCTGAGGTGTACTGAGGATTCAAAATACAATGGAAATAACTGGCACGTTGCCCACTGTCAAATGGTAGCCCACATTTTGGGGCACTTACCTTACCTCTCTACTCCCAACTTACTCCAAAAAAAAAGAAAGATGGCATTTAAAATGGACTTTGAGAATGTATAAGAATGGGTGCATAGAATATGCTCTGTTAGATATAGAAATAATCCTGGAAAACAGTTTGAGCACAAAATCATTTATTCTTGGGTCAAAGCAGAGAAAGTGATTCATTTTGACTGAGTATTTGGTACAAGATTAACAACACTAGAATTTTAGAGCTGGAAGGGATACATAATAGTATCATTGAGTCCAACCACTAATTTTACCAAAGATTCAAAGATGGCTCCAAACTTTGAGCCCAAGTGACTAAGAAAATTAAATTAGGAGGAGGAAATAATAAGTTTAATTATTAATATGCCACATTCGAGGTGACAGTAGAACATGCAAGCAGAAATGGAGGAAGGACTAGAGCATAGAGGAGGGGTCAGAACGAGAGCTCTAGACTCAGAACTTTTCTACAGCTAATACAATGAAAGAGAAGAAGACAATAACAAGGACAGAATTCTGAAAAGTGAGTTTAGTTTTAACCAAATGGAAATGTTTCACCTCTCAACTAAATACTATTATCCTTTGTTCAATCTCAAGCTGAGATTTTAAGTCACAATAAAGATGGAGCTTGTATCATATAGCTTTGGAATCTGGTAACATGTTCATAGCCTAATTCTGCCACTCAGTAGGCTTGACCTAGGGAAAACTGCTTCATATCTCAGTTTCCTCCCTTTCAAATGAGAGCAACATCTTCCTCTCCGAGATGTACTGAGGATTCAAAATATAATAGAAATAACTGGCATGTTGCCCACTGTCAAATGGTAGCCAGCATTTTGGGGTACTTACCTTACCTCTCTACTCCCAACTTACTCCAGCTGGTCAACTTACTTGGTGTCCCTGTTGGGCACACGGAAGGCATTCATCAGTTATCTGCTGAAGGAAGACAGACTTTTAGATACTTTCTCTTTACTATATGAAGTGAAGTTGCTCAGTCATGTGTGACTCTTTGTAGTCCCATGGACTGTAGCTTACCAGGCTCCTCCATCCATGGAATTTTCCAGGCAAGAGTACTGGAGTGGGTTGCCATTTCCTTCTCCAGAGGCTCTTTCCAACCCGGGGATGGAACCTGGGTCTCTTACATTGCAGGCGGATGCTTTACCCTCTGAGCCACCAGGAAAGCCCGTTTACTTTATACTTATCCTAAAATGCATTATACTACATCTTCTTGCTTTCTGTAAAGGAATAATTTTCCCCACAATAAAGGAAGCATTCTTAGAAGTAGAATTGTTGGTGATTAATGGTGCATGTAAAAATGATGAAGTAAACCCGTAGTTACCCATTTGACCGGCTATGTGATATCTTGCTTTAATTTATTCTTCAAACCCATCTGTATGGTTCTAACCACTATACATTTGGGAAACTGGAAATGATAGATTCCCTTTAAGATTGCTTCTACCCCTTAGAGTATAAAATTCAATGATAGTAGAACAGTACTGCCCAAACAATGGGACTCTTGTGTACCCATGAACTCTACAGTCCTGCTCTAGATTGTACTCCTCAAGATGTTAATAGTTGTTCCTTTAAAAAGGCATTCTTAAATAAATTTGAGAAAACCTATACGTTAACATTTTATAGATGTTTCTAAGAGAGTTGTTAGGCATATTAGTAGGCTGCATTTCAAGCAATGTTTCCCACTCTTATTTGGCAATGGAATATAATGTGAGTTTTTTTTTTTAAAGGAATGCACACTAACATCTTTTAGAACTAGTGTTCCTGGGAGCAGAGTTTCCTCAATATTTATGAAGCCGTCAAGGAGACTGTATACATGTGGCAAGCTCATGTCACAAAACTCATGGGTTGGGCACAGCTTCCACTCTGTCAATTTCAGTGTGATCTGAAACCTTAGATGACACTGATACCTCCCACTCCAACAAAAGATCTGCTGGCCTTTTGTGATGCAGCTTTCTACTTTTTGGTCTATCAAGCATTATTTGTCAGTGTACTGCTGAGCTTGCTGTAATCTGTGACTGCTTTTAGCACTAAGTTTCTATTAAGAACTTTTGGCTACAGACAGGATTTTCTTCAGTAGGGAATCTACTACTATAAATATTCAGCCAAGAAGTACTTACAGCATAGTATAGACCTTGATCCATGAGGGTAAGTACGTAACAATAGACCATCTAACCTGAAAAGTGAAAATGAAAGAGTTAGTTACTCAGTCATGTCCTACTCTTTGCAACTCCATGGACTGTAGCTCGCCAGACTCCTGTCCGTGAAATTCTCCAGGCAATACTGGAGTGGGTTGCCATTCCCTTTTCCAGGGAATCTTCCCTACCCAGGGATCAAACCCCAGTCTCCAGTATTGCTGACAGATTCTCTGCCATCTGAACCACCAGGGATTCAGGGTAACCTGGAAAGAAGCAGTTAAATTCAGAGCTGGTATTTCTGAGCAGGAATATGAAGCAAAGGTAAATCTGTAACTGCATAGCTGTCACATAAGAATCAACTGCAAATTATGTTCACACTTGACTAGGACCCTTAATATCCTTTTCAACTTCTCATTCTCTGATCAGATTAAGAAATAGTGTTTTACATGTGCATAAACTTTATGGTTTCGTCCTAAAGTTGCCAGCATATATTTTATAAGCAAGTCAGTTAACGCCTTTGGGTCTCAATTTCGTCCTCTGGAACACAAGCGTGTTGTACTACAGGATCTCTAAGCTCTCCAATTTTAAAATTCAAATATTCTGTTGTTATTCTTACAAAAATCCCTTCACAGTAAATAGAAATAGAAACCAAATCCCAGGATAGCTAAATGATTTGTCTATGTTTGGAACAAGATTCCAGAAGATTTTAAAACCAGGTCTTCTGAATCCTTGTCTGTTATCTTGTCCACTATATTTAATATAGTACCACATATATTAAAAACTGTATAAGATATGTTAAACACCTTTACAAGTCTTTCTTTTATGTAGTCATATATTTATTTTAAAATTTTATTATCAGCATCACCTTGAAAATACAACTATTTTTTTTAATTCAAAGAAACAAAGATAGGATTCTGCTACCTCCATGAAATTATTTTCATTTATTTGCTTTTCTTTTAACTGTTACTGTCATATGTCAAAGCAAAGTCATATGCATATGGCACATCAAATTTGTATTCATAGTAATTTTCATACCATTGGCCATATAAACATCAGCTTCTGTGTATGAGACTGGTATCATTCAATCACATGGCCTTGAGGGGGAAAACTGCTATCTCCTATTTATCTCCTCATAGGGAGGCATAACTGGCAAGGAATGAAGACCTGAAATGGTTCTGTAGTTTGCTATGACAGCCTTTTCCTTCATATCCGCCTTCAAAATCTCATGGTTAAGCACTTCCCTGGTGGTTCAGTGGTTAGGACTCCGCACTTCCACGGCTGAGGGTGCAGATTCCATTCTTGGTCAGAGAACTGAGATCCCATAGGCCTCACGGTTATGAATGAATAAATAAATAAAATCACATGGCTAGGAGTCATTCCTCTGGCTTTCATTAGAAAGACAAGGAAAGAGGCTTTAGGAAGTCCATGTTGAATGCTGTATCCTGAGATGGGAGAGAAAACCCTGGAGATCTCTTCCAGCTACTTCTTTCATGGAGTTTTCACCTTGGAAGATAGGGAGGTTGTGACCCTGAAGAAATAAACAGCAGGACCAGAAGGTTTCAGTGGAAAGAGGGAGGACTGAGCAGCATCAAACTCACTGTGGCCAGGGAGAGAAGGCTCTGGATGATGGGATCCAGAGCCGATTCCAGGAAGTGGGAAGGAGGTGTCTGTGGGGAATCAATAAAAGTGGGGCTGAGAGGAATGAGAAGACTCCTTGGTCAGCCTGTCAATTTTTCCCTGCCAGAAAGTTCCTGATGGGAACCACAGGAAACACTCTCATAAGCCAAATTAATCATGGAGTATATCAAGGTGAAGGAGCAAAATTTAATGACATTAGCGGCTCAGTTCTAAACATGAGCCAAAGCCCAAGGGAACAGGATAGGTCAAGCCAGAGGTAGAACTGAAGAAGAATATTACACAAATCCTCAATTTCAGCTGCAAGCTCTTTAGGCAGGTACGCTGTTTACCTGCAGACAGGCAACTTAAGAGAAGAATTTAGTGCTTTAATTTAGGAATGTTTCATCCTTTATAAGTAGCATATAAGGCATCCCACCAGAACTTTATTCACCAATTGCAGACATTTGAATGTAAAAGCTTATGATGGATGATCATCCACTTAAAATTAAATATATTGGAATATTAATCACACAAGATAATGTGATATTATAATTCAAATAATTTGTTGTAAAATTAATAATCAGAGATTATTTGCCGACCTCAAGAAATTGAATGTATTACTCAGTAAAAGGGCAAAACTCTAACTGGTTGATAATAGTATTCTTGCTGAATTATAATTCATGAGGAAAAACTATATATAATATTATAAAATATTAAAATTCTTATCAGTTACTGCATTTATGAAGATAGATCTATTATTAACTCCTTTGGGACACATTATTGCTGAAGATATTCTAATAAAAATTCGTTTATATGTCAAACTTGTTTAGCTTTAGTCTTAGAATTAAGAACCTTATCTAGATGCAAATATTTAACTGACTTGCATGAACAATAGCTAGAAATTAAATTAACCATATAATGCAGTTAAGATAATCAGTGGAGCCAGAGTCATAGATCAGAAAGAAAAGAGAAATGTTAATAATATGGAATAGAATTACATACTCTCGAACTCGATTTGCTAACCTACAGGCATTCACAGACCAGAGTACAAATCCATTTATATGCCATACTTGCTCATCTTAATAATATTTTATTGACTTACACATTTTCTCCTTTGGTCTGCTTCCTCTTCCTTACACCCCTTGAGATCAAAATTTTTAAAAAATCTTTTTCTTAAGTATTATGATAAAACATTGTTTTTAAAAAGCAAAATATAAAATCCCTTTATCACGTAACTGCACTAAAATATGGGTGTGTTTATAAACAAAGACTACAAGAGAATACATAAAAGTGAAATAATGGTATTTGAGCAATGAACTTACAGGTTTTTTAATCTTTGCATTATTTGTAATTGTTTATATTATTTTTACAAAAAAAAAGGACTTTTTAAAGTTTTCTCTTTGCAATTTCCAAGGGTAATTTTTCCCCCTTTGGAAAGATGCTTGACACATGGTAGGTGCTCAATGTATTGAATTTGATGACTAAGTATACAAAATGGCAACTGTAACTGCTGGCAGATTTTCCTTAGAGATGCCAAATGATGACACTGGCTATGGTGAGGTAAGGATAAAATAAGTATTTACTCATCCCAGGGGCTTCTAATTACCTGTCCCTGAGACTGTTATTAGTAGAGTGTCCATATACCTTATTGTCTACTGGGACACTTTGAGAGGGAAAAGGGATATATTTATAAATATGCCAGGTTCTTAGATATGACACCTAAAGCACAAGCAACCAAAGAAATAAATTGGACCTCATAAAAATTTAAATGTTTTCTTATCCAAGGACACCTTGAAATCAAGGATAAGATTTCCTCCTCAGGAAAATAAAGAGACATCTCATAAAATAGGAGGAAATATTTGTAATCATTTACTGGTAAGGGTGAAGTATCCAGAATATATAAAGAGCTCTTATAATCCACAATAAAAAGACAAATAACCTAGTTAAAAATAGGTAAATAATTTGAACAGACACCTCTCCAAAAAAGATATACAAAAGGAGCTTGAGCACATGAAAATATGTTTAACATTGGGCATGAGAGAAATGCAAATCAGAACTATGACATATCACTTCACAGGTACTAGGAGGGCTATAATTCTTTTAAAAATGGAAAATAACAGGTGTTGGTGATAAAGTGGAAAAACTGGAACCTCCACACACTACCAGTAGGAATTTAAAATAGTACACCTGCTTCAGAAAACAGTTTGTCAAGTTTTTCAAAGAATTAAACAGAGTCACCACATGATTCAGCAATTCCACTCATAGGTATACATTTAAAACAACTGAAACATACATTCACACACAAAACACTGTACTCCAATGTTTATAGCAGCATTATTCATAATTCATAATAGCCAAAAAGAGGAAACAATGCAAATGTCTACCAACTAGATAAATGTATCAACAAAAATATATCTCCATACAATGGAATATTATTTAGTCAAAAAAAGTAATGGAGTTTTTGATACTAAGTTTCACATGCTATGACATGGATGAACCTTGAAAACATTATGCTGAATGAAAGAAGCCATATGCGAAAGGTCAAATATTGCATGATTTCAGTTACGGCTACTGTCCCAGTTATGGCTACTGTCCAGAATAGGCAAATCCATAGAAATCAAAGATGTGAGGAGGAGTAAGGAAAATGTTCTGGAATTAGATAGCAGTGACGTACAACCTTATTGCAATATTGTATGATACAACAATACTGTACCACCCTGTGAATACACTAAACATCATTGAATTAGACACTTTAAAGTGGTAAATTTTATGACATGTGAACTATATGTCAACACATAATATAAGCAAACAAATGAGAAATCTGGGCCAATAGGAGAATTGGGACTGAATTATGGTCACTGTAAATCAGGCACTCAATGTATTTTCTATCTTGAAAGATAAATATGTGGAGAAAGTTGGGAATGAAGAAGGAAAGTAGATGCTTTTTTCCCAGGACAAAACGTTTAAGTCTGAATTCTAAAACTTTAAAGTACAGTCTATACTAATATGAGATATTACTTTCAGATCATCTTCATTTTGCTTCATCTCTCCTACACAATATAAAGCCAAAATTTAGTGTTTTCATTTTATGTATGTCACCATCTTCTGTGTCTTCCAAACAATATTTAGACATAATTAGTGTTTCAGTTGTATTAACATCTCTCTCAGCTTCTTTTGCTTCATCTCCCACAAATAGTAGTCAGTCAAAATTTAGCATCATAATTCCATTCATATTTCTTCTGTTACCTCCCTGCAACTCTTGAGTACCTCTCAGCATCCTATCTCCCTTATGTAAGTCTCTAGTCACTTCTTTTTTCTGCTCTATCCCATACAACTTAGGTTGCTCTTTCTCCTACTCATCTCACTTTATCTTCTAAAATACCATCCTGTTGCTAATAAACTTTCCTCCATTAACTTTTCCCTAACAATATTTAAAAAAAATTTTTTTTTGCTATAATGGAAACCTGACTTCCTTCTGACCATGAACTTTCCTGTAAGTGAGTGATTATTATTTCAAGACCAGGAGATGGAATTGACATTTCCCTGGCTCTCTCATGGTTTTCAAACTATAATTCTTCTTTGCGCCTCCTCTGACATCCTCTTGTTACATCACTCTCTTCCCATCCACATCTCTGCCTTTTGCTGATCTTCACATTTTCACAGTGATTAAAGATTGGGGCTCAGGTCATGGGTATTTTTTGCTGTTCTGAGTCTTATCATTCTGGGTTACCTTTATTATCCAAATGGGGCACTAGCTTTTAAATTCCTTGATGTCTTCCACTGCAGCTACACATTCCCATGGCAACATTCTAGATTTTATCACTCATAATAGCTCGACCTCAGAGATCTTATACAAGACCACTCTCTCACCTTTCCACATCTTCCACTCTCTTTTATAATTCTCCTTCTAAACTCTTAGAAGCATGTCTTCTCAACCACTTCCTTCATCTAATCTGTTCAATTTTCGTTGATTTTGCTTTTTCCACTTTCGGTTTATGAGGTCAATTGTTCCAACCACTTTTTTACTAGCATTCCCAATTCCTTCCACTCCATGACCTTAATACACTGCATCTCCTCTGCCAATCCCTGAATGTGAATCAACCCAACCATCTGCTTTTTCCCATATGCTCTTGGACTGCCAAGAAAATTGTGTAACTGTGCTTTCTAATTTGTTGCATTATTTATGCTTTTGAGCCTCAGCTAGTTGGCTCACTTACCCATTTCCTGAAGTGGCTACGTCAAACATTCACTGTTACCCTCCAGCCACTAAGTCACACCATCTTCCTCTCTCCCAGATGACCGTGTCTCATGTTTTACAACTAAAGTAGAGGTCATAGTATCTAAATTCCATGAGAGCTCTCCTTTTCATCCCATACTCAGCAATCTTCTTTCCTTAGCTCAAAGATACCCAAAGTTCTCCAGTATTCTAAAAGAATTTCTCTACCAATACTTTCGATATGATATTTTGTTCCATAATTTTGCTCCATAAATCTGTTCTTAATTTCTCTACTTTCTCTTCCTTAAAAACATGCTAACTTTTTGCATCTTACAAGAAAAAAAAAAATCGTTAATACTGCCTTCCCACAAAACTACCCTCTTCAATTTCCTTCATACTCAACTTTCTGAGAGTCATCTACATTTACTATATTTTCTTAGTCCCATTCAATCTTCAAGATATTTGGTTTACATAATTCAAAGGAATGTGTTCTTGGTAAGGTTCATAGAGACCTCTCAGTTGTCAGTCTAAGTGGCTCATAAAAAATTCTACCTTATTTGACTTCTTTACTGGATTGGCTATTGTTCACTATGATCTACTTAGAGAGAAATGATCTCTTCTCTTGGATTCTGTGTCTCTTAGAATGTTTCTACTTCTTCTTGTCTCACTCTAGCTAGTGAGTTAGAGTTAGCTAGCCTCCTGACAGCATCTCTTAGTCTGCCTGTTTCTTAAATAATCAGATTCTTACTGTTTGCTTCCTTCTCCATACTGCACTGCATGCTGTGCTTAGTCGTGTCCGACTCTGCAACCCTATGGACCATATCCCACCAGGGTCCTCTGTCCATGGGATTTTCCAGGCAAGAATACTGGAGTGGGTTTCCAACCCAGGGATCAAACCTGCATCTCCTGCACTGGCAGGCAGATTCTTTATCACTGAGCCACCTGGGAAACCTATATGTGTGTGTGTATATATATATATATATATATATATATATATATATATATATATAGCTGCATCAGGCCTTAGTTCTGGCACGCAGTATTTTCACTGCATCATGTGGGATCTTTTGTTGCAGCACACAGATTCTCTAGTTGTGGATGGGGGCTCCAAGGGTGCACAGGCTTCCTTAAGGTTTATCTCTTGACATCTTTTCTACACACTGTCTTAGAAAACATCATCCACTTTGGTGACTTTTTAAAAAAGTGTGTAGTTCCATAGTTTAAGTATACCCACATTGTTGTATTTCTAGAACCTCTTCATCTTGTACAACTGAAATTCTATCCTATTAAACAACTCTCCTTATGCAACAACCTATCCTCCCCCCAGCCCCTGGCAACCACTATCCTACTTTCTGTTTCTGTGACTCTTACTACTTTAGATACCTCATAGGAGTGGAATCATACAGTAGTTTTCTTTCTGTGACTGGCTTGTTTCATTTGGCATCATGTCTTCAAGGTTTATCCGTTTTGCAGCATGTAACAGAATTTCCTCTCTTTTTAATGCTGAATAGTATTTCACTGTATGTGTATACCACATTTTGTTTATTCATCCAGTCTTCAAACAATGTATGGGCTGCTTCCACCTCTGGCTACTGTGAATAAAATACTGCTATAAACAATGGTGAGAAAATATCTCTTTGGGACCTTGCTTTCATTTCTTTTGGATGTAAATTTAGAAGAAGGATTGCTAGATCATATGGTTAGTAGTATTTTTAATTTTTGAGGAACCATCGCTATTAACTTCAGTGACTTTAACTACCATGTATGTGTAGCTAACTACACAAATCTACATTCATGCCCCAATCCCTCTGTCTCCTGAAATACATAAAGACAGGAACTTATAAAGGAGGAAAACATGATTACCTTTTTATCCACTATGTACCATTGCTTCTAAACAAATTCTCATTTAAAAAACTATGCCTTTTGAATTCTGAGTGTGTCTAACAAAGAAATTTTAGGAGGGCTAACAGTCCAGCGTTTTTTTCTACTGATTATTATGTAATTCACGATGAATTACTATTGTAAGCTTAATGTTAGGCATCTTGCAATGTACTTATCTGCTTCTCATAATGCTTACTACTGTTTTGCACTTACTAGGTAGTATCTGGTTCATTACCTAATCTAAAATAGTAACCAGACTGAGAGTAGCAGTGGCCCAGTACCAAAATACTTGGGTGATTTCTTTCCCCTATTTGTAAATGAAAAAGACAGGATGAAATATAGAAATTACTATATTATTACTCTCACACATATTTTTAGGAAAAACACAAATATGTGAGTTATATACTGGATAAACTTTATTCTGAGCATATGACTTCAGTAAATAAGAATCGATCAATAAAATATTTTGAAAAGTTTAGCATACAACAAACTTACAATGCTACCAAAAAGGAAGAGTTTAAAAAAAAATTTTTTTGGAGGGTACAGGCACTCATCATTATCATTTATGAGATGATAGCAAGAACACTGAACGACATTTAAAATAATATTCTGAAATCCCCTTGAAATGAAAATTAGGCCCAGATTTATAATGGGGGAAAATAAAAGCTTCCCAACACCAAGGTGATCGAGGGCAGAAAATTTAATCATTGCTCAAGAAAATAAGACACTTTTCTGTTTCACTGGTAAATACAGTTTTAAAACTTGCAATAATTTCTGCCAACTCAGAGCCCTGAGAAAATAAGTCACTTTTTTATAGAAAGAAGAAGAAAAGGATATTGTCAACAATGTAAAAGGAATGCAGAGTAGCAACAGCTCAAAATGGACTGGCAGACTATGAACAACTGGAATCTCCACGGAAACGGAGAGCTATGAGATGGCAAAGGGCGCAGTGAGAAGCCTGAAGCCCAGCTTTCAAAACCAAATGAAAACTCATGAGATGCAAGAAGGATTTACTTATTTTGATGAGTAACACACATGCTAGCTGAATTAAAAGAAACAATTACAGCTTAAATGAACACAAACTGAAACTTTTTTTTTCAGTTTATTTGATTAAAATTTAACCAACTGCTGATTTATAACACTCAGTTTACAGAGTTCCACAAAATGGTAAGAGCTGAATGGAATTTCAGAATTTGTCAAGTATAATTCCCTCCCTTATGAGTCCTGAAGGGAGTGAGTTACCTTCGGCTGGTGTAACATGAGTCCATGGAAAAGCCGAGACTCCAACGGAAGCCTCCCAGGTCTTGGTTCAGACATATCACCACAAAGGCTATACCATTAGTTCTCAGATGCTAGTTTGTCTACGAGTCACAGGTAGGGAAAAGTGATTTAAGATGCAGTTTCCAGGCGTTTGTTCAGAAATTGACTCAGTAAGTCCAAGGTGAGATACGGGAATCTGCATTTTTAACAAGTTTTCCTAGTAATTCTGACTAGGGAGATACTCAGACTGTACTTCAGTAAACTACTAGTTATTCAGTGGCTCAGACTCTTTGCGACCCCATGGACTGCAGCACACCAGGCTTCCCTGTCCTTCACCATTTCCTGGATTTTGCTCAAACTCATGTCCATTGAGTCTGTGATACCACCCAACCAACCCATCCTCTGTTGCCCCCTTCTCAGAAAAACTACTAGAAAACTTGGCAAATCATGGGTCATTTAGAAATAGACTCTTCTCTTCTCTCAGGTGCAGACTTTCAGGGACAGTTAATTAACCTAACTGGAAAGGAGGAAAAGTTATTTCTCCTAGGGGCACCATTTGGGACATTTCTTTAAAGACAGAGAGGCACAGAGTGTAGAGGCTTTTCTATAAGGTAAGTATAATGAATCTGGGTTTATCAGTGATATGCAGCAGGCTCACATGCAACCGGGGCCTCTGAGAGGAGAAGCTAAACAGTAGAGGCTAAAGGGGAGAAAAGAAGGGGAATAAATTAAAACCCTTGTGTGTGCTTAGCTGCTCAGTCATGTCCGACTCTCTTGGACCCCGTGGTCTATAGCCTGCCAGGCTCCTGTCCTTGGGGATTCTCCAAGCAAGAATACTAGAGCGGGTTGCCATGCCCTCCTCCACAGAATCTTCCCAATCCAGGGATCGAACCCGGGTCTCTCGCATTGCAGGCAGATTCTCTACCATCTAAGCCACCAGCAAAACCCTTTGCAAACAAAATAACCTCATTCTTGGAATGGACAGATGGATACATAGGCAGTAAAGCAAATATAGAAAGATGCCTATTGCAGAATCTAGGTGGTGGGTATGGGGGTGTTAACTATGTAATAATTTCAAGTTTTCTGTATGTTTGCACCAACTTTCCCAACTCTTGAAACCTGAACTCCAGGAAACTAGTGTTTCCACTTCTCCAACTTTTTCTACCTATTTGTCTAACCTTTCTTTCCTTTGTCAATTTTCCTCTTACTTCTGTTACTATAAATTTGGTTGGAACTCAAATCCTTTGTTGTTCTCTGCATCATCTCTCATAGATCTCATCTTCAAAATTATACTAAAATGCCAGCAGTCCCTTAAACTAGAAGAAACCTCTCCCATCTCCAAATTTCCGTGGTACCATTTTAACCTCTTTTCTGGCACCTCTAGTTTTCTCGGTTTTTCGGTTAACTTTCTTAACACACCCGTTCTGTTGTAACATACATAAGGAAACTGCCTTCTCCTTTTTAGCGGGCCTCTTATACTTACCCAGAGAGGCACTCAGTAATATTGGATGATTAAATCTTGTCTATTTATAGGGTCTCAATGATCACTTTTATAAACAAGATTTTACCGAATCTGGTGGATGGTACTACTTTGAAAGTGAAAACTTTAAAAGGTCTGTCACTCAGGGCAGACGGAGCCCAGATTTAAGAATCTTATTTATAAAAGTGACCATTGAAGCCCTATAAATAGATAAGATTTAATCATCCAATATTACTGAGTGCCTCTGTATTATCTCTGCCCTGAGTGACAAATCTAGTAGACATTTTTACTTTAGGTGCCTGAAACTCAATGTATTAAAATCTGAATTCATCTTCCTCATCTTCCTCATCTTAAGTGATTTCTGATTCCTTTTAGCTCCCTCACAACTAATCAGATGTCCTGAAGTGTATTTTTTTCCAAAACACCTTTCAGTATCACCAATTTTGTTTATTTCCATGTTCATGGGCACTACCAAGTGAAGCCAAATCCCTTTATGTCGGCACTACTCAAAAAAATTAAAATTAAAAACCTGTCTTCCTGTCACAAAATTTCCTTCTCCTTGCAATCCTTATGTTCCCCACCCATGCATGCTATGTGCTTAGTCATGTCTGATTCTTTGTGACCCCATGGACTATAGCCCACCAGGCTCCTCTGCCCATGGAATTTTCCAGGCAAGAATACTCAAGTGGGTTGCCATTTCCTACTCCAGGGAAGCTTCCCCACCCAGGGATCCAACCCGGGTCTCCTGTGTCTCCTGCAATAGCAGGTGGATTCTTTACCACTGAGCCACTTAGGAAGCCTATATACCACTGTCAGGACTATTCTCTTAAAAACCGACTTGGGATTTCCCTGGTGGTCCAGTGGTTAAGACTCTGTGCTTCCACTGCAGTGGGTGTGCGTTTGATCGCTGGTCCAGGAACTAAGATCCCAAAAGCTACATGAAGTGGCAAAACAATTGTCTTAATTATGTCACTCTTTAAAAAGCCTTCAGTGACACCTTATTATCCCCACCCCTTGTGCCTATCCTGGAGAAGAGAAAGGCTACCCACTCCAGTATCCTGGCCTGGAGAATTCCATGGACTGTATACTCTATGGGGTCGCGAAGAGTCAGACATGACTGAATGACTTTCACTTCACTTGTGCCTATAAAAATTTTACCCATTCTACAAGGGGTGGCTCAGGTTGCCATGCCTGTTTTAACACAGGGATTCACCACTCTAGCTGGAAATATCTTCTCCCTCTGCTGCTATTCTATAGCTCAGAGATAGCACTGTCCACATACGACTGGTCACACAGTATGTTTCTGTGTCTATCATGTCCACTACTAGATGGTAAATTCCTTGAGGTTAAGGGTCATATCTTGAACCATCTGTATTTCACATAACTCTCAGATACACTGCTGACCTGCACATTCTGAGGATTATAACTTTCAAATGGAGAGCAGCTATCTACGAAAATGTTAAGACTTCCAACACCTGGCTTGAAAAAGGTGAAGTATGTATAGGATGAAAAGAAATAAAAGTCATGAGGACTATATGAATGTAATCAAGATACAAAATAATATAGGCACTGAGAAAATGCAACTGTGATGATCATATCTACTCATTAAAGAGACTTACCTTGGGGTTGCAAAGTAAAAGAATGCCTAGAGTAGAAAGTGTGTCTCAGTTTATCTATGTTAGTACAAAGCTAAGTAAACAATATCTCAAAGTTGGAGCCAAGGATGGCATTTTTACTAGTATAGTTAGACCTGCCCTAAAAAGACTCCATTATCTCCCCCTCATAAAAAAAGTCCACAACTGCTTTCCCAACCCCAATTTTTTATAACAGTATTATTAGCTAATGGTTCTCAGATACTCTTAAAGAGGGTGTGGTACGTTCTCTACATGAATTCTTTTCACATTCAGGAAAAAAAAAGCTGATGTAATAGGTCAAATTGTATTAAGTTTCTTAAGAGAAAAATGCTAGATAACTCAGGATAAAGAATTCATTCATATGGAAAAGTCCAGTAAAAAGAAGCAGGATCATATTTATCATGAAGTTGCCTACTATTTGTGATGCATTCCACAGAATTGCTTTATTTTGTAATTAAATATAGGCTTCCCTTGTGGCTCAGCTGGTAAAGAATCTGCCTGCAATGTGGGAGACTTGGGTTCGATCCCTGGGTTGGGAAGATCCCTTGGAGAAGGGAAAGGTTACCCAGTCCAGTATTCTGGCCTAGAGAATTCCATGGACTGTATATAGTTCATGGGGTTGCAGAGTCAGACACAACTGAGCAACTTTCATTTTACTTTGTAATTAAATATAGAAGGGTCTTAAAGCTTGTCATATCAAAATTAGTATTTTTTAATACAAAGACATTTATTTGATTCATAAAAGGTTTACTTTAAAAAGGACTCAAAATATTTTCTTAAAAATTGGCACTTCCTTGGTGGCCCAGTGGTGAAGCCGCCACCTGCCAAGGAAGAGGACACAAGTTCAATCCCTGATCCAGGAGCTAAGACCCCACATGCCACAGGGCAAGGAAGCTGAAACTCTAATTGACTTTATTGAGAAATGCATGAATCAGGCAGCATCCTATTGAGCAACTAGAGGGGTGCTAGGAGGGGTTGTAAAAAATGGAAGCATTTCATAGGAAGAAGGGTGGGGCAAGGTAGCTCTTAGCAAAAGAAAAGAAAGAACTACTTTTAGGCTGAAACATCTTTAGGGGGAAGGGCTGAAGGGTTTTATTACATAGATGGCTTCCTCTTCTTGAGGATAGAGAGCACCCATATGGCAGATTGTGTGTGCCTAGCTGCTAAGTCATGTCTGATTCTTTGTGACTCCATGGACTGTAGCCCGCCAGAGTCCTCTGTCCATGGGATTCTCCAGGCAAGAATACTTGAGTGGGTAGCCATTCCCTTTTCCAGGGGATCTTCCCAACCCAGGGATTGAACCCAGGTCTCCCGCGTTGCAGGTAGATGCTTTATTATCTGAACCACCAGGGAAGCCCATGGCAGATTACCACATTGGTATTGATCAGAAAACTCTAGACTGATTGATTAAGACTACATTTCTGAGAGAACTCTCCTACACTGTTGGTGGGAATCTAAGTTGGTTCAGCCACTATGAAAAATGGTATGAAGGTTCCTCTGAAAACTAGAGTAGAATTACTGTATGATCCAGCAATTCCACTCCTGGGCATGTATCTAGACAAAACTCTAATCCAAAAAGATTCATGCAGTCCTTTGTTCATAGCAGCACAGTTCACAATAGTCAAGACATGGAAACAACTTAAATGTCCATCGACAGATGAATGGAAAAAGATGTGGTACATTCATACAATGGAATACTGTGTGTGTTGCATGTTAAGTCGCTTCAGTCATGTTCAACTCTTTGCAACCCTATGGACTGCAGCCTGCCAGGCTCCTCTGTCCAAGGGATTTTCCAGGCAAGAATACTGGAGTGGCTTGCCATGCCCTCCTCCAGAGGATCTTCCCAACCCAGTGATCAAACCCACATCATTTTACATCTCCTGCACTGGCAGGTGGGTTCTTCACCACTAGCTCCAAAATGGAATACTATTTAGGAATAAAAAAAAAAAAAGAAAGAATGCCATTTGCAGCAATATATATGCAACCAGATATTAGTAAGTCAGACAGAGAAAGATACAGTATGATATCACTTACATATGGAATCTAAATATATGACACAAATGAACCTATCTACAAAACAGGAACAGTCTTGTGGACACAGAAAACAGTCTTGTAGTTGCCAAGGGGGAGGGGGTTGGGGGAAGGTAGAGAGAGAGACTGGGGTTAGCAGATGTGGGCTATTATATACAGAATGGATAAACAACAAGGTCCTACTGTATAGCACAGAGAATTATATTCCATATCCTATGATAAATCATAATGTAAAAGAATATAAAAATGTATATATAACTTGTATAATTGAATCACTTTGCTATACAGCAGAAATAAACTGCTACAATTGTGAAACAATTTCACAACATTGTTAAGTCAGCTATTCTTCACTTTTCTTTTTCTTATAAAAAGACCACATTTCTGGTGAAGGTTGAAACTGAAATTAGGTTAGATCTTAAATCTAGGTTTGGTATCATGGGCTTTAGCACAAGTGACACCATTTTGGGCATGTGGTTTTTCTCTTTAACACCCTGATATAATAAAGCAACAAAATAGAAATAGCAATGCCTACATTTTTGTTGAATCTCAAAAATCTGTTTTAGTTTGTCTTTTTAACTTTTCTGGTATTATCTATTGTATTAAAGAAAGGGGGTGGTGGTATTAAATTTGGTTCCTGCACATTCCAACCTCTTTATTCCTTAATGACAAAGAAATCTGTAGGAAATACTGGTAAAACTGAACCAAAATCAAGAGTATTCTAGCCCCTGACATGCCTCCATATTAATTCAGGTAACACTGTGAATTACTGAGCGTGGACAACACAGTGCTATGGAAGAACTGTGGGAGATTTAAAGAGAAACTGTGTGTGCTCATGCTGTATCACCTCTGTCCAATATTATTTATCTCTTGTAGTCAGGACAATATAAACGTAAAGAAAGGTGAAGTACTCAGTCTCCTAATACATATAACAAGTGTCAAGAGGAACCACCATAATGCCTGGGGAGGCAAAGGCAGGAGAAATGACAGAGGAGACCAACTTAAGCCAGATACTGAATGATGGATTTAGAGGAGAGCAGAAGGCAACTTATCAAATAGCATGACCCAAGAAGGGTATAAAAAGAGCTATACTGGAGGATTTCTATTGGGGAGGAGAGGGAAAAAGGGTTAAGAAGTCAAGCTGAAGCCAGATTATAAAACTGTAATACCAGCTTTAGAGGTCTGGGCTTCATTCAAGTAACAGTGGTTCTGAGATTCCAGTATATACAATAATCACCTGGAGAAGACTGCTGACTAGACAGATATTAACTCCTGAGATTCTAATTCAACAGATTTGGGATGGTCCCAGAAAACTGCATTTGGTAAAATATTAGATTCCCCAGGTGATTCCTGTTCAGGTGGTCCAGTGGCAAATCTTGTAACACTGTACCTGAAGAAAGAAAGATTAGGAATCCTTTTCTGTCCTACTAACTTGCAAATTTTACATCACTTTTCCATAAGTTTGAAAACACCTAACTGCTAGGCCCAGAAGTTTTTTCCACAGCTTAATCCCATATTTCTCCAGTATTTGGCACTGACCCTACCACTGTTTACATCTTGAAAACTATCTAGTGTTAATAATACATTATCTGGTTCTCTCTGTCTCTTTGATCTCTACACCATTCTCTGGCCTCTCATATGTTGCCTTCATTTTGTTTTCTCAGGATTCTGACTTTGGTCCTCTACATTTTTCCCTTCATGAGTTCATTCACTCCTAGTGAGTAAGGAGAACTGTCATGCCAACTTCAGAAGTTTAGACTTTGTCCTGTAGACCAAAAAAAAAAAAAAGTTATAAAGTGGAATGTTACACAGAAAGGAATTTTCTGGAATCATTACCTTGGAAATCATCTGCAAAAAGGGATTAGAGGTAGGAGAAATAGGATGGAAGGAGAATAATTAGGACACTATCAAAATAAACAGACATTTAGAGTCATCACCAAAGTGTGGCTTCAGAATGAAAATGTTAAGTTTTCTAATAGATCTTCCCTTTCAGAAAGTAGCCTTATTTCAATAAATTAATAGGTAAAGTACTTCTAGAAATACTGGTTTCATTATCATGTGAGTTTTAAGAAATAAATATAATTTAACAAATCAGATCCTCTGCAATGTTAACCACAGATAATAAAAATTTGACATGTCATCATTCTAACACCAATGTGAGTTTTTATCCTCTGAAACAAGTGGCATGGGATTCTATATATTTGATCCTTACATTTGATAAGTTTAGGTCTTCCATTGTGTGTGTTAGTCACTCAATCATGCCCGACTCTTTGCAATCCCATGGACTGTAGCCCACCAGGTTCCTCTGTCCATGGAATTCTCCAGGCCAGAATACTGGAGTGGTTAGCCATTCCCTTCTCTAGGGGATCTTCTCCAACCAGGGATTGAACCTGGGTCTCCTGCATTGCAGTTAGATTCTTTACTTTTTGAGCCACCAGGGAAGTCCAGGTCTTCCATTATGGAGTCAATAAATCACTAATACATACATTATTCACAAATTTCGTGTCTTCTTCTGACTTGAGCTAATGAATAAATTAAGTATTAAGTAAATTAATTATTTACTTAAGTATTAAGTTATTAAGTAAATTAAGTATTTAATTAAGTATTAAGTAAAAGTGTTTGCCTTACCTAGTATGAGTATATTCAAGATAAATTCATACTCATTGGTAGTCTATGCCTTATACACAGTATTTTATATAACTGAATACATGAAGTTTTCAAAATGGACAGATAAAATAGTATTTAGAAATGATATTGTACGTGAAGTAATTCAGGCAAAGATAAATATCATATGATATCACTTACATGTTATCTTTAAAATGACACAAATGAACTTATTCACAAAATATTAACAGACTGAGACACAGACAACAAACTTATGGTTACCAAAAGGGAAAGGGGAAAGAAGGACAAATTAGGAGTTTGGAATTAATAGATATATACTATTATATATATATAATAGACAAAAAACAAGGTCCTACTGCATAGCACAGGGCACTATACTCAATATTTTATAATAATTTATAAAGGGAAAAGAAGCTGAAATATATATATATATATATATACACACATATACAGACTGAATCACTTTGCTGTATACTTGAAACTAACACACACTGTAAACAACTATATAGCTCAGTTAAAAGAAAAGATACTCTAATTTAAACATTCTAGAATCTTCGAAAAAGAGACACAAGACACCTAAATTAGGTACAACCCTCCAGCCACCTAATTCAGTAACTAAAACAACTTATTGGCTGTTCTTTCTCAAGTGATCCACACTGGGAGATGCTAAACCTTTATAAAGATCAATTTTAACTCTCACTACAAGAAAAGTCAGGGAGATGGAAATTATTGCTCCCTAATGTATGATCTTGGGAAAGTTATTCCAGCATTTTCTTACTTTCCAGAGCACTGTCCTCATTATATATTGTGAAGATAAAACTAGGTATCTGTTGAAGGTTCTTGGAGCATCTTGGGCCAGGAGAGCTATAGAAAGACATAGTACAGTTATTTTCAAATCTACTATTTCTCTTGCTTTTTCCCTCTTGTTCTAGCCTCCTGGGAAATGAAACAAACGTGGGTGTCATCTTCTGCTTAATAACCTTTCATGTAGTTGAAATTGCTATTCTCCACAAGTACCTCAAGCAAATTTTTTTTTAAAGGAGAATTGCCTGAACTATAAAATAGCAGTCTAGGGCTGTGAGTCAGCATTTCACCCACACACATCAAAATGATTTAAAATAGGTAACACATAATCTTTTTGAAAGACATACACTTCTTTGGAGAAACTCTGAGAAAATTGGAGTTTGCACGTTTATGAATAGTTTATTACATTTCAATAAGTGTATTGTGAATCAATAAACCAAAAGTTCAGAACAATGAGCTCACTACCAAGCCAATTATTGATCCTCAAGTTCCAAAATAGAATAGTACAGGAAGGGTACAGAGAAAATAGGACTTTTTTCTTAAGACACTTTAAGAATCTAAGGAACCCAATCCTAAAGAAATTGTATAAGACACAAAGAATTTTCAACAGCTACTTAAGATATTTATTCAACTCAATTTTTCATCTTTTGATAATTAGAAACTCTATTTCATTTTCTCTCTTTAAAATATCTAATTCAAGTCAAAGGAGTTTGCAAAAAATGAATAATACCTTTTATTGATTCATTTGTTCTTTCAGCTTCTTACAGATTTTCCTCTCTTGGCTTTGAAAAGCCTACCTTACTGGCTATTTATATCACTGTCTTAGCTTGGGCTGTTAGAACAAAATACCATATACTTACGGTGGCTTAAACAACAGAAATTTATTTTCTTATAGCTCTGCAGGCTAGAAGTTCAAGATCAGGGGCACCAGCATGGTCAGTTTCTGGTAAAGGTTCTCTTCCTGGTTTGTAAAAGGCCCCCTTCTCACCTCATCTTCACATGGCCGGAAGAGAAAGGGTGAGTAAATTCTCTGGTGTTTCTTCTTATGAGGACACTAATCCCATCATGAGGGCATCCATTCCCATGATGTGTTAACCCTGATTACCTTCCAAAGGCCCCATCTGCAAATACCATCACTTGGGAGACTTCAACATATGCATTTTGAGGGGGGTGGACACAAAAATACACTAAAAGAAAAAATGACACTGGGTCCAAATCACTAAGTCAATAAAACGGAAATAAACAAATCAACTTGTTTTCAAGTAATTCCAGTAGAAAGCTTCCCTTTTTATTCCTATTATATAGCAATCTAAATCAACAAGAAAAGAACTTCCTAAAAAATTTATGAACACTAATTTAATTAAACAGTAACTTTTAAAAACCAAAGACAAACAATATGACACACACTGTTTTGGTAAAAAACTGAGAAACAGAATATTAACCAAGAATATTAAACAAAAACAACTTTTAGTCCCCCACCCCCTGTTCCTATATCAACTAAAGATTCTTAAAATAATTTAAAGCACTTGGATATTCTTGGAAAGTAATATTAAAATGCACAATAACATTTCTGCATTTTCATAGATAGTATTAGAAGAATAGTAAACTGCATATTCATTTATTCAAAATATGGAAATCTGAAATATTAAAACAAATTTGACAAAATTATAATTTGTTTGTACTGGGTTTTACCTAGTTTTAACACAAATAGTGATTTTTATTACATACCACATATATTTGAGGGCATAAGAAATATATTTTTCTTGATCATACAAAATGCTTCACTGCAAAAAGCTTAAATACAACTCTCTAGGAACATTTCCATGTTCTTACCAATGACCATAAAGCGAAGAGAAGGATTTTTCAAATTTCTGAGTGTCAGTGTAGGGGAAAGTGGGATGGAAGGTGACTGAGATCCACAGTTTAGGTGACTGGCAAGGTCACCCAATTAGGAGGCTGCAGAGTTGTGGATGGAACCCAGGATTTTCTTATCTAAAAATGCTGCAGATTAGTGTACTCAAGAAGAAGGGGCTTTGGAATCTAATTATGGCTGTCAAAACGTTTAAAACTCAATTAGGTGTGTGTACGGTCCATTGGTGTCGAGTTTTAATACCTGCCTATTGCCGTAAGTACCGTGTTTCACGACAACCCCAGCTTCAGCACACTTGCTATTAGCAGCTAATTCTTTTTTACAGAGATTCACAAATTGGGAATAAAGTTCTAATCCCTCTTCTTTTCCAGAGTTACAGTGATACTGCATGCTTCTTCCTTTTACTCTACCCCCAAGGGTGGCTTGAGGGATGATAAGAATGTTGCCAGGTAGATCCAATATAGAGACGTGCTTGCCATTTTCTGTTTCACTTAATTTCACATTTAACAGTGTATTAACTGGGTGAGGAAGAAAGGGAAAACATTTTAAAGTAAAAAACAAGCATGAAAAAAAACAACAATTTTCTACTCAGCAAATTTCATGTTGAAAATCCAGTTTGTCAGCTCATGCTTTTAACCCAAAGTCTCTATTTAGATTTCAAAAATGGCTTCAGTAAGCTAAATGATCTAAGCATGAAAAACAAGGAAGATTTCAAGCAGAAAATGGCATAATGTTTTAAATCTGACTTGGCAGTTAGGATCTTCCTGCAATAAAATCATCCAGGAAAGACTACAGAATTAACCATATACCAGAACTTAAAAATATTGCTTCCCTGAGGGATATATGAGAAGATTTTGCCTTTTTGTTCCTTTTTTTAATCTTAAAGCAAATCCTACTGGAAAAGACCATGACAGATCCTCCACACACATATTATGCTTTATAACAAAGAATATTAAATAAAAACCTTAGTGCATTTATTATTTTAAACTTAGTTGCCTAGAGTTCTAAGCTGAAACAAAGATTCCAGGTTCAATTCTGTTACAAACTAGCTGATTTTGGAGTTTTATAACCTCAAAGGCATTATTAACATAGACTAATCATTTCATCAATACAAACATCACCAGTGGGAGAAGGATCAAGGTGAAAGGTAGAATTATCAGAAACTCATTGTCAAAAAAATTAAAGAAATTCATTGTCAACTGGAAAAGTAAACCCAAAGGCATAGTTACTGGCATTATCTTCACATACATACAGGAAAATATGGGACTATTACTTTTAAGCCATTTATCAAAGTGCACTCAGAGCTAGTAAGAAGTGTCAACATAACCATAAATATTTATGTGAGCTAAAAAAAATATAAACTTAGAGAACTTTTATATTTCAATACTGGCCAGTTTTCAGAACAATAAGCAAAAGAAATGCCTAATATAAACACCCAGGGTCTTTCTACCTCTACAAAGGGTATAAATAACTTCTGCTTATAAAGAACAGTCCTGAGAGGGCACAAATGGTAAAAGAACTACTGAAACCTCACATTCCTTTGTGAATAATCAGGCTTGAAAAGCTATGGTTTCTGGTGGGGTATCAATGGTTTCAATTTTAGAAAGCCTGTAGCAAATATCAGCAAGGATTCAATAAGGCTTTTACTCTACAAATCAAGGAATTAACCTGGTGAAAACCTGCCAAGGTGAACACCCTAATGAATTTCTAAGCTATGCATTAAGCACTATCAATTTTCATTTAACTAATACCTATTTTTAAATACTTCTTATTTTCTCTATTATAAATAGGACTTTGCTATATAGCCAGCAGTCCTTATTGATTGCTTTTAAGGAAATTGTAATTCTCCAGAGCATTTCATTCCACAGAAATCACTACCCAGCTATCCAGGCCTCAGGCCAGTGACAGACTAAGAAGGCAGTTTTGAAATAACAGGCCAGAAAGGTAAATATAATTTATTATACTTCCATACACCTCCCTCTACTGGCTCTGAGAATTCAATTAGTGCTGTTGACATACAAACATGGGCTTCCCCTACGGCTCAAGCAGTAAAGAATCTGCCTTCAATGCAGGAGACACAGGAGATGGGGGTTCAATTCCCCAGTCAGGAAGATTCCCCTGGAGGAGGAAATGGCAACCTACTCCAGTATTCTTGCCTGGAGAATCCCACAGACAGAGGAGTCTGTCCAGAGTTGAAAAGAGTCAGACACAAGTAAGTATGCATGCATTGATGATTGATAATGCAAATATCAGTTGTTATTGTTGTTTAGTTGCTAAGTCAACGTCTGACTCTTTTCGGACCCCAGGGACTGTAGCCCACCAGGCTTCTCTGAGCATGGATTCTCCATGCAAGAATACTGGAGTTGGTTGCCATGCCCTCCTCCACGGGATCTTCCCAATCCAGGGATTGAACCTGTATCTCCTGCATTGCCGGCAGATTCTTTACACCACTGAGCCACCAATATCAGCATGTAGAAGTAAATACAAATACAAATGTCAGTTAAGTAGAATTAAAATGAGATGATGAATTAATGGCATCTTGGGGCTTCCCTTGAGGCTCAGCTGGTAAAGAATGTGCCTGCAATGCGGGAGACCTAGGTTCAATCCCTCTGTTAGGAAGATCCCCTGGAGGAGGGAAAGGCTACCCACTCTAGAGAATTCCATGGACAGTGTAGTCCATGGTGTCGCAAAGAGTTAGACACAACTGAGTGGCTTTCACTTTCACTTCACTTTCACTTTTTGGAAACTCAAGTATCATCTAATGATGAATATGGGAAGCAAAGCTTTGACAGGGCCCCTGAATCTCTGTTCAATTATACTGAAGATGAATTCAGGAAGATTATGCACATTTCTACGTTAGTCATGCTATTTTAGACTTTATGGCTGTAACTGGTTGTTATGTTCCCAAAAGGTACATGATTTGATTGGAAAGATCTGAATCCATATGATAAGCATGAGGTGGGCTGTTTAAGAGAATCCCATCACACTGGCTTACTTTGCCTCCTAGAATAGAGGGAAGTATAAGCTACTTCTATCAATAATAGATGGACTTGTTTTGCTTATAACTCACACCAGTAGAATGTGATTCTTAAGAGTCACAGTTCTTTACTGAGAATCATGATATATAAAAGCTTTGTGTTACAGGCTGTCCACTAGAAGAGTTAAGGTGGACTTTTAACTGACCACAATCTCATGCACGTATTCAAAGTAAACTCAGAAAGACATACACGGATGTACACAGGATTTAATTACTACATAACAAAAAGTGGTTTGGCTGCTTCATTTTGCCTTATTATAATTAGGATCCATTTAAGAATATATAAAAACAACTTTAGAAAGTCAACATTAGGTCATGAAAAAAATACCCTTCCTGTTTTTGAAGATTTCTACTATATACTTTTTACGGTCAAGAAGACCTTAATTCAAAGCAGAAACAGACAGAATGCCCAATATCCAAACATTAAATCCCTGCAATCATCCTCTTTAACAATAGACCTCATTTTATTTTCTCTTTAAACACTTTAAAGCTATTATCCTCCAGATTCAAATTTCAAACTATTACAGTTACTGGCTTTCCATCCTTACCTGTCACAGGCCCTTCTCAAGTCTAGTTTTCAACTTCTGACAAAGTTGTCAAACATGTTTGATGTCTCAGCATAAAATCTCCTTTAGAAGCTTTAGCCCTTTGTTCAAGTCATTCTTCATTGGGCTATTAACTCTTGAGTTCCACTGTTCAAAGCTCTTCTAGGTTAATTAACTTCTGCCTGCTTCAATTACCCATCTGTACAGTTTATGTGTATGTGTTAGTCACTTAGTCATGTCCAACTCTTTGTGATCCCGTGGACTGGATCGCGTCAGGGTCCTCTGTTCTTGGGAATTTCAGGCAAGAATACTGAAGTGGGTAGCCATTGCTTTCTCCAGGGCATCTTCCTGATCCAGGGATTGAACCTGAGTTTCCTTCATTGCAGGCAGATTCTTTACCATCTGAGCTACCTTCTTATTAATCCAACTAATGGGTATTGCCTTTACTAATGAAGAGAAAGATAACCTGTCCCCAACTTTAGGGACAGTTCCACTATTTCAGGCTTTTTTTGGGACAAAATTATTCTATCAAGTACTGTCTTGAGATAGCATATGGTTTGATTTGGTATATCTGAACCTATGTAATTATCAAAGGATAATTGATATCCTTTGGATAATATATATGCAGTGGTATAGACTATTTAGAACACTGGGAAGATGGAGGCAGGGAAATTATGCCTGCAGAGATGCCTGAACACTGACTCTGTTTTCTCTGCCCCTAGAGGAGGTGTGACTATGATGACACCAAACTTGATTCAAGAATATTTATATGCATTTCCTACAAAGAATTTACAGAATGTAAATTTTTCCATAATAATGATATAAGCCTGATCTACACAGATTTGAACCACATCTTGCATATAGTGTCACCTACATGCCCCTGTTAGGGCCTCTAAGAGATCAGGAAACTATATTAAGAAATGCAGCATCTGTTTCTCTCTGTGTGGCCACCCTGCTTCCACAAGTTTCTGTATCCTTGGCTAAATCTCGCTGTGTTGTCTCTGTGTGTTTTTGTACACTCTTCTAAACCAGTCCATCAGCCATCCGAAAAGCGGCAGATATTTTAAAAGAATTCCACCACACTTGCTTACATTAAGCTTTGGAACCGGAACATAAATAAAGTGAACCACAGTACACAGAGTTAAGTCATTTATAACTTACACACCTGTATAATATAAGATTGTACTCTCTGCCCCTGCTGGTTCATCTATTGCTATTCACTCTCACTCTTATAAAACAAATGATACTAAACACATACCCATTTTGGGAAGAAGTTCTTTATCAGCTCCCTTGAAAAAGCACACGTAGATCACTAATCCTCTTTGAACCTATGAGAAACCACAATAAACTCAGATCAGAAACTTCTATAGAGAGATACAGAGGAAAATGAATAAAATTTTACAACTGTTATAGGTTAAGAGGTTAAACGCAGAAGAGAAATAACTTTTTACAAGAGACTTGATTGCTTAAATATGTGAGAAAATAAAGTATTTTTTTATATTCAATCACCTCAGTTATCACTTCTTTCAAAAATCAACTTAAAAATACAGTCAAGGTAAGTATTTTGATAAGGTAAATTCCTAGAAGTAAGATCCCTGGGTGATTTTTAAAACTAGATAAATCTGGTGAGCTCAACAAACTTTTAAAAAATAAATTGATGGCACCTAAACAAAAAAAACCAAACAGCCAAAAGCAGTGAAGACCCCAAGTTATACATTTAAACTTCTAATCAAAATTATTAGGATTATGAACTAGACTTCCTCTCCTCAAGTAAAGCTGACAGATTTACAAACATTCAGTTTCACAGAGGCTTATTCATTCAACATCAAATGAATCCACATAATATCAGATATGACTGATGTATAAACAACATTGTGACTTACATGTCTTTTGACATCATCATTCTTCATTCTTACTAATCCATTTACTTGTAGATAATAAAAATAAGGGTCTGATTCTATTGCAATAAACTCCAAGAAATTTCTGTCCTATTATTTTTTGTTACTTTTGTTAATTCTTTAAATACACATAGTGATTAAACCTTGGAAATCGCATTCATATTAAGTTCTACATCAAGAGGTTGTCTGTTATCAGCAATGTAAGCTTATTTAATGTAATGACTTGGCCATTTCTTTCTTAGCTCTTGTAGGAGAGAGACTATATGGAAAGAAGACACTTGATAAATGACTTTGATTTTGCTGCAAAGTGAATCATTAAATTTTTTATTTTGTAGATTAACCTTTTGAGTCCAAGAGCTATTATGAAGATTAAAGGAGTTAATATCTGTAGAGTACTTAGAACAGTGCCTGGTTCATAGTAAGAGCTATATAATTGCTTATTAAGTACGTGAAAAGAAATTGAAGGACTGAAACACAATTTATTTTACATCTTAACTCCCAGCACTTCATAGACTGTTTTGTACTTGACAGGGGCTCTGTTGAGTGTATTTTAGTTCAACTTTATCTTATAGGCTCTATGTGTTATCTACATAGTCTTCTAAATAAATATAAACACAGCTCTGCACTCACACCTGATCTATCTGGATAAGAAGTAACCTTCTACAAGTGCGACTGTCTTTCAGAGGACTAAGGTGAAGCTGGGGAGAAGGAAGACAGATCTCATTGTTCTATTAGCCCTTTGACCCTCTCCCAAAGCTCCTCAATAAAATAGCTTCATCCTTCCCACCAAAAAAAAAAAAAAAAAGTTAAATAGTGCTCTTGGAACAAGCAAGTGCCTCCAGTGCACACCCGTAGTAAGGACGTGGCAGGTGGAATGATACAGATACCTGCACCACTGTCACAGCCCTCTCTTCTGGGACTGTTTTGGCACAGTGCAAAATTTTCCAAGCACATTCATATTTGGGCACCTGTTATGTCACGAAGCTCAGAGTAGAGAAAGCTCAGAAGCTCCGGTTCAATCCCTGGGTTGGGAAGATTCCTTGGAGAAGGAAATGGCAACCCACTCCAGGCTTCTTGCCCGAAAAATCCCTTGGACAGAGAGGCCTGGTGGGTTACAGTCCATGGGGTTGCAAGAGTCTGACATGACTTAATAACTAAACAACATCAGAATTAAGTATCTTATTACTTGCATGAATAAACACCTGTTCTTACCACTCACCATATACCACTCCTCATTAAGGTATTTTCTTTTAGTTTATCGCAACAATAGCTCTTAAATTGTGACATACAAATTCCCCTCTTCAAGACAGAATCACTTTCCTTATAGCTTCTTTTGGTATAAACAGAGCATTTCAAATATATAGAGAAGTACAGATAATTCTCACTTAGGTTAAAAAAGTTCATGCCTCCCAGGAAGAAAAACATTACTGTGAGAGCAAAGGTCTAAATGAATGAAACCAAGAATACGCAAAGTAACCTTCAAATCTTTGTGACAATTAAAAAAAAAAAGCAGCTTTTTAAAAATTACAACTTTTAATAACAGAATGGAGGATGCTTGAGAAAGAGGAAAGAATTTACTCTCTAATTACTTGTCAACTCTTTATACTAATTTACCCATGTGTGGAAGTGGAAGAGAAAACTTTAAAATAGCTTTTAAAGTTTATAAACACACTGATAGTTTGGCGGGCTGCAATAAACTATTTGATTTTGCATAAGGAGATGTGACATGAAGCATATAAAAAGATAAAGAAGCACAGAAGAAATCTAAATGATAGTTTGGGATTTATAATCCCTTGAAGCAAATATAAAAATAGGCAACTCTTTAGAAGGTTGGCAAAAAAGAAAGAATAAAATTTCAAAGTAAGGAAGATAAATTTTTAAAAGACCATAACAAAAGAAACAAGAAATGAATTTTTGAGAAAGAAAAAGGGAGGGCAAAAATACAGGAATGTTTATGCTTATAAATATTCAGTATTTCCAAATTACCAGAGGGTAACAGATTGTGATATAAGAATAATCATCCACATACGGTCTACGTGTTGTATTTAAAATAATAACTAGGATTGTGTTACAGAGTGCTAGATCTGGGATGGAATTCAGCAGATGAGTGAATGAAATGATCCATTAAAGTTTCTTAGTACCTCTAAAAGTTTTATTTCTTATTATTACAATTTTTTCCCCTTCTGCGAGTGGTCCTGCTAAGTCACTTCAGTGGTGTCTGACTCTTTGTGAGACGCCACGGACGGCAGTCCATCAGGCTTCTCTGTCCATGACATTCTCCAGGCAAGAATACTGGAGAGGGTTGCCATGCCCTCCTCCAGGGGATCTTCTCCACCCAGGGATCGAATTTGCAAATCTTATGTCTCCTGCATTGGCAGGCGAGTTCTTTACCACTGAGGCACCAGGGAAGACCTCCCTTCATTTCAGCTTACTCCAAAAATAAGTCAGGGCCTCAAAGAACATTTGTGTTTTTGCATGGAATTTTGCATATGGGCAGGCTGTCTTAAAAAGGCAAATATTCAAATCGAAGGACATTTGGCATAAATGTTTAAAATTCTTTGGAGGAAATGCGTTTGATAACAATGCAACTTTTATTTATTTTTTTGATAGGTATATTTCTTTGTTTTCCCTTTTTTTTTCTTTATTAGTTGGAGAGTAATTACTTTACAATATTGTAGTGGTTTTTGCCATACATTGACATGAATCAGCCATGGATTTACATGTGTTCCTCATCCTGAACCCCCCTCCCACCTCCCTTCCCATCCCATCCCTCTGGGTCATCCCAGTGCACCAGCCCCGAGCACGTGTCTCATGCATCCAACCTGGACTGGCGATCGGTTTCACACTTGATAATATACATGTTTCAATGCTGTTCTCTCAGATCATCCCACCCTGGCCTTCTCCCATAGAGTCCAAAAGTCTGTTCTATACATCTGTGTCTCTTTCTCTGTCTTGCATCTAGGGTCATCATTACCATCTTTCTAAATTCCATATATATGCAACTTTTAAAGTAGTGGCCTTTGTTCTTAGTGTGAAATAAGTTAAATTTTTAAAAGTTTCTTGAGAAAGGAAGTTTCATGGGCAATCTCATTTCTGCGCTAACACCTAGCTGTACCCAACAAAAGACGGAATTCGACGGGATCTGGAGTACACGTCAAAACAGATCTTCAGCGTTTGCAACCCTAGAAGCTCGAACCAGACCACCACAAGTCACCAGCAGCCCGAGCAAGGCGCCGGGAGTGACAGGCTTTTAGCTTTTTTGAAGCAAGAGGTCTGAGACTACTAGGCCTAAAGTCCACCGAGCTCAGGTAGGTCGTTTGAGAGGAAGCTCAAATTCCTGGGGTCCCTCTTAATCTCCTCTGGGAGTCCGAGGGAGAAGGGGCCGGGGTCGGTGATGCAAGACTGAGGAGAAAGGCGAGGCCAGGCAGGCATTAACGGCAGCGTTGGGAGGACGGGCCAGGAGTCCAGCGCCGACCATAGCACCTGCCAGGCGCCAGGCGGCTGGCTCGGAGGGAGCGCGGGGTACGAATCACCCGGCCAGCGCGGTGAGAACCGCCCCTGCGCGCCACAGGATAACCGGAGCTGCGGGGCCAACGTTACCTCCACCCATTCGGCCTCGACGTCCCCCTCGGCCGGGCGTACTTGCAGCCGGGCGTGCAGGCACTGCTGCAGGAGGGCCCGGGCCTGAGGCGTTCTGCCACTGTCAGCCATGGCTCAAGCTGCGTGGATATCCCACAGGTTCCGGCCTCGCGCCGCACAGGCCGCCCCCAGCGCTCAGGGAGGATGGGGCGGGGCGCGACGAGACGGAGGAACATCCTGGTCGCTCGTGGCCCCGCCTCCAGGAGGGCGGGGCCTTTGCCTGGCTCTCCTGTGGCCCGGATGTGCGGGCTTCAAAGCTCTGTCTATACAATCTTTACTTCCAACCCAACCTACAACTCAGTAGAAGACGCTCAGTGGACACTTTTAAAAGAGTTTAAGGACCCAGTGGTTCTCTTCCCTGCATACCTTTTTAAGAGACATTTTTCATCTCAGAACGCGTAAGTTTCCAAACGTTGAAAAAAATTAAATCTGCATAAGTCCATATTATGCCCATTATGAAGATAGGTAAATAGAATGAGTCAGCTGAATCACAAAACAAGCGTAGGTGAAACTGAAAGGTATAATAAATCTTTCAAAAAATTTCCGTACCCCAATCACTAAAGCAACGCTGCCGCCTCTTATCAGGAATACTATAAATCATTCTGTTCCCGCGATTGTGGAAAGGTATTGGTAGGCTATATGAATACATATTTGAACATCAGTCTTCTAGAGAATATCCTCGCTAAAAATACTCTTATCCAAGAAAGCCTGTGATTGTTAATACATTTTTAAACATGCTCCTAATTGTAAAAACTATATATTCTGTGGTGTTTCCTATAAGTACATGTTATACTGTATGTAAAATTAAAGTATTTGATTTTCTTTCCCACATAACGTATTCCTTGAACCCGCATCAGATTAGCATTATTTTTCTATGGGCTTGGGGGATTTAGATGAGGAATAATAGTGTTACCCTGACTGCATTACCCAGGTCATTGATTTGGGCTCAGCTGGCACAATATGCCTATACATTTCTGTCTGTTGTTTTAGAAGATGACATCACTGACAGTATTGCTGTCCATACAAAGTAGTGTGATTGAAGAAAATAATCCGTGTGTAATCAAAGGTCCTTTCTACACGGAATTGAAACTGCCTGTTTGCTGGTTATCTAGCAGGCTTCCTTACACTTTTTGTAAAAACAGCAAAATCTCATATTATCTCTGATTGCTGCATTGCAGGGATTCATACATTTGTTGACATTTGTCTGCAAAGCACAGACAAGTTGCATTGTCTGCACTTTTATGTCTCTATTCTCTTTCACTCCCAGAGTCAACTTTTACAGGGCTTGAAGGAATTTTGACATAGAGGTGCTTAACCTTGACCTTGAATAAGAGAGAACTTCATGTCCATTTGTATATGGATGTCGGAGATAGGGAAATCTCTTGAAAATAGTCTATGGTTCCCAGAAATTTTTACACAATGAAGGGACTTCAGCAAATTGGGAAATCTTCCTGTGAATAGATCGAGTCTAGTGGGTAATGGTTAGCCTCTCAAAAAACACCAGTTACTTTTAAATTTTTATGTTGGGTGCTGATCCTATTCTTTCCTTCTACCTGCAGAGGGCAGTAGAGAGTAGGCACCAAAGAGAAAGTATTTATTTTCTATATTTTATTATTTTTTTGGACCCTCTAACCTCATTTCACAGAGAATTTAAGAAAGTAAGCTATACCTGCAATAAAATAGTGAAATGTGAATAAAAATAAAGCATGCAAAGTAAAGAAAAATGGAATTATGTCAGTTGCAATGTGGGAAATTGAAAACAGACGAGAGTGTTTTTGACTGGAGTGCTGAGCTGATAATGTAGCAAAGTTTTCACAGGCATGTAACTGTAATTTTTGTTATGAGACAGTTATGTTCATCATAATTCTGAGGTGGGGCATGTTGTACAATTTCCTTCAAGTTAGAAGTAAAAGGCAAAGCACATTAAGTTGGCTCTAGAGGAAGGTTCACTGGAATGTTAGAGAGCTTTGCCTTGTGAGAATACAAGAAATAGTTGTAGAAATAGTTCTGGAACACAGCACTGAAAGGAGACCATCTGGATAGCATGTTAGTTATGAATGCATTCCAGGTCCTCTGAAATGTATAATAATTTAGAGTTATTTTAAGTGATTTAATTCATTCAAGTTGGCTGCACCAAATTTTACCACTCAAAAGTGTTTCACAAACATAAAAAAATTGCGAACCACTTCTGAAAGATCCCTTGCAGCTGATAGTCAGCTTCCTGATTGAAACAAGGAGTAGTCTGTTTCATCATTCTTGGAATGAGCAGAGCTTTTCCTAAGATTTAGCTCTAAAATGAGCCTCTCGCCTGAGTCTTTACATGGAAATGTTAATCAGTAGAAAGGCAACATGAAGAGGGAGATGTTTCATTTCAGGGAAAGCTGGAAGAAACCTAACTCCCTACTTCAAAGCTTAGAGAAGTTTCTTTTTTCCTCAGTGCCTAGGGAGGTGATAAGGTTATGAGAAATTGGTTCATACTAACTAAAATGCATGTAAATTGGGATAGAGCCAGAATACTAATTGATTTATTTGTGTAATAAGAAATATTGCTGTCGTGGAGTGCAAATTCTCACATAAGGCATGATCAGCACATTTTCCCCTGTGGTCAAGCAGAGTTTACTAGATTATATTCAGAAGTATCTTTACTAATTTACTGTAAGAGACAGTCACTCTTCCACCAAGGCATCTAAAACTGAGGTGTGAAAGACCCATGTGAATTTTGGCTTCAAGACACTTGGCACATGCATTAATACTGTGAGGAAAAAGGAAACACACATATTTAAATACGAACTTAAAATGAAAACTCCAAGGGCAAATGTTCCAATCATAACCATATATTTTTGTCACCATATATTTTTGTCATGGCATTAATTCAGTTGAAATCTCTCCAAGATGAAAATATGAGGCCTGGGAAGATGATAGTTCCCACCTAAGAGCTGTGTGTGCTGTGTGCTGAATTGCTTTAGTCGTGTCTGACTCTTTGCAGCCCTGTGGACCATAGCCCACAAGGCTCCTCTGTCCATAGGATTCTCCAGGCAAGAATACTGGAGTGGGTTGCCATTTCCTTTTCTAGGGGATTTTCCCAACCCAGGGATCCAACCGTGTCGCTTATGTCTCCTGCTGAGTCCCTTCTTAACATGAATAGTTTGTACAAACAGGTAGGAAATGGAATTGAGTTTGGAACCTAATATTGATTGTTCTTTTGTTCATCTTGCTTTTTTAAATTCTTATTTTATTACTGCACCATTTGCTGGTGTGTTGCCTAGGTAACATAACATAGCAAGTGCTTTTAACTCTAAGGCAATGATGTATATCTTTGGCAGTCTGTAGAGTTTCCCCAGGGCAGGCTGATAAATTGTCTTCATCTTTGGGGTATTTTTCAGTTCACAGTGTTCTGATAACTTAGCAAAGCATTGCATAACCTTTTGAATATTTGTATACTTCTGTCAAATCAGGCCAGCCAGTTGTAAGGGCTTTTTAAAATAATTTTGACACCTGCCTCCTTTATAGAAAAAAATTGTAAAAGATTTTGAAATGGTCAAAGAGATTTCTAGGTATCTTTTTAACAGAATGCTGGAGCATCTGGGATTCACCTATCCCTAGAGGGACATACAGGGTTTTGTTTTTTTTTTTTTTTTTTTGAGGATTTGTCTGTGACTAGATTATCTTAAAACTCTGTAGAAATAGAAGCTAACTCATTGCACACTGATAGTAAGCAAATCATTCCTGTCTGTAAAAGTGTAAATTTTGATTATTACTCTGTGGATATGTTTTGCATCTGTTTCTAAATTCATTTCAGCATTCTTTTTCTGAATGTAAATATAGAGCACCTTGAGTAGTTTTTTCTCTCTTTCTAATAAACTTTAAATTTTAGAATAGTACCACAGAAAGTTATCCCTCACCTGATTTCTCCTGTTATTAATATCCTGAATTACTATGGTATATTTGTCACAAGTAAGAAATCAACACTGGTGTGTTAATTAAACTCCATACTTTATTCAGATTTACTAGTTTTTTTCTAAATCCTTTTTTTGTATTCCATCCAGGATACCCCATTGTATTTAACCATCATGTTTCCTTAGGTCATGACAGTTTCTCAGACTTCCCTTGGTTCTGATGACCTTTAAAGTTTGGGTAGTACTAATCAGATATATTGTATGATGCCCCTCTATTGGGATTTGGTGTCTTTTGTCATGATTAGAGCAGGATTATGGGTTTTTGCAGAATGACCATAGAGATGAAGTGCTTCTGATTACATTGTATCAAAGATACATGCTATCAGCAGGTCTTACCAGTGATAATGTTAACCTTAAATACCTGGCTAAGGTAGTGTGTTTGCCAAATTTCTCCACTGTAAATTTATACACATACCCACTTCCGTGATTTATTCTTTGGAAGCAAATCACTAAACACAGCCCATACTCAAGGGGTAGGGAGTTATAATCTATCTCCTTGGCTAGGAAGTATCTACATAAATTATTTGGAATTCTTTATTTGAGAAGATTTGAGTTCTTTTCTTGAGCTGGTTGTAATATATGACTGGCTTCTTCTGTGTTAAGAATGAATAAAATAAAAGTTTTTGACACATGCCAATTTTATGTTTGTATGAGAATTGTGATTTTATTCTTTTTCTAAAAAATTTTCCTCTTAATATCTTTCTACTAAGAAATATTGTGGAAATTATTTTTTATATAGTTCTTTGAAATCAATGGATAAATGCCATAAAAAATACATTATCTGGAAAAGAAGTTAATGAAGATTATTTATAGTCAGAGAAAAAATGTTACTTTTTCACACTGTTCAATCAGGGATCTATCAGCAATCAAATAACATAGTCTAAATAGGATAACCTTAGAAGAGTTTTACTGACAGAGGCACTATTTATAAAGTGTAGGTGTAGGGGATCCATAGTGTGTAGCATAGTAACTCAGGATTTCAGTTGATCAGTGGTGTCCAACTCTTTGCAACCCCATGGGCTGCAGCATGCCAGGCTTCCTGTCTTTCACCAACTCCCGGAGCCTATTCAAACTCATGTCCATCACATCCATGATGCCATCCAACCATCTCATCCTCTGTCATCCCCTTCTCCTCGTACCTTCAATCTTTCTCAGCATCAGGGTCTTTTCCGAGGAGTCGATTTTTCGCATCAGGTGGCCAAATTCTTGGAGCTTCAGCTTCAGCATCAGTCCTTCCAATGAATATTCAGGACTGATCCTTTAGGATGTGCTGGTTTGATCTTGCAGTCCAAAGGACTCTCAAGAGTCTTCCCCAACACCACAGTTCAAAAGCATCATTTCTTCACCTCTCAGCTTTCTTTATGGTCCAACTCTCACATCCATACATGACTATTGGAAAAACCATAGCTTTGACTAGATGGACCTTTGTCGGCAGGACAAACTCAGGACTTAGTAGCAGCTAAGATGTTGCCACTCCCTTGGCCTGAAGGGAGAAAGGGAGGGAATCTCGAATCCAGAGGTACATAGACCCTTAAGAGAAGGAGTGGACCATGTGCTAACAAGCACAGTTAACTTTAAGTGACCCTTTAGGAAAGGAACTAGGAAAATAAACACCTGACTGCATTCTCTACCTTCCTTCTGTTTCTTGCCAGAGCTCCCCCATCATAAAGCCCAACCAGAAACTCAGAAGCAGGGGACCTCCCAACATCCAGGGCAGAAAGCAAAGTGGAGAATGCTTGGTGTGGATTGGTAGGCAAGTGAAAGGTATTTGGCACCCTGACTTAAGAGGTTGTAAAGGCCACAGTGAGGACTCTTGTCCCCTTTTGGTGGGAATATAACAGCTGAGAAGTTAAAGAGAGACATAGCTGCTGTTAATGTTTCTAGTGGAAATATTTAATTTTTCCAAGAGTTTAGCAAGGTGAAGTTTGACTTAGTGAGTTATCAGTGTAAAATGAGCCAAAGTCTTTTACTCCTCCTCTGGCCTTTTTTTTTTCGATCCTTTGGGAATATGGCAAGATATCAGAGGAGAGTGGTTGCTAGGACCCTTGCCTTGGTGAAAATGGCCAGCGTGCATGGCAGGAAGATGTCAACAAAATTTAATCAGTTGATCTAAGAAAGACATGGAAAATTTTATTTGAGCCAGATTTGAGGATTATAACCCAAAGAGCATCTCGGAAAACTCTGAGAACTATTCCATCCTTTAGAAGTCAAGGCACAGTTATATCAGTTTTTTGAAACTGAAGGCTATATATTAAATGACATATTACTGATAGTGTATACAATCCAGATCTAAGCATCTTGTGACCCCTTGCAAGAATAAAGAAGAATATCATCTTTTTAAAAACATTGAATTTGTTGATGTATGATTGTGTTTTTTGGTTGTTTCTTTATTTTTAAATATTTATTTCTTTGACTGCACTCGGTCATATTTGCAGAATATGGAATCTAGATCTCTGATCAGGGATGGAATCTAGGCCTCCTGCATTGGGAGCATGGAATCTTAGCCACTGGACCACCAGGAAAGTTCCAAGAATGTTATCTTTTAAGGAGTTGTCTTGATGCTAGGAGAGTGTTATTCTTTATGATTAAGAAGGTATGCAGGTAGGGGAGGTTTGTTTGGTGCATAATGCAGATACACAATGGACGGTAACTGGGGAGAGAGGAGTTCAAAAGGCAAAGAAAATTTTTATGTTTAAATTTTCCTTATTTTGCCATAAAATAAGAATTTTATTTCACAAAGGGAGGAAGCCACTGCCTTCAAGGGATCTTGAAGACTTGACTAAGAGGCATGTTACAGGGAGCCACTATGGACTTACAGCTCTCTTTTGGACCATGGGGGAAGAAAATTTGGAATCAGATTTGATTTGATACTGAAAAAATAATGAACCATTTTCATTGTCTTTGAGTGCTGTAACTAAGTAAACCTCATACTGACTCCAGCAGGAAGTAAATAAATAATAGAATCTTGATAATGAATTGTTCATATACATCTAAATCTTCAATTGCATTTACTTGAGATAAAAAAGGGAACCAGTATTACCAGATGGTAGCTCCCTGATTGCTCCTTTTGGCAAGTGAAGCAAAAGAAATACTGTAGAGCCTTAGCATGCTTGAAGAAGGACAATATAAAGACCCCACTAATAGAGAACAGTTTCAACTCTGGAGTTAATTAATAAGTGCATTCACATATTTAGCCAGTTTTTGGTGTAAACATTTATTTATCATGCCAGACACCAAGCTAGGTGTTGGAAATATATGAGGAATAAGATGCTGTTCTCACCTCACAGAGCTCAGAATTTAGTGAAGACACAGGAAAACAATAGGGAGCATTAGAAAAGGATTTCTTTTACACTATTGTGTTCTTAAATACAGTGTTATCAAACCCAAATTCATGAATCTGATGCACAGTGAAGTCAAACAACTGCAAACTTTATAGTGTGGAGCAGAGAAAGATTTGTTGCAGGGCCAAGCAGGGAGAACAGGCAGCTCATGCAGAAGAAACCCTCCTGAACTCCAAGATGGTTTTCAAGGAAGAATTTTTAAAGGCAACATTTGGGGGGCGGGGTGTGCCAAAAGGCTGTGGAGTATGTGATTTTCTTCTGATTGGTTGGTAGTGACCTAATAGGGTGGCGATCCAGAAATCTAAAGCATCAGTCTTCTCCTTCAAACTGATCTGTAGTCTCAGAATGTAGTCACATCCTCCACCCTGGTCGAGGTCTTAGTTCCTGCAGAACAACTCAAAGTATGTGTCAAATTGTTATAAATATTACTGAGTAGGAACTAGGACTCTGTTTTGTAGCTGAGCTATTATTGTTTCTTGACTGCTATCCCTTTGTTTCTGCATTCCTCACTTCCCTAATTAGTAACTTCTTGAATCTCCTCTTTGGAACCCAGAAAAGACCTAGGAGACTACAGCCTTTTTCTACCAAAAAAAAAAAAAACACAAACAAACCAAGGTGGAGATGTTAGGGGAACCACTGACTGAAACTGTCCACCCTGGCCAGGCACCACAGTAACCACTCGCATGAGTTATCTTAAACAGGGGTTCCTGGTAAGGGATGCGGAACTAACAGGCTACCACCAACCAGAAGAATTCAGGAAAGGCCAAAAGGAGAGAGCAGACTCCAGTCCACATATCCTGCCAACTTCCCAGAATCCTTCTTGCTGGAATCCATCTTGGCTAAGTGATGTGTGCACCACCAGGAAGAACCCTAAATTAGAGTGATTGGCCAGAGACAACTCAGAAACTAACCCGACTACCATAAAACCCCAGACTGCAAACCACGTGGTAGAGCGGTGATCCTGGGTTCCCTTAACCTCCTACTCTCTACCCAGGCTTCCCTTTCCAGTAAAGTCTCTCACTTTGTCAGCATGTGTGTCTCCTTGGACAATTCATTTCTGAGTGTTAGACAAGAGCCCACTCTCAGGCCTGGGAAGGAATCCCCATTCCTGTAATAGGGGCACTGAGGGACTGTTGTATCTAGGAGCAATCTAGGAGCACCCTGCAGCGTCCTGCTGGGTTTCACCAGTAAGGGAAGGACAGGACTTGGAAGGGGAGCCGCCTCCTGGAAAGCCTGAACTAAACAGGGATTACTAGCCTTAACTGCAGGGAAGATAACGTCTGCAGCTTAAACAGTTTGGCACAAACTGGATTTTTAGGGCTATACCACATCTAGGTGAATTTCTTCTTAGTCACCAACTCTCTGTTCAGAATAACTCTCCATCTCCTTTCTCCTTTATTTTGTTGTTGTTTAGTCGGTAAATTGTGTCTGACCCTGTGATCCCATGGACTGCAGCATATCCGCTGTCCTTCACTATCTCCTAGAGTTTGTTCAAATTCATGTCCGTTGAATTGGTGATATTAGCTAATCATCTCATCCTCTGCTGCCTCCTTCTCCTTTTGCCGTCAGTCTTTCCCAACATCAGGGTCTTTTCCAGTGAGTTGGCTCTTTGCATCTGGTGGCCAAAGTATTGGAGCTTCAGCATCAGCATCAATCCTTCTAATGAATATTCCGAGTTAATTTCCTTTAGGATTGACTGGTTTGATCTCCTTGCAGACCAAGGACTCTGAAGAGTCTTCAGAACCACAATTGAAAAGTATCAATTCTTCAGCACTCAGCCTTCTTTGTGGTCCGGTGCTCTCATCCATACACATTCAGTTCATTCACTCAGTCGTTTCCGACTCTTTGCAACCCCATGGAATGCAGCATGCCAGGCCTGCTTGTCCATCACCAACTCCCGGAGTTTATTCAAACTCATGTCCATCGAGTCAGTGATGCCATCCAACCATCTCATCCTCTGTTGTCCCTTCTCCTCCCACCTTCAATCTTTCCCAGCATCAAGGTGTTTTCCAAGGGGTCAGTTCTTTGCATCAGATGGCCAAAGTACTGGAGTTTCAGGTTCAGCATCAATCCTCCAATGAGTATTCAGGACTGATTTCCTTTAGGATTGACTGGTTGAATCTCCTTGCTGTCCAAGGGAGTCTCAAGAGTCTTTTCCAACACCATAGTTCAAAAGCATCAATTCTTTGGCACTCAGCTTTCTTTATAGTCCAACTCTTGCATCCATACATGACTACTGGAAAAACCATAGCTTTCACTAGACGGACCATTGTTGGCAAAGTAATGTCTCTTCTTTTTAATATGCTGTCTAGGTTGGTCATAACTTTTCTCCCATGGAGCAATAATCTTTTTTAATTTCATGGCTGCAGTCACCATCTACAGTGATTTTAGAGCCCCCAAAAGTAAAGTCTGCCACTGTTTCCATTGTTTTCCCATCTATTTGCTACGAAGTGATGGGACCAGATGCCATGATCTTAGTTTTCTGAATGTTGAGTTAAGCCAACTTTTTCACTCTCCTCTTTCACATTCATCAAGAGGCTCTTTAGTTCTTCTTTTCTGCCATAAGGGTGGTGTCATCTGCATATCTGAGGTTATTGATATTTCTCCCGGGAATCTTGATTCCAGCTTGTGCTTCATTAAGCCCAGCGTTTCTCATGAGGTACTCTGCATATAAGTTAAATAAGCAGGGTGACGATATACCGCCATGATGTACTCCTTTCCCAATTTGGAACCAGTCTGTTATTCCATGTCCGGTTCTAACTGTTGCTTCTTGACCTGCATACAGATTTCTCAGGAGGCAGGTAAGGTGGACTGGTATTGCCATCTCTAAGAATTTTCCACTGGAAAAGCCATATCTTTGACTCCATGGGCCTTTGTCAGCAAAGTGACGCCTCTTCTTTTTACTATGCTTTCTAAGTGGGTCATAGCTTTTCTTCCAAGGAGCAAGCGTCTTTTAATTTCATGGCTGCAGTTATTTTGGGGCTGAAGAAAACAAAGTCCGTCACTGTTTCCGTTGTCTCCCACCTATTTGTCATGAAGTGATGGGACCAGTTGCCATGATCTTAGTTTTCTGAATGTTGAGTTTTAAGCCAGCTTTTCACTCTCCTCTTTCACCCTCATAAAGAGGCTCTTTAGTTCCTCTTCACTTTCTACCATTAGAGTATATCATCTGCATATCTGAGGTTATTGACACTTCTGTTAATCATGATTTTAGCTTGTGATTCATCCATCCCAGCATTTTGCATGGTATACTCTGAATATAAGTTAAATAAGCAGGGTG
Source organism: Odocoileus virginianus (assembly GCF_023699985.2). NCBI lineage: Eukaryota > Metazoa > Chordata > Mammalia > Artiodactyla > Cervidae > Odocoileus > Odocoileus virginianus. The sequence goes on along the minus strand of NC_069689.1, from coordinate 33,453,297 downwards.
ACAATATATAGCCTTGATGCACTCCTTTCCCAATTTTGAACCAGTCAGTTGTTGCATGTCCAGTTCTAACTGTTGCTTCTTGACCCGCATAAAGGTTTCTCAGGAGACAGGTAAGGTGGTCTGGTATTCTCATCTCTTTAATAATTTTCCAGTTTGTTGTGATCCACACAGTCAAAGGCTTTCCCCTATGCATGTTATTATTACCTTTAGGGTCTCCATTATCTGCTCCTGGCTTGACCTACAACTTCAAAGATAGAGTCTCTTCCTGTAGGCCACAGTCAAAAGTCTAATATTCTAAGTACTGTGTTTAGCTGCACTCTGCTGGGCATGAAGCTGATTAAAGTAGTTCACATTAACTTGTGAGTGAAATATAACCTTCTTAAAAGGTATATTTGCATTTCAATAGCAGTCCGTTCACACAAATTCATCTCTAATTGATAAAACGTGTAAGAGTTCCTTTCTATGGGAAGGAGGAGGGGGAATAACACCTTAACTTTCTAAATTTAAGACAGTTACTACTCTTAGAGCCTTGATTCTCACTTCCCAGTCACTCCTCAGCAGAATGCAGTTTTGCTTCTCTTGCTGAGGCTAATCACTCTGAAAGGCTTTTAGGGTAAAGTCAGTGGACACCGTCACCTTGTGAATAACTTTTATGTTTGGGGAAATTCCCACATGATGAGTATCCTTTATCCATGTAGATATCAGTTCCCTAGCCTCCTTTGCAGCTAGGATGCAGGCATGCTGATTAGATGCTACGTGCAAGATTAAGCTTGCAAGTGAGCAGTGTGAATAAACAGTGCTTGGGGCTTCTGCATGGGGCTTCCATTTTCCTGATGTCATTGTTGGCAGGGCTTTCACACACAGGAGGTTCAAGATCAGGTGCGGAAGTGGCATTGGCGGCGGTAGCAGTTGCACTGAAACCTAGTTGCTGGCATTTGGGGCCCAGAGGCAGCAACAGCAGTAATTGGTGCTGTTGCAGGAAGGGGGACCTCTTCCAGTACCTGAGAGTGGGCTCCGGTCTAAAACTCGGAAATGAATTTTTCAAGGAGACACATGTGCTGACAAAGCAAGAGCCTTTATTGGGAGGGGACACCCTGGTGGGGAGCAGGAGGGCAGGGGAACCCGGAAGAACTGCTCTGCCACATGGCTCGCTGTCTGGCGTTTTTGCCACATGGCTGTCTGGGGTTTTATGATAATCCAATTAGTTTCTGAGTTGTCTCTGGCCAGTCACTCTACTCAAGGTCCTTCCTGGTGACACATGTATCACGCATGGATTCCATTTGAGAAGTCAAGATGGATTCCAGTGAGAAGGATTCTGGAAGGTTGGCAGGACATGTAGACTGGAGTCTCCTCTCTCTTTTTGACATTTCCCGTATTCTTCTAGTTAGTTCTGCAGTCCTTACTGAAAGGTTGTTGTTGAGCCATGAAAGACACTGGGATTCTTGGCCTCCAGAGGAGAGGAATTCAGTATGAGGCCAGTGACGGGGCTTGATCATTCAGAGGTTTTGTGTGATAAAGTTTTATTAAAGTATAAAAGAGAGAAAGCTTCTGACATAGACATCAGAAGGGGGCAGAAAGAGTGTCTCCTTTTACTAGTTTCAGCAAGCTGTTTTGTGTCTGTTAGAAAGCTATCAATCAGATAAGAGACACACCTCGAGTCTGACGGAGGTTTACCAGGCCCCTCTGCCACAATATGCATTTTTGAGATAGGATGGCACGAGGTGTGTCATCCCCCAGCCAGAAAACAATTGGTATGAATACTGGTTTGTTGAGCTATTTCTCAACCTATTCTCAAGCTATTTCTCAAACCTCAGCCCAAGGTTTGAGAAAAGGAAAAAAGTTAGTTTTAGGTGGAACCATTTTGAAGAAAGGCAAATTCCAAAGCAAATAAATAGTTTCATTAACATAGCTTAAGACAAACATTTCCATGAGAAAAACGCATTGGTTAGTTCAAGGTTGGAGAAAAGTTCAGGTGGAACCAGGTGTCGTCATGGCAACACAGAATTTTAAGAGAAAAAAAATCTGACACTTGTCCTTTGTTTCCTCATGCCGCGTGAGGGAGAGATAAAAAATGTCTGACACTTGCAGCCTGTTTCGTCCGTTTGGAGACCCCTGGCCTTTCTGCCTGTTACCCTCTCATTACCAAGACCTCCTGTTTAAGGTAATTCATGCAAGTGGTTACTGTGGGGCCTGACCAGGGTGGGTGGTTTCAGTCAGTGGTTCCCTTAACAGTATCATCACAGATTCCTGACCTGAACTGCTTGGTGGCATGTGGCATGCACTGTCCCTGGAATCTTAGCCCTGAATGTTTCTCCAGCGAGTCCAATAATTTTATGAACTGCTTAATATCCTCTAGTAAACTGGTGTTTATTTAGTCACTAAGTTGAGTCTGACTCATTTGAGATCTCATGGTCTGCAGCCCACCAGGCTCCTCTGTCCACGGGATTTCCCAGGCAAGAATACTGGAGTGGGTTGCCATTTCCTTCTCCAAGGGATCTTTCCGACTCAGGGATCAAACCTACATCTCCTTCAAGTCAGAATGAAATCTACTGTTTGCATCCAAAAACACTAATAGATAAAAGAGTCATTCTCAGTTTTCCCCTTGGCCTTGACCCCTCAACCAAAAAAAATTATAGGACAAGACTTTCTACTTTCTCCAGTCCCTTCTTCCACTTCTTTGTTCAGGCCACGTCATGTGTTACCCAGCTTGCTGCAACTTTATCTCATTTGATCACCCACCTCCAGTTTGACTTGTCAGATTGGTCTTTCTAAAATACAACTCTAATTCAATCACTCTGGCTGAAGACCCTTCAGTGTCTCCTTATTGCTTCATGATAAAGTCTAGGATCCAGTCCAAACTTCTTAGCAGGAGCTTTTGGGATCCAGGCCTGGTTGACCTTTCTATGTCATCTTGGCCATGCCTGCTTCTCACACTTACGATCCAATCATGCTGTTGCTCTGGATCAGCAGCAGTGAATCCCCTAGGGTCCTATTGGAAATGTGGCATCTCAGCCCTTCTCCAGATTTAACTGTGTCAGAATCAAGATTTCAACAAGATCATTAGGTGATAACCAAATTTGGGTAGTGCTGCTTGTAGCACTGTGTTCTTTCCCTCTGGGGGTTTTACACCTTCTGCTTCCTCTATCTTACTGTCCTTCGCATACTTCAGATGTTTAGCACTGTTCTGCAGCACTCAGCAGGGAAAGCCTCTCTGACTGGTGAAGACTTGGTTGGAGGCTTTTGTCTATTACTGCAAATATCCAATTTACTCCTTCGTACTGTGATGATCTTTTTACTCCTTTTTCTTTGCCGCTATGCAGTGGTCTTCTCTCCTGGTTGTATTTTAGAGTTAACTTGTGTGTAGTCGCTAATTTGCATCTGACTCTGTGACCCCATGGACTGTAGTCTGCCAGGCTCCTCTGTCCTTTTCCAGGCAAGAATACTGGAGCAAGTTGGCGTTTGCTTCTCCAGGGGGTCTTCCTGACCCAGGAATTCAGCCTACATCTCTTGCATTGACAGGTAGATTCTTTACCACTGTGCCACCTGACAAGCCTTTGATACAGATAGAACTAACTATTATATAAAAGATAATCCGTCACTGATACTATGTGGTCCTGTTGTGCTGTAATCATTTTCAAAAACTTGAAGCAAAACTTGAAAACTAGGGAAAACAAATTAATTTTGTTATTGCTATTTTAAAATTAAATGTACTCTGACATTACCCTGGAAGATTCTCAAACATTTATAATTGTGCTAGCTCCATGTTTCTGTGACAGCTTAATCCATAAATATTAAAAAGACATTTAAGGTATCTTTATATAATACTTAAAACATTAAGGTATACATTCTTTATAACGTATTCTTTTGGGTTTCCCCAGTGACTCAATGATAAAGAACACCTGCAATGCAGGAGACACGGATTTGATCCCTAGGTAGGGAAGATCCCCTGGAGGAGGGCATGGCAACCCACTCCAGTATTCTTGCCTGGAGAATGCCCCATGGACAGAGGAGCCTGGAGGGCTACGGTCCATGGGGTCACAAAGAGTCAGACACGACTGAAGCAACTTCGTATGAACGCACGCATTCTTTATAGATAAGTGTCCTGTGATCTCCATGTTAGATTTTGTTCTTAACAAGTAATGTAGGTGCTATCCGAATAAACAAAGGCCTTGGTCCAAATGTCTATTTGCTAGAGAATTCTGTGATAGAAACTTCAGCTTGATAGATGCTATTATCTCAGTGACCTTCTCAGTCTAAACTTAGGTGTGATGGGCCCTTCCCTCCCCCTTCCCTGGCGCGGGCTCTTGTGCTTTCGTTCATGCTCTGTTCGCGCATCACCTCGGTCGGGACTACAGAGGCGCCAGCTCCGG